>NC_043991.1:28822045-30022045 GCF_902150065.1 Myripristis murdjan | reverse complement strand
TACATACATACTTACATTCATTCATTCATTTATTTATTTATAATAGTTTATAATTTATCGTGTTGCGAAAGTACTTGACGGTGGCGTTCATTTCGTGGGTGGAGATAAAAGGCCGGTGGATCAGGAGGGGGCTTGTCTGCAACGTCTGGTTTGACGTGCAGCTTCATATGGGACGCAGGGCGAACGAGGGCAACCGCAAATTAAAGCCCAACTCCTTCAGCATTCGCCACTACCAACATGGCCTAAAATATGTCACCGTGTCTTTCAACGAATTCATGAAAAATCACAAAGATGCTGCCGAAAAAAACATAGAAAGCCTGCGGGGATTCATATATGAGCAGCCGGGTAACCCACTGTGTCCGGTGGCCTCCCTGGAGAAATAGCCTACCTCTCCCTGCTGCCTCCTGATCCACCTGCCTTTTATCTCCACCCAAAGTGGACAGTGTGAAAGCGCCGATGTATGGTAAATTAACAGTATACTTTTATTATTACTGTTATTGTTACAACCGACGTTAGGCATAGGCTATGTCTGCGCAAAAATGCACCTGTCGCAAAACGCACGCCACTGTCCCTGCAAAGAGAAGTCCAAACATAATTGAACACTATTTTAACAACTGCACTATTAATGGAAATATCCTGTTCAACATTAGCGAGCCCAAATAGCCTGATGTGACATGATGATGGCGCTAGATGAAAAAACTATCTTACCGTCTGCGCTCTGTGCATTCTGTCCACTCTATCTTGCTTGGCGGAAGAAGGAATAGTTCTCAATTTTATTGTTGCATTTTTTTTCTTGTGTGTTTATTTTATGGGCTATATGTAGGGTAACCGTTTTATAAAAGCAATAAGCCCATTGAAGCCGTGAGTTACAGTTATTTTACAACGGCATTCCGTTTGCTATGGTCCCACCTACTAAACTGTCCGGGTGGCGCGCGTGTTACCTACTTTTTGTTCCGGGTGCCCGTTTTTTCCCCCGGGCTTGGTGGAAAAGAATCGACGTGAAAAAATCTATGCAAATCAATGCACGAAAACATCGCGATGAATCGCAATTTCGATGAATTGCACCCACCACTACATCCAGCCATATGCATATTTTCTTTGCCTTGTTGAAAAAAATAAAATCAGAAGTCGGAGATGCAGCTGCTTGCTATGTGCGGTTGGAGGGCTCCTTGTCTCTTGTGCGCTGCCTGGTTAATTGGTTACACCTCTCTGGCTGTCTCATTTTACAACTTGGCTTGGCAATTGCCAATTTCAGCTGGACAAAAAGATAACTAGGTGCCGGCTACGTGAGGCAATTCAATCATCAACTCGACCCAGCTGTCTGTGCAGTATCAGGGGCTAGCCGCTCTGGCGGGATAAGTGGGCAGGGGTTGGTTGTGTCCTGCTGACTGAATCACAATCGTTTTATCAGTTAGCATTTTAACCATGACACCACACAGCTCTCCAGCTGGTCCAGAAAGTGAAAACTCCAAAGTAATGAAATGTGCGACATGTCTAAGTATCTGAAGAGGGTTTTATTGATAGTGCTTTCACCTGCTTCAAATGTAACAGTTATCCATGGACCTTGGATATGGACCTTGTTACTCTGGTCCGGTATGTTATATATTGAATTGCGCCGCATTCAATATATAACATACCGTATTGATCTGAATATAAGACGATATTTTTTCCATTGAAAATGCCCGGAAAAAACGCCCTCGTCTTATATTGGGGGTCTAAGCAAATACACATGTATTGTACTTGCATATGTTCCGTGCTTGAATACAGTACACTTCCCCCGCTCTGGCACGGTTGGAAGTGGTGTGCTCCAGCACGGTACGGGCGTTCATGCACAAGCACATGCATGGTCACGCACGCGGCGCGCGAACGTGGATTTAACGTAAATCATGCAACTTTCCTCCTGCCTCCACAAAATCGTTTAATGCGCAGCGCGATTACCGGCGAATGGCCGCGTCGCGCAATCAATAATCAACCATGTTGTCTGTGTCGCTGTCCATGGTGCTGCTGCAACCGCATATAAACAAAAGTTGATTTATGGTGAAAGGTATATATAGCAGTCTGTGTGCGCCGCGCACCTGTCAGATCTGGCAGACCTGACCGGGTGGGCACGGTGCCGACTGAGGCACCAGCCGGTATCAGGTGGGCCGGCGCCGCCACCCGCTTGAATGTAGCAGCCAGCTGACATGCCGCTCCGGCTGTCAGTTGGACGCTTTCTGAAGTTACCTCAGAAACTGTCAAGATAAATAAACATCCCTTAACCCTGGCCATGAGTGCAATGTGAGACGGTCTCAGAAAGAAGAGCTAAAAAATGCCCACAGACAGAGAAGGGCTTTTCGTGGTCCACAAACTGGTCGATTCAACGAGACTGACAGGAGGGTGTGCGATTTTGTGAATGAGAAACGTAGTGAAGGACTGCCTGTTACGAGGGCTGTGATGCAGCAGAAAGCACTTGAAGCTGCCACAGAGCTCAACATACCCCGCACTGAGTTCAAAGCTAGCATGGGCTGGTGTTGCAGAATGCAGTGGCGGATTTAAGAAATTTGGGGCCCAAGGCAAAGGCAGACATGGGGCCCTCTGAGATGAGAGGACAACACACAAAACAGGGGCCCTGAGACACACATAATACGATAAGCATTCTGCTGGCATTTTAGCAAAAGTATTTTAATCAAAAACATAATTAATGTGCGCAAATAAGTAATGACTGTATTAACCATAAGTGTATGAGGAGTTTTATGGGGCCCTCAGGAACTTGGGGCCCTAGGCAACCGCCTAGTTTTGCCTAATGGTAAGTCCGCTCCTGGCAGAATGTCCATATAAAAAGTATTTTTCCAAAAAAGGGTCTTGAAAAAGATGGGTCGTCTTAAAATCAGGGTCGTCTTTTACTCGGGTCAATACGGTATATACATTAATTGAAAATAACCCTATTTACTATCTTGTAACTATCTATTGCCACATTGCTCCCATTCTCCTCTATCCAAGCCCAGCGCCATTTATTCTTAATGCCCTTATCGACATCTTTGGTGTCTCCCCACAGGCTTCGTGAACTTCGGTCCATCCTGTGGGTTGCAATGCGTAACTGTAGGTTAATAAGGCTCTCTTTCGACGGCACTGGAGCGCCTGATTGTGAACACCCAAGTCCTGCCCTACTTCTGATTGGCTAGTAGGCCTATTGTTAGTGTGGTTGAGAACGAAAGCTGCGCTTCTATTGGATCCAGAGAAATGTCTGGGGTTTTTTTCACAGTCACGCCAGTACACCGAAGATTCGGCATGGTGCCGGAATGCTATCAGCCCTGTCTCAGTCCTGTCTCACGCCATGTCTGCCTCATGCCCTCCACCCCTGGTCGTCCCCTGGTCATTAGCAGTTCCATGATTCGCGACATCCACCTTTACTCTGCATCTGGCCTTTCTTAAGTCCTCTGCTTCCCTGATGCCTGAATCTTCAGTACAGACTCCCCACCATTCTAACCAACTACTGTACTCCACTGGATCTGCAGCCTTGTCAGAGGTCTATACTCTACTGAGTGCACTGTCCAGTTAAAAATGTCATGACAAGTGCAAGTTCCCTCAAGTGACATGCAAAACATATCCCCACACATTTTTCCCTCGTAGCTAAATTTATATCTAACAAATTCAAGCAGCTGCAGATTAACTGAATCTGTCGATTCATCCATTTCCCCTCCCCATCCGTCTCTTAGGTTTCACATGTTTTAACCTTTTGTGCGCAAGAACTTCTGAACAAAGAACACATTGTGAATATTCCATATTGTTTTTAGCTACACACTTAAATCCATATTTCAGAGAGTCAGCGTGATATTTCCAATGCTTGTAGGGATCTAGGGGCTCTGTGGAAGCTGCCGGTACCTTGCATTTCTCAATAATGTTAGACCCATCTGCTATTGGCCCAAGTCTTGAGCTGCAATATTTTTTCTGAGAAGCCATCGCTCCAAATTTTTATCCCACTGTTGTGGTATCTAGCTAAGCTGGAAGAACCTGTTTGGTTAAGCATGTTCATGCATATACTGGTGCCAAAATGAAGAGGAAGAGTTCTACTATATGTCCAACTCAGAACTCAGTGTGCACATGCACTCATAAACACACACTCAAAAAAATGTTAGGTAAATTATCATTAGTACAGACATGTAAAAAAAAAAAAAAACCCAGTTGAGAACTAATGTTAGAACCAACATAGAAGTGTTTCATTTCATATATTTCTGCCTGTTGCCTTGTTAATTTTCTTGCCAAAAGCTTTGTAAATATTATCTTTGTTTAGTGAATGACAGCTTTTTCTCACTTTACTGTGTATATATTATACCGATTTCCTTTAAAATTTTCTTCATTTGTTGGAGCATTTTTGTAAATGACATTGGCATTTGTAAATGACAACCCTCCAGTACCTTTAATTGGATTTGCAAACTCAAGTAATTTTCTTTGACGTGGCTTTTCTTTGATTGAACTTACAGCTACATTTTCTCATGTCAGAGGCAGTGATATGTCTCGATTACCCTTTTCTACAGTATGTTTGAACTTCATTACTCATTGAAAGAGAGTCATCAAGAAGACTCCAATTCAACCTCCCATTCTATTTCTTAGGCAATTCTCTGGTTTAATAGGAACATAAATGGGAGCATGGTCACTTAAATCTTTTGTTCCAATATCTGAATTCTTATTCTGGCTCATCTTTGCTAAAGGTGATTAAGTAGTCAATTCTGGCATTTCGAGTACATTGTAATGTGTATACTGTGCTGTACTAGGGAACATTTCCCTCCATACATCTATTGAACCTATGTCTTTCGTCAGGTAATTGAGGTTTTTGCTCAGTGAATTAATTAATCTATGTATGGTTTAACATATTTAGTTTGATGCAAATGCATGGTCAAATGTCCTCTACAATACTTTTTTTTTTTTTGCTTCACTGCCAAATAAGAAAAAAGATTGATGTGAAGGTAAATAAATTTTACAAACACTAAATGCTAATTTTATGATAACATTAGTCCCATTTCATCCACTGGATTATATTACCCTCCACAATGCTTTCATTTTTACTTAAAAAATGTTTATTTTGGTTGCTATAAAGATACTGCTAGGTCTAGTTCCTAGTCACAGCTCAGTTCTTTGAACTTCTGATGTGCTATTCATGTCTTTAATAACTGCTGCTTCATTTTGTGCTTTTGCCATTGCTTTAATGCCAGTGAAACACTTTGTATCTCCATTTTAAAAAGTCTATTACAATTGATTCATTATTAAGTGTTCTGTGTGAATTTTTATAACAAGAGAAGGAACTCTGGCTGATGTGTAGTGAAAAATTTGTGTGTGTGTGTGTTGTGTACCTGTAGAGGCATTCTCAACAGTTGTGGAACCTGGAACTCTCGCATGTTGTTGAACCTGAGACGACTGAAAAGGTGAAAGCAAATCCCTGGTCTGCGTCGTCCAGCTCTGTGGACAAATTCAGTTTATACATATATTAGGTAAGCTGAGACTTGAGTGAGTTGAAAGTGGGTAAAAAAGGATGTACAAAATATGCACTGTTCTCACATCCCCAAAATGTCTCCATGCATTGTTAAAAATGTAAAGTGCAAACATCACACATGGTCTGGCACGTGTGGGTGGGGGGGTGCCCCTTTGCCCCTTGATGCCCAAAATGCCCTTTTGTCAAAGTAATGTTTTTTTTTGATGTTGTTGTTTTATTTTTTGTAAGTGTGTGTGTGAAAGTCTGTCTGTGTGGCCCAAAATAATTATAAATAAAACAAAATAATGATAATTTAGATCTACCTTGGTCGGTCACATGATCCGCGATGTGCCCTCACTCTGCCCTCACTGCCCTGACGTGCACAGACGTGCTATGTAGCTAAGTGCTGCTAAGCTGCTAGAGACGGCCACTGCTAGTCTTGCGAAACCGAAGAAGACCCGAGGGAGTAAACAACTGGTCCGGTGAGTAGGTTTTGCAGAGGTATTCGTTTGTGCACAGTGTATTCTTGCAAGATGACTGACGAAGTGAAGTGAGCAATGAGCATCCTCTGTGTCGTCTGTGTGCAGAGTCAGACGAGTGAGTGAGTGAGTTAACCACACACAGCGTGCTGTGGGGAAAAAGTATGTCAGGCTTCTTTTTTGTTTCTGTATGTTTCTCTTATCATGGGCAAAGTGCATTAGAGAAATGTCATATATTATTTTACTCTTAAGCAGTGTTTTCCTATGTTTCTAGTGGCAATGAGGCATAGACTATGTTATTTCACTAAAACTATGCAATATGCATAGTTTTAGTAATTTTGGACTATTACAGTATAAATACAACAACTTTTAAACTTTTAATGTGCTTGCCACCCTTGCGACCGCCTGGACATGCGCTAAACTGCCAGCCTTATGCTGTTTGCAGGTTGTGTAAAGTTATCGCTCTTGCTCAAGTGGGGAGTTGAACCCTGGTCTCCTGCATGGCAGCCAGAGACATTAACCACTGTGCCACTGGGGGTTGTGTGGCCTGAGCCAGAAATGAGGCTCTATAAAGCACACAGCATGAGTGACATGCATGCATACAAAATATATAACTTTTAGAACCTTGCTGTCTTGTGCAAAGTGGATAGTCAAACTGAATAAAATCACAAAAATATTTAAATACATCATTAAGTTATTTTTTACTTCATTATCAGCACTAGGAAGAATTGTAGCAAATGTTGCTACAGTTCAACCAGTTATATTGTAAGGTACATTTCTGTATGGTGTTTCAAATTTGTGTTCCATGTGCCCCCTTTAAACTTTGAGCACCTGCCCCTCCAGATGTCTCTGCATGTCCCTGCACATGGTTGTCTGTTTTTGTTATTCTTTTCAATCAAAAAACTGCTATCAACAAGACTGAAGGTATCACCTTCCTCTCCTCTGCAGAGCACTGGCTTTTGAGATCCAATCCATCTTTAGCATGGTTACCTCACTGAGGGCATCAAAGGTTCTCTACAACAGGAAAATCATTGCATGAGTTGATTATTCGTAACATTTGGGAGATTCCTTCCTTATTGTTCATGTCACACATGCAATTTTTTTTAATCCAAGTCCACCAAAAAGTGATCATACCTCTGTGACCTTTCCCGAGTCAATAACAAAGACCACATCATCAACAGTGATGCTCGTCTCAGCAATGTTAGTAGAAAGGATCTGAAAGGAGAAGGAAATTAACTCTTTTCACAACACTAAAGGCCTAAATTCAATTCAATTCAAATAAAGAAGTCTTTTTGTTAGAACACTGGTAGACTAAGCTTGAAATATCATGAGGAGTATCATACAAAAGATGAGATTGAGAGAAATACAATAGATGCGGCAGATCTAATGCCCTCAAATCTGGATGTGCTGTAATAAAAGTATGCAGCAGTGCTTTTTTTCCAGTGAACAAACTGCTTTACATTTTGTGGTCTATATTCCCAATCCTCTCAAAACCAACAACAAAGGTCTATTAAGGACCTTTGTTGAGGAAGCTTAATATTTTAAATTGTTTTGGTACTAAAAGAAAACATGGAGATGGCAAATGACACAAGGAAACCTTATATATGTAACACGACTCACTATTTTCCTGACTCCTGGCGGACTGCTCTTCATCACTTTCTTCTGGTCCGCTGTATGCATGTTGGAGTGGAGGGTGAACACTTGATACCTGAACACCAATATACATTCAAATTACTGCCAAAGAGGCAAAAATCTTATAGATAGCCTCGTCCTTAACGTGTTGTGTACATTTACCTTTCAAAGTGGTTTGTGAATCTCCTGTCATCATATAGGATTTGGTTCCTGAGTGCCACAATCTCATCATACCCAGGGAGAAAAATCAGAACTGCACCTTAAGGCCAAGTGAAGGGAAAAAAAAATTCACATTCACATTATATTGAAGATGAAATATCACATTAATTCAGGCTAAGTTGTGTTCACCTCATGTTCACCGGACAAGAGCTTCTCAAATCCTTAAATCTCAAATAATTTTCAAGACGGCTTGTACTGCACCTCATAAAAAAGGAGATACAACCCCAACAGCGATTGGCCAAGTTTAATTATTAATGAGTATTAGATGAACAACAGAGAACACCAGTAACAGAGAATGAGACAGATTTTGAAATGAGACACTTTTTGAAAGCTGGTCTTACTATTCCTTTTTTTTTCCTTAAATTGAACATACTTCATACAAAAACATACAACTTGGAAATGTACAAATACTTACATTCTCATCTCATCTCATTAGGTCTTAAACATTGTAAAGCGGTAATTCTCCTGAAAATAATTATGATAGGCCTTCATATACATGAGCATCACATATCAAATATCATATCAATATCTCCTATGACTTAACAATACAATACCATTAGTATCAGGAAAACTAATTTTGTTATTTTTACCTGAGAATTAAACTGATTAGGAGAGAAGAAAAAATACACAACCACAAGTGTCCTAGGAAAAAAATACAAATTAAAATAAATACACTTTAATAAGTAAATAATTAAATAACAAAAAAAGTAAGGAGCGAAAAGTGATCTGTTTTCAACTGTAATCTCGCTGTGATTTTCTCCATGATAAAGACACTTTTTACCGTATCCCTCCATTGCGTTCCACTGGGAGGCTCTGGCCTCAACCAGGAAGTTGCTATCATCTTTTTTGCTATTAAAAGTAGAATTCTCAATAAATAAACTAAATCTCTCTATATTATATTATTAGGGAGTATGCCTAGTATGCTTCATTGCTGCATTTGCCCATTTTGCCAATTAATTCTTATTTGGACAGATTCCAGAAATGTTGCCTCAGCTATTATTTTTTCTGTTTTTTATATTTGCTACAATCGGCATCTAATACCACTATTTAATTCAGGTGTAACAGAAATGTGATTCAACCTGTGAAAATATATTTTGTTGCACTGTATATCCAGAGGACATTTCACAATCTGTTGATATATGTGTATTTAGACTGTTTATGTCTCTGTTTCGGAACCACACGCTCATTTCTGTTTTCAATAAATAACAAAAGGAACATCTTGACTGTAATGCCCTCTAACTCATGCCCCCTAGTGGCCACAATCGTTATAAACCAGTTGAATCACAGTCTTGCCATTTCACTGTAACAATCCTTAACTTGTAACTATTTTCAGTGTTTCCCCTGAATTCATTCTGCAGTGTGTTGCTGCAGAATGGGGAAACAATTTTTTTTTATTTCTATTCAAGAGATATAAAGCTACTGAATGAAGTCATTAACTGCAGGCAGGGATTGCAAAAAAACATATTCAAATAGGTGCCGGTGGACTTTGGGCATTGGGCAAAATTATGTTTTTGCTAACTTAGAATTTATTTTTCAATAATTAGGCAACATTGTATCCATACAGCTGACTCATGACACTCACCATCCTCAGAGGTTGAGCAGATGTTATACAGCAAATGCATGATGAGGTCTAGGTCCACCTGATCATCATCAAAGGTGTGGTGGTAAAACTTCAACAGTTCCTGGTCTTCGGCGCTCACCTTAACACTCCCAGATTGCATCAGCGCTGACTCATCCACCTTGTTCAATTCATGCAAGGGGCTAGAGGGCAAGAAGAAGATTTAACTTGGAGATAAACCCTTAATGATTGTAGTCACAGTGCTTATTCCTGCAATGTCCAATTTATAATCCTTTCTTTTCATATATTTCATATATTGAGCATTAGGCTGATGTAATCCTGAACAAATTCCAATGACTACAACTAAACAATAAACTTTACCTCCAAGATCAAGAAAAAGAACAAGAAAGAAAGAAAAATGGGGAAATTATACACTGAATATGGCAATTGTGACAAATTTCTTGATGAAATAAGCTTTTTTGGAAGACTTAAGATATGCCTCTCCATTTACATTACAGAAAGGGTTATATTTTCTGCACCGTAATGATAAACAGCATTCTTACATGTAGGATTCAAGTAGGTCCACAGCATCCATCTGCTGGAAATGTTTAGCCCAGTCTAAAGCAGTCCTGGAAAAAACGAAAAAACACTATCATGCCTTCTCTAGATAGATAGATAGATAGATAGATTTATTTATGGATTAAGACGAATAAAACAGCAATCCATCGGATGACATGCAAAAGTACAAAACTTATTTCCAGCATGGTCCTTGGTGTTACATACAAGAAACAAAATAGACAAGAAACAGACAAAGTCAAGACAGAGGTCATACAAAAATAGGTGGGAACAGAAGACATCCCAATAAAACAAATACACATATAAAACAATTAAAAAGCAGAAAAACTATCTAGAATATATCTAATATCTAGAAAAACACTATCATGCCTTCTCTACCTAAGATAGATAGCAGAATTTAAGCCTGGTTGATAGTGATTTTGTAGAACAGTAAAGAGCAATCCCCACTTATTCTGGGCATCAGCTACAATCATGATCGTGATGTGTGTTTCAAATTGGTGATATTCAACCAGCATTGCATGCCTGGGCTTCCCACTGTCTGTACAAAAAGCCGACAAGACTTTGGTCTTGTCGGCTTTTTGTCTGCTTTTTGCCTCTTGTCTCCAGAAATTGTGACTCAGAACTGTGACTCAGAATTGTGACTCAGAACTGTGGCAGAATTTAGGCATTGCTATACACTTTTTAAATCTGGCAACTGCGATGTTATCTTATTATACAAAAAATTATTACATGATCACGGAACTATGCCCTACCAGCCATTTGATGACTTGATGCTTATGTCGGCCCCCATGTTGAGCAGCTGCTCCATCTGACTGAGGAAACCTTGACCTGCTGCCACCATCAGAGGTGTGGCACTCGTCTCACTGTGCATGTAGTCCACTAAGTAGGGGTAGACAAGTATAGCTAAGTACAACCTTAAATGTATAGTTAAAGCTACTGTAGGTAACTTTTTCCTTCATAAATTTTACAAACCACCAGTGAGCAGAGAGGATATGATCCAAATTAAATGCAATAAACTAGAAAAATATTTCGTCTTCCATGTTGCCCTGGTGTAATCTCATTTGTCACCTCCAGGAAGCGCTGTGATGGTTAAATTACATTTTGTGCACACACGCGCAACACTGCTACCATGCATACACCTGAGCATGCAGGTGGGTGGCAGCAACTTGGACAAAATACTGAATCTCAGGTGGGTGCTGTCTGAGTTCATTTTTTTGATGACAGTCTGTAGATTCTAAAAAGTTAGGGTTAGGGTTCACCCTAAGGTAATTGAGGACCATTGTGTGAAACAATGACCCCACAGAACATCCACAAATTAAACTAATCTCATTGCAACAGCGCTTAAGATAGTTTTTGAATATTTAATTAAGTTTGTTCACAGCCTATGAAAATGCAGATATCTGTTTAAGGAAGCTGAATATAAGCAGAGAGCTTCAATGGAAGACATACCATCAAAAGTTTCACTGCCGATGAGGTTGAAAAGCTGAATGAATGCATTGGCATCTTTTTTGAGAAAAATGTTGGCAATGCAGGTGTCCATCTCCTTCAGCAGCCACATGTCCAAGTGTGTCCCCTCGTTCTCATTCTATAACCACCAAACAGCACAGTGACTCATCTTGACAAGAATTATAAGTGACTGATTTTTACAAAATAAAATAGTTTCCACTTGAACTTGCTTGTCTAGATTAAGCATTTGATATTAAGAGGCAAGTGCATCAGAAATATCCTAGCAACTGTGGCTGACAACATCTTGCCAGCAAAGTAACTATGCAATAATGTTAACAGGCACTTCTAATGCTAGCCATTGTACCAATCAGATATGTGATGGGTAAATCAGTAATGGTTACCTGGCTACTGTTGACTAACAAACTTAAAAGTTACCACTATCTACACACAGAATCAAACAGATATTTCATGTACAAATGATGACTTCCCCAGCACAGAAATTATCTGCCTATCCCATACTAATGATTTGGGCCCAAATTTTCAAGCCCAACCTGACCTTTGCCTGAAAAAGTTCTTTCCACAATCAACCTAAAACTGAGAAGTGGCAGCTTTTCCTTAGTCTGAGCTCAACTTAAGCCCCAAACAGGAATTAATTTGTCCATGAGATGATGACCCCCCTCCATAATCATGTAGGGTTAAAGGGTCATTCCTGGGGAGACAGGTATCATCAGGAATCAACGAGATTCATACCACTATCTATAACAAATACACTGACAGCCACCATAGGCTACAACTTATAAGCCCAACAGCTGCTGAGAACCTATATAAACCAGAGAAGACAAGACTGTTCTCTAGAGAAAAGAGGAAAAAGCGGAAACACCACTCAGCCAAAACCACACCTGACCTGAGTCAGTAACTCAAAAAATAAGCCCAAATAGAACCAAATCTATCAGGTCCCGTCAGTTATCGTTGGGTTCAGCATTTATGTCAATGCACTTTTTTCAGCTGTATTTGCCCATGAGCCACAAACCTCCAAATTGGCAGCCAGACCACTTGTGGCATTACTTGAAGGCTGTTTCTATACCTAAATAATGGTAAAATGACATGTTATTCCTGTAAAAAGACCAAACCGTTTACCTAACAGCTCTTTTTATACATTCATAAGGCCAAATCAATGTTGAATTCAATAAATCCACTCAAACAAAGTGTGGGACTTGTTTACCGGCTCATTGAAGATACCAGCCCCCACCTCTTCTAGGAGGCTGTTGTCTAGGACACAAGAAGTTTCTGTCTTGTTCCTCTGCAGTTCCAGGGCAGAGGCGTCCTCCACAGTTTTAAACCACTTGGTCAAAGCCTTCTTCTTCTTCTCCTCTAAATAATAAACATGCATGCAAGAAATTTAGACTATATGGACAAAAGTACTGGGACACCTACAGGAGCTTTTATGACAGTTTCCACTCCTCTGGGAGGGCTTTGTACAAGATTTTGGAGTGTGTGTGTGAATTTTGCCCATTCATCCAGAAGAGCATTTGTGAGGTTAGAAACTGATGTTGGATGAGAGGGCCTGGCTCACAACCTCCGTTCTAGTTCATCCTAAAGGTGTTGGATGGGTTTGAGGTCACTGCCCTGTGCAGGCCAGTCAAGTTCTTCCACATCAAACTCAGCCATGCCGTTATTGAGCTGCTTTGTGCACTCGTCACCGCCAGCATCACTGGCGGTGACGAGGACTGGCTCTTTGTGTTGGAGGGAAGAGAATTTGCAAAATTGCTGACCTCTGAGCCCTTATTCATCTCTGCTCCTTGATATAAAAAAGCTGCTGTTTTTGAAAATGCAAACAGAAATGCGACTGCCACTGTGAATGCATTCATGATCATCACCATAATATAGACATGTCTATGATCACCATAGCCAAATGTAAACACTGCGTGCACTTTTGGCGCATAATGTGACGTCAGCTGCCTGAAACTCTGTATTTCTCCATTTTTCTCAGTTTACATGCAAACGCGAAACAGGAGTTTTCCCAAATCTCCACTTTGGCCGGAGTTTTTAGAAAGAATCGTTTTCAGAGGTGAATTCGCCGTTTGCGTGTAAATGAAGGGCACAAACAAAGGGAAATGTCTCCGTTTTTAAAAGTACCCGTGTATGTGTAAACGTAGCCTTACACCGCTCCATCCAACGCTTGGCGTTGTGCTCGGTGATGTAAGGCTTGCATGCAGCTGCTCGGCCATGGAAACCCATGCCATGAAGCTCCCAGCACACAGTTTTTGATGTTAATGCCAGAGGAGGTTTGGAGCTCTGTAGTTACTGAGTCAGCAGAGCATTGGCCACTTTCACGAACTATGCACCTCAGCGCTATATTTTACGTGGTCTGACACCTGATGGCTGAGTTGCTGTGGCTCCTAAATGCTTCCACTTTGCAGTAATACCACTTACAGTTGATGGTGGAATAACAAGGAGGGAGGATTTCACAAACTTACTTGTTGCAACAGTGGCATACTATTACATTATTACAGTACCCTGCTGGAATTCAGTGAGCTCTTTAAAACGAGCCATTCTTTCACAACTGTTTGTAAAGGCAGACTGCATGGCTAAGTGCTTGATTTTATACACCTGTGGCAATGGGACTGAATGAAACACCTGAATTCAATGATTAAGAGGTGTGGCCCAATATTTTTCTCCATATAGTGTAGATCATTTTTATTATGACCAAAAATATTTTCATTCAACTTTTTTTCACTGCAACTCACTGCACTGACCAGACTGATTTAAGCAACATGACAAACACAAGACTAACAGTTAAATGTTGGATACTTCTCTGCATCTCCTCCTTGTATTTCATCATGTCCTTGTTGGTATACCCCGTAAGCCTCAAAATGTCCTCCAAAAAGAGTTGTTTCACCTCCAACAGTCTTGCTTTAACTTTAACAAAGAATGACAAAAAGAGACTACTATAAGAACACCTCAGTAAATATGTAACCAAGCAAACGTGTTTCCATTAAAAATGATATTAATGGACCAATTTACCTCAAAAGAAAAAATGATTTTCATCATCTACTCCATCACTGTCAGTCTCCTTTGTTTAACTTATAAACACTTCCTTGATATGTAAAGTATGACCAGTTACATAAAAGGTAGGATGTAGCAAGTACATTTTAGCACACTAAACAGTGGAGATAATGGGCTTAATATTGTGATTACATATTGCAATTTTATGCCCACTATGGAACCTTAAAGAAAGAGGACAAATTCATCTCAATTCTTTGGGCGGGAAGAGGAAGTGCTCCATCTTGAGCTGGAACACTACTAAAAAAATGCATTGTTCTGAAATAGTTCAGCTTCATGTTATGGATGATGGATGATTTAAATATGGAGGGAACCATTTATTTAACAAGACATAGCATCAATATAGCTGCAAGCAAGCTTCAATTTGCCCTGCGTTCCAAATCGCATACTTATACTTTTTACTTTTTACTTTTAGTATGTACTGCAGCTGCCCTTAAAAAGTATGTAGTTTAGTATGTATTGGGACATATTAATTCTTTTTTTCCCTACTAAATAGTATGGTAGTATGGGTATTGGAACGCAGGGGTAATTTTTGTTTTGCACTGGGTAATCCAGAGCTTTAAAGCTCTTAGTATCCATTTAAGATGTTGTTATGATAAAACCTTGGTCTTGAATTTAAAATCCCTGTGCTTGTTAGCAACTAACATAGCCATTTCCCCACACAGAAAAAAAAATCAGTATAAGAGTGACTCATATTAATCAATGATAAGTTTCATAAGATTGACCTTTAAAGCTAATTTTCTATACACCGGTAAAAGAGAGAATGGTCTGCAGTGGTAAAGATTAATGACAACTAACAAGCTTGCACCTACTTGTAAGCTAGTTTTCACTTGTCATTCTGGAAGCAAATTCCTGGTAGAGAAATTTGATGCAACTCAGGGTTACTGGATCTTACTGTGGATAACAGGACAGGAACTAAAGTAGTGGAGCAAAAGGTCCATATCCAGTGCAGCGCTAGAGAGGATGAGCTTCAGTGAAGGGATCTTCTGCAGCACATCCCTCAACTTTGTCAGCAGGAGGTCCGTGAGACCGTCACGCTCATGCACTTCATCCTGGTTAAGTAACCAGTAACAAGTCACAATTAGGGCTAGGCGATATGGAAAAAAAATACCACAACATTTGAATTGGCATACCTTGATATCGATAATATGATGATACTGTAGGGATGACTACTGGTGGTTGCACAAAATATTTACACTAAGATTTTTGATAAACAATTATCAGTAATGTGCATATGATGACTAGGCAGGCAGAGGCAAATAAAAGAACAACTAGAACAGTATAAGTTGAGAAAATTGCATCCCTTTACTGCAATGCAGGCTTAAAAAAGACAACATTGTACCATATCACAATGTTACAATATCCAAAAATCGCAGGCAATATCTTGTGTTATATCGCGATATCAATATAATGTTACTGATATTATTATTGAAAGTCCTTTTCATGGTAAATACAATATATTCAGGCTTGATAATAACAGACTGCTTTACCTTAAATAGCAAGCTGCTGATAGAATAAATGTAACCAGGATTTAAAAAAAAAAACAACACCACATATCACAGTTCAATGCCAGATCAGTAGCACCATATACAATAGGACGTCTATGAAAATCATGGACACAGAAAAAAGGAAGGACAGAGTTGGTTCCACAAGAGAGTTTATCTGGGGTTGGCTTTCACCCACTGGCGAGCACTGAGGGAGAAGATGAGGATGAAGAGTGATTGCCACATTACACTTGAAAATCACAGCACACCAAGAAAATCAACAGTAACCAACAATAACCAACAGTTATTTGAGACTTCATATATTTTACATATGCCACTAATCATGGCGCTCACCACAATGACATGTGTGACACTTGACAGATTGGCATCTCCAGCCATCAGGGTTCTGAGAAACACTCCACTGGTGCAGAAGGTCAGCAGGGTCTTAGGAGAAACTCTGTGAAGTTCAAAGTGAACAGATAGCAGCACAATTTCTATATCAGGGAATCTGTGATTTTCTTTGGTATGCAAATGTTAAACTGGAAATGTTGCTGCGTGTCAGAGGTATACAACAGTTAAAAAAAATATTATGTTGTGAGAGATAGAGAGAGGAGAGAGGGAGAAACAGAGAGAGAGAGAGAGAGAGATGTAGCAAAGTCAGAGAGCCTATAGACTCATCTGTTAAGACACAAAAATTTCCATGACTTGGAGCATGTAAAAGTGACAACCTTTTACAAAATACCAGATTTGAATGTTAACAGCTGTGAGACACTAAACCTCAGAACTTTTGTAATTAAGAAATTATTGTTAGCTATTCAAAGGTACGGATGCTGGGACAGTTAGTATTTTTTTGTCTCGATATCTCAAGATAACAAAAGATGTTTTCTTCCACAGACAAGTTTTTTTTTTTTTTTTTTTTTTCAGACATAACATGTTGTTTTCTGCATATAAGTTGTTATATGAAGATAACTTGTTATCCAGAGATAAGTTGTTTTGTCACAGCCATAGCAACCATGGGTAATGTGATAGCATGAAAAGGTTAATTCGTTATCTGGACTAACTATAAAGTACAATAACCTTTTCAGTTTCTCCTTCATTTACACAGGATTTTACCTACAACAGTATGACATTGTGACTTGTAACACTCAAATTCCTGCTGGAGTTTTAGTATTTAAAAGCTGAAAATAAGATGCACTTTGTGTTTTTACTATCAACATAAAATGAGGTTGAAGCAGCAGTTTTTCCATAAAAAAAAAAAAAAGAAGTCACTAGTATAGTTTACCTGCTCTCTAGTCTAATCTGATAGCCAACAGTCTGGCCAACGCTCTCGCCTCGCTCAGCTGCTACTCTCTCAGCTGCAGTGATGGCAGCCAGGCGCCTGGCCTGTGTGCAGAGAATCCAACAGGGCATCCTATTCCTGCTGCAGTCATCCAGTAGGAACTGTGGGATCTGGGTAACACAAATTATTAATGCAATATAAAATAACAAGATTTGCAGCAAAGTTTGTAAAATATCTCCCTCTACATTCCAGAAATGTTATACTTGTTGTATCACCCATTAATAAGGCCCACTTATGGCTCAATGGTTTATTCATTCATTCACTGGTTTATGGTTGATGTCTCAGAACACTGCCGCTTTGTTTCCCTGACATATCTTTTTTTCAGGCCCCTTGAGTGGTAGGCCCTCAAAGCTGCCACATGACAGTGTTATCACAGGCGAGTGGGATGAGGTAGTATTGTCATGCATGTCAGGGCTAAGGAGAATCATTGCACACATGGAGGAGGATGTTGCTCACAAAGTGGCGCATTTCTTTATTCCAAGATAAAACAACACTAAGTGGAACTGAGACAGAGCAGAGGACTTTCATTTCAATGCCCTTGTTAATGGACATGCTTCTTCAGAAATCCTGCGAGCCACAAGTACTGTCTACTGCAGGTCAAGAAGCTTCATGTACATGGGACAGCAGTCCACTCAAGTCTATTAAAAATGCTGCTTGTATGAATATAGGTCAAAAGAAATCTGTGGCATGGTGCACATTAATGTTCTTTTGTCTTTGTGGCTCTGGCTTTAGTGTCTTGAAGTTGCCTCAATTTCTTACCTGGGTGGTTTTCCCAGAACCAGTGTCTCCCACCACCAGAACCACCCTGTTATTCCTGATGAGCTGGACAATCTCCTCCTGGCATTCATGCACAGGTAAGGAACACCGGAAGCCATCCAGCTCCGAAGGACTCCTCCTCTGTGGCACCTGGGGAATTCCATTTTTCAGGCATCCACTTGCCCTGTTCCTGTCACGACTGTTGTCTGAGGAGTAATGATGAGAATAAGAGAAGAAAAAGAAAATGAATGAGAAAAACAAATCCATACATAGGCAGCAATAAGCAGGGTCCAAGTACAATATGCTAATTTACTGAAAGAGCCACGGTACCGTAGCTGCCATGGTACAAGCTTTAGAGCTAAAAATGCAAGACAAAAGCAGATGGTGCAATTTACTACTACTACTACTGATACTAGTACTCTGCCCGGCCACACTGAAGAGGATAGATGAGCAGAAGCTACACATATTCACGACAGCAAAGCAGTACAGTAAGCAGAGGATTCCGTCAACACAACAGCAGACGGCACACAAGCCATGAAAAAAGTAGTCCTTTGGATCTTGTCTTCACTGTTTACTCACACTATTTCAGCATTATGCAGCTTAACATTTTTAAGCCAGTGGTCTGTGTAAAGGGAATGTCAGACTAAAGACTGAGGAAAATGGATATGACTGCTAAATTAAGAGAAGTATGAGTTCATTGTATTTTAATTTAGCATTATATATAAAGATATATAATCAGTTGGTATGAAGTTAGAAAAAAAAGGGTCGGGTGTCTTTCAGGGCCTCAGAATTCCAAGCACAGTCTTGCCGTGTGTATCAGGAATCAGTGCTCCTTACAGCTAGGAGATGTGTCAAGTCAGTAAGTTACAGGGAGGAAACAAAATTGTGACAACTGTCAACAATAGCAAAATCCAGCAATACAGAGTCATGCTGAAATCAGCATAATTATACTCTGAAGTGATGGATCAGATTTTTACCCTTATACTGGTATTTGAATACCACTATATGGGTAAAAATCAGAACTATTGTATCACTTGAAGCTTTATTCCACTTTCGCTGATAGAATGTGGAGGATAGATGTCTGCAAATCTGTTACAGGAGTACGGCATTAGCACAAGTGTATGGATGTAATATCTTAATTACAATATCTGTAGTATAGCAAAGAAGAATTAGTGCTTATCATTAAAAAAGACAAACAAAACCATTCAAAAAAATACAATACAGTTGACCCTCGCTATAACGCAGTTCACCTTTCACGGCCTCACAGTTTCGCGGATTTTTTTTAGTGCAATTTTGCATTTTTTTTTTTTTTTTACAGCGCATTGGCACTTTGTGTTCTGCATCCTGATTGGCTAAGGGACTGTAGACCATTGTCAATCAATCTCCTCCATGCCGTGTCTCCTGTACAGTAAAGAATGCGTTCATTCTATAATACTGGACTTATTTTTCTACGAAGGTTTGAACTTTGAGAGTGTTTAAACAAGAGAGAAAAGTGAGAAAATGTTAATGCCTGTCTGAGAAAAGTGTATAAAGTGTGTAGTGAGGGGTTTTACAGCCTTAAAACATCTATAATAATTGTAAAAAATAAAGCTGACTACTTCGCGGATTTCGCCTATTGCGGGTTAATTTTAGAACCTAACTCCCGCGATAAACGAGGGACCACTGTATACAAAAAAAAAAAATCAAAAATCAATTAAAAAATCCAAAAATTACCAAAACAAAACAACAACAACAATAACCAAACAAACAATAAAAACATGCCTCATGGCAGTATGCCTCTGTAAAACTGTCAAGTTGCAGTTTACATCCATGTCTGTCAAGACATGGATGTAATAAAAAGTTTGAAGGAAGGAACTTGATTAAAGTTAAAGTAATGGTAAAGTATATTTTGGGGGAAATGGAAGTCATCACTATCTTAACACGCATGATTCCAATGAATAATTTGCAGTGAGGAACATGCCGTCTTCACTTAGAGACTATTTGGACAGAGGAGTATATAGGTCTGATAAGAGACCGTCATCACATGATGCAACAATAATCACCTAAAGCTCAGTATCAGCAAAACCACTGAGGAACAGGAGGTGTGGTGAAAATGCTGAGTCATGGTGTTGAATATGGCCAGAAAAGTTTTTGTTTGTTTGTTTGTTTTTTGCAGACAATTATGAAGTCACAGTGAAGCTGACCGTTTATTTTATTTTTAAAATACATTTTATTACTTCTATATATTTACTATTTTAACTATTATTAAAACAATACATTTTAAAGGTCAGATTGGTGATGCTGTATCAGGCTTGTTGTGAAATGCTTGTGAAAGGCATCTCCGATCTTAAATCCAGTAAAATTAAAATGAAAACGTTAACCCTTCTGTCCTTAAGACAGATAAGTGAGGGCAGCACTACAACTTAGCATGTCTTTCTGTAAAACTAAATTAAACACAAATCCAGTGAAAGGAGAATTGAAATAAGGTTTATAAATGGTGTGCTTATGTATGATAATGTAACCAATGAATTTTAATTCTGCATGCTAAAAACTGGTTTAGCATTTTCCAGCATTCTCTGGGTGTTTTATAAATGTTCATATCTGTATTTAGGTGAACATTCTAATGTTGATAACCAAAGTGATTTGTATCTATTTGAAAGAATATTAAGGTATGGCACTATATGTTGCATTCTGCTGCTGCTGAACTCCTGGAAATAAGTCAATAAATAAGACCACAATGGAAATAGGTTTTTCAATTTATTGTGGAATCTTGGGCAGCACGGTGGTGCAGTGGTTCTGGGATCGATTCCCACCCAAGGTCCTTTCTGTGTGGAGTTTGCATGTTCTACCCGTGTCTGCGTGGGTTTCCTCCGGGCACTCCGGTTTCCTCCCACCGTCCAAAGACATGCAGGTCAGGTGAATTGGAGAAGCTAAATTGCCCCTAGGTATGACTGTGAGTGTAAATGTCAGTGTTTGTCTGTCTGCCCTGTGATGGACTGGCGACCTGTCCAGGGTGTTTCACTGCCTTCACCCTGTGAGCGCTGGGATAGGCTCCAGCACCCCCCCGTGACCTTAGTGAGGATAAGCGGTTTAGAAGATGAATGAATGAATGAATTTATTGCAGAATCTTTGACAACTTTCAAGTACATCTACTGTTTTGTTAAATAGCTGTCCGAATAAACTAAATGAGACCATGAGAGTTTCTCTTATTGAGCCAATAAATCAATTTATCCCCAGAATAATCATCAGTATGATCAATTATCATATTTGTTCGTGGCAGCCTTAAGGAGCAGGATTTGACACCAAGTATGTCAAAGGCTTCCTACAAGTCTGTTTCCATTTAGACAGACAGACAGACAGACAGACAGACAGACAGACAGACACACACACACACACACACACACACACACACACACACACACACACAGATTCACTCACCAGCGTCTACAGTCAAAGACATGCCGCTCTTCATGTGGGGCTGCAGGTCTGCATGTTCCTTATTGGTGATGGGAAACTTTTGAAGTTGACTGCGCATTACATACATTGAATTATGGGAAAGTGCAAGTGGTATTACGGACTGTGGTTTGTCTGAACTCTCCTTCCTGACAGTAACGAACCGGCTTGACCCTTTCCTAAAACAAGTGAACACAAATATTTGTTTATTATTAATCAAGATTAGACCCAGATGTAAATCTAGTCAGAGCCATGGATTCATCCAAAGAAATGTAATTTACATCATTTAAAAAGGACCATCCCAGTGATTTTGAATGTTTGGTGTGTTTACTGCAATTAGCCCACTTTTTAAATTGCAACAAACCATTTTGCAAATCATGCAGGGGTACTTAAGATTTAACATTTAATCAAAATCCCTTGATTTTTAAATTTGAATTCACTGTGTAAAGCAGAAAGTCAGGAGGAGAAGTCCGACAGCGAAATATCCCACTTGTAAATCTGTAACCACAGCTTTAACAGAACACACAGTGTATCCTGAGGAGAAATGAATGTTTTCAAGAGGAGGAAACTCAAATTTTCCTGAGATGACACAGCAAACGCCATGTTGGTGAAGGGATAGGTTGGTGCTACGCTTCAACCTATCCCGCCACAGAAAGCTGACAGAAACAAAAAAGTAACGAGAGTCATTGCTAAGGAAACCATACACCGCCTTGTCAAGTTGCACTCCTATAAACTGGCAGGTTTCAGAATGGTGCAGATCACATTCTGTCATGGAATTCCTCAAAAAAGTGAGATTGTCCCCAAGCCTTTAATGCTGTGACAGCATGAGAATCACAAAGCTTGGAGGTAGTTTCTAAGTAGGACAGAGGTGACTGTCAGCTTTTAAGGTCTTCAGATTTTACATATACTTTGCATGTCTTACATAGTAAATCAGGTAATATAGCAATAAAAACAGTCCTAGTTACAGAACAGTCCTAGCCATAAATTCCAAACAATAAACGGACCACCTCTAAATGAGATAAGCAGGCAGATAGTTTGATCCATTGCAAATACCACCAACTTAACTCTAAGGTCAGACAAAGGCTAACACAATACTCGATTTTAATGGTAAATTCCTCCACAATTCTTTTGCAAGTAGTGTCAAGTTTCAACTTGTCTAATTGTGAATCTTTGGTGTAAACTAGCCTGAAACAAGCGCCCTTCAACAGCGCTGTTTAAAAAATTTTGCTTCCAGCGCCACCTAATGTTCTCTGGGCACACCCATGAGAGACACTTATGCAAAGGAAACATTTCTTCCGGGGACTTTTTCCAGTGGAGAGTTTAATGCCTGACAAATTTCAAGTCATCAAAAGTGATTTTAGGCAAGCTAATGTGGAGGACTTTATTACAGTGAAGCTGCTGTGGAGAAAGTTTGAAGTCTCTGAGAGTTCATTTTCATTTAGTAGTGGAATAAATGAAATTCAGTGGCTGGATAAAAGGCGGGAAAAATGACATCAGAGTTCCAAAAACACAACTGCTTGCTTCAGCAAAAGATGAGAAGAAACATTAAGCATATACATTTTGCATACAATATACTGTGTTATACATGCAGAATCACTGGTATGGTCCATTCAGTCTTGAATGGTTCTGAGCAGTTTAGTCATCAACAATACTCACTCAGCTTAATCTGATAGAAGAACTTACCCTCTGCTGATAGAAACGTATCCCATAGATTGTGCCATGCGATGAACAAAGGTCCTCTCACTGCTTGAGAACGAGGAGGGAAACTCCATTTCTAATCAATCAGAGAAGGAAGGGTTACATATTAAAGATAATTTGTGAGATCTGAGCATCATTGGGTGGGGTTGTGTGTGTGTGTGTGTGTGTGTGTGTGTGTGTGTGTGTGTGTGTGTGTGTGTGTGTGTGTGGGGTTTACCTTTCTGGTCACTGTGCTGAAACCTCTCCAGAGTGAGGTGCACAGCAGTCCTGACATCTTCATCTATGTCAATGTCTTTGAGCTCTTTGAAAACCCCAGATGGTCTGCTCTGGCCTTTAACCGGTTTATGCCAGGCTGCACTGAGACGTGACATGATGCACTGCAACACAACAGCCATCCAAGTTAACAGAGTGACAATCACTATGTTTACCCTGTATGAACTAAATAATCTGACTACTGGCCTTATTCTAAATAAAACAATAGTCTGATTAATCTGTTCACATGGGTTGCTTGTACAATTATTCCATTCATATTCCTGTTTACATGCAACTGAGTATAGCCTGATGGAGCCTGGCTTGACCAAACACGACATAAGGCCATTCTTTCATTCATTCATTCATTCATTCATTTTCAAACCGCTTATCCTTATTAGGATCACAGGACAGGACACTAGGCTATTGCAGGGTAAGATATGTTCATTTCACAGAAAATATTTAGCAATAAGAGTGCTTTCACCCCACCCAGGGTGCAAATTAACACTCACCAGTTGCCAAATGCGGGTAAATTCAGTCTTTGACACATAAATTATGGAGACCACCGGCCACTCTGCTATGCACTTCTGTCACTTCAATCTGCGTTGTGCGTAACTGCATTAGGCCTAGTTATCAAACCCTGTGATTTTTTTGTTACAGTATATGAGGCACTTGCTATCATCCGGACACACACATCCGCAGCAGATGGCCAGGCTGCATTGCGGGAGACAAGAACAAGGAATATCATTTATCATTTAAAAACATATTACTACGAACTATGACTCTGAACTTATTAGTGTCACTTGTTTTTCTTTGTTATTGTTGATGTCTTTAAAATTGTTGTATTCTCAAACCCCTGAATAAATTATCTTTCTTCCACTTGATACCACTTGATTTATTAACATGTGTTACACTTTACTGTAGAAACTGTTTAATATTTCTGCATACAGTGGTGTTACAACTATACAACTCACATGAGCCCAAGATGACATGTTAAATAGTAATAATAAATTCAACAGTACAAAGCTATTTATTATTTTTGGCTGGTAAAAAAAAAATCTGCCTGGCCAGTTATTTTTTCATCTACCAGCCACCTTGGCAGGTATGCCAAAAACTCAGTTTTGGACCCTGGCCTCAACCCAGAAATGTTGAAATTTTATACCTTTATTGTTGATCTACTTTCCCAAAGTGTGAGCTCACAGATTCATTTGAGTGGTTTCCAGGGAAGTTGAGTGGATCCCCAATCAAATTGGTGTTTTTTTTTTTTTTTTTGTTTGTTTGTTTGTTTGTTTTTTGTTAAATTCATGTTTACTGTGATATGGTTATAATCATAAATGTGTTCTAAGTGTTGTTAACGCCACTTTCTCTTTTTTACATTTGCATAACTCACAAAAAAATTGTCCTTCAAATCCAACAGCACAGGATTCGCAATCTGAGAGCACAAATAATGAATCAGAGGGCATGAGGGTGTGCACAGATTTGTAAATGAGAGTTAAGATTTTCTTTTTTCCTCAGCTGACCCCAGAAGAGGGTTCCTTACCATTAATCTACTGATCCAACATCGGCCTAATTCTGATTTTGCTTTCTTACATTTTTTTGCTGCAGGGTCGATGAAAATATCCCAGTAAAAAAACTCATCTACTGGCCAAGCGGGTTCGTGGGAAACATGTCAAATGGACACAGGGAAGGCGGGAAGGTGTGAATGTGAAGCCAATTTCATCTGGTCAACCTGTCACAACCACAAAACATCTGTGGCCATAACACAGCACCGTGGTGGTTACAGCAGCTAAAAACTCAAAAATATACCAGTCAAAGTTAGTCAATGTACAAAGGAACGCGCCAAAACATACAGAAATTAGGTCGGGCAACTGTTTCGGGGAGATCTGAGTAGTTGGCTAAATGGCTCAGCAGTTTAGTCCGTGGATGCCCGCCAAATATCTAACGCTAAGACAGTTTTACTCCGCTAAGTGTTTAGCTAAACTTACTAGCTAATTAAATTAACTACTGCACTTGGCGGCTAAAGTTAACATGATTTTTGCTCGCGAGATATCCTCTCAGTTGGCGGACTACGTTTTCTGTATGTACTCTAAAAAGCCATGCTCGGTTTAACTGACTCTCAAAAGTATTGCTAATTCAGAAAAAAACAGATTTTTAATGGTTAAATTCTGTTGTGTGCAGCCTCTCCAAATGAACATACCTGGGGCACCTGTCACTTCCAAAAGTTCAGCCAGGAAGGCAGCCAGATTCTCTGGCCAGACCACCGTGAGCTAGCTAGCAAGTTCGCAGATTCCCGTCGACTTCCTGTCACATTTTTCACAATAAAAGTTGTTTTATATGCAACTAGGTGCAACTTTTAGCCTGCACGGCTCCGGTTTTACAAACCTCTGTCCGTCCCGAACCGGCCACAGCTCAATATCACACCTGGCCCGTAACCTCCAGTGTTCTCTAAATCATCTCTGGATCCCACCAGACCCTACAAGACCATAATGAAATACAGCTTCACGTTTAGTCTAAAGGGGTTATTTCTAATTTGACTTTGGGTAAATAGCTAATAATTACCCGAGGACAGGGCTTATGATTCCGACAGCGTGGTTTGTGAGCCGTGCGCAAGGATTTATAAACCGCCTGAACAGGTTAACTTTTTTTCTTGAGCTGACCACAAGGGGGCTCCCTTATCCGAGGGGCTCACAGGTTTTAACCCACAACCACCGGTTTGAGTCCACAGTGACACGAGATGCTGAACACCTTCCTGCTCACTCTTTCAATAATCCATATCCTTTATCGCCTCAGCCTGATTCAACTTCATGTTCATCTACACTCAATAAAATGTGCGTTAAACTGAATTTCAAGAAATCCAGTCGAGTAAAATTCTTCAAATGATGGTAAGCAGGAGAAATCAGTTTCAAAGTGAGTGAGCTAAAATGTAAAGATTTATAATAATATAAAATGCACGTCACAAAACTGGTTTAATTTGTTGATCAGGTTATAAAATTGGGTGCATAAAATCATAAAAATGAGAGAATTAAAGACTTAAGATGAGTGAGTGACATCATTTGTGTCTTGTTACACATTTTTTTATTGTTGTTTTGTTTTGTTCATTGCATATGCTTGTTGTTTTATTCTCAAGCTTGGTGTCGATTCTGGTGAAATTCAGTGAGATTTCTCATTCTGAGAAATCTCACCACCACGTCTTCCAGTATTTTATTAAGTCCACCATTTTGTCTAAAGGTGGCGCTGTCTGGCTCCTTCAGTTTCCCATGTGTCTTGAGATCCACTCCTCCTACTGATGGGATTTTAACAAGCTTTGCATCTCAACACATTTCGAGGAGCATGTGTCTGCAGACCCGGAGACTGCAGATTCAGGCCCGCAGTTTTGGGACCCGCAGTTCTAGGCCCCTCGCAGCGACACCTACTGGACTGGACCCGCAGTACAGGACCCGCAGTTCTAGGCCCCTCGCGGCGCCACCTACTGGACTGGACCTGCAGTTCTAGGCCCCTCGTTTTTCCGCGACAGCGCCACCTATTTAATCGGAGACAAGTAATGACAGACGATCGGAGTGCAAGGATTCAACGTGGAGCCAAGTTATGGAATGGCCTTAGTGATGTTTTAAAATTGTGTAGCTCTCTGTTGAGGTTCAAAAAAATATTGAAAAGTAGAATAATAAAGCATTACAATGTAAACTGACTGCAGTGTGAAATTAACCCTTGTTTACCCAAAGGAAAAGTTCCGAATCCCACCCTTTGACCAAAAAAATGGTCAAGCATCTACCCTTTCATAAAATTATGATTTTTAAAAATCATTTTTTCCAGGGTTTTTCGTTCCATTCTATTTATTAAAATGTTGTTAATTATTTTAAATCATTACTTAATCAAATATTAACCCTTTACATGCCTGTTTGTATCATATACTACTAATTACAATTTGTGGAAAAAAACATATGCTGAAACTTTGTCAACATACTAACAGGTAATAAGATTATTTTACTATTATTATCCCAGTGTGACATGGGTTGCCCATCACCCACAATATTAACTCTGGTGCATTATTTATTTATTTATTGCAAGAAATGAAGTGGTGACTGTGAAACAAACTCTGTGGTCTATTCGCTGCTTTCAGAGCTGGTGTGAGGAGAACAAAGAGATTTTCACCCGATCTCAGCGTCTGTGTTGCTTGGCAACCATTCTGCCCACTTTCTTGCTGGATTGCACGCTATTGCTTGGTGGAAGAGTAAATACTTCTCAATTTAAGCAATAAGCCCCGAGAAGCAGTGGGTTACAGTGATTTCACAACGGCTGAGGAGCGTTTTGCCGTTGTAAAATCACTGTAACCCACTGCTTCAAGGGACTTATTGCTTTTATAAAACGGTTACCCTCCATATAGCCCATAAAATAATCACACAAGAAAAAAAAAAATCAATAATTTATTGGTAATAATGCCACAATAAAATTGAGAACTACTCATTCTTCCACCAAGCAAGATAGAGTGGACAGAACGGTTGCCAAGCAACACAGACGCTAAGATAGCTTGAAAAAGCGGCATATATACCAGCAGTTAAATTATCAACAACGAACGTCAAATTGATTTTGCCAGGCCTAGGCCTACAACATAATGTTTATCTGGTGCGTGTGCATATCTCCGAGACGGCTCTGATTCCAATGAACAAGCCAATAATGACATCCATATCCTTATTTATGCTGTTTAATTGGCATTGTAGTAAACTGTCAAACAACTCCGTACAGTTGTATAGCAACTGCAAAGCAACTGCAGAGAAAAATGTCTGGCTACGCTCATGAAAAAAAAAACGTTAGAATCACAAGATCCCTGGCCTGTTTCCCCGGCTTGTCCATGCGCGTGCACGCAAGACAGTGCATGCACGCATATGTGCGTGCACGCACGGCTTTGCATGAGTGTGCCTGTACACATAAGAGCAATGAAAAAAAGTCAGGGGAATCACACAGGCTCCTGTTCCTGCTCCTGTTGTGCATATGCGTGCATGCGAAAACATATTGAGGTGTAACAAACCCTTAATCAATTGTTAGTATGTAGTATTTTGGTGTGATAAACGTTAAACCAGTGCAGTATTGGGGTACAATAAACATTTAAACTGTTAGAATTGAAGGTGTAATAAACCTTCAAAGCTTCTCCTTTACTGATTCCCGAGGGAAATTCTTGCAGTTTTGCAGTCATCCAGTAGGTGGCGCTGTCGCGGAAAAACGAGGGGCCTAGAACTGCGGGTCCAGTCCAGTAGGTGGCGCCGCGAGGGGCCTAGAACTGCGGGTCCTGTACTGCGGGTCCAGTCCAGTAGGTGTCGCTGCGAGGGGCCTAGAACTGCGGGTCTCAAAACTGCGGGCCTGAATCTGCAGTCTCCGGGTCTGCAGACACATACTATTGGCACATTTCCAGCAAATTACATTGACTGACTAGAGGGCGCTATAATCACAAATCAACAACTTTTCAACAACGTCTGACTTGTTTCTGAGGCAAATGCTTTACTCTTTTTATTAATATTCTAATTTTTTATATACTTTTTGATGAGGTGACAAGTGGTTCATGGTGTTTTTCCACCACAACTGTGTTAAATATGACAGACATCATCAGCTGGAGGAGCTGAAGGAGACAGCGCGCCCCCTACTGGAGCCATCAGCACAGTACAGGGACAGCAAGTTCCTCTGGTGGCGAGCCTGGAGCCTGATGACTGTTGTGTCTTGTGGCTGTTTACATTAATGCAATTTACTGCATGTTGAATATTACAGTTTAATTGTTGCTATGGTAACTAAACTCATATGGAGCATTCAATATGAGGATTCAAACCCAGTTCATGATTTTCATTGGATGGACCTCCAAAACAACTCATGCAGGACCTCACTCTATCATTTTATGTGTCAGCAGAGAATATTATTGTCAGGATGTTTTCAGACAGGGCTATATCCAAACAATCTGTAGTTTGTCTGTCAGGCTGGTGGCTTCAAGTGTATAATTAAATATACCAGAGAACATAAAGAGAGCATTACATTTAAATAAAAATGTCAAAAAAAAAAATCTTTTCTGCTGGACAGACAGAAGAAGAGCCTTGTAATGATGATCATCTTTTTATGATTTCAGGTTTCATCGCTGGATTGAAGACAAAATGCCTTCACCCGTGAGTTTTTACATGACATGAACACCAGTGCTGACCTTTCACAAGATTTCACATCCTCAAAACAATGTAAATTCTGTTTTGTGTTAAAATAATGTTATATATTATTATATAATTTTTCCAGACATGATTTATAATTTCTATGCTGCACTCAAAGTAAAAAAAAAAAATGAATGAGTAAAAATCTCACCATTAATTAAATTTGCAAAGACTGTTTATTTTGGTTTGATGAATTTAATTTGAGTCTCTGTCGTCTGACCACCTCGGCCTCTTAGCAGCAGGCGACTCCCAGCTCCCACCTGCTCAACTGGAGCAGGAGCAGCTGCTCCCAGTTCAGCCTCTGCTTCTGTACTGGGAGATGCTGGTTGAGAGGAGATGAAGGTCTGGAATTGTCCAATGAATCATCATCGTCCCCCTTCTCCTCCTCCTCCTGTCTCTACACGGTGAGACGGGTCGAGGAAGGGGCGCCCCTCCTCTTCCTGGCTTCTCCCCTCGTCTTCCTCTTCAGTCCTGCTGGACATCCCAGTGACTGTAGGATCATCATCAGCCTCATCCCATGGAGGTCCCAGTGATATGGGGATCATGGCCAGCACCCCTTGGAGGTCCCAGTGATTGCAGGATCATCGTCACCATCCCATAGAGATCCCAGTGATTGCGGGATCATCGTCACCATCCCATAGAGATCCCAGTGATTGCGGGATCATCGTCACCATCCCATAGAGATCCCAGTGATTGCGGGATCATCGTCACCATCCCATAGAGATCCCAGTGATTGTGGGATTTCAGTCTTCATCAGTGCTGGAGATCCAAATGATTGCAGGATCGTTGTCAGCTCTGTCACTGTGTCAAGAGGAAAAAATAAACTGTTACACTCTGCACTTGAAAGAAAAAAAAACAAAGAAATGAAAAAAATAAATTAATTAAATAAGTAAGTAAGTAATTATGAGTAAACAACTTAAGGGAAAATCTCTCAGATAAAATAAGTTGCAAAATTAATCTTACTTTGATGTGGGATGATGGGTTTAATCTGAGTCGCTGTCGTCCGACCATCTCGGCCTCTTGACAGGCGACTCACACCTCCTGCCTGTGGAGGGACCCGCGTCCTCAGAGGAGTCGTCATGCTGCCTCTTCATCGGACGTCCCACAGCAGGAGTGTCCTCTGTCCTCCTCCTCTTCAGAGGAGGTCCCTCAGCAGAGAGCTCTGCCTCATCAGGACCCCTCTCCAGAGCCCTCCTAGGAGACACAGCAGGTCCACAACAAGGTCATTACTGTTAACAAAAACTAACAAATTCATGAAAACTAGGTGTGAATAAAGTAAAATTAAAATGAAACACTAATGAAAAATACAAAACTATATTAACCTTGGTCCCAAAGGAGGCTGATGCTCAAGCTGCACCTGACGTTCCTCCAGATCCCGAGGAGGCTCCTGAGGCGGCGGTGGAGGATTGGCAGGCAGCTGCGGCATGGGGAGCTGCTGAAGCCACTCCTCCACCTCCTGGATCTGGTCCAGAACCTCCTGGGCCTGCTGGAACAGCTGGTCAAGGCCAGGTGCAGCTGGCTGGTCCTGGTTCAGCCTCTGGTCCTGTCTGAGGAAGTCCTGGTTGAGAGGAGATGAGGGTCTGGAGTTGTCCAGTGGCCCATCATCATCCTCGTCATCCTCTTCCTCCTCATCAGACCCGAGGCTCTCGTACCCAGAGTCGTCGCTGGTCAAGTCCTCGTCATCCCAACGCCCAAAGGCGGGGACACGATCCAGCGGCTAGAAAACATACAAGTTACGTTACGTTACGTTCAGTTTCTGTCACAAAGTAACAGCAATTTTTCTTTGATAAGGCTCAAAAATCAATCAATAACTAATGTACATTTAAAACACATTTAAATACACACAAACACACACATACACACCTGACGGTGGGCGAAAAGACGAGGAATATAAGGTTGAGGAAGGTCTCCCTCCTCGTCCTCACTGTCCTCCTCCTCCTCCTCTTCATCAGAGGAGGTGTCATCGAAGACACGGAAGTCAAGGAAGGAGGTTTCCTCCTCTTCCTCGCTGCTCTCCTCGTCTTCCTCATCGCTGCTGATGGCCAAGATGTTCTCAGGCTCATCATCAGCTTCAGTTTCACCGCGTCAAAAGGAAAAGACAAACCGTCACACTCTGTACTTCAGTTGAACTTTGTCACCCCAAAAGTAATCATTTATCATCAATATTACTTGATTATAGATTTTTTTTCCATGAAAAACATCCCTTACTACCTTAAAAACTGCTTAATTATAGCTCTAAATCCCCCACCGCCTGCCTGCTGGCTGACCGGCTAGTAACCAGAGCTCTGTTCACAGGAAGATTATCCACAACATTCACAAAAATTATGGCATATATGAAAAGCTAATCATGAAAAAATATATATATACTAATATTGTTCATGTGAAACCATTTTCAGTTGAAGAAAAACATCTTTGAGTGGAGAAGGACTTCAAATATCTGAAACTTGTCTTGTTTATCAAGGGCAACACAGTAAAGTCCCAGACTTATTTCTGCTGTGGTCCTCCATAAATGTGGCAGGAAATGTGAACACTACACAGTGTTCAGTCCAAAATAGAAGTTAAACACAAAAGAAAACCAAAAATAAGTCTATTCCATGAACATAAAATCACAAAAACTGAAATAAAATCGCCAAAACTCTTGTAGCAATTCTCAAAACATCCACACATCAGACTCAAAAATCAAACTAATAGACAGTGTTTTTGTGAAAAATCAAACCCACAATACTCACCAGGCTGAGGACGCAATGGAAACATGGTTCCAAGTGTGTGTGTCGCAGAGAAAAGTTTCTCCAAAGCTCTCACGGTCAGCGTGTGTCTTTGCAGAGACAGCCGGGTGTGAATAAAGGCCCTGATCTCTCTCTGACGTTTGCTGGACTTTTAGAATTCTGCTTCTCTGTGACGTCGTAATGCCGTTTGTGCTCAGCTCTGTTCTACAGTTAAAGAGGCTCTTTAAACACACAGCAGCCAACAATGACAAGATCTGAGTGATGCTTTTCTTCAATTCAAAACAGTTACCAAGTGCTGCAAAAGTCATGGAACACAGCAAACATGTCAAACAAAAACTCTTAGCTGTCATGAGATGGATGCTCTCCTTCTTCTTCTCCTTCTTCTCCATAGTTAGTATAACAGGCAGGAGTTGCTCTAATAGTGATGTTTGGACAAGTAGCTGTTATGGTAGCTGCGGTTGTCACGGCAACAGTTGAAATAGTTGTAGCAATTATATTAATAAAAAGTAATATACCTGCATTACACACGTTATTTTGTTGTTGCTATTAATATATGCTATTACATTAACTGACAATTATTAATAGCTAAAAACACAACCATGTTTTTTCATATCCCATATATGTCCCATTAATGAAATAGATGGTTGTGGAACTTATTTTTGTGGGAAATCAGTTTTTTGGGCTATTCTTTAGACCTACCCTAATATCTGAAAAAGAGCCAAATTTGGCCAGTCTGGATAGGGGTGAGGTGACAAAAAAGCCCATTATTTCATAATGTTCACTCAAATTTACATCAAATCTGCTGTGGTTTGACCCAAGTAACTGTCCAACAACAGCAAAGAGTTAAAAAGTAATTTTTCCAAAGAAATACTAGAATATAGTCCTGCAAACATGATTTTAGTGTAGGCAGAAATTGTTGGTCTAGCAGGAGGGGCCCTCAGATTTTGAGGTAGGCTACTGTACCCCTACCCAAATTAGAACAAAACACAACTATGTTTTTTTTTTTTTTTTTTTTTTTTTTTTCCCATTCAGGAAATGCATTGTTGTGGAACTTTATTTTTGTGGGAAGTTAGAGAAATCAACTGATGAAGTGATGAAATGATGCACCCCACAGAGCCAATAAAGATGGGGGGTGCAAGGGTTACATTGTGCAGTCTAGTTTTCCAAAGGAGGCTCTGATCCACTTTAAGGGCGTTTTCACATCTGACAGTCCGAACCAAGGTCTGAACCAAGCTCTGTGTTTCTGTTACACTGTAACACATTTGGTCCGGTTGGTTTTGGTTTCACACTGCAAATGGAGTAACGAACTTTACAAGACAAACCTACATCGGAAATTTATTCTTCTCATTAGTGGACGCATCAACTCCCCATGTACTTCGGCGGCTCATTTTGTTTGGTTACGCTGTGTTGTTAGGCTGGCCTGCCGGCATCTGACATCAATGTTACTTCCTATTTACACAAAATGAATCGAGCGAGCCATCATTTTCCCATTCTAATACTTTTGCTGGTATATTGCTACCAGCAGCATCAACTTCATGAGCAGTACATCAGAGTAATTGGTATTCACAAGATGAGCCTCCTCAACATGCGAAAACTTTATCGTCATCTACAGGAGAGGAGGAGAAAACGGCATACAGTTATGGCAATGTCTATTCCGGAGAGAAGGTGAGTGTGGGAACATTTTTTTTAAAAGATGAGCTGTCAGTAGTGATGTATTAACTTGTTTTTATAGTGCTATACATTTTACAGTGCAGTACTTTTCATTCGGCATAATAACGGACATGACTAACGTTACACCATGCGTGTCACAGGAACATTTAACTTTAGCAGCTAAAGTTAGCATGGAGACGTATAACCATGGTAACCAGCTATTTAGCGTGACGCAACTTCCTGTATTGTAAAGTCGAGAGCAGAAGAAGAAAAAAAACTTCCTGTCACTGATACGAAGGTCCGAACCATACAAAAAGTTGTTTTCACACTGCAAAAGGTACAAACCATGGTTCGTTTGGTCCGGACCGAGACCACCTCTTTTGGTAGGACCAAATTTTGGTCCTTTGGTGTGGACTGTGGTCCGCAGCACCTTTCACACCTGTAAATTAGGTTCGAATCAAACTGAAAAGTCTGAAAGTCCAGACCAAATGAGATAGGTGTGAAAACGCTCTAAGTTTTCTCTCGGAGTAGTCAGGTACCTTGTGCACATGGATTACCTGAATGTATTATATTGATAATTTGTTTTATTTATGTACTGTTGACCTCTAAACACAGTGATGAATAGGTGGAAAGCATATAGGCTACAGTAAATTATTTTTCATGGTGAAGTAACGCAAATCCTCTTCATTTGAACAAAATCAAAAAGGTTTTTGAAGTCAATATCCTTTTCATTTACCATAAGCTAGGCCTTCCTGAAAGAGATATATTCATTGTTTAGTGTTAATTTGGGATATGCAATCCATATCACCCTCTGAAGTCAAAAGGGTAATGAACACAGCACCACGTTCCATTGGTTTTTAAATTTCAACGGCCAACTGCCAAACTGCCACATCCAGATGACTGTCAAAATGCTATGTGGCAGAAATAAAAAAAAAAAGAAAGAAAGAAGAAACCATCATCACCAGCCTAATGACAGATCAGGTAACATAAATATCTGAATATGTTTTCATTTTTATATATTTTGAAATTGAGTATAACATGTTTTGTGTTGAAAGAATTATTATTTTAGCTAGCTTACCCTGCTAGAAAAACCAGCATAGACCAGCAAGGCTGGTCACCAGCAAAACCAGCATGGGGTATGCTGGTTATACCAGCAAAACCAGCATATGTTGTGTTTTGGTGCTGGTGACCAGCATCCCATGCTGGTTATGCTGGTCACCAGCATTCCATGCTGGTTATGCTGGTCCAGCATCCCATGCTGGTGACCAGCATAACCAGCATGGGATGCCGGCCCAGCAAACAGGCCTGCAGTGGCCCTTTACAAGCCCACTTAGGGCAGCCTTAAGGGCCCCCAGTGGGCTGCCCGCGCAGGTCCCCTGAGAATTTGCTCATTGGCAAAATGTTGGCCCCTCAGTGCTGGTCCCACATGGGCAGTCCTCATTAACCCCTAAGGAAGCCTGCACTGGCCCACTTAGGGCTGGCTAGAGGGCGCCCTCGCTAGGCCCACACTGATTTTGCAGTTAAATCCCCCTAATAATCTAAAACAATAAATCAGTTCCACACATAAATGTATTTCAGCTAGTAGTGTAGTTTCTTTTGGGAGTTCCATACATCTGAAATGGATGTGGTCATTGATGTATGCATTGTCAAAAATGTACAATAGTCAAAAGGATTCCAATCAATTCATTTATTAAATACAAACACATTACACTGAATGAAAAATGCTCTACTCTGCACATTGCAGCCTTATTCATTTAAGACAGGGTTGTCAAACTGGTGCCATGGAGGGCCAAGAGGCTGCAGGTTTTCATTCCAACCGAAACCTCCACCAGGTGATTTCACTGATTGGTTCCTCCTTTCTGATACAAGGTGAGGTAATCAGTGAAATCACCTGGTGATCTATTGATATCTATTGTTCGTGACCCCCTAGCTCTTCCTACTAAACATGGTCAACGGAACATGAGAGGAACTGTAGTCAAAATTCAAATATGAATGATTCAAATTCAGTTACTAGTGACACATTTTTCAGCCCATACTTCAAACAAAGAAAAAGCAAAAACTGCAAAAACTCTGACCTCTGATGCTGAAAATATATTCTTGTGTGCTGCTAACATGTCCATACTTCAATTGAGGTGATGTATTGATTGGCAAAGCTCACTCTTCCCCCAAAGTCTCTTGCTAGCGCTCCATTCGTCCACCCGCTGTCTCTTGAATTCCGTAGCCACACCTTAATCTCATCCTCAACTTCAGAATCCTGAGGACTTGGCTGGAGGGAGCATTTTCTTACAGCCTCTGAAACATAAAAGTAAAGGGGCCTATATAAAATAATGTGTGTAGTGAGCAGTATCTATATGCTATTTCTAATACCAGTGTTACCAAACAGTCATTTATTTTTGGCGGGCCGCCACAATATCAACACTGTCCTCCACATATTAATTTTCTATTTCCAGAGTTGCGCACCATGTTCAATCACTTAGACAGCGTAGCAGTGAATATCATGTTAAATATGCTGACAGAGTGGATGTATTCCTTCTTTGTGTGTGTGTGCTTGAGTGAGAGAGAGATATACCTTAATCTCTCTACTCTGTGTCACAAACCAGGAAGTCAAGATCAACTCCTCTTCTGTCTGTACTTCTTGGTTTTCTGTCTCTGTCCTGGAAGAGAGAGTAGGGTGGGAACAAAGAGGGAGAGAAACAGAGGGATGGAGTGAGAGAGAAGGAGAGTAGAGAAAGAAGGCCAAGACGTGGGTAATTTTCCTTGTGAAAGACAATAAAAGCACGTTACAGTATCTGTTTATTCTAGAATTCACACTGTTTGTTTGAAGATAACATTTGACATTATGAGCATATTTGGGTGTGTCATTTGTTGTCATTTGTTGTACAGGGCTCCAGACTGCGACCAAATGGTCGCTTTTTGCAGCGACCCTTGAGACAGCGCAAGCATATTTGGCAACCACTTGCACGTGTGCAACTTGTAAATTTGCCGACATTTTTTTTATGTCTAAAAATGTCCAGGAACTAGCGGTTATGAAGGGAAGGAGTTTTAGGGAGGTGTCGTTCGGACCTGATCACATCTGGATCAGCTGTCAGTCAGTTCAATAGCTGTTTGTGTCTGAGCACATCAGTGCTGTAATATTAGGCTCACAGCCATATGAGTTTCTCTCTCTGTACTGTTACCTGATCAACAAACATCTGCACTGAATAAAAACCTGCATGCAGTATTTAAACTGTGCACTGTGTCAGGCAGAGGCACACAAATAAGTTTTACTGAAAAGAAACGTTCATATTTTTGATTATTAGTATTGTCTGTTTTCACTGATGTCCTGATTTTAAAGTCACGGTTTAATAACCCATAATTTTAAATTTTGTCTTTTGTTCATCACACTTTATTGAGGCTAAATGCTTCAGGAAATTTTTTCTTTTATCACTTTTATCAGCGCTCAATGGTCAGCCTGACAAGTGTTTTTTTTCCCCCTAGCAAACAGACTCATCTACTCGCTCTGACTTAAGTCCATAAAAATAATCCAAATCCATAACAGTTCACATGGGAAGTAGCTACTGATGAAAAGAAAACTATTTCTGATGAATGCAGTCATTTAAAAACTGACTGGTAGTTCTGGAAAAAAAAACAGCTGCTTGGTAATATTATCTCTGCTAATACTGACCACCATGCTGCCCATTACAAGTCACTTACACGCATCAGACACCGGCCTCCAAGTATCACTTCATTTTTAGCCAGAAAAAAAGCTGTGTACGTTAAGCCCTGACTTCTAATAGTCTATTTTAACGTACAGTAGCCTTTAACGTACAGTAGCCTACTTGGTACACAATACATTTCTCTCGCTGAGTTTCTCCACTGTGCTTGCCTCCTCACTCTTACACGTACTGAACTCCGTTTTACACTGTGGACCCTCCACGACTAGCATGAGTAAACCGTGAAGTGCCGTGAGGATGCGCAAACCGGCGCAAACAAAGTGGACTTGAGTAAGTAGAGGGTGTAAGGCCATGTTTAACAAATGCCCCCTCTGTCTCCTATCCGCAGAAACATAGTACATACGGAGAGACTGTGACGTTAGCTGAAAAAGGCACAGACCCACACCGAGGAGTGTAGGTGGTGTGACCCACGCAGCTGACAAATCATTCCCGGACCCTCAGCCTTCCTCACGCACACACTCAGACAGGTGAACTCTCTCCCCCTCAACATGGATTATTAAAATTATAGTAAAAGAAAAACGTCGGCAAATTCCACGCACAACGACGCGCGTGCTTTGCGAGAGAAGCTGTGAAAATATTGGCGCTGTCTCAAAAACGGCAAAATGCCACGATCTGGTCGCAGTTTGGAGCCCCGACTGTTGTCAGAAAATTAAATACTCTCGCGGGCCACTGTGGTAATCGGACATGAGGAATATGAGAAACAGGATGATAGGGACCACTAGCCCAACCTTATATTTATTTTTCGCTGAGTGAAATTTAAGCTAAGCCAACCGTCAACGTCAAGGTTTGGTAGCTGACAAAGATAGCTAACATTCGTCAACGTTCGAAAAAATGGCTAATGGTCTGAATTAACTAAAACCATACTCAAATACAATCCCAGGAGAACACACACTATGACAATATTTGCTGTAACATTAAACTTTAAGATGAAACATTACAATTAAAACTCACCTCGGCAAAATACCACCTTCAGCCAGAAGAAGTAACGGTCGCGTTCTGTTCCGGTGGGGATGTGAAGAGGCTCAAGTGCGTAGTGATATATGGCACCTCTTCAGCAGAAAATAGTTCCAAGCACGGACGTAATTTGGGGAGGGGGCAGGGAGGACATGTCCCCTCCACTTTTTCAAAAGGCAGTTTTGGTCCCCTGCAGTTTTTACTGTCCAAAAACAATGTTACGCTATATTAAATGGAGACAGGTCAAGCACTGGGACCCAGCGGAAAACGGCCGCTCAAGCTGAAGCCTGTTTCCCTTGAGACCGCCCACAAGCTCTTCGATTGGCTCTGCCGTTTCTTGCTAATGTGTGATTGGCCGTTCCCGCTGCCACTCACTGGTTGTAAACAGCGCCTGGACTTGCTCTCCGGTGAAAAAAGGGGAAAAAAGCGATGCGCATCACCGGTGTTTAGCTCGTTAGCCAGGAGTCCGTCTTCATCTGCCACTGTAAGTCCAATGATCGACGACACTATGTGTTTGGAAGCTTTGGCTAAATTGATTATGTTAAATGTTAATAGTTAACTATTCTGTGGTCTTTGAGTCAAACTGACCCGTGTTCACTTTTCTTTTATATTTAAAATTATATTTTCTTCCATATAACTGCCTGAAAATGGCAGATGGTTCTCTGTTACACTCACTTCAAATAAAATTGATGATCACTACTTGCATTGAATTATGGATATATATATATATATATATATATATATATATATATATATATATATATATATATATACACATATATATATAATTTATTTATATTTTTTTTTTTTTCAGTTTCTCCCCTCCTGTGATATTCCCTGGTCAATTTGATCTGCCCATCACTGGGTGGTGCTGGGTGGTGGTCCAAACACTTGAAATGATTTCATTTCATTTTCACATATACCAGTCTGCGATAATCCATCCATTTATATGCCTGAGTTTAACTATTGTCAAAATAATTCAGAATTTCTGCTTTTTTTTTTTTTTTAACTAAAAAATGAGGTATAATTTCATGTAAATGAGGTCTATTGACCAAAAAAATGGTAAACTGTTAATTTTGAACCCTGCTAAACCTTTTAAAACATCTATTATCTATTATATTATCTATTAAAAATTATAGGCTTTTCTTGTTAAAAACAAAAAATAATATTTGTTGATGAGTTTTTAAGTGATCATGTGTAGACACAATCCAATTCAAATAATGGATTTTTTATGCATTCTGTGCAGAGGCTATAAATGCAGTCTCTCTCTGAATTTCAAATTACATTTAAAAAAAAAAAAAAAAAAAAAGCCGCCAAAGCGTGGGAAATGACTTTGGGCTGCCTGCACAAAACCAGCATGGGCCCAAAGGTACAAAACTTGCTCTGGACCCAAATGGGCTGGCCCACACTGGGCCAACATGGGCTTTCTGTGGGCAATCCACTATTATGGGCTGCTTACGGAGAGCCCGTGGTGAGCTCAGAGCTCTGGGCCTTGCCTGGGCAAGCCAGCACTGGGCCGGTGTAGGTTTGGTCTGGGCTGGCCCTAGCCCACAGTGCCCACAAAAAGCCTGCGTGGGCCCCACTGGGGCATGTTTGCTGGGGGATGCTGGTCACCAGCATGGGATGCTGGTCCAACAACATCCCATGCTGGTCCAACAACATCCCATGCTGGTCACCAGCATGGGATGCTGGTCCAACAACATCCCATGCTGGTCCACCAGCATCCACCAGCATTTCCATGCTGGTCCACCAGCTACACCAGCATCAGACCAGCACTAACCAGCATTAACCAGCATAGACCAGCAAAGAATCCATGCTGGTCTATGCTGGTTTTTTTAGCAGGGTAGCCAGCTTACCATTTTAGCTAGCTAGCATACCATTGTACAATGCTAATGGCAGTTATGCACAAAGTTAACTCGTGTGTGTGTGTGTCTGTCTGTCTGTCTGTCTGTCTGTCTGTCTGTCTCTGTGTCTGTGTGGCAAATATGTTGACTGTGTTTTCCGTATTCACCAGCTGTGTCTGAGTCCAGCTTTGCACTTATGGAACCAAGAGAGCCAGCACAGTCGTCAACAAGCCAGACACTGGCACTAAATGAAAAGCTATGCCTGATAAGTGGAAAAGCTCTGCGAGATGATAAAAAAAAAAAAACATATATCAAGAACCCCAAATTGGAAGGACTAAAAACAATATTGAAAGTTGCCCAGGAATGAAATCACAAGGTTCACAAGAGACTCTCTCCCCACTCAAGTGACCTACTCTCCTTCAAAGTGAAAGTGTCATACCACAAGTCATGCAGAGCCAATTACTCCAGCACAACCAATCTGGCCTATTGTACTTCTTCCGCCGTGACTGTACAAGACAAGGATCATTCCCTAATCAAAAAACCAAGACTGAGCAGAGACACTGAATTTGACATCCGCAATCAGTGTTTCATTTGTGACGAGAAAACGCACTATAAAAAAGGGCCCCAATAAGCACTGGAACCGGTGAAAGAAGATTAAAGGTCCTTAGTGCTGCCTCAGAGAGGCATGATGAAAAAATACATCTTCGCATACAGACACATCAAGATCTATTTGCTTATGAAGCTAAGTACCACAGAAGCTGCCTTGCACATTACATTTCAGCAAATAATATTTCAGCAGCCAGAAACGAGCATCTGTCGGAAAAGAAGTTCACCAAACATAAAAGAGCTTTCATTGAGCTAACTGAAGAGTTAAATGAGACAAGAACCAGTGGAAGAACCAGAATTGGAAGAACCCGTTGCAGTAATACAAGTCATGGAAACTCAAAGAAAAGTTGGTCCAAAATTATGGAGACAGGCTCGTTTTCATAGAACGTCCTGGAAAGTCAGACCTAATTTGTTCCAGCAGCATTACTGTTGGCCAGGCAATGAAAGAAGCATCACTCCTCAAAAAAAAAAGTTGCAGATGACAGGGAAACAATGCCTCCTCAGAGAACAGAGACACTAATGGATACTCAAATCCTACACCAAGCTGCAGGTATACTAAGGAAAACCATGGAAGAAGTTGAGCCTCAATTCTACATAAGCAGTGATCAGCTTTCCCTTCCCCAGTGCAGTGAATATGTTCCAAACATTCTATATGATTTTGTGAATTGGTGTGCTAACTCTAGTACATTTAAAAAAGTGCAGACCTGTAATGAGGACCCATCTCTGAAAAATAATCTACCGTATTTCACCAATTAATCGCCCGGCCGCAAATAGCCGCCTGGTTCTTATAAACGCCTGGGGTCTGCACCCATTTTGCATATTAAACACCCACCCGAATAACCGCCGGGGTGATTATTTGCATTATATTGAGGTAACCTAAAATAAGGTTATTCACCTTATTTTTGCAGAAGTAAACAGTTAGCCGCACAATAACTGTGCGGCACTTCTGTTTTCTGTCAAAATAAGAGAGCTAGCTAACGTTAGAAAAAAGGGTGTACTGTAATCTTAAATCAACCAACTGTAAATATGTTGGACAGTAACTGTGATCACAATAATGGCCTGGTGCAGGTCTATGCAAAAATAAATAAAGGCTTGCAGCGAATAGCCGCCTGGTTCTTTTAAACGCCTGGGGTCCAAGTTGATTTTGTGTATTAAACGCCCGGGCAATTAATTGGGGAAATACGGTAAGTGTCCTAACCTTTTGCCATGACCTGATTGCACAGTGCTGTACACACTGGGACTTGGCATAATGATCCATCATGAGTTTGGCAGCACCTTATCGACCCTTATCGGCAAGCTTCACGCAATGGGTCACTGTGTGTCTTATGATGAAGTGCGTCAGTTCCTCACATCTGTAGCAGCAGATCAGTTACAATGAAGCAAAGGTATTTACATACCTAATGGACTGACAAGGATATTGGAACATGGAATAACTGATGCAGCCATTGACAACTTTGACCAGAATGAAGAGACGCTGGATGGCAAGAATACAACACATGCTATGGGAATTTTTGTATACAGAAGAGGTAATGTTACTGCAGTACATAACCCCATCCAGAGAGTTCCCAAGAGATCTCTCACTGCTCTGACCAGCTTTTATTGGATGATGAATTTCAGAGGTAAATATTGTAATCATGATTTCTGTTATGATTAAATATATTCATATAAAATACATTTTCTGTTTAGTGAGACATGACTTAATATGACTTAATATGCTTATGTCTTGCTTCCCCTCTAATTTCAGGTAGGCTATGTCAAGCCACCTAGGCGACCTGAACCACCAGCAGTTCTACGACAAGTCCTCAAACCAGACAAGACAAAAGCTGAAGCAGCAGAAAACAAAGACTTTCTTTGGAAGGTGAGGCGTATTGTGAAAGAAAAAGAACAGAGAATCCCAGGATGGTCTGCATTCAGTGCATATCCACGTCAGACATCCCAGTAGCCACAGTGCAATACACTCCTGATCAAAATCTTAAGACCAGTTGAGAAATTGCAAGAATTTACATTTTCCACTGTTGGATCTTAAGAAGGTTCTAAGTAGAGCTTCAAAATGCAAAAAGAAGAAATGGGTGTGAGACAAAAAAAAAAATTGAGTAAGCAATTTATTGCAAAAAAACCATTAAACTGAAATAGAACTGCCCTACACTTTGTGAATGGTACAGTGACAAGCCCATACTACCTGAATAACATCATTAATCCAGTCATTGTGCCCCTGCCTGAACAACACAGGCCTAATTTCATCTTCATGGACAACAATGCTCCAGCTCATCGAGGTCGCATCATTAGGGAACGGCTGCTGGAGACTGGGGTACCTCAAATGGAGTGGCCTGCACTTTCTCCAGACCTGAATCCCATAGAAAACCTATGGGATCAGCTGAGTCACCGTGTAGAGGCTCGTAACTCTGTACCCCGGAACCTCAATGTCCTGAGGGCCGCCCTTCAAGAAGAGTGGGATGCCATGCCTCAGCAGACAATAACTCGACTTGTGAACAGCATGAGACGTCATTGTCAAGCTGTAATTGATACTCAAGGGCACATGACAAGTTATTGACATTTTTTGTTGTGGTATACCCACCACTGTTGTTGGCTTTTGTTTCAATAAACTGTTTGAGATGAGGAAATCACCAGTGCATGCTTCTACTTAAATGCCCTACTTTCATGATATAATATCACTGTAGCGTGAACTTTTTACATTTTCCATAAATTTCACCCAAAAGCCAAATATCCCTAACTTTTTGTGAGTAGTGTAAATAGGGTAGGAGAAGAAAAACAGAATATTATCACTAAGTTACCTCAATATCTGCTGGCTAGGTGTGCAAGTGTATTTTCTGTATCAATAATATGACAAATCTAGGAAGACTTGCTGCAAGAGAAATAGCTTAACATTTTTTTTTCCTTTGTCCAACAGCTCCTGTCAACAGTCCCACTACCTCTCTCCCTGTTCCTCCACCTATTCCTTCTTTTTTTATATAACAACCCAATGGCTCTTTTAAGAGCCACAACTACACTCTCATACATATGCATGTTATACTCTTCTTTCTTCTGTCTTTCTCCTGCAGTACACTGCTACATAGAACCATGATAAAAAAAAAAAAAAAAAAAAAAAAAAAGAGTTTACCCGTCAGCTGTAATGGTGTCGTATCCTACCCCACATTCTCAGCTTTTGTTTTGGCCTGACATTTCTTTTGAAGTGAAGTGAAGTGAAGCATTTCAATGTTTTTTATAATAAACATTAAACCAGACAACTACAATTTATAGTAAATTTTAAACATTTTATTTTTTCCTTCCACATTTTTTTCTCACTTTATTCCATGTTTTTTTTAAAATACATTTTTGAGGTGCTGCCGCCCCACAGCAGGGGGTGCTGCAGCACCCCCAGCACCCCCTCTTCCCGTGGTACTGATCAACGTCCACATCATGGTCCTTGCGCCAGCCTGCAGCCCAAGATGAGTGGCAGAAAGCAAGGTCTGATCACCTGAACTGTTTGCTCTCCTGCAATATTGTTCCCGACAGGACCTGCAGCCACTGTGCTTCTCCCGCCACTGTTCGCTGCAGAGACTGCATGCCAGAGGAGTGGCTGTGTATGGATTGTGACATACACACCCACAAAAAACTTGCACTCCACAATGTAGTAGTAGGACTACTGTTCCCATGATGCTGTGCTCCCAACAATGCAATGTCGGTACTGGGCCACTTCCGGGTTTTGCAAGTAAACAATTTGCCTTAAGTCCAAGGCGTCCCGTGTCCTCATTACATGGCGTCAGAAGTGGCGAACTGCAAGTCTCCACGGTATTTTCAAGTGTAGTAACGTGTGGTTAGCTGGAGAAAAAAAAAAAAAAAAAGTTTTCGTGCCGTCGAGCAGACGAGGGCAGATTCCCCCGCGGAAGGTGGAAACCGCGAGCGCTAGCTTGACGGTGAGTGAGCGTTGCTAGGATACGGCCCCACTCGGCACAGAAGGGCTGAGGGAAAAGTGCAGAGAGACGACACATCTGAAGTTTTGATCCTGAACGTGATGACACGAGGGAAATACATACAAAGATGGCGACAACTGTACAAATAACTCCTCCAGAGCCATTTGACTTTTCAAGCCCAGCAGAATGGCCAAAATGGATCAGAAGATTTGAGAGGTTTCGTATTGCAACAGCTCTTGATGAAAAAGAAGAGGAATACCAGGTGAATTCACTCTTGTATGCCATGGGAGACACAGCTGATGATGTATTAGCAGTGCTACCACTGACTGATGCAGACAAAAAGAAATATGAGGCTGTCAAAACGGCGTTTGAACAGCACTACATAGGAAAACACAATGTAATTTTTGAAAGGGCACAGTTCAATTCCAGACGCCAACAAGATGGAGAGAGTGCAGAAGCATACATCACAGCTGTACATAAACTTGCAGAAAACTGTGGTTTTGGAGTGTTGAAAGAGGAACTCATAAGGGACAGGATTGTAGTTGGGATACAGGACAAAAAGCTGTCTGAACATCTCCAAATGGACTCTGAGTTAACACTCGCAAAAGCCATACAGAAAGTCAGACAAAGCGAAACTGTGAAGAAACAGCAAACAATATTGCACAGCAGTGCTGTGGAGGACAAAATATCAAACATGGACGCCATACGGACACACATGAAAAAAGTGAAGAAAAAGACATGGCAACAGTCAAAGACGGGACAAAAGCCAGATAATCAAGGTGAGAAAGAGTGCGGCCGGTGCGGTCGAAAGAACAAACACTCATGGAAAGACTGCCCAGCCAGAGATGTACAATGCCGAAAGTGTCAGAAAAAGGGGCATTTTGCTGTTGTTTGTCGTTCAGGTGGAGCAGTAGGGCTACGTGAGGTCACAGAAAACCAAGATGACATAGACAGCCAGGACTATGTTTTCCTAGGTGAAATAGGAACAGAGAAGTCAGAACCCTGGATTGAAACAGTCAAGATAAATGGTGAAACTGTTGATTTCAAACTTGACACTGGGGCGGACGTTACGTCTATTCCCGAGAGACTATACAAACCAGAAAGAGATGGCACGCTGCACAAACCGACAAAGAAACTGCTTGGGCCAGGTAGACACCCACTTAAAATAAAAGGCTGCTTTAACGCAGAAATGGCAGCAAAAGGGCGCAGAACCTCACAGACAATTTACCTGGTGTCAGGGCTGGTCCAGCCACTGTTAAGCAGACCAGCATGTGAGGCCTTGGGGCTAGTGTACAGAGTGGACACAGTCACAGCTGCTGAGACAGACTTCAAGGCAGCTTATCCAGATGTTTTCAAGGGTTTAGGCAAGTTAAAAGAGCCTTACCACGTAGAGCTAGAGCAAGGTGCCACACCCGTTGCCCTCTCTGCCCCCCGACGGGTCCCTCTACCCCTCAGAGACGCAGTGCGTGCAGAGTTGAACAGAATGGAGGAGTTGGGAGTAATCTCAAAAGTCACTGAGCCGACAGCGTGGTGTTCAGGTATGGTTGTCATCCCAAAACCTGCAAAAAAGCCACCCAGGATATGTGTCGATCTCACACCCCTGAATGCTGTTGTGAAAAGGGAACGCCATATCCTCCCTGCAGTGGATCAAACACTTGCAATGATGAAAGATGCTAAAGTGTTCACAAAACTGGATGCACGGTCGGGATTTTGGCAAATCCCTCTCACACCAGAGTCACGACCCCTCACGACTTTCATCACTCCTTTTGGGAGGTACCAATTCAATCGACTCCCTTTCGGCATAGCATCTGCTCCCGAACATTTTCAGAGGAGAATGTCTCAGATGCTGGAGGATTTTGATGGAGTGATCTGTCATGCTGATGATGTTCTGATATATGGCAGAGACAGACAGGAGCACGACCAGAGACTGCACCGCGTGCTCCAAAAGTTGCAACAGGAGGGTCTCACTCTGAACGAGAAATGTGAATTTGCAAGGACAGAAATCATGTTCGTGGGCCACAAGGTCTCCGCAAACGGCATAGAGCCCGACCCGAACAAAGTAAAGGCAATCCAGCAGTTGCCACAACCTACATGTGTGGAGGATGTGCGGCGTCTCATGGGCATGGCTAACTACCTCGCAAAGTTTATGCCCCGGCTGGCCACGATAACCACGCCGCTGAAAGAACTGCAGAAGGAGAGGAATGAATGGATATGGGCAGAGCCCCAGGAGTCAGCTTTTCAGGAATTGAAAGCGATACTGAGCTCTCCGGAAGTGCTCACTCAATATTCCAACACGGCTGAAACAAGGGTTGCCGCCGATGCATCGCCATACGGGATTGGAGCCGTCCTCACACAGAAACAGGCTGATGGCTTGTGGCGGCCAGTGACGTATATCTCAAGAGGACTAACTGACACAGAGAAGCGCTATGCGCAAATTGAAAAAGAGGCACTGGCAGTCACGTGGGCGTGTGAAAGACTCTCATCATACCTTCTCGGTCTACATTTCACACTAATGACAGACCATAAGCCCCTGGTTCCTCTGCTGAGCACAAGAGGCTTGGATGATCTTCCACCGCGGATCCTGAGATTTCGCCTGCGGTTGCTGCGATTCTCATACAACATCATCCATGTTCCAGGGAAGAACCTCGTCACAGCGGATGCCTTGTCCAGAGCCCCGCTGGGGGGTCCGCCCTCTGCAAGTGATCTTCAGCTGGAGAAAGAGGTGGAGGTTTTCATAGACTGTGTTGTGGACTGTCTCCCTGCCACAGACAAAAGGCTGGAGGAGATAAAGGCAGCGCAGAAAGAGGACGACGTGTGCAAAAATGTGAAAAAATACTGTCTCACAGGATGGCCACAGAAATGCGAGCTAGACCCAGAGGTTAAGCCATACTGGCAGGACAGACCCGATTTTCACCTTGCTCACGGCCTTCTTATGAAAGGAGACAGACTTGTGATACCACCCCCACTGAGAGCGGATATTCTACAGCGACTGCATGAAGGACATCAGGGGATTTCAAAATGCAGGGCCAGAGCTAAAGAGTCTGTGTGGTGGCCTGGCATCTCTGCCCAGATAGGTCAAATAGTGGACAGGTGCGAACTATGTCAGAAACACAGAACACAGAACACAGAACCGCTGTTGCCCACTCCAGTCCCAGACCGCCCATGGCAGAAAGTCGGTATGGATCTGTTCGAGTGGTCAAAGAAACAGTACCTTTTGATCATAGATTTTTTCTCAAGATACATTGAGGTGGCAGAGCTCAAGTACACTTCGGCTGAGGTGACTATCAGAGCTATCAAAGACGCTTTTGCCCGACACGGAACAGCAGAGACTGTTGTATCAGATAACGGGCCGCAGTTTTCATCTGAGCTATTCAGGCAGTTTGCACAGGAGTACCAGTTCACACACATCACGAGCAGCCCACGTTACCCTCAAGCAAATGGGGAAGCAGAACGTGCGGTTCGCACCATAAAAGACTTGTGGAAAAAGAACAATGATTACAGCAGGGCGCTGCTGGCATACAGAACCACTCCGCTGGAGCACGGGTTCTCGCCAGCTCAGCTGCTAATGGGGAGAAACCTGCGCGCCTTCCTACCCCAAACCACGGCCAAGCTGGATCCTAAGTGGCCGGATCTGCAGGCTTTTCGCAAGAAGGATGAGGAGGGAAGGCGTAGGCAGGCAACATACTACAACCGGAGACACCGCTCTAGACCTCTCCCAGAACTTGCATCTGGACAAAAGGTCTGGATTACCACAGAAGGAACTACCGGAGCAGTCGTTAGGCCTGCCGACACTCCAAGATCATATGTGGTAGAGACTGACAGGGGTCTTCTTAGGAGAAACAGAAGACACCTTCGGCCTACAGGGACTGTTACCAGGATTGGTCGAGTTTCAAAGCCACCTGACAGAATGGACTTGTGAACAAAGAGAAAAAGTGACATAAGTTCATGTGAAAGAAAAACAAAAAACAGTAATGTGATATTACAGTTCATCAGTGTTGGTAAAAGTACCTAAGTTTGTGAGTGTTGATGAAAAGCATATTGCGGTTGTATGTGTTGTTTTAAAAAAGAACAAAGGTTTCAGTTAAAAAAGTTAAAGTGCTGTTGAAAAAAAAAAAAAGAGCAAAGTGTTATACTAAGAGTTGATTAGAAAAGAGTATGACTTTAGCTAAAAAGAGGAGGTGTAGTAGTAGGACTACTGTTCCCATGATGCTGTGCTCCCAACAATGCAATGTCGGTACTGGGCCACTTCCGGGTTTTGCAAGTAAACAATTTGCCTTAAGTCCAAGGCGTCCCGTGTCCTCATTACACACAACAGTGACTCTGCATTGATGGATTCTACGGGCCCATCAAACCAGCACTGTGCTGTGTTGAACAAGATGGCAGATATACACTAGTAAATCAAGGTGATTAATGTTATGTCTTCTTTTTTCCCTTAAATTTTAATTAGACAAATGTTTTATGCCTTTTCACAAATTATTTAAGTTCTCTTTTCAGCCTGTTTGCTGCCCACAGTGAGACCCATCCAGCTATGCACCTGTGACCCTGCAAACCTCACAGAATCTGCATGCGCCGAGATGGGAGTGGCGGCGCAGCAGGGGGAGGTGCTGACAGATTCAGCTTGGCGCAGTGACATTTTCGTGCCAAAAGGCTTCGCCGAGGTGCGCCCAAAGCTCGCAATCTGAAACCATGTCTACTTTCGGCGCAAGACGCAGCATGGCTGGCATAGTGGAATTTTGGCTGACAGGCGGGCAGTGCGCACACGTCACCAAAAACCTGGCGCTGCTCGTGTTAACTACACAGTTCTTCTTCCATATATATAAATATTCCACACTGGGTTTCCGTTATCCAGTAATCACCAGACTATGACTGGTAGCCTAAAATCTGCCAAAGTCCGGTAATTTTTAAATGTCCGGTGAAAATATTCCCTCTAAGCACAATTTGAATTAAAACAGTCAATTTTCACGTAATTTTATTTATTTTTAAAATAGCCTGCGTGATCCCTGTCTCCGGTGTACCAGAGAGAGAGAGAGAGAGGTTTTTCTCTGCAGAACCGGATCAAAACAGTGCAGCGAAGTCACCTGGGGGAGAAAAAGGTCACAAGACTGATGCGCATTGCAAGTTGCGGAGAGACACTTGAGACTTTTGATTTTAATTCAGCTGCTGAATTAAGTTTTTATTGCACCTTTACTGCATTTGATTTCAAGTTGGCAACATGCCTTGTTATTAAATTGGTATGAGCCAGTTTTTTTCTTTGCAAATTGTAGTTGCAATTGTTTGCAATTGTATGCAATGTTCATGTTAAAAGAGCAAAGGCTTGTGCAATATTTATTTATTTATTTTAGAAGTTACGCACGTGAGTCAATTGACGGCACTCATTTTATTTGATATAGCCTACTTTTCAATAAAAAGATTACACTATAAATTGACATGCCTTGATAACATTCTTATATAGTCTGCATATAACTTTAAGCTCAATAAATTCAGATAATATTTGACCGGAACATTTGTCCAGTAAATTGAAAACCTGCCGGTCACGTTGTCCGGTGCCAATTCTTTCTAACGGAAACCCTGATTCCACACATATAGAAAATGTAAAATGCATCAGTTCCTTGCCAGACACTGGGCGTTTAGAACAGCAAATGTAAAAGCTTTCATGAACCGGATTTTGTTTTAATCTCTAGTGTGTTGTTGCATCAGTAAGTGATGGAGTTGAAAGTTGCAAAACAAACATGTATTTATATGAATATGGCGAGGATTATCCTTTGATGTAAAAACATTCATTAAAAATGGGGGCTTCACAGTTAAATTTATATTTGCTCGTAAAAATCAATAACTTTAACAGACGGTGACAGAGTTGGAAAGAGAGATGCGAGGCAGGTAGGTAATGGAAAGACGGGACTGAGGAAGACGAATGTGAGGATAGAGGCATGGATGGATGGCAGGTAACTCCAGCAACTGGCCTCATTGTCCTGAGTGTGTGATGCTGCTGCTCTCTTCTTCCATGTCAATTGTGTAAACGTTCATTACGCCTTCGCGCAGCGCATTTCAGAGGAGAGGACAGGGGCTCATTTGATTGGTTTAAAGTGAATCGGCTGTGTCAAACCCACTCCACGCCTTCTCTCCTCCCTTGCGCTGGTAGGAGGAATGGCGCAGTAGTTGCACCATGGCGCACGGCATTCCAAAATAGCAAAATCCCTTTGGCCACACCCAGTTGGCGCAGCGCAGCTGTGCTGCGCCCCCACCTCACCTGGTCTGCGAAAATAGAGCCCCAAGACCCTTCAGGTTCTTTAAAATCAGGATGGCAGAGTTTTAAAATAACCAAACAGACTCTAAGGCTACGTTTACACATACTCGGGTATTTTTAAAAATGGAGACATTTCCCTTCGTTTGTGCCCTTCATTTACACACAAACGGCGAATTCGCCTCTGAAAACGATTCTTTCTAAAAACTCCGGCCAAAGCGGAGATTTAGGAAAACTCCTGTTTCACGTTTGCATATAAACTGAGAAAGACGGAGAAATACAGAGTTTCAGGCAGCCGACGTCACATTATGCGCCAAAAGTGCGCGCAATGTTTACATTTGGCTATGGTGATCATAGACATGATAATAATGATAATGATCATGGATGCATTCATAGTAGCAGTCGCATTTCTGTCCATATGTTTGCATTTTCAAATACAGCTGCTTTTTTATATCGAGGAGCAGAGATGAATAAGGGATCAGATGTCAGCAATTTTGCAAATTTTCCTCCCTCCAACACAAAGAGCCAGTCCTCGTCACCGCCAACAGCATCGCCAGTTTTGGGTCCGACTTGGGCGAACTTTTGTCTGGTTTGGCTTCTGATTGGCTTGCATGGCTTTCTCGTTCTTCCTACACCGCTGCCCATAGGCTTGGCATAGTTATTATGGTGCTCGACGGCGTATTTATGCGGGTTGATGTAAACGAAAACTTTTTTGAAAACGATGCCGTGTGCACGATGTTATTTTGGAAAACAGAGGGAGGGAAATATTCGTTTCTCAAAATACCCGACTACGTGTAAACGTAGCCTAAAATACACAGAAAAGGGTTTAATACAAAAATATTCTTTTGTCCTTTTCCTACCCCACAGTCACCACAGGTCCTAGAGGTTAAATTTTTTCCTGGCTTTGTTCGGCGCAGTCCAAACAATCGGTCACGTCCTGGCGCCACACCTCAGTCTACGGGTTCAACTTCGGCACAAACCCTGTGGAGACAAAGGACAACTCAGCGAGTACAGGTCCGCCACTACATTAGAGGGTGCTAATATTAACCTCGGGAGAAGTGCATGCCGCCACTGACTTGACAGGGGACTCACACATCTCCTGGGTTGCAGTCTTAAACTAACGACCCAGGCCGGAGTAGATCAGCGTTGGTGGACAATGCTACAGCTCGGTCGCGTCGTCTGGGGGAACCCCTCGTCCCGTCCCGGCCGCTTGCTGCGCTCAGTCGCAGCCTCAGCTGGCCCACGGTGTCGTCTGCTTCTGCTGTACAGGACAGGTGTGCTTCTGTCTCTGTTCTGGCCGCTCCCGCCGCAGCTTCCGCTTCCCTCGGCTCTGCCACGGGGCCGGCCACCTGGCCGCCCGACCACCTCCTGCTAGTCCCCCGAGTCTGTTCTCCCCTGTCCTTTCCTGCTTTGGCTTTTCACCTTGCTGCCCCGCAGGTGAGACCCACATCCCCGGCACTGATTGGTTCGGGAGGCCTGCTCACCTTCCTCCAGTGGCTGCCTCAGCTGTCCATCACGGTATCTACAGGTGCAGGTACTCTCTAATCCGGTCACCAATTAAGAACAGAAGTGTGCAACTAAAACCAGCATGCAGATAAAACCAAGAATAAAAATACAACAAATACATACAAAACCAAATGCAAATAAAATCATGCATAAATAATAAAAACATAAAAGCATGCATAAACATTACAAAGTAAAACCATTAAAACACACTTCTGCCCTGTGACATATGCCTATGCCTTTCTATTTTTATCTTTTTCCCATCCAGTTGTGTCCAAAAAAAAAAAAAACAAACATGCATATAATGTACTACTTTTTGTTTTTAGGTCGGTATGATCTGAACTTGCCGAGGTTGGCATGTACATCATGCATGGCACAATTGACCCCTGACAGGGGTGATCTTATTAAAAGTGGGTATTGGCCAACATCTGTGAATGCTGAAACAATCTTTCAATGGATCTGATGGTGACCTTTGAAGAGATGGAAACCACTGCACCCAGTCTATCAAGACAAGGGTTTTTGCGGATGCTGGAGAGGAGGAACTGCCACTTTCGAAAGGGTAAGATCAGTTTTGATAAATATTGCCTGTAGACATGGGAAAATATTAGCACAGCTCTTTCATTTTACTTTTTGCTAATTGACCTGCAAATGTACAGGATGGGAAAATACACGGAGACGTGTTCCCAAGGAGCTACTTGGAGTACACTTTCTGCCTCCACCAGTGTGAAAAGATGGCAGGGGTGGAGCACTTCAACTGTCCAGCATGTACTCCAAACGTGCTTGCCCTTTGTGCAGATGGCAACCGGAAAGAATCAAGAATCAAGAATCAAGAGTCTTTATTGTCATTATGAAGAACATAACGAAATTTTGCAGACACTCCTGGCTTAAAAACATGCATAAATAGCAAACATAAATAACAAACACACTCATAGATAACAAATACTGAAGAATAAAGAAGAAGCTTTGTGCAAGTCCAGTACAGCTTAGTGCAAGTCCAACGAACAAATACACGAACAAATACACGAACAAAAACGTAAAAAGCCAAGAGCCTCGAGCCGCTGTGTCCATCCGCGCTGCCATTTTGGATCTTCAGTACCGATCTTCAGTACTGATTTCGGCAGTCAAAAGGCTTAGTTAGTTTTTTGTTTTGTTTTGTTTTGTTTTGTGTTTTTTACCCTTTGAAAAACAAACTGAGCAAATAATAATTGATGCTGAACATAATCTTTTCCCTCCTTATTTTCGCTGATGTTAACCACTTCGTTGAGGACATCAAGCGTACACTGAAAAGTGTTAGTAAAATATAAGGTGTTATAATGTTTGCACCCTTTTTGAGATAAAATATGTGGCAAGTAATTCAAAATATATGATTTTTCCATTGGTAAATGTTATTGTATGTTATTGTATGCTTCAGACCAGTTGGTGTCATCTTATTTAATCCAGGCTAGTATCCTAGTACGCCAGAAGCAAATTTAGCATGATAGTGCATCTCTTCCAAGCACTTATGTGTTTGGTTTTATATTTGATATGTGTTTGTGTGGTGGCACCCCAAGTAACTAAATTAGTAAGTTGGTTGTCCATGTAGTAATAACATTTCTATTATAGATATTTAGTATGCGTTCAGTTTGTCACCCTGCCTGTGAACTCATTTGTGTCACTGTAGTAGGAAAAAAGTGGAAGATACATTTTCTGAAGTTCCTTAAGCCCCAACAAAACCTTGAGAAGTAGTTTGAAATGGTGCAGTTTGGTGTGATGTAACCTAACTCCTGATGGATAAAATAAGTATTTAGAGACGAAAATCACAGCTTACGGTTTTAAACAGACTTATTTTGTCATGCAGATGGCAGGCAAAGGAGTGTGTCGAGCCAGTCAGTGGTCTGCAGCACGGGAGACTGCCAGAAGGGCAAACAGATTGGATGAGGAGGGCCTTGAGGTGGCTGTTTGCAGGCATGGGGTGCTACTCAAGGCCCTTAACATGTACAGGGGGGAAATATTTGCATATCCCCTCTACCTGCAGAAGGAGCTCCAGGCAGCCACGAGGGGCCAGTTCTACTGTACAGACATTGCCTGCAAGTACTGGCCTTATTTAGAGAAGGTGGCAGTGCCCATGCTCGACCTCAGGCCACTACTGCAGATGAAGCCATTCCTCTCCATTATGCATGCCAAGGCCCATTCAACCAAGTGTGAGGTGCTACATATTCCTCATCATAACATTTGAAATTGTATTTTAATTTTTCTTTCTTAAAAATATTTCACAATGGTGTTGTTAGATAATTTGGAGTGGCGGGAACCAGGAGGGTGCAGGCACATTTTTCAAAACCTTATATGAGACTGTATAAGAGAAAGCTGTTAATATTATCCTCATATGACAGTGCCTTAATAAAAAAAACTTCACTGTATTTGTCTTGAATCAATGTTCAATTGTCAGTCTGTTGAAAAGAACAGATTCAACAGAACTAATGAGGCTATTATTCATTTGTTTATCTCCACATCAACGTTAGTTATTTTAGAGACTCCTACAAAGCTCGCATTATAACTCAAACCTTGTTCAACACTGTACCTGGATGAGGTTGAGGAAGCAGAGCTGTACCAGTTTTTTGTCCAGGAAGTCCCCTGTGAAAAGCCCATCATTTCTGAGGGTTTGGAAAATGTCCATCCAAAACTGTACACTCTGTTTATGCAGGATTCCCCACCACGACTCTATCCGCTGATTGGCCGTACTGCATCCATAGATGAAACTTCCTTCTCCTGCATGATGGTCCGTGTGATTTCTTCACAGAAACATCTGCATTTCCCTGACATGTCCATTTTCTGTTCCTGGGTTGGCCCTCAGCTGCTGTGAACACCCTCCAATGCACGCCACAGTGTTTATGAAGTAGTCAGCAATTACCTTAGGATTATTGTTTGTTGTATATGCCTCCATCCACTTTGTGTACCGACTAAACCCATCAATGCAGCCATTAATAGCAATGCCATAGGGCTTTATTTTATCATATGAGTCCATATGCCATAAGGCGTTGGGGCCCCTGCACGTGTACTCCTGACGTCGGAGACGCCGTGCTCGCCGGAGCTCCACTCCGTCTGGATCCAAAATCTTAATCACCAGTCTGATCGTTTCTTGAGAAACCACAAAACCCCTCTGAATAGCCCACTGATGCATCCAACGATAACCTTGCAGACGACAAGTGCCGGCCATTTCCTCCTCCACAAAAGAGGTGATTTCCTCCAATTCTGTGTCGTTCTTTCGTCGGAATAGACGCAGTTTCTTGCATATTCTTTTTAAAGTCCTGATACTGATGATAATGCGGTGCTGATGTGCTAAAAGACAAAGTATTTACTTGTTTGTGAAACCGATGCTGAAGTACAACTTCACAAAATGCTCCACGGCCCTCATTTTAACTGCTCTCCTGATATGTCTCTCCTGAAATATCAGAGACAAGAATTACTTTGTTCTCCTAATATTTCTTTATTCTTTATTCTCGTAAAAAAATTTACTTTTTCTCATAAAAATACGACTTTATTCTTGTAAAATCACGACTTTATTCTCGTAAAGTTATGACGTTACTGTTGGGTAAAGTTATAACAGTATAGAAGCAACTGTAAGAATTTGGACCAGTCTCAGAAAACCTAGGAACGTCAGGACCATGAATTGGATTACGATAACGCCATAGAGACATAGGACACGGATGTGGGTGTGAATGAAGTTTGAATGTATATTAACCATAAACCATTTGGATGCAATGTACATTGTGGCAATTACAATTCACCAGAATAACAAAATAATAAACCCTGTGTGCACAGTAAAGAAAATAATAAAGACCTGGATAATTTTTAAATGTCTTTGTAAAAGTCACAGTTCTCACGGCCACTCCAATGTAGGAACGTATGAAGAAAGGTGTGTATGCTGTCTCCAGAGCTGTATGTGTGTGTACAGTTCAGTCCTACCACACTTGACGTAGATGTGGAATACGTGAGTGTTGTTCAGTTCACAGCCTTCCGACTGCAAGCAACAGGTTCTGTATCTTGTGGGCTGGGCTCGCCATCCAGTACTGGAAAACTTCTCCAAAATCTGAATCTCTGAAATCTCCTCTGAAGTCTTGATCTGTTGCACAATAAAACAAACAAAAAAAAAAAACACCTGACCTAAGAATAAGGCCAGAGGAAATGACCTTCATGCTACTCCATGAACATTTCAAAGGATAAAGCATAAATTCAAAATCTCTGTTGTACAACATTAGGTATCAATTTCAAAATCGGATTTTTTATCCAAAATCATCAAAATAATAGAGAGCTAATACTTTAAGTAAAAACTCATCTGTAATTAAGGTGCATAATGATAAACATAAATCATGTCCTGAATTTCTGTCAATAGGGCACCTTCAAAATATTCTCAACTCCCTTCAAACACCATTGCTAACAGCAGATTTTCAGCCAGCAGCTATGTTACTCAGCAGCTAAGCCGCAATAGTGTACAAAAATAACACACAGTACATTAAAACAACCAAACAATACTTTTTCACACACACTAGCATGATAAAAGATGTCTGCATATCAGCAGTATCTCTTTTAACCAAGTCATATCAAGTTTCCAAGCCACTAACACCTTTAGTCAAATCAAATGGGTTTTACATGGTACTAATTAGCATTTAAGCTAGCGGACTTTAGATTGCTAACAGATTGAAACACAAAAAGGAGCCACTGCTCAGTTTCCCTCGCTGTAAATACATTTACCTCAAGTCGAAAACCTCCAATAACTTCTCTAAAATCAATTATTCAACTAACATTTTTCAAAAATCTCACATACCCTCAACGTTTCCCTGTTTGCTTTGAGCACGACCGTTAGCTGCTGTTAGCGGCGTGGTTGAGGTTAGGAAAGGGTTTGGCGTGACGGTTACGGCGTGAACAAGGGAACGGCTCAGGTTAGGAAACTGGACGCTGAAGTCAGGCGACCGCAGCGTGAGGGACTGTGAGCCGGGCGGCAGGTTCAACGTCCAGAGAAAATCAGTGAAGTGAGAGGAAATGTGAAAAGCAGTGAGGCCAAACAGCAGCAGTGAAAAATGACTCTCTGGCTGCTGCTTTGTCTTTCTGTCTTGTTTTGCTGTCCTGTTTTGGTTTGGTTTGGTGACTCTGTTACCCCCTGCATCCCACCTTCACACCTTACGTTTGCACTTCATTTGATTGGTTTACACTTGTATTGTTTTCACTTTAACGCACTAGTTTAAAAAAGAAGAATTAGAAAAGAAAAAGGAGTGTTGAAGTGTCTTTAAAAACAATCCGAGCTGCTCTGATTGGGACTGAAAGTACAAAACACACTGGTTGTTGTCCTGTGCTGAATACAGGATGTTTACTTTTCAACACAATCACAGTGCCTTGCACTTTTGGACTGATGTTTTTTGTTTGTTTGTTTTTACAGATGGACTTTCATAAGACAGCTCAACGATCGATCTGCTTTATTCTGGCTTATTTCAACACATTTATACTGGTTCCCAGAAAAATCCATGAAACAAGTGAAACTTCACTGGAAACAAGTGGGATTAAAGTGGGATTATCTCATCCCACTGGCAGATTTACCTTGCTCAAAGTTAAAACAACATTTTAACAGTGAAGATGAAACTAATGTGGATAAATGAAGAATTTCTCAGCATTAGCAGAGTCCCAGCTCCAGACCAAACTGAACAAAACTAAATGTGCTTTGGTGATCTATGAACAGCCTGCAGAGCGCCACCTAGTGGTGAAACACACTGCCCCAAAACCAAAAGCTCACAGGTTTGAACCCACAACCACCAGTGTGAAGGTGCGCTCACACTGACAGCGACAAAATCGCCTGTGGTCACTCGGTTCGCTCCCTTCGTGTCGCCTGCAGTTTTCTTTGCAGTTTTCTGCTGGCGCGATGGAAGCGACCGGAGACCACGGTTATCAGCCTCTTCTCCATGATCGGTCCTCCTCCTCTCTCATACTCCGGTCAACTTTTGCCGCCGTGGGAATCCAGATCGGCTCGCTATTGGCCCGTCGCCTCGGTCGCGTCACTCCTCATTTGCATAAAGTTGAGATTTTCTCAACTTTTTTCGCTCGCATCGCGTCGCTCAATTCGCTCGTCGCCCGTTGCTCATCGCCGCTGTCGCCCAAATCGCCCGTCATCGCCAGCGTACACTGAAAATGAATGGCAGCTCGTCGCTCAAGTCGCCTCTGTCGCTTTCAGTGTGAGCACCCCTTGAGTCCACAGTGACCTTCCTGCTCACTCTTTCAATAATCCATATCCTTTATCGCCTCAGCCTGATTCAACTTCATGCTCATCTACACTCAATAAAATGTGCGTTGAACTGAATTTCAAGAAATCCAGTCGAGTAAAATTTTTCAAATGATGGTAAGCAGGAGAAATCAATTTCAAAGTGAGTGAGCTAAAATGAACAGAGGATTTATAAAAATATAAAATGCATGTCACAAAACTGGTTTAAGTTGTTGATCAGGTTATAAAATTGGGTGCATAAAATCATAAAAATTAGAGAATTAAAGACTTAAGATGAGTGAGTGACATCATTTGTGTCTTGTTACACTTTTTATTGTTGTTTTGTTTTGTTCATTGCGTATGCTTGTTGTTTTATTCTCAAGCTTGGTGTCGATTCTGGTGAAATTCAGCTGAATGAGAAATCTCACCACATCTTCCAGTATTTTATTAAGTCCACCATTTGGTGGCGAGCCTGGAGCCTGATGACTGTTGTGTCTTGTGGCTGTTTACATTAATGCAATTTACTGCATGTTGAATATTACAGTTTAATTGTTGCTATGGTAACCAAACCCATATGGAGCATTCAATATGAGGATTCAAACCCAGTTCATGATTTTGACTGGATGGACCTCCAAAACAACTCATGCAGGACCTCGCTCTATCATTTTATGTGTCAGCAGAGAATATTATTGTCAGGATGTTTTCAGACAGGGCTATATCCAAACAATCTGTAGTTTGTCTGTCAGGGTGGTGGCTTCAAGTGTATAATGAAATATACCAGAGAACATAAACAGAGCATTACATTTAAATAAAAATGTCAAAAAAAAAAAATCTTTTCTGCTGGACAGACAGAAGAAGAGCCTTGTAATGATGATCATCTTTTCATGATTTCAGGTTTCATCGCTGGATTGAAGACAAAAAGCCTTCACCCGTGAGTTTTTACATGACATGAACACCAGTGCTGACCTTTCACAAGATTTCACATCCTCAAAACAATGTAAATTCTGTTTTGTGTTAAAATAATGTTATATATTATTATATAATTTTTCCAGACATGATTTATAATTTCTATGCTGCACTCAAAGTAAAATAAATGAATGAATAAAAATCTGACAAGTAAATAAAATTGCAAAGACTGTTTGAATTTATTTTGGTTTGATGAATTTAATTTGAGTCTCTGTCGTCTGACCACCTCAGCCTCTTAGCAGCAGGCGACTCCCAGCTCCCAGCTGCTCAACTGGAGCAGGAGCAGCTGCTCCCAGTTCAGCCTCTGCTTCTGTACTGGGAGATGCTGGTTGAGAGGAGATGAAGGTCTGGAATTGTCCAATGAGTCATCATCGTCCCCCTTCTCCTCCTCCTCCTGTCTCTACACGGTGAGACGGGTTGAGGAAGGGGCGCTCCTCCTCTTCCTGGCTTCTCCCCTCGTCTTCCTCTTCAGTCCTGCTGGAGATCCCAGTGACTATAGGATCATCATCAGCCTCATCCCATGGAGGTCCCAGTGATATGGGGATCATGGTCAGCACCCCTTGGAGGTCCCAGTGATTGCGGGATCATCGTCACCATCCCATAGAGATCCCAGTGATTGCAGGATCATCGTCACCATCCCATAGAGATCCCAGTGATTGCGGGATCATCGTCACCATCCCATAGAGATCCCAGTGATTGCGGGATCATCGTCACCATCCCATAGAGATCCCAGTGATTGTGGGATTTCAGTCTTCATCAGTGCTGGAGATCCAAATGATTGCAGGATCGTTGTCAGCTCTGTCACTGTGTCAAGAGGAAAAGACAAACTGTTACACTCTGCACTTGAAGGAAAAGAAAACAAAGAAATGAAGAAATTAAATAATTTGAATAAGTAAATAAGTAAGTAGTACTGAGTAAACAACTTAAAGGAAAATCTCTCAGATAAAATAAGTTGCAAAATTAATCTTACTTTAATGTGGGATGATGGGTTTAATCTGAGTCGCTGTCGTCCGACCATCTTGGCCTCTTGACAGGCGACTCGCACCTCCTGCCTGTGGAGGGACCCGCGTCCTCAGAGGAGTCGTCATGCTGCCTCTTCATCGGACGTCCCACAGCAGGAGTGTCCTCCGTCCTCCTCCTCTTCAGAGGAGGTCCCTCAGCAGAGAGCTCTGCCTCATCAGGACCCCTCTCCAGAGCCCTCCTAGGAGACACAGCAGGTCCACAACAAGGTTATTACTGTCAACAAAAACTAACAAATTCATGAAAACTAGGTGTGAATAAAGTAAAATTAAAATGAAACACTAATGAAAAATACAAAACTATATTAACCTTGGTCCCGAAGGAGGCTGATGCTCAAGCTGCACCTGACGTTCCTCCAGATCCCGAGGAGGCTCCTGAGGCGGCGGTGGAGGATTGGCAGGCAGCTGCAGCATGGGGAGCTGCTGAAGCCACCCCTCCACCTCCTGGATCTGGTCCAGAACCTCCTGGGCCTGCTGGAACAGCTGGTCAAGGCCAGGTGCAGCTGGCTGGTCCTGGTTCAGCCTCTGGTCCTGTCTGAGGAGGTCCTGGTTGAGAGGAGATGAGGGTCTGGAGTTGTCCAGTGGCCCATCATCATCCTCGTCATCCTCTTCCTCCTCATCAGACCCGAGGCTCTCGTACCCAGAGTCGTCGCTGGTCAAGTCCTCGTCATCCCAACGCCCAAAGGCGGGGACACGATCCAGCGGCTAGAAAACATACAAGTTACGTTACGTTACGTTCAGTTTCTCTCACAAAGTAACAGCAACTTTTCTTTGATAAGACTCAAAAATCAATCAATAACTAATGCACATTTAAAACACATTTAAATACACACAAACACACACAGACACACACACACACACACACAAACACACACACACACACACATATACACACCTGACGGTGGGCGAAAAGACGAGGAATATAAGGTTGAGGAAGGTCTCCCTCCTCGTCCTCACTGTCCTCCTCCTCCTCCTCCTCCTCTTCATCAGAGGAGGTGTCATCGAAGAGACGGAAGTCAAGGAAGGAGGTCTCCTCCTCTTCCTCGCTGCTCTCCTCGTCTTCCTCATCGCTGCTGATGGCCAAGATGTTCTCAGGCTCATCATCAGCTTCAGTTTCACCGCGTCAAAAGGAAAAGACAAACCGTCACACTCTGTACTTTGAAGTTGAACTTTGTCACCCCAAAAAAAAAAAAAAATCATTTATCATCAATATCACTTAATTATAGATTTTTTTCCCATGAAAAACATCCCTTACTACCTTAAAAACTGCTTCAATATAGCTCTAAATCTTGCCCTAATAAAAAATGCACAGATGTGTGTGTGCACAGTCTCTGCCCCCCCCGCCTGCTGGCTGACCGGCTAGTAACCAGAGCTCTGTTCACAGGAAGATCATCCACAACATTCACAAAAATTATGGCATATATGAAAAGCTAATCATGAAAAATATATATATACACTAATATTGTTCATGTGAAGCGATTTTCAGTTGAAGAAAAACATCTTTGAGTGGAGAAGGACTTCAAATATCTGAAACTTGTCTTGTTTATCAAGGGCAACACAGTCAAGTCCCAGACTTATTTCTGCTGTGGTCTTCGATAAATGTGGCAGGAAATGTGAACACTACACAGTGTTCAGTCCAAAATAGAAGTTAAACACAAAAGAAAACCAAAAATAAGTCTATTCCATGAACATAAAATCACAAAAACTGAAATAAAATCGCCAAAACTCTTGTAGCAATTCTCAAAACATCCACACATCAGACTCAAAAATCAAACTAATAGACGGTGTTTTTGTGAAAAATCAAACCCACAATACTCACCAGGCTGAGGACGCAACGGAAACATGGTTTGAAGTGTGTGTGTCGCAGAGAAAAGTTTCTCCAAAGCTCTCACGGTCAGCGTGTGTCTTTGCAGAGACAGCCGGGTGTGAATAAAGGCCCTGATCTCTCTCTGACGTTTGCTGGACTTTTAGAATTCTGCTTCTCTGTGACGTCGTAATGCCGTTTGTGCTCAGCTCTGTTTAAACACACAGCAGCCAACAATGACAAGATCTGAGTGATGCTTTTCTTCAATTCAAAACAGTTACCAAGTGCTGCAAAAGTCATGGAACACAGCAAACATGGAAAACAAAAACACTTAGCTGTCATGAGATGGATGCTCTCCTTCTTCTTCTCCTTCTTCTCCATAGTTAGTATAACAGGCAGGAGTTGCTCTAATAGTGATGTTTGGACAAGTAGCTGTTATGGTAGCTGCGGTTGTCACGGCAACAGTTGAAATAGTTGTAGTAATCATATTAATAAAAAGTAATATACCTGCATTACACACGTTATTTTTTGTTGCTATTAATATATGCTATTACATTAATTGACAATTATTAATAGCTAATTATTAAGTCTGGAGAGGTTCATTTTTGTTTTTTTGCGATTTATTGTTGTAAGTTCAGAGTTTTAGTGTCCCATGAGTGTCTAATCTAATCGTTTCAGAGGCTTATTTTTTTATTTCTAAATAATTAGTGTCATAACTAACTTAAAATTAGAGAATGAACGATTAATCATCAGGCAGATAGTATCAGCCAAACATTACTAAAACGAGCTGAGCACGCACCGCGGTCACGGAAACACGTGTGGCTCTCTGCAGAGATTGTAGAGTTATGTTGGTGAAGAGCCCTCCGTACGTCAGGCTTTTCTCAGGAGGGAGGGAGTGTGACAACCTGCATTACATCACAGGCTGACCACCAGTACACACACCCAGAACTCGTCATACGTTCACGCCTCAATTCAAGTGTGTTTAAAATGGACTCACTCAGTTTGGAGAAAGAGGGTTGTGTGTGTTGTGTATTGAATTTGTTTGTCATTCAATATGGGATGTATTATGGTGCTATATATGTCCTTTGCGAGGGTTTGGTACACATATTTAAGCTGACTTGACTGACTTAAAATCTTAAATGCCAGGAGAGAGACCTGGCTGGCACCCCAAATAAACCCACAAAACTAGTCCTTAAAAAAAAAAAAAATGAACTGTCACAAACTGGCTTCGATTTTTCTGGAAGGTGCACCCCAACACAAGGTATCTATGTAAATTCATAAGGTTATTACATTAAAAGTTGACTTTATATAATGTAGCTTCATTAATAAATTAGGTTTACGTTACTGGAATAATAAATGTTTTGACTCGGGTTAGGTTAACATCACTGCTTGTCCGTTCTGACTCTAATGGTACGTTAACGGCACAATCGGCCCCTCTTTGACTATCGGCCAAGTAATCAACTATCTGTAAATTACTGGCTATCGGCCTTTTTCTAGATAACTACTATTGGCACTATCGACTATCAGCCAAATCCACTATTGGTCATTGTCTACTTAAAATTGGCTGAATAAATCGGATGAGAGACTTTACTTTGTATAAAAAAAATAGTGGAGGCTGTCTGAGGCCCCTCTCACCCCTTACAATACATAATGGTGCGCGAGGATGCATCTCTAAAGCATGGAGAGCAGGGCAAAGCATCTGAAGCAGGAGTATTTGCAGAATCTGATTTCAAACAAATGCTTGACAAGAATCTCCTCAGTATTCCTGCAACAAAATTGCTCCCAGGCTCTGACATGGAAGTCCCTTTTATGTTAATAGGGGATGATGCATATCCCTTGCGCTCCGACCTCATGAAGCCATACTCTTTTTGCCAGATGGACCATGAGCAGAGAGTTTTCAGTAACCGACTCTCTTGTGGACGCAGAGTGGTGGAGAATGGGTTTGGTATACTTGCTAACAGGTGGAGAGTATTCCTCTCCACAATTATGCTCAACCCTGACAAGGTGCAAAAGGTCGTTCTGGCGTGTGTATGTCTCCACAACTACCTGCGAGAGGTTCGGTCCGAGACATACACAACTCCAGGCTTGGCCGACACAGAAGGCACAGACCACAGGCTCGTGGAGGCGTTCCTGGCGGAATGATGGCCTGGGAGCCATGCTCCCCCTTCAACCTGGGAGAAGTGGCAACAACTCCATGGCTGCCAAAGAAGTAAAAGACAAACTGAAGAGATATTTTGTTTCACCTGCAGGCCAGGTTCCCTGGCAGGATAACTTCATTTAGCCTGTTAGCTCTTCAATTTGAAGAGCTAACAGTAATGCCTCCAACTAGAATATGAACACATAGTTTAGGATGTTGTGCATCCCTGGGAACAATCACTTTGGATCTTATATAAACTGTTTGAGAAATATAGCTTTCGAAAAAAAAAGTGGTTTTGTGGCACAACTTGCCCCCGGTGCGGGGTAAATTGTGCCATTAGAGAGAATACACTGGGGTAAAATGTGCCATTGATAATTAAAGTAAAACAGATCATTTTAATCTCACAAATGATAATGCTATATAAAAGCAAAACAAATTCAATACAAAATTATTTATTTAACATTTATTTATTTATTTTAACAAGATCACAGGCCACTTTTCAATTACAAGGCCGAGCGCCACATGAACACAAACCCAGAACAAAATAAAAATTCCAAAATGAGCACCTGCAAATCATCTTCATCTGAATCTGAATAGTTTTAGTGATCAAAGGTAAGAAGACAATGTACAATAACAATAAAATACAATAAAGTAACATATAGTATATAATCACAAGTTGTGCCACTGGCACAGCTTACCCCAAGGCCCTTTGGCACAAATTACCCCAAGCCCACCATTTTGGAAAAAATGCATCCCCCAGCTGTTTTGAGCTAACATCATGCTAACTGTATAGACTCATGGTGTAGCTTACTAAAGTACTAAAACCTGTGTGAACTGTTTTCAAAGTTTTCTATAACTGTTCAAACACAGCAATCAAAAAACCTTGATCATAGAAATTTTACTTTGGAGGGCAAAAAAATGTTTTTTGAAATTAAATGTGCTTACCTCTCAAGCCTGTGTCTCCCTTCTTTGCAGGATGAGTGAAATGGATGCCTCTTCAAAAATATGTGGTCACATGACCAACTTCTTCTATGGTTTTCTAGATAACAGGGGTGGCACTACTTGCCCCTTGGCACAAATTACCCCACTCTCCCCTATAGATCATTCATGATCTTTCTCTTAACTCTTGTCTTTATAGCAGTGTTTTTAATTGCCCTCAACTCCTCAGTTACTTGTGCTCCAAAGGTTGTGTCACTATCTGACACAGGCCTGCTTCTACCTGCCAGAAAAGCAGTAGACATCTGCTGCAAAATTTTGACTTTCTGATATTCAATTGAATCAGCAGATCGGCTTTTCTTCCGCTTCTTGGTATGGGTGGAAGGTGTGACTCTCTCTTCATCATCATCATCATTCAGAGAAGTATTCGGTTGAGATGCACTTGCTGACACCTCCACAGTGAAGTCTTCAGATGTTGCCGACTCATCATCTCTAGATCACTGGTGGGATCCTCAGCAGCCAGGGCTTCTTTCACTGATTGGTGATGTAAGAAAGGGATAATGTGACGCCTCCATATGTAGATAATGAGGGATGACTAAAAACATACTGCTCACGAAAAATAAAGGGAACAAACAGTTCCCTTTATTTTTCGTGAGGAGTGTATAATAATAAGAGCAATAACAATAATGATTAGTCAACAACAAAAAAATCTGTAATACCAGTTACACTGTTCTCAGTTGGCCGTTGAGTGACATGTTGCTTCAGAAACATCAAAGCCTTCAGCAACCATTTTTGCTTGCTTGTCAACGGTTTGTCCCCACTCCCACTGGGTTTGGACTTCAGGAGCTTTGAATACTGGTTCTCAATGTAGTGGTTCTCATCTGCAATTATTGAGCAAGAAATACTGTAATCTTATTGCAATTTTGTCTGTTATTCATACACACACATACACTATATTACCAAAAGTATTCGCTCACCTGCCTTTACTCATACTATGAACTGAAGTGCCATCCCATTCCTAACCCATAGAGTTCAATATGATGTCGGTCCACCTTTTGCAGCTATTACAGCTTCAACTCTTCTGGGAAGACTGTCCACAAGGTTGAGGAGAGTGTTTATAGGAATTTTTGACCATTCTTCCAAAAGCGCATTGGTGAGGTCACACACTGATGTTGGTCGAGAAGGCCTGGCTCTCAGTCTCCGCTCTAATTCATCCCAAAGGTGTTCTATCGGGTTCAGGTCAGGACTCTGTGCAGGCCAGTCAAGTTCATCCACACCAGACTCTGTCATCCATGTCTTTATGGACCTTGCTTTGTGCACTGGTGCACAGTCATGTTGGAAGAGGAAGGGGCCCGCTCCAAACTGTTCCCACAAGGTTGGGAGCATGGAATTGTCCAAAATGTTTTGGTATCCTGAAGCATTCAAAGTTCCTTTCACTGGAACTAAGGGGCCAAGCCCAGCTCCTGAAAAACAACCCCACACCATAATTCCTCCTCCACCAAATTTCACAGTCGGCACAATGCAGTCTGAAATGTACCGTTCTCCTGGCAACCTCCAAACCCAGACTCGTCCATCAGATTGCCAGATGGAAAAGCGTGATTCATCACTCCAGAGAACGCGTCTCCACTGCTCTAGAGGCCAGTGGCGGCGTGCTTTACACCATTGCATCCGACGCTTTGCATTGCACTTGGTGATGTGTGGCTTGGCTGCAGCTGCTCGGCCATGGAAACCCATTCCATGAAGCTCTCTGCGTACTGTACTTGGGCTAATCTGAAGGTCACATGAAGTTTGTAGCTCTGTAGCAATTGACTGTGCAGAAAGTCGGCGACCTCTTTGCACTATGCGCTTCAGCATCCGCTGACCCCTCTCCGTCACTTTACGTGGCCTACCACTTCGTGGCTGAGTTGCTGTTGTTCCCAAACGCTTCCATTTTGTTATAATAGAGCTGACAGTTGACTGTGGAATATTTAGGAGCGAGGAAATTTCACGACTGGATTTGTTGCACAGGTGGCATCCTATGACAGTTCCACGCTGGAATTCACTGAGCTCCTGAGAGCGGCCCATTCTTTCACAAATGTCTTGTTTCACAGTCTGCATGCCTGAGTGCTTGATTTTATACACCTGTGGCCAGGCCAAGTGATTAGGACACCTGATTCTGATCATTTGAATGGGTGAGCGAATACTTTTGGTAATATAGTGTATATACAATAAGATTACAGTATATGTGTGTGTGAATAAAAGAAAATTTATGCATATATATATATATATATATATATATATATGTATATATATGTGTGTGTGTGTGTGTGTGTGTGTGTGTGTGTGTATATATACATATATATATATATATACATACACACACACATATACATACATACATACACACACACACACACACACATCCATTGCAGTAGCAATTTCGGTCCAACTCTTCTCTTTGTCCGTCCTGTTGTGGTAGGTTTTGGACAAACGTTATATAAACATTCCTGCTGTTGCCACAAATAAACCAGTTGGTCTTCCATTTTGGAGGTCCAAGAGACTTTTCTCTTCACCGGCGCCATGTTTTTTGTTTGTTTTTACTTCCTCTTCCGTCAGTCAGCTGACTCAGCTCGCGTCTTGATTGGCTTTTGTTCCAGTACACGTGACATTACACACTGTGCGTGCTCGGCTCCTCTCGGAGCACCCCACACACTACAGGATTTCTAGTTGCAAATATTAAACATGTTCATTATTTACGATCTCTCCTTCCGAGCAGATCGGACTGGACAAAATCAGTCTGTACACACCCTACACCACAGGAAAATCAGACACCATGTTGCTTGCAAACATTACACAATCGGGCCTTTGCTGGCTTTGATCGGAAGGGGGAGATCGGGACAAAAAGCGGCCCGATTATCCTGTAGTGTGTATTAGGGCATTAACGACGCCAGATTTTTTCACGTCGATGTTCTTCGACTTTCGACGGACCCTGGCGACATGACATGACGGGTCGACCTTTACGTTAATGCCCTAGTGTGTACCAGGCTTTAAGAGGTTATGCCAATCCTGTATCACAACTTGCTAACACTGTTTAAGACTGGTTTAAACTAATATTGGCATGTTGCTTGGAGGCAGTCAACCAGGATAGCTTGGAGCATATATTTTTGCATAACATGAATTAATCAGTATCATAGCAACAATGTCATGTAACATTATCTATCAATATTACCTAGCAAAGCTTAACATCATGAACTACATGACCCTCAGTTTTATTGAATGTTAGGCTATAAGCAGGTTAAGAGGCTAATATCAATCCTATGTTTCATGCTTTTGTAGAGGGTTCTGTTCTTGTAGCAGATAGTGAGCAAGAAGAAGTGATAGAGGATGATGGAAGTGAAGAGAGCAAGGAAAATGAAGATTGCACTGAGGGTAGTGAGAAGGATAAGGAGAGGACAGAAGAGAAAGGGGAAATAAGTGAGGGCAATGCAGAAGAGTTTTGCCAGAGGACCCAGGACTGTGGCCAGAGAAGCTCTCTAATGGAAAACCAAAACATAACCAAAATGGCACCCAAAGATAAGGAAGGCAAACCATTCCCAAATTATTTGCACTATGCAAAGTCAGCCAATGGGCGTGAGAAAATTAGAAGAGATTGGCTTATTTATAGTGAGAGTACAGAGGCTCTGTACTGCATCCCATGCCTTCTGTTCTCTCATGAGCAGACAAGGCCATCCAAAAGTGCACTGAACAGCAAGGATGGAGTTAAGTTGGCGAACATCAAGTGGCAAAAAATGTACGGAGAATTAGAGAGAATTAGAACATGAGACAAATGCATCCCATAAGCAGTGCTACCTGAAATGGAAAAGCCTTCAGCACTCGTTATTGGCAGTCAAAGGAGTTGATAGCCACCTTCAAAAACAGCTACTGACAGAAGTAGAGAAAAATAAAATGATTTTAGAGTGGCTTTTGGATGTGACCCCTCATTTGGCTTCAAGAAATCTTGCATTCAGAGGCAAAACCTTGAATTTAGATGATGTCCATAATGGCAATTTTCTTGGAACTCTTGAGTTGTTGTCACATTATGATCCCCTTTTACATGAGCACCTAGAAAAACTACAGCTAAAGAAGAAAGGGTCGCGGTTAGCTCGTTATCTCAGTGGTGAGATGCAGAACAAGTTCATTAAGCTTTGTGGCAACAGAGTGCTAAACACTATGCTGGCAGAAAGAGAAGATGCAATATATTACTCTGTGATATGTGACTCAACACCACACATATCTCACAGTGAACAGAACATGCTTTTGGTAAGGTATGTGCATCAAGAAAAACAGAGTGGTGTTTGGGAGATAAATCCCTGCTGGCGCCCCTGCCCCCTCTATATGGCCATCTGCTGGACAAATAATATAAAAAACCAAAGCAAAAATTCAAATTTGTATTACTTTCAGTAGTTGTGGTAGTAGTGGTATTTTGAAACGTAGCTGTTACTGTAGTAGCCACAGTAAGTTAGTAGACACAATGTAATAAGCTATTGCAGTAACTGGTTGTTGCTAATATATGTTATTAATTATTGAAGGAGGATGTGTTATTAAGTTTTCTGGCAGTTTATTTTTGCGTTTTTAAGCATTTCAGTGTCATAGTCTTGACATTTGGGGTGTAAAGATTCACTCAATTCATGATTCAAACTGATTCACAAAGCAGGATTCACAACTTAATATCCTCATGATATTTTGAACAACATTAGAATTAAGAAAAAGTATGATATAATTTTTTTCCTGTTTGCTGCTCCAGGACAGCAGCAGCGCTCTGAAATACTGATCAGGGCTGCACCCGTCAATATAACGTGCAGTTTGTGTTGTTTTGCCATTTGTTAGTTTTGTTCGATGTTTAATGAACTGAGTGCAGCTGTCCACAAGCTGCATGGTGACATCTGAAGATGCACATCTCCATATTTTTGCATTCAACTTGACAGTCTAAATGCTGTTTGAGAGGCGTTTCCACACAGACAAGAGACAAATACTCAATAACAACAACAAATTATCATCATTATTATTATTATTAAATCCGCTAATATAGCATTTGGCATACAGAAGGTTAATGCCAGGTCGCTACGCTGTCATTCACCCAGCGAGCTTCAGCTGAGCGGCCAGTGCGAAACTACAGAGTCGTCACTAGTAACAGAGGAACAGTAACATGGCACAGAGGAAGATTTCAGTCTTTTTTCACCAAAGGTGGTTGACAGCCAAAGAGGTCATGTGAATAGAAGGGATCCTGTTCAATTGTATTGCATTATTGTATTGTTTCGAAATGAGTGTTAGAGGGGAAATCAGCTAGCCCTGGTTCAAGACTACGTTTGTCTTGTTATGTTAACTTACCAATGTCACTAGCTAGCCTGCCTCTTCTGAACTGCAATGTTACATGGAAGAAGCAATGTATTTGTAGCAAACTTTACAGTGTCGTTAGCCTAGCATCTGTTGGTGTATGCAAGTGTGTAATGTGTGAGAATTGTGTTTTTCCTGAAATAATTTAGCTTGGACTTCTTCTCAGATGATAATCAAGCTACTACTACCACTGCTGCTAGTGGTGCTGCTGCTGCCCCCAACCAGACCAGCCTCCTGGAGGGTGCAAGAGGTAGCTGGCTAGCTTGTTGATTCTTACATAGAGTTAGAGGCTATTCTATTCCAGGATTATCTGTATGTTAATAGCAGTAGGTTTACAATGTTGACTATGCATTTACATTCATAAGTAGGCTATAAAACATTATGTTTACATTTCATTTTCAGGCATGATAGCAGATATGGATGTGGTCAGGGATCCTGCAGCTGACCAAAGGGAGGAAAGTGAAAGAGCAGGTACCTGTAGGCTATGTGAAGAGTGTCTCTATACAGCAGGGGTCCCCAAACTTTTTCCTGTGAGGGCCACATAACTTTTCCCTTCTCTGATGGGGGGCCGGGGTCACTACCTTTTTGCACCGTTCACCTCCCTTTGTCTGCATAATTTGACCTCCACATTGATCTAAATGCATATTCTTGAATTCTGGTGATTTCAAAGGTATCATAAACAGAATGGGCACCCAAAGGTTAGTGGGAAATGACATTTTAAGTGTTTTTCTATTGTGTTTGGTTCCAAAGTTATGCATTTTTGAATATTATTGGCGGCCATCTTGGATTTGACCTCTGCCGGGCCTTAGAGGTCAAATCTGACTTCCCTCCACATCTGAAAATAAACCTCATGGTATAAACTTACTATGGTAGAAGTTTCATGCTTCTATGTAAAAGTGCACAATTTCCCTTGATTTGAGGGCTTAACCGCTGTACTAAATCTTAACAGGTAAAAGTTAAGCTTAGTTGTCAGAGCAGAATCTCTTATTTAAATGCAGGGACGGTTTTTGCTATGGGTAGTGTGGGCCAGGGCGCAATCTACTTGGGGGCGCACGAGAAAAAAAAATCGGCAGTTTTCTAGACTACCGTATTGACCCGCACATGCTGTGGCACCGGGGTACCATCAGTCGGCATCAGGCGGGCCGGTCTGGTCTGCCAGATCTGACAGGTGAGCGGCTTAATGCCGGCCAGTGACGGCTCGCCTGATGCCGACTGATGCTGCCCCGGTGCCGCGCCCGACTGGTGCCGCGGGGGCGGGGGGGTTGGATTAGTAACATGAAAGGGCGCAAGCCAGTAATATCACCTAGAGCGGCAACATAGGCAGAACCGCCACTGCTTAAATGACTCATACACTATATTACCAAAAGTATTCGTTCACCCATTCAAATGATCAGAATCAGGTGTCCTAATCACTTGGCCTGGCCACAGGTGTATAAAATCAAGCACTCAGGCATGCAGACTGTGAAACAAGACATTTGTGAAAGAATGGGCCGCTCTCAGGAGCTCAGTGAATTCCAGCGTGGAACTGTCATAGGATGCCACCTGTGCAACAAATCCAGTCGTGAAATTTCCTCGCTCCTAAATATTCCACAGTCAACTGTCAGCTCTATTATAACAAAATGGAAGCGTTTGGGAACAACAGCAACTCAGCCACGAAGTGGTAGGCCACGTAAAGTGACGGAGAGGGGTCAGCGGATGCTGAAGCGCATAGTGCAAAGAGGTCGCCGACTTTCTGCACAGTCAATTGCTACAGAGCTACAAACTTCATGTGACCTTCAGATTAGCCCAAGTACAGTACGCAGAGAGCTTCATGGAATGGGTTTCCATGGCCGAGCAGCTGCAGCCAAGCCACACATCACCAAGTGCAATGCAAAGCGTCGGATGCAATGGTGTAAAGCACGCCGCCACTGGCCTCTAGAGCAGTGGAGACGCGTTCTCTGGAGTGATGAATCACGCTTTTCCATCTGGCAATCTGATGGACGAGTCTGGGTTTGGAGGTTGCCAGGAGAACGGTACATTTCAGACTGCATTGTGCTGACTGTGAAATTTGGTGGAGGAGGAATTATGGTGTGGGGTTGTTTTTCAGGAGCTGGGCTTGGCCCCTTAGTTCCAGTGAAAGGAACTTTGAATGCTTCAGGATACCAAAACATTTTGGACAATTCCATGCTCCCAACCTTGTGGGAACAGTTTGGAGCGGGCCCCTTCCTCTTCCAACATGACTGTGCACCAGTGCACAAAGCAAGGTCCATAAAGACATGGATGACAGAGTCTGGTGTGGATGAACTTGACTGGCCTGCACAGAGTCCTGACCTGAACCCGATAGAACACCTTTGGGATGAATTAGAGCGGAGACTGAGAGCCAGGCCTTCTCGACCAACATCAGTGTGTGACCTCACCAATGCGCTTTTGGAAGAATGGTCAAAAATTCCTATAAACACTCTCCTCAACCTTGTGGACAGTCTTCCCAGAAGAGTTGAAGCTGTAATAGCTGCAAAAGGTGGACCGACATCATATTGAACTCTATGGGTTAGGAATGGGATGGCACTTCAGTTCATAGTATGAGTAAAGGCAGGTGAGCGAATACTTTTGGTAATATAGTGTATGAGCAGTCTCTCAAAGTTCTTGTGTTCCTTCCTTATAATCCTTTTGTAGGTTCCAGTAGGCTTGTCACGTTCTATGCGTGTATTAGTCTCGATCGCGTGGCCAGACTGAAAAAAAAATCATAATGCGTCTCTGGTATTGTTCAGGGGGCCGGGCCAAATGTGGAGGCGGGCCGTAGTTTGGGGACCACTGCTATACAGTATTTAGCAGATTCCAGTAACCTACTGTAAATGCACCAATTAACGCCTCTATTCAAATACCCACCCGGTCTCCAGTAGTCGCCGGATATCTGGTTGACAAAAACAAATAAACACTGGGTCTAAAATAAACGCTGGATCTAAAAACAACAGTGGTAATAAGAGCTGCATTACTCCTGAAGACATGCGTTCGGTACACGTGTTTTGTAGAAGGTGAGCTGCATGCATAACGTCTGTTTGCAGTACACCCATGGTATTTTAAATGATATTAGCACTATTAGCTAACTAGCTAATGTTAGCTAGCTGTTGCATTTGCCCGTGTGGTCTGATATAGGCTAGGTAACGCTAGTTAGCTAACGTTAGCGTTTACTATTTACCAGCCGATCTTATTATTTAAATTTGAATACCTAAATACTGTACATTATGCTTTTACTGAACTGTTGAGTGTGCATATGATAAGATTATGAAGGATGATGACTCAACTTGATAAATGCTGCCTGCAATACATAAGCAGAGCTGCCAACTCTCACGCATTGGCTGTGAGACTCACGCATTTGATTGGCTTCACACGCTCTCACGCCACACCTCCGATTTCTCACGCTGAAGTGCTCATCAAGAGCCTTTTTTTCCCTTTTGACTAAAAACGGTTCTGTTTATCTGTGAGCTATATGTTGAGCCTGAGATCCATCTGAGATCTATCTGTTGAGCTCCAGCACGGTACGGGCGTTCATGCACGAGCACATGCATGGTCACGCACGCAGCGCGAACGTGGATACAACGTAAATCATGCAACTTTCCTCCTGCCTCTGCAAAATCGTTTAATGTGCGCAGCGCGATTACCGGCGAATGGCCGCGTTGCGCAATCAATAATCAACCATGTTGTCTGTGTCGCTGTCCATGGTGCTGCTGCAACCGTATAAACAAAAGTCGGTTTATAATGAAAGTAGCCTACAGCAGTCTGTGTGCGCAGGTCTGCCGGATCTGGTTAATTATTATTATCAGTTGATTATTGATTGTGCAATGTCGCGATTCGCAGTTAATCCTGCTTGCATTAAACAAGCAGGAGGACGGCATGATTAACGTCGTATCCACATTCCGTGCATGTGCTCGTGCATGAGCGCCCGTACCGTACTGGAGCCCCCCCCCCCCCCCACCCCCCCAACCAGCCAGAGTAATTTTAAGTTGATTTAATTAAACAGTCAAACGTTACTTTGGTGGTCCGTGGATTCATTTTTATCATGTGGATTGAAGTTTGCGTAGCCCATATAAATGCTCGGGAAATCTGTTGTTCAAATGAAATTAACCTGATCCATTGGGGCATTTCATGTAAATATCCTACATTAAGATATTAATGGTATCACCCGTGTGCAACGTATTGTCTCTTTATAATAATCTTATGCAGGGGCGCCCTATATGGGGGAAAAGTTAGGACAATTCCAAGGGCCCTTTCCTGACAGGGCCCCCCAAATCCATCCATATTGACCATGTTGTGCAGGAAAAAGCAGCGTGTCAATTGTCAAACCAATCGGACTTTGCTGTTTTTCGTAATTTATCAACATGAATGGAGAGTCTGCCCCCCCCCCATCTCACTCCAAGGTTTTTTGAAAAGTTGGCAGCTCTGCATAAGTCTATTTAAAACTGAAACTATCTTTGCTTATTAACAGGTACTTCTTGGGCATCAATCCTGAAAGAGGCTCAAAGACCAGGAAGCGGACAACAAATAACCCTCATATGAGCACCTTTTGAGGAAACTAATGGACTTTGAGTGGGCATCATAGTTTTTTTTTTTTTTTTTTTTTTTTGCTGCAGCAGTTGTCAGGCTCAGTTTTAAGTTGTTCTTTTTGTACTTTTTTTTGAAGACAACTTTGCACTACAAGATTTTTGTACAACTTTTGTACAATTACTTTCACAGTAATTTTCGCATGATTTCCACAGTATACATAGTAAATTCACAGTAAATTACTGTCAACTTGTGCATTACTTTCACAGTACACACTGTAAAAGTATAGGGCCTTGTTGTAATGATGTACAGCAAAAGGTTGTAATTCCCCAGTAATGTACTGTAATATCACAGTAATTGCTTTGTCATTGAAGCTGTGAAGTTACAGTACACAGTTGTGCTTTTACAACAATGCATTGTAATATCACAGATGTGAAATTACAGTAAATTGCTGTGAGTACTTGTACTCCATAATATTCTTCAAGTAATTTTTACTTATTTTGTCAGTAGTGGTCACGTGGTGAAATTTAGTACTAGTGATATGACCAGCCCTATGGGTGTGCCAGTTGTTTGATTTTGGCTGTTGCCGTGTAACTGACTCCAGCTTTTCACACTCCTGATGTTTTAGTTTGGTTTTTAGTTTGAGAAATGTTTCTTCACTTTTCACCAGTGTTTCCTGTGGTGAGAGCTCCCTGTGTGCAACGCTGAATAAAGCAGACAAGGGCTCCAGCATGCCTGGTTGTTCTTCGCCATCAGTGTCCTTGGATGCAGTATCTGTGTCACTGTCCTCGAAGCTTGTGAGCACTGCAGCATTTGGGACAACAACCTTCAGTTCACTGATGTCAGTGCTAATGACAGGACAAAAAGAAGAAAGTTATTATGTGGATTCTGAATATTAAAGGTCAATCACTTAGCCTACTGGTATATTGAAATGACTCATTGTTTAGCCGATACAGTGTTATGATTTTCATCTCTGTATTTTAAGGTAATGTCATGGTAGTCTGTGGTGTTAGAAGATGCAGGAAAACATTTTTCAAATGAATTAAATGCACATTGACAAAAGGAAACTTATCTAGCCTCTGTCTAACTATGAAATGCCTTTGGGTTTGACACTGTTCCTCTTAGCGGATTTAAAAGCTTTTGGTAGCCTGTCTAGCTTCTTTGGATTCTGGAAGCTGATGTCCTTAAGTGGAGCTGGCTCTACTTCTTTCCTGCTCGGAGGTATCCATGAACATGCTTCCTCTGTAACTGCAGGCTTTTCTGTCCTCCCCATCCTGACACAGAGCTCAACTTTAAATAAATTTGCTGCTGCATGGCTGCCACATGAAGCAAGTTGCTTACCATCAGACAAAGTTAGTTTAAGTAATTTTCACGATCCTTTAAATTTAATCGACTTGTATAAGTTGACATGTCACTGAACTCCACCATATTGCCTCAACAATGCTCACGCATCCTGATTGCGTCATTGTTTACAAACTGGAAAGGGGTCTATAGAAATTAAATCTCCATAAAATTCATGGAGGATCTTGTTTAGCTCTTCTTTACTTATAGTTGAAAAAATCAACTGTTTGCCCTGTGTTTGTCAGGTAGTCTTGTAGACATCTGACGTCCCAAGACGTTGACTGGGCTATACCGGCTTCATTTCCTGACCTCTCCAGCTGATCCAGCTCTTCACTCGTCACTCTCGCGTATCTCTCCTTTTTCTCTTCTGTCTTGCCTTCCTCGCTGAGCCATTTATCCAAACTTAGGTCGCCAAATAAATCAAAATTGACAGCAAAACGGTCCATTATGCAGGCAAACAAAGTTGACAACGGCTTTTGATGCGGGTTTCAGTGAAACGTTTCATGTTGCCATGGAAACCACACAGACTCGGGCAATAAGATGTAGGCGGAGTAATACTTTGAGTGATGAGGTATTTTTCATTTGAGCAGGGCTAGCCGTGCTGTCATGCTGGCACAGCATCTCATTCCTGAGGAGATGCTGTGCCAGCACTGCCCAGGCAACGTGCCTTTGAGCGACCCAGTCCTCATAACTAATAAAGCAAAGATCCTCACCAACACAAGTATTGTGCAAGGTAGATCAATGGTGTTGATCAGCTAATTTCTTATAACAAATGTGACAGATGTGATCAGCTTTTATTAATTATTCCATGTATTATACACTGTGCTCTAAATCATGTTGAATCTTTGGATTTCCAGATGTCTCTACCTACTGTAAAATGTGCCATCAATGTGGGACCCATTACCGGTACCAAGAGTGGAAAGATGGCCTCCACAGCTTCAGTGATCGAATAATATTCGATATCCAGTTATGCCTTACCGTCAGGAACATTAGTCTAGTAGCCAGCCCATAGAGCCCCATTGTGAACCCGCAAATGTTGATTATTATAAACTTTTATGATTGAAATGCAATATATAGGCCTAGTATATGAAATTAAAATTGGTTGCTAAGAGTTGCATGTTGAGCATTTTTTGTAATTAGCATAATTAGCTAATTATTAGCAAAAAACAGGAAATGGCTATAATGTGGCTTCTAGTTAACTTAGAAAGGTGATCTAAGACCCTAAATCCATGTTTGTGATGTCCAGAAACTCATTTCTTACCATGGTGAAGCCCTACAACCTTCCCTCATTAGCATATTTTGCATAAATTGTGTAAAAATGAGGCAAAAATCAGGATTTTTTTTGTTTTTTTGGATTTAATCAACAAAGAAAGACTGTAGGTTTATGTTTTCATGTGCAGAAATGCTCCCCTTAAATAATTAATGTAATAAAACAAATAAATGAATGAATATTGGTAAGTTGCAACCCCCCCCCCCCCCCCCCCCCACACCTCCCCTCCCCCGCCCCACCTCCCCAACAGCCCTGAGTTTGGGAGCCCCTGATCAAGATTCTATTTTTTCCTCATCCTGCTATGTAACCCTGACTGTTTCATATCATGTTGTAAAAATGAAAATGAAAATGAAAATAAAAATAAAAATAAAAAAATAAAAAATAAAAAATAAAAATAAAAAAAAATATATAAATAAATAAATAATTTCTGAGGAACAATGTTAAACCTCCCTCTCCCCCACTGTTCTCCCACTGGTGTCATTGCCAACTGCCAACACCAGGGTGAGCTGGTGTTCAACTGATCAACTTGATTTTACCTGAAATCAACATGAAATTAACACCTGTAATTGAAGGGTGTAAAAAGTAAATGTGGAAAAACAGTGCTGTATAAAGGTATGTTACTTTTCATTAATCAGTTAGTTATATTAGCTAGCTAAAATGTCAGCTAACTAGCTAACTTAAGATAGTTAGCTGACTAGCTAATGTTAAGCTAGCTAGCTAACTTCATATTAGCTAGTTACCTGACAGTAACATAACAGTAACAACATGTTATTACAAGTTTACTAATTTAATCCAAACAATCAATCTGAGATTAAAATTGAACTTTCCAATAATAATTTGTGTATTATTGTGATATTAATTTCAGCATACAGTAAGATCATTTCCAGCATACAGTAGGCTAACATCCTCACATGCAGGCTCCATCCACGAAGGACACACCCCGAGACTATCTTCCAGGTATCCACATACTTTCATCTGTATAACTATACATGTGTGTATATATATATATATATATATATATATATATATATATATATATATATATACATATATATATATAATTTGAATATATAATTTGAAATAAAGTGAATAATATACTTTAATCATTTTTCAGTGTCAGTATGGCCAGCACCCAGAACTGCCTCTTCCGACCATGCAATGGAAAAGGTCCACTTCAAGTTTTTCAGACCACAGCCATCAGGACAATCATCGCTCAAAGCAAAGAGAAGGGAGATGACCTCCAAACAAACCTAGAATCTCAATTGGCTTCAGAGGGGGACAATCTTGTCATTCAGGCACATAAAAACTGCTACTGCAATTATACATCCAAATCAAGGAACAGTGGGGGTGGTGGGAAGAAGAGGAAGGCAACAGAAGATCCTGGTCGTCGGGTTCTGAAATCACATATTAAACCTTTTGTGTTTAAAAGAGACTGTCTATTATGTGGAGAAGAGTGCAAGCCTAAAGATCCAAAGAACCCAAACCGTTGGGTCAGAGTGGTTCAGTGCAGGACAGTTGATAGGGGGAAAGAGACAAGAACATTCATGCAGGTACTGAAAGACATATGTGATGAGCGGCAGGATCTCTGGTCCTCTACGGTGTCTCTAAGATTAGCCAGTGTACAAGGAGATTTGCATGCCAGTGATGCTCAGTACCACCAAAGCTGCTATAACAAGTTCACCAAAATTCCACAAAACAAGTCTTGTAAGCCAGCAATCGAAGAGTCTCTAAGATTTGTAGCAGAGGAAATGAAGGGAAACATGGATGAGACGTGGACTATTTGTGAGTTGTTTGAAATGTACAGAACAAATCTAGGTGCACTGACTCAAAAGCAGATGTTTGCAAATTTGCGTGACTATTTTGGTGATGAAATTGTAGTTCTACATGTGGAAGGTTGTAACACTCTGGTGGGTTTCCGGAAGAACATAAGCAAAACACTGAAAATGGTTAAGAAGTCAGAGATGGATGATGAAGATGAAGTTGAGACGCTCATCAGAATGATCAAGACAGAAGTGGCCAGCATACCAAAACCAAGAGAGTATGATCTGAGTGATTTCTGCTTTGGAAAGATCATAGAGCACACAAGTCCTACCCTACTGCGCTTTGTGTCTAATCTTGTTTCTGGGGGTGCAACTACTAAGGCTGCACTCACCCTGACACAGTGCATCCAACAGCACATCAGTGGCACACGCAATCAGACCACTCTAGGACTGGCTGTAAAACTCCACCACAAGTATGGTAGCGCTGAGTTGATCAGGACCCTCCATGATCATGGCCTTGTCAGCCATTATGATGAAGTACAACGCTTCCGCAAATCTGCCGCACAGTTTGTGTCCAAGAACGCTGATGACTATCATAAAAGGCTTGGTCTGACAACTGAGATGGGCCCCATATTCAGTTGGGCAGACAATTATGACCTTTACATTGCAAGTCCTAATGGAACCAAGGGCACACATGCCATGGTTTCCGAGTTTACCCAGCATCCAGCCAGCATCCAGCCAGCATCCAGCCAGCAGACCAGCAATGTTGGAGTGATGCAGCTGAGTATTCCACGGCTGAAGAAATATGAGGCCAGCTCATCTGAACTCACTGACCAGTCTCTACAACTGGCACACTACACTGGTCCCCCCAAGTTGAAACCACCAACACTTCCTGTGAACGCTCTTTCTCCAGAAGAAGTGCACCAGGTTGCTGCCAGCTTGACACAAGCAAAGGAGAGAGATGCTGCGTGGCTATCCCAGCTCTTTTCTCACTCAAAACCAGTTGACTGGATGGGCTATAATGCACGTGAAGACAGAAAATCTCAGACGACTGACAAGCCTAAAACTACTGTAGTCTTTGGGCCCCTTATCAATTCTCCACCTTCACACCCGGATACTGTGCTCACAACCCTTGTCTACCTTGACAAATCACTGAAAAGCTTTGGCATGAAGTATTCACACATCACATTGGACCTGCAGCTCTACATCGTGGCGTGTCTCATCCAGTGGAGTGACCCAGTGCGATGGAAGTCTGTCATCATCCATCCCGGCATGATGCACACTCTGATGTCATTCCTTGGCTGCATTGGAACCTTGATGAAAGCCTCTGGCATGGAAGCACTGCTTGCAGTAGCTTTTGGTGGCATTGCCAGCATTCTTAATGGCAAATCCTGGACAAATGCACTGCGTGCATATCGGATGCTTGTGGCTGTCCTCCTACAAGATCTTCTGAAAGATGGACCGCAGACTGATGCTGCTGTCACAGAATATCTAGACAAGGCACGTGATCACCCCACAGGCAGGCTTTGGGTGGACTGCCTGATTCGTCCCACCTTCATTGCTCTGCATTTCTTTCGTGCAGAGAGAGGGGGAGACTTCCTCCTTCAGCAGCACTGTCTTGAGCAGATGGTCCCATACTTCTTCGCTGCTGGGCACCATAATTATGCACGGTACATTACCTGGTACCTCAGGATGGTGCAGAACCTTCCACAGGAGGCCAAGCAGGACCTTTTAGCTGGGGCTCACGTCTGCCGCCACTCTAATGGTGGAACTGCTGTACCTGCTGACCAGTTTGGTGAGCAGACCTACATCAAACAAGGGAAAGGACAAGGTGGATTGAAAGGTATCTCAACAAATGAAGCACAAGTAGCAGTGTGGATCAAATCCCATTCCATTTGCTCGCATCTATCTCAGACAGTGGAGGAAATGTACTCAAGTCAAGACACACCCGAGAATTCAGAGGAGGAAGAAAATCCACTTGTGAATGGAAATAAGAAGCAGCGTAGAAGGACTCATAAGCAGGAAGGTGAGAGAAGGCAAGAACTCGATCAAAGAGACCGTGAGAAAATCACAGAGGAGTTCCAGAAACATTCTCATCCCTTGAAAGAGAATCAGAATATCCTGTACAACATTGTGAATGGACAGGTGGCCCCAGACTCTGTGAATGTGCAGAATGCTCTTCAGATTGGGGAACAGCAGAGCAAGGATTTTGCAGCTTCTCTTCCAGACGGCTTCCATAGCACCATTGAGAAGAGAGTACAAACCATGGAGGTGATGAAGAAAGCTATGACCATTAAAGGCAAGCCCATTTACGATATGGAGGCCCTCTTCGCTCGTCTTCTAGTCATGGGGCAGCAGCGTGGCATAGAATTGAAAGACGTCTTCAATCATGAGCTCAGCCCTGTTCCACCATCAATCATTGATGAGTTTGGTTGCCTGAGGAAAGGTGACAAGTCTGGCCTTGTTAAGAAACTGGGAGTACCAGATGAAAACCCTACTTTTCCCGATGTTGTGCTCGTTGATGCGAGTCAGCTGCTTTACCACATCATCTGGCCTGTGGCTGGTACAATCAGGGACATCGCCTTTACCATCAATGCACGCCTTGCCAAAACCTATACTGTAGCTGGAGCCAAGACCCTCGTCATTTTTGACCATTACAGTGATGAGCCCACAGCCAAAGATCATGAGAGGACAAGACGAGCAGGAGTTGGTGCAACTGAGTTCAAGCTAACAATTAACACCCCTCTTCCAGGTCGCGAAGCTGTGATGAAGAGCACATCTAATAAGATGCAGCTATCACGCCTTCTGTGCACATTCGACCTCACAACTGCTAACATCCAGCTTGTGAACCACATGGACTGCATCGCTAAGCATGAGGAGGCTGATATCATCCTCATTAGCTACATGCTGCAAGAAGCCAGAGCAGGGGCTCCCACCATACGGGTCCTATGTGATGACACTGATGTATTTGTCCTGTTAGTGTACTGGGTTTGGAAGGCTGACGTCAAATCAGCAGTGCAAATGGAAAAGTGGGATGGCACCATCCTGGACATAAATGCCACCGTAAGATTGTTAGGTGAGAAATGTCAGGGTCTCCTGGGGATGCATGCTCTCTCCGGATGTGACACAGTGTCCTATCCCTGTGGAAAAGGCAAGACATCTGCACTGAAAATACTTCAAGGAAGTACTATGCTTGGTCTGAATACAGTGCTAGGGGAACCTGATGCCACTCTGAGTGACCTAAAAGACATCGGGACAGAGTTCTTTCTGGCATTGTATGGACAGACGAAGGCCAAGTCGATGAATGATGCTCGCTACCAGATATACAGACGGAGAAAAAAGCCACCAGAACTAAAAAAGCTTCCTCCAACTGATGCCAACATGATGCTACACATACTTCGCGCTCATCTCCAGGTCATGTTGTGGAAGGCTGCAGATCAGAGGGAGCCACCTGCAGAAGCCAGGGACATCACTACATTTGGATGGCAGGTTGCCAAAGGAGGGGCTGTCATACCTGTTGTTTCCACCCAGGCAGTGGCTCCAGTTCAACTGATGGACGTCACCAGCTGCAGCTGTAGCGCACTGAAGGCCTGCAGCCAAAACAACTGCAGCTGCCATGCTGCAAGTCTCAGTTGCACTGACTATTGCAATTGTGAAGGAGGGGAGGTGCGCTGCTGTAACCCATTCACAATACATGACAACATAGAAAATGAGGAGGCTGAAGGGAATGAGGAAAGAGATGATGAAGAGAGTGAAAGCTGTGATTAGTGTTCTGCAATGGACTTACTCTGGGAAGTCTGATGATTTTTCTTTTTCTTTATTTTAATTTACATGTTTACATGCACCTTAGGAAAGGTTGCATGAGTTAGTTATAGCAAGAGGTTAATTTCTGGATATGGAAACACAGACTTAGAGTCTGTGAGAGTCTAAGATCATCTTTCTTTGTTGATTAAATCCAAAAAAAACAAAAAAAATCCTGATTTTTGCCTCATTTTTACACAGTTTATGCAAAATATGCTAATGAGGGAAGGTTGTAGGGCTTCACCATGGTAAGAAATGAGTTTCTGGACATCACAAACATGGATTTAGGGTCTTAGATCACCTTTCTAAGTTAACTAGAAGCCACATTATAGCCATTTCCTGTTTTTTGCTAATAATTAGCTAATTATGCTAATTACAAAAAATGCTCAACATGCAACTCTTAGCAACCAATTTTAATTTCATATACTAGGCCTATATATTGCATTTCAATCATAAAAGTTTATAATAATCAACATTTCTGGGTTCAAGAAATTTCTACTAGACTACATGTTACAGGTCATTATTAAATCTAACTTCATTGAAGTATAATCAGTGAAACTATTTATTTTTTTTTTTTAAGATTTTGATACATTATTTTGTTTGAATTATTATGTTTCTCTCTTAGGTTCATACAGCAGTGAGCAGAGTTGTCAAGTATTTGGAGTTAAACACTGGACTCCAGTACCCCTCAGCTGACACAGTCCTTCGGGGGTATCTTCACTTTGAAGCTCTCTGTGAACATGAGTACCAGTATTCCTGTGTCACGTGTGGTGATCATCCCCCAGTTGTGATCATGGACCTCCATAAGAAGGGTGCCTGTCATTTGTCAGGTAATAATGCTTTCATAGATTAGACTAATTTAGATGTTATTTATAGACCCAATGACTCTCAGAATTGACCTATTGTTGTTTTTCACATTTCTTTAGTAAGTGATCTTCCACAACCTCTGGAGGATTTCAATGGAGAGGTTGACCTAGACTGTTTTTGGGAGGCACTTTCAATGGAAAGGATCGGCCGAGGATTTGTCACAAGTAATGCAAGACAAGCTTAACAAGCAATGACTGCAGAATTGTGTTAAAAAGAAATGAACACATGGAAATAGATATTGAAGAGGTTTTAATTTAACAGTATATTACGTAATATATAAACTGAGACGTACTGACTTTTGTGTGTTTTGATATTTCCAAAGGTCACCAAAAAAATCCATTTGCAGTTGTGCCATCTTTTCACTTTTGGGCCCCATGGATTGGGAAAAACACTTGCAGGCCAAACATTGCTGTTAACACAGAATTCCAAAAGATCCGTCAACCAAAGCCAATTGTTAGTATGTAGTATTTTGGTGTGACAAACGTTCAACCAGTGTAGTATTGGAGTACACTAAACATTTTACCCTCAGATTACCCCTGGACATTTTTGTCCACCTCTCATACTTTCCCAACTCCCCACGGTCAAATGTAATAAGGTCATTGGTGCCTGATTTTTGGCAAGGAGGTGTACCTTAGGGTAAACTCTGGATGTCCCAAGTTTTAGTATGAAAGTCCATTTTTTTGGACTCGTAATGCCTTTTAACAATATCCATGACCCTTTGTGGACAGAAATGTTCACCTGCAATATTTCTCCTAAAATGTGTTTTTTGAGGTACTATTTCAAAACCTTTCTATATTTATTTTTCCTTTCTGTGTCTTAGCTCATCTTAAAAGTCACTTTTGCCCTGACTTTCAAGATTTTCACCCTACAATGACAGCTTGAACAGATCTGCGTGCTGTTTGTTGGGGGTAAAAACACAAAAAGGGGTGTTTGGGACTCAAAAATCTTATCACTGTCTCCTTCCTATCACATGATAGCATGGACAAGATAGTCCAATCAGATGTATCCACATGTCTGTTCATTATATGCTGAGTGTCATGCACATACACACACACACTCAGGCACCTTACAATACTTCAAAGGTTTTTCCCCGGTAACAGTACTGGGGTAATCAGAACAACAGCTGCATTTGTTTACGAAAAGGCAGTGCAGAGTTTAGGTAGGTGAGTATAGGCCTCATTTCTCACAAGACAGACAGAGGATCAGACCAAAAGAAAAATGGAAAAGAGACAAAGACAGAGAGAAGCCGGGATCCAGGCTCACCCTCAAAGAAGGAGGATACTGACCAAAATTCAAGCCAGAGACATGATTTTGGAGGCCCTGGATTCACAGAGCGTTCCATCTGAAAGAGAGAGAGCGCATCAGAGGAGGAGGAGATGAACTATCAGACGCAAGACCGACGCATAAAGGTCACTGGGAAGTGACGTCAAAAGAGATTGTCTGAGAGCAGCAGAGTGAGCACTCAGACACACACTAAGGCCAAGCTGATGAGGAGTGGAATCTCCCGTCTGTTCGCAAAGCAGCGAGACAGCTGTCTCCTCTCCCTCTCCCCGCAATACCTGTTTGGTCTGTCACAGGTTGGCAAATATGCATGTACACCTGACTGAGACCTTGACTGTTATAGTGCCATTGCAGCGAGCACTGTGAGTACTGATTTTTTTTTTTTTTTACTTTTGTATTTGAGGAAGACCTCCAAGAAGAGAGGGATTTTTTGTTTGTGGGTTTTTGTGGTGGTGTTTTGAAAAAAAAAAAATGTTGAAATTAAGATTAATTTTGTTGAAATAAATATTGGGTGGAAAAGAAAAGGACTGATAATATCTTTGTTGTTATTTTTGTGGAAAAGGACTGAAAATAATTTTTTGTGGACAAACTATTTTTTGTGTGGAAAAAAGGACTGAAAATAATTTTGAGAAGAAAACAAAGACTGAATTTTGGTTAAAACATTTTGTGAAAAAAAAAATCAAAGGACTGAAAAGAATTTTGTGTTACAATTTTGTTTTAGAAAAAATAACATGAGTTGATTGAGAACATGTTGGGTTTCATTAATTGCACACTTGCCATTGTTTTCTTTTGGGTTGTTAAGTTTAATACTTGAACATCCTTTGTGTTGGATTTTGAGTGAAGGTTTTTCATTTATTTCTCTGACTTTGACTACGACAAAAACAAACAATACAAGCAACTTTGTCAGGCTTGCAACCTGACTGGAACCCTAGAAATCAACAAATAACAAAGAAATAAATTATTAAAATCTTCTTCCAAACTAAGAAAACCGGCACATAAAAAAATGGCACCCCAGATGGGACCTGCATTCAGTGGACACAAGGAAAACTAAAAATAAAGAGTAGAAATTGTTGGAAACCTCAAACAAAGGAACAAAAGAGTGTGTGACTAAAATGGCTGCCACTAAGTCTGGATGCCTGGAGGAAGAAGCAGCCATGTTTGAACCGCCCACAACTCAATCTCTTATGGAAATGGAGCTTTGCGGTTTGGATTAACTAGCACAACCATTAATTCCCCTACCATTTGTGAACACGGAATGTGCAATTGTTAATTCAGTAAGCACAAATAAGCAAATGGTGGAAAACCCAGGAACCCAATCACATACAGTTAAGCAAAAGGACCACATGGAGGCGCTCAACAGCTCTGAACAACACATGGACAAAATGGCTACCTTATTTGAAACAAGGATACACAAACTGGAGGAAAAAATGGACAAACAATTTCAGAAGTTGCAACAACAAATGTCATTATCAATAAACTGGCGCTTGAAACACTACCATGCAGTTATTATCTGATCTCAAATCGGTAATGAAACCAATGGTGTCTGCCATTCAACACATGGAGGAGGAGGTGCAACACTGTGCAGCTACCATCCACACTATTTCTGAAGAAGTGCATTATCTTGGCTCCACCCGATCTCTCCAGCCTGCAACACAGGTCCACGCTTCTGTTCAAACGCTTCCGGTTACTCCTCAGAAATACAATCCACCTGCACAGACACAAAGACAACGGCTTCGGTCCACCATGTTACCTGGTATTGCAGAGGCAGAACTAATTTCACCATTATCCTCTGAAATTCATCAGGAGCTCAGAGCTGCAATTCGTGGGAAAAGCCCCATTAAGATGCAGTTACCCACATTTGGGAGGATAGAGGATCCCCAAGATCCTTTATTGTTTTTGGAGAAATGTAAAGATTTCTTGGCCTTACATCCGCTTACCGATGCTGAATTAGTTCCAACCCTCCGCAATGTACTGCATGGTACTGCATGGTACTGCTCGGGATTGGTGGGATGTTGCTCATCTGGAAATAACATGGGCTAAATTTGAAACCAGATTTGTCGCATTTTTGTCCGCCATACCTGCCACTATGATCTTGCCACGTTCCTCCCTTGCTGACCCTGTGGAAGCTGACCTTGTTGATAGCATTGTTCAGGCTTCTTATCTGGATGAGACTGGAAAAGAACAATTAAAAACACAACTCCATATGAACAATGACGTTTGCACCACAAAAGTGGGTATAACACATGCAGTATCCCACAGTATCTTGCTCTCCCACAACCTGCCCATAAGACAAAAACCATACCATTGTTCCCCTGCCAAACTCCAAGAAATGAAAGAACACATTGATGAAATGTTGGCGGATGGAATAATCACACCCTTTACTTCACCTTATGCTGCTCCTGTTGTTCTGGTTCCTAAAAAGAACAACCCAAAATCACGTTTCTGTGTCGATTTTAGGAAACTAAATGCAGAAACTCAAACTGATGCTTACCCCATTCCAAACATCCAGGAAATTCTGGAATCCTTGTCTGGCTCCTCTATTTTCACCACTATTGACCTCAACAGTGGCTACTGGCAGGTGCCTATGGAAGAAAGCAGCAAGGAAAAAACTGCATTCATCTGCCCCTTTGGACTATTTCAGTTTGAGTTTATGCCCTTTGGATTAAAAAATGCACCTGCTACCTTCCAAAGGTTGATGGAGGTTGTGCTGGGGGAGCTTCAAGGGAAGATATGCATGGTCTACCTGGATGACATCATCATTCACTCCCCCTCTCAGAAACAGCACTTCCTTGACATCCAGGTTGTGCTGGACAAATTACAGCAAGCCGGCCTCACTGTAAACCTGAAGAAAAGTCAATTCTTCAGGACCTTTCTAAAGTTCCTTGGGCATGTGGTATCTGTTGATGGAGTACAGGTGGATGTCATGTCTAGAAAATTATGTTGAATGTTGTGTCGTGTCTTGTGACTTCCTGTTTTATTTTGAAATCTTACTCTCCTCTTGTGTCAGGTCACTTGCCCTTCCCCTTGTGTGTTTCCCTTGGTCTGATTGTCTTCCCCGCCCTGATTGTTTCCACCTGTTCCCCATTACCTGGTGTGTGTGCATATATAGTCTGCGTTTCCCTTTGTCCTGTGCCAGTTTGTCTTGTGCCGTCTGCCAAGAAAACCACGCCATTCTAGTCTTGTTTGCCACAGCTTGTCTTGCCATTTTTGCCTTATTGCCACAGCTTTTTGTTGATACTTTGTCTAGCTATTTCCTTTGTTTTCTTGACCATGCTACAGTGAGTATTTCTGTTGATACTTTTGTATATAGAATTTTAGTTGTTACTTTGCATTATATTTCCTCCTAGTAGAGTTTGAATTCCTCCTAGTTGAGTGATTTTGGTTATGTTTTTGTTCTCCTTGTGAGAGAGTATTTGAGTTGTTACTTTTGCCCAAATAAAGACTGTTTTCCTTCAGAACCTTGTCTGGGGTTGTGCTATTGGGTTCGCTTTGCTCGGTCTTGTCAGTGGATGAGGAAAAGACCAAAGCGGTCCAGGCATTCCCAACACCACACAACATAAAAGAACTGCAAAGATTCCTTGGAATGGCAGGCTGGTACCACCGCTTTGTGCCAAATTTCTCTAAAATCGCAGAGCCACTAAACTCACTGAAAAGTAAAGGTAGTAAATACTTTTGGACACACACCTGCAATACTGCCTTCGAGACTTTAAAAACCCTCCTGGTCTCCTCACCCATACTGGGTCATCCCAACTTTAACCTCCCCTTCATTGTGTACATAGATGCCAGTGATGTGGGACTGGGAGCTGTGCTGGCTCAACCGTCAGGTTTGGGAACCAAACGGGTCATAGCATTTACCAGCGGCACACTCAACCCTGCTGAGAGGAACTATTCAACCACTGAACAAGAGTGTCTGGCGGTTGTTTGGGCCCTAAAGAAATTGAGATATTACCTGGAGGGAAGACCATTCACCGTCGTAACGGATCATTCATCCTTGGTTTGGGTCTTCAAAACCCAAAAAACAAGCACCCGGCTAATAAGGTGGGTAGTCTCAGACTACAAGAATTCACTTTCACAGTAGAGTACCGAAAAGGCAAGTACAACACTGTCCCTGATGCCCTGTCCCGAGCTCCTGTGCCACCTGATAATGGTCAGCTTCCCACTTGTGCCACAGTCCAACTGGCCAAAAGGGAGATGATAAAGGATCTGTAAATATCAGATGAAACCATTTGGAAAGCTCAGCAGGCTGATCCTGAGATTTTCAAAATATATGAAAACATAGTTTAAATTGGCAATAAGCGCACAAAAACCCCTGTCCATTTTACCATTTTGGAGGATAAGGTGTACCGTGTTGTCCAACTGCCTCACAAAACCCTGTATCAGGTGTACATTCCACCCTCTTTACGACCACAGCTACTTCACTTGTTCCACGACCACCCACTGGCAGGCCACCTGGGAAGGTATAAAACCTACAAGAGATTACAGGCACTGGCTTACTGGTCCAGAATGAGTCTGGAAGTCAAAACTTATGTCCAGTGCTGCCAAACCTGTCAATTACACAAACCGCAGGCCTCCTGGTAAGCTACAGCAGACCATGGTTACCCGGCCGTGGGAAATGCTCGGCATGGACATCATGGGTCCCTTTCCTCGAAGTTCAGCTGGGAACCTATATCTGTTGGTGTTTGTGGACTACTATTCACGCTGGGTGGAATTATTTCCCCTGAGGAGGGGATGAATAAGGAGATACTCACCCGGTGGGGAGTACCTGACCACATTCTCTCTGATCAGGCACCACAGTTTGTCTCGTCTGTGTTTGGAGAGACCTGCAGGAGGTGGAATGTAAATCAGCGTAAGAGAACACCATACCATCCTCTAACAAATCTCACGGAACGTAAACAGAAATCTAAAATCAATGACTGCATCATATGTAGAGGGAAACCACAAAACCTGGGATAAGTACCTGCCTGAATTCCATTTTGCACTGAACAGCTCTGTACATGCGTCCACTGGAGTGACCCTGGCTGAGCTCAATGTAAGCCATCCCCTCAAAGGACCCATGGATACCGACTTGAGCCCTGAGTTGTGCACACCAGATACTCCATCTTATCAAAAAGTGGCAGACCTGTCAGATCTGAGGCAATTTGTGGCAGAGAACCTACAGAAAGCAAAAACACGTCAAAAAATCAACTATGATCGATACAGGAGGGAACAAATATTTGAGGAAAAGGACAGAGTTTGGCTTAAAACTCACCCGTACTCAAAGATGGACAAGTCTTTTTCATCCAAAATTGCTCCACGATGGAAGGGCCCATACAGAGTCATGCAGAAATTAAATCTGTTAAATTATGAAATTGTGTTGGAGGACTCTGGTGAGGACCTGCGTGTGGTGAATGTGGCTCAGCTCAAATCATGCGACCCGACCGCAGCTGAGTGGGAGAAGCAGCAGTTGCAACATGTACTAAAAATATTTGAAGAAGACTCTGCTGATTAAGATTTTCTAAGATTCCCAGCAGAAGACATGTAAAATGATAATTGTTCACTCACCTAGTCAGGTTTTTTCAGGGGGAAGGGATTATAACAATCGGCAGCCCTCATGTTCCCCGTTTATGTAATTAACGGCAACAAAGGTGCACCAAACGGCCAGATAATTATTCTGCCTGATATTGTGGTGGTGGTGACCTCCTTAAAGCACACTACTGCCCCTGGTGTACAGGAACGCGCACTGCAAGAATCTCTTCGCACAAGGAGAACCACCAGCTTCTGCCCGCCAGACACCCACTGTAGCCCACCAGCCACCTGCTACCCATCGCCAGACACGAGTTGCTGCCTGACAGGCACGAGCTGCTGCCCAAAACCCACCTCTTGCCACTCCAACACCTAGGGGCCTGTGTGCAACCTGCCCCACTGGGAAGAAGGCAAAGCCTCAGACCTTTTGCACTAAATGTTAGGGATGTCCCGATCACGTTTTTTTGCCCGAGTCCAAGTCCGAGTCATTTGATTTTGAGTATCTGCCGATACCGAGTCCCGATCCGGTACTTCTATAAAACATTATGAAACTGTTATGTCTTAGAAATTATGTTTTGTTTTGTTAAGTTTTGTTCTTGTGTCTTGTCTCGTGACTTCCTGTTTTATTTTTGAAATCCCACTCTCCTCTTGTGTCAGGTCACTTGCCCTTCCCCTTGTGTGTTTCCCAATGGTCTGATTGTCTGCCACGCCCTGATTGTTTTCCACCTGTTTCCCATTACCTTGTGTGTGTATATATAATCTGCGTTTCCCTTTGTCTTGTGCCAGTTTGTCCTGCTTTGTCCTGTTTGGTCAAGTGTTCGTCCTTGCTTCAAGTCAAGTCAAGTCAGAGGGCTATTCCATGAAAGCAGCTAAAGAAAGCTGTGCTTACGTGATATAGCCTGGCTTGAATTAGCGTCAACTTTCAGTAAAGCCTCAACGCATTCCACTAACGCGATTCAGCCGTGTCTAGTCAACGCTAATTCTAGCCACATCTGAACAAGCCTCAAGTGTGCGCATTCACGGGGTACATAAGCAGCCCAGAACAGTCGACTGTCGAAACGAAGATACAATGTCTCAGAAGGAGGGGAAAAAGAGAGTATCAGCATTTTCAGTGGCGGAACAGACACTGTTAATGGAGCTGTACGAAGAATATAATGACATAATTACAAAAAAAGGCAACACTGTTGCAGTCAGTAAAGCGAGGGAGATGGCTTGGCAAAAGATTGCCGACAGATTAAACGCGTAAGTATATGCTAAATGTCTAAGTATTGTTTTATTTCTATTTTTTGATAATTGAACATTCAGATCACTAGATACTGTAAGACTGTGGCGATATTATCAGTGGGCTAGTACCAAGTAACCCTTGGCCTATATTAATAATTCTCTTCTACATCTCAAGAGAAGTCATTTGAATAGTGAAAAAAGAACCGGCCATCAAGTGAAAATAAGATACAAAAATATTTTACAGAGTGGTAAGTAGGCTAGCCTATAATGAAATGTATTTGTTAAAATATTATTTGAGCTGATAATATGTACAATTGTAGCCACTAGAAAAAGAATGGAGGCAGCTGCTACTGGTGGGGTCCTCCACCTGAGGACCTCACCCCTGCAGAGGAGCTGGCGCTCAGCAACAACTGGGGGCGCCCACTTTTAGAGGGAATAGAGCGGGGGACATCCTCAGATGTCATTCCCCAGGGAGCACGGGAGCCATATATTCAAGGTATTGTCTGCTACCTTCCCTCCACAGGCAGGGGCACCGCCAGGGATTTTGGGCCCCATGAAAAGAAATCTTATTGGGCTCTTGTATGTTCCTACTGCAAAGCAGGGGGCGAGAGTGGTATACAAAGTATACCACACAAATCCTTGTTTAAATCTGAATTGATTGGTATATACAGTACTCACAAAAAGTTAGGGATATTTGGCTTTTGGGTGAAATTTATGGAAAATGGAAAATGTTCATGCTACAGTGATATATCATGAAAGTAGGGCATTTAAGTAGAAGCATACACTGGTGATTTCCTCATCTCAAACAATTTCTTGAAACAAAAGCCAACAACAGTGGTGGGTATACCACAACAAAAAATGTCAGTGTCAATAACTTGTCATGTGCCCTTGAGCATCAATTACAGCTTGACAACGACGTCTCATGCTGTTCACAAGTGGACTTATCGTCTGCTGAGGCATGGCATCCCACTCTTCTTGAAGGGCGGCCCTCAGGACATTGAGGTTCTGGGGTACAGAGCTCCGAGCCTCTACACGGCGACTCAGCTGATCCCATAGGTTTTCTATGGGATTCAGGTCTGGAGAAAGTGCAGGCCACTCCATTTGAGGTACCCCAGTCTGCAGCAGCCGTTCCCTAATGATACGACCTCGATGAGCTGGAGCATCAAACACCTGATGTGAATTTTGCCGTTAAACTCCTTGTTAGAGAACAGCAACTTGTGCAAAAAGTACTGAAACATTGAACAGTTGGACATGTGCATTTAAAAGTTTACAGAAGGTCACGTTAAGTTCAATTGTAACGGTTGTAATGCATTTTAGGTTCATACTGAAATTTCACCCGAAAGGCGAAAATCCCTAACTTTTTATGAGTAGTGTATGTATATATATATATATATATATATATATATATATATATATATATACGTATATATATATATATATATATATATATATACACACACACTATATTGCCAAAAGTATTCGCTCGGCTGCCTTCACACACATATGAACATGAGTGACATCCCATTCTTAAACCATAGGATTTAATATGATGTGGGCCCATCTTTTGCAGCTAGAACAGCTTCAACGCTTCTAGGAAGGCTTTCCACAAGGTTTAGGAGTGTGTTTATGGGAATTTTTGACCATTCTTCCAGAAGTGCATTTGTGAGGTCAAACACTGATGTTGGACAAGAAGGCCTGGCTCGCAGTCTCCGCTCTAATTCATCCCAAAGGTGTTCTCTCGGGTTGAGGTCAGGACTCTGTGCAGGCCAGTCAAGTTCTTCCACACCAAACTCGCTTATCCATGTCTTTATGGACCTTGCTTTGTGCACTGGTGCGCAGTCGTGTTGGAACAGGAAGGGCCATCTCCAAACTGTTCCCACAAAGTTGGGAGCATGAAATTGTCCAAAATGTCTTGGTGTGCTGAAGCATTAAGAGTTCCTTTCACTGGAACTAAGGGGCCGAGCCCAACGTCCGAAAAACAACCCCACACCATAATTCCTCCTCCACCAAACTTTACACTTGGCACAATGCAGTCAGACAAGTACCGTTCTCTTGGCAACCACCAAACCCAGACTCGTCCATCAGATTGCCAGATGGAGAAGCGTGACTCGTCACTGCAGAGAACACGTGTCCACTGCTCTAGAGTCCAGTGGCGGCGTGCTTTACACCGCTGCATCCGATGCTTTGCATTGTGCTTGGTGATGTAAGGCTTAGATGCAGCTGCTCGGCCATGGAAACCCATTCCATGAAGCTCTCTACGCACTGCTCTTGAGCTAATCTGAAGATCACATGAAGTTTAAAGGTCTCAAGCTATTGACTCTGCAGAAAGTTGGCGTCCTCTGCGCACTATGCGTCTCAGCATCCGCTGACCCCGCTCTGTGATTTTATGTGGCCTATGGCTGGTGGTATGTGGCTGAGTTGCTGTCCTTCCCAATCGCTTCTACTTTGTTATAGTACCACTAACAGTTGATTGTGGAATATTTAGTAGCGAGGAAGTTTCACAACTGGACTTACTGCACAGGTGGCATCCTATTACATTACTATTACAGCACCATGCTGGAATTCACTGAGCTCCTGAGAGCGACCCATTCTTTCACAAATGTTTGTAGAAGTAGTCTGCATGCCTAGGTGCTTGATTTTATACACCTGTGGTCATGGAAGTGATTGGAACACCTGAATTCAATGATTTGGATAGATGAGCGAATACTTTTGGCAATATAGTGTGTATATATATATATATATATATATATATATATATATATATATATATATAAGTTAAAACAAGGCCAGTGACAGGCAGAATAATATGAATCATTTCGTTGTCATGGTTAACAAAGTGAGGTAAATAGCCCAATGGTAGCGCGGCGATACTTAGAGCGGTAAGGCGGCGATACTTACCGCTCTACCATTGGGGTTTCTGTACTCAAGTTGCATTTGGGCGGACTATTTATTCATGTTGATACATTACGAAAAAACGGCAGAGTCCGACTGGTTTGACAATTGACACACTGCTTTTTCCTTCACACGACGATCAATATGGATGTTTACTTTGTGGTCAATGGGGATTTTTAAGGCGCCCCTGTCCACAGGTATCAGTCTCACAATGATAATAACTAACATTTGGTCTATATCTTTCAGTGAGTGATGAGACAGTTTTCCTGATGGATCCCCCCTCTCACGATACTGACGGCATGCCTGACCCATGTATGAGTATGTCTTCTTTTATTAAAACACTGCATCTTATGTACGTCTGTCTTTTTTCACATTAACAACTGCAGTGTTCATCCATCTGCAGGGAGACGGCACCAGTACATCTAGGGCCCTTGATGAGGACACTGTATCTGCAGATACAGAAATGCCAGAGGTATGACCAAATATGAAATGTTTTGGATTTATCTGCATTCTACAAATTGCGTATAACCATACACCTTGCTGCAGGACGTGACTGGAACAAGAAGATCATCTGCACGGAATGAAGTAAGTAACTATTTGTATTACCTACCATCTACATAATGGACTACTCTCTGACACTTTGTCTCTTTCACAGGACATCAGATCTATTTACAAACGCCATCTGCTCCTCCAAATTGAAAACGATAAACTCGATCCAGAATATGAGAAACTCCAAATAAAAAAGCTGAAGCTGGAAATCAAAAAACTGGAGAAGGAAGTAAGTATAAATTTAAACACAACAGAAAGCCAAGGTTTGGACTGTATTTAATGCTTTCATTCTTTGTCTTCACAGCTTCAACTAAATGATGATGACTGATTTTTTTTTTCTCCCTTTTCTTTAATGGTTAAATGGTTAAATTATTTAAAAACTGAGGCACAGTCTTTCTGAAATTATACATGCAACAATCCAAATAAAAAGTATCACTCGTTAATAAATGACGTCAAAATAACTGAGGCAGTCTTTCTGAAATTATACATGCAACAATCTAAATAAAAAGTATCACTCGTTAATAAATGACGTCAAAATAACTGAGGCACAGTCTTTCTGAAATTATAAATCCAAATAAAAAGGGATCATTCCAAAAGTGGGATGACCATGAATCCAATTGGATTAACTGAAATATGTGTTTTTGTAAAGGTCCCTCACTGTTCTCCCGTCCATGTTCTCTGGAATAGCTGGGACAATGTCCTCCCAATGCTCCTCCAGCAACATTGCGGGCGTTCTCTCGCGACGTATAATGGCAATATAGTAAGACAGCACAGGCAATAATAATGTCACAGGCCCTGTCTGGAGTGACCCTGAGGCTCTTTAGGCACTGGAATCGTGATTTGAGCTGGCCAAATGCCATTTCTATCCATGCCCTTGTTCTTGCGTGGGCACAGTTGAATGCCCTCTCTGCATCCGTTGCTGGTTCATGGTAGGGTGTCAGCAGGTACGGCATGCATGCATAGCCTTTGTCTCCGAGCAGGACTCCATTAAACTCCCCTGCAGAATGCAAGTACTGGTTCAGTATACATGGCATTCCTATGGTTAACACAGATTAATGATCCCCTCCACACATGTATTTATCACTTATGATAATTGGATCAATTATGTGTGCCTGATACGGTTTTCCAGAAAATAACTATAATTAGCACTTGGAATTCCTTAAAATGACATACACATTTTCTCCCTCAATACAAATTCCCACATTTATGAGTGTGCAAAAAATCCTTTGGGTAGTAAGATTCTCTTGCCTTGTGCAAACCTCTGGGACAGTGATGATGCACGGAAGATCCTGGAATCGTGCACAGAGCCCGGCCATTTCGCCTCGATGTTAGATATCAGGCAACTTGCATCGGAGATCATCTGTCAGCATAGAGGGTGACCGTCAATGATATGGCACAATTTGCTTGGTAATTTAAGATTACTCAGCAGGAATAACATGTCAGTGCTATGACATGTTTGAAAGGAAAATACCTGACTTATACACTGACACTGACACTATCTCTGTACAGTAGCTTACGTACAAGTGCCTCTTTGTGTAAGGCTGACAATGAAATGCACATCTCTGTGAACAACTGCTAGGGTAATAGGATTTACATCCAAAGAAATGTCAACATCAAAGCTAAATTAATATATTATCAGAGTTGCACATATCTTCCAGATCCTATGATTCTGCCAGACAGCTGCCCCTCATACATACCTGTACATTTAGACTGTGGAAAGATTTTCTGTTCACATAATCTGCCTCCACAGGTCCAGATGGGGCCTGGATACGGACATGGGTGCAGTCAATGGCACCTATGACATTGGGGAAGCCTGAAAGAAAGTATTATGTTAATACAGAGACATGTAAGACTATAGGCAATTTTACATTTTTTTTTTTTTTTATTGTGACATACCTGCAATTGAATAAAATGCCTCCTTGATCTTCTGTGTCTCCAGATGTCCAGGAAAGGTGACAAAGATATTGAGATAACTCTTGAGGGCAAGGTACACCCGACGTATTTCCCTGCACACAGTTGCCTTTGATAGGCGTTCTGCATCACCCACACTGTATAAAAATGTCCCACAGGCAAAGAAACGCAGCCCTATGCAGATAGACTGCACAGTAGTTAATGCCTGCCCAGCTGGCATTTTAACATTTATTCAACATGAGTGAACTAATGTTGAAGGCCCAACAGTGAATTAATATAGAAAATTCCGTTCCCGCTGCCGGGGGGGGGGGCGGTGTTTCATTTTGAAACAACATCACAATATCAACATTGATTCGCTTTGCAAAATCAAAACCAAATTCAACATTGATTCACCCATGAGTTATGATGTTGATTCAGTGTTGAATAAATGTTAAAATGCCAGCTGGGTGGAAGAGGCCAATAGGTTGAATCAACATACAGATCTTGTTTATATTTCAACGTTGATTTCAAATCAAATCAAATCAAGTTTATTTCTATAGCCCTTTACAATAACCAAAAGGTACCCAAAGTGCTTTACAACTAAGTCATAAAAACAGTTCAGAAAAGCAATACATGAAAAACAATACATAATACATAAAAACAAAACGTAAGAAAAAACAGTATAAAAACAATCAAAGGGAAAGTGCTATAGTGCTGCAGGATAACTTGAGCCTGCCAGAAGTGCACAAAAAGGAGCAGAAAAGGAACAATAGGTGAATCTAAGAGTGACGCTGCTTATAATTAAAATGCCAATCTAAAAAGGTAGGTCTTCAGCTTTGATTTAAATAGACCGAGTTCAGTAGTGGTGCGAATGTCGGGGGGGAGTGTGTTCCACAATCTGGGCGCAGCAACGGCAAAAGACCGATCACCCCACTGTTTACATCTAGCTCTTGGAACCTAGCTCTGGGACAGGTAAGCGGGAGCCAGGCCATTAACGGCTTTGAAGACAAACACCAGAAGTTTAAAATCAATTCTAAAACGAACTGGAAGCCAGTGGATTTATTGATAGGTTGTCAACGTTTCCGCAATTGTTGGCTTTATATATTATTTCAACCTTGTTTCAATGTAGAAACAACTGACATGTTTTAAATTATATTTCAATGTTGAACGTCGGTTGAATGCCAGCTGGGTGGCTACGGTGGGTGCGCTTTCTAATATGTGGCTCCAGCAGGCTACATATATACACAATACTGGGCCGAGTAAATCTGTATCTCTCCCACAGGTATTCATCAGAGAATGCCAGAGGATTGCTCCTGTCTCTGAAGACTCTAGGAGCTGGTGGTCTGAATGCTCTGTTAACGATCCGAGCTCCTTCCTCGACAGGGTCGTCAATAAATGGGCATGCCATGGTTGGTCAGAGAGGCTGTGGTGCTTAGATTCACTGCTTATATAGGCTACACCTATGTCAACTAACCTACTGGCTTCAGGCAGAATAGAGGCGGATCATCACAAATTGCAGGTGGGAAATAGAATACGACTTTTTTTAACCTCATGTTTTTTTAAACTCTTATGTTCGACACTTGTTCCATCTGATGTATGACTTGTGCTATATGAATAAAATTTGATTGAGTAATTGATTGTATATTCGGTTGATTTCGGAGACTGACAGTGATAACACATGATTTTCATTATGTTTATTTTTATTAAGTAAACACGTACAGTACAGGCCAAAAGTTTGGACACACCTCCTCATTCAATGCGTTTTCTTTATTTTCATGACTATTTACATTGTAGATTCTCACTGAAGGAATCAAAACTATGAATGAACACATGTGGAGTTATGTACTTAACAAAAAAAGGTGAAATAACTGAAAACATGTTTTATATTCTAGTTTCTTCAAAATAGCCACCCTTTGCTCTGATTACTGCTTTGCACACTCTTGGCATTCTCTCCATGAGCTTCAAGAGGTAGTCACCTGAAATGGTTTTCACTTCACAGGTGTGCCTTATCAGGGTTAATTAGTGGAATTTCTTGCTTTATCAATGGGGTTGGGACCATCAGTTGTGTTGTGCATAAGTCAGGTTACTACACAGTCGCCAAGGAATATTTCCTCTGGCTCATGAACTCCGAGGCCTCAGGGGAAAGGTAATTCCTCCACAACAAACAGCAAATCACACATCTTCCTGCTTGCCTAACAAACACATCAGCTGATTTGATGTGCGCCCATAAATGCCAAGTCTTGTTTGTATGTTTTCATATTGCTGCGTCACAATATGATTGTCTTTTTCTTTCTTTTACAGCAAGAAAAGGCAAGAGGAGCAGTGAGAGTTTCCTCATGGAATCCACGTGTGTGCTGCACAACTCAATGGAATAGAAAGCCATATTGCTTTGCATGTTGTTACGTCATCCATGTATAAAGTTGGAAAACTTTTGTTTACTACACTGTGTGATACAAAGGTACAAAAACTTCCCTAAATTAATGGTGCACCAGAGAAGTTCTGAAACTGAGACAATTTTTTTTCCTACAAATTATTTTCTATATTTTCAATGCAAAAACAAGAACACAACATTTTTAAAAACTCAGGTGACACGCATTTAAATGTTAATGGACACCTTTATTTATACTGTAGGCTATGCATGAATTGTTTGAATAATGTTTTGAATAATAATGCCATACCAGTCACTGCCATCCACATTCAAATGTCTACTTATTGTGACTGTTTGATATTAATAGCCCAGTATAACAATAAAAGGTTGTGGACAGAGAGGAAAAGCAGGAAAAGCAAGAGGAGGAAACAGAATTTCCAGAATTTCCCTGGTTGGAATCAATAAAGTCTGTCTATCTATCTATCTATCTATCTATCTATCTATCTACCTATCTACCTATCTACCTACCTATCTATCTATCTATCTATCTATCTATCTATCTATCTATCTATCTATCTATCTATCTATCTACCTACCTACCTACCTATCTATCACAAACAAATAAAGGATGGACAAAGAAATAGAAAACGTAGCATTCCTGCCCGGCACCACCAGCCTTAGACCCTCAGAGCATGCAAGGAAAAACTCCCAAGGAAGACTTGTTTGTCATGGAAGAAACCTTGGATGGGCCAAGTCAGAGAGGGATCCCCCACCAGGACGGCTGGGCACGCACTACACCAGTGGACAGTGAAAAGACAGAAGGAGAGCGAGAGAAAGAGCAAGAGGATGTCCTCATTTCCGATGGCTGGTGGTCCTGGTCTTGATGATACATTTTCTCCCCCGTGGCAAGGCACTGGTTTCTCAACCTCATGAAGATAGCCTGGAAAGAGACAAAACCAAACAAAGACGCAGACAAACAGACAGACAGAGACACAACACAGACATGGAAAAACACAAAGAGAAAGACGGGGTCTCGATGATGCACTTCTCCTGGCCGCAGTCGTTCCTCGTCTGGTCCCAGATCTTCACAAAGAGAAAAAGAACATTTGACTGACTCAGTGTGGTCATGATGGAGGGCTGGCACTGGCAGCTCCTGCAGTCAGCCAGTCATGGCTGAGCAAAGAGAGACAAAAAGAGAGAGACAGACGCAGACAGACAGACAAAGAGAGAAAGAGCAAGAGAAAGACAGATGCAGACACAGAAAAAGAGACAGACTGAAGGAGACAGAAAAACAGAGAGAAATACAACAGAGACAGAGACAGGAAAACAAGGCAGAAACACGTACCTGTGGCATGTGTGATTACTCTGGAATCTCAATGACCACATCGTTGTTGCTGCAGTCGGATGCGTCCTCCATTTCTGCCACCAGCTCCTCGTCTTCAGCTTGGCCACACTCTGTGTTAACACCCATGTCCACTATGCAGTGACGGCTGTTGCTGATGTTGTAATGCAGAGCCGCAGCTTTCCTCTGTCGGTGAAACGTGACGCAGGCAGTGAACGTGACCAACACGAGGAGAATGAGGAACATGGCGGTAACCAAAGGCCCAAGCAGGTAGATCAAGTCCTGGTCCTTCTTCACCCGCAGGAGATACTGGAACACCATCTTGTAATGCGGTTTGCCTTTGACTGTCTCCATGGTGTGACAGGAGTAGAGGCCAGCGTCCGCTTTGGTGGGCTTCTCGATGAGCAGACCCTGCTTGAGTACAGTGTGGCGGGGGCCGGGGGAGATGATGCGGCCATGGTACCACCAGGACACAGGCAGGTTGCTGTCCACAGAACAGGGGAGGAGCTGGGAGATACCGACGGTGAGGGGGATGTTGAATGGCCTGGTGTTGAGCATGACTGCAGAAACACACAAACACACAGAGTCAGTGCGTGTCAAGGTCCACTTCAAGAATATGCCCCTGTTGTTTTTCATCTGGAGTTTACAGGTATATTTTTAGCTGAAAAATGTATGGAAGTGAATATTCAACTTACTGTCAGATTTTGGGCACATGCTCACATCTCCATCAGCAATATCCTGAATCCTGGGAGAAGAGGACACGGTTAAAAGGACACATTACAGAAGGAGTTGTTGGAAACACAAGAGGACTCAGAGCTTATACTTACACGGATCCAGACTGCAAGCCAGCAACAGACGTACACCGCTGCTGGACCATGTCCCAACCACAGTACGGGTCTCGGGCCAGGACACAGTCCGAACAGAACTTGTAGCGGCTGCAGTCCCTGGTGTTCAGCTGTATGATCAGGTCATTGAATCCGGTGTACAGCTGGCCCTGTAGAAACACAACACACATGTCTATTGATAAATTGTCCGCATTGTGCCCACATGCTGTCCACACATGTCTTGCTTGCATTTGGTCTATCCAAATTCAAGCAAGATCTGATCTCAGAGCGTACAGACTTCATAGTTACTGTGTCCTGGCATGATTGAATGATACAAGTCACACTGAAAAGAAAAGTGTAAGCAACGCCTTAGTAGACGGGCTTCTTCTTCTGTTTTTATACACAAAAAAGTTCATCAGCACAAAGCCCCTTGAAGCAAGTGCAGAAGAGTGCAACAAGCCATCCTGCCACAGTCAGTTTGCATCCTCTATGAATCAGTCAGTGCAGAGTGTTTGTGTGCTGTGATCAGCCTTACAGTGGAGGAGGACAGCTGGAGAAAGTCGATGGGGTGGGGAGCCTGAAACAGCTGCAGCTCTTCCAACACCCGGCCATCCTCTCCATTCAGCTTCACAGCTTTCTGCAGCCAGCCGGAGTCTGAGGGAGAAAGGGACCGACAGTGAGTTTTTCTAAAAAAGCCAAAAGTGAAACTCCTTAGCTCTCTTTCAGTGTCAATGTTGTACACATGCTAGTGGCATACCTGTGCCTATGAGCATAACTGGATGCTCTTCTCCGTTCAGCGCTGTTACCCGGTCCACAACAATCTTGGTAAATGTTGTGTCACTTTGAACCAAAAGAGGCCCTCCGGTCAGTGGTCGGACAACTGTCGCCATCAGATGGTTTTCCTTGACGAACTGGAGGGTCTCCTTTGGGAGGTCCAGAGAACTTTGGAAGCCTCTGGCCCTCATGGCATCGTTAATGCACTGGAACAACAAGACACAGGCAGATTAGGACCCAGCAGAAAACAGCATTGGTACTGGCCAATGGTCACATGGAAACGTTAAATAAGACAAAGCCCAAAACCAGCTGCTTGTATAGTTGTTTTTTTTTTATTCTGTACACTTACAGCTCCTGGACGGGGGTATGGCAGCTCCTCTTCAAGTGGTGATGAACCATATTCACTCCAAAAAGGGCCGTTGAACGCTCTGATGATGTCTGAGACTTTGTACGCGCACACGGCAGACTGGCTGCATGAATCCCTGTCATGGATTCAGAACAAAGCTCTCATTATACCTTGCTCTATGATCCATTTACAGCTGTTTCGATTTCTAGGCTACATCTTGTGTTACTGTGCTAAGTAACTATGCTCATACACATGTACAAAGAGGCACTCTAATAGTAATAAGCAATAAAGTGATGGCTAGGGCTAAAGGCCTCTTGACTGTAATCCTAGGTAACTGTTTACTTCTAAAATGTTCAGTTCATAAAGACTGGGACGGTCAAAGGAGCCTTTGCCAGAGATTCTTCATCTGTGAACATCATCATCTCTCTCTTCCATTAAAATGAACTAGGCTATAGTCAAACCCTGCTGCTACTGACTGCCACAGCGCCACAGTGAGACGAGACAAAGGAAGACAACTCACGACTGAGAGGTGAAGGTGGCATAAAAGACGCTGTTCCTCCAGTCATGTTGGTCTTTCAGGAGGTAAACGTCCTGGACCAGGCTAGGAAGCATCCCTTGGCCGATGGGACAATCCAGTCGCGCCTTTAGAAATGACGTCCATCTCGACATGAGGGCTTTTCGCCCCCCGATGTCACCCTAGGACGACACACACACAGTTAGTTCCATCAGCTGGATTTACACTGGCAGCTGAAGCAGGTTTAACTCCACTCCCAGATTACATGGGTTAATTTGCTGTATCAAATGACTTTGTTGTTACCTTGCAAACACGTGCAACCCTTGACACCAGAGTGCGATCTCTCTCCAAAGCCTTCTCAGTGAAGAAGAGGAAAATGCTGTCGTCTTCACCCTCCTCACTATTTGTTCCGGTTTCGACGAGGCTCATGGATGCAAAGGTGGGATCTGGAATCACAACAGCACCCAGAAAACTCAACATTTAGCACCCAGGTCTGGCAACACCTGAAATCTGACTCAAGACAAACTGAGGCGTGTTGAAATATGAATACAAGGTTTACATGCTGAGAGACAGTGAAGAGCTTACCATTCAGCCAGGATCCTGACGAATCTGTTTTAATGGTTTTCGGTCCACTTTTCTGGAACACTGGCTGTGTGCCCCAGAAGTCGGTGTATGTGGCCGAGTACAGCGTGTCTTCTGTGTGGTCAAAAAGGAGGAGTTAAAAATCATCACTACAGTCAGAATCACAGTCCATCTCCTATATTTCTCAAACTGAACAGGGCTGTCAGACCAGGGGCCACAGATACTCAAAAGCTGCAGATTTTTCTCTGAACCAGAGACTACACCAGCTCATTTCACTGTTTACGTCTTCCACTCTGAATTCGCAGAGAGAAACAGCACTATTGTACTTACCAACCAAAAGGGAGGTGTGGCGCTGGTTGGGGTCAAGGGGGACTTTGCCCGTTCCAAAATCTCGGCGGTTCTCCATGACCAGGTGGCTGTTGTTAAATGACTGATGGAGGAGAAGTTGGTGTTTAATTTTCACTCTGCTCAATCTACCAATCCTCCAATTTCGTGCCAAGTCAGTGTGTTGTACTCACCATGTAGTCACACAAGGGGCTGAACGCATTGGTTCCACACACGTACAGATTGCCATCATCAGTTCTGTGCATGGATTTGATGTAGTTGTCGCACTCCTTTGGAATAAACCATGGAATCAGTGAAAATTGGATCAAACTCCAGAAGTGGTGTTTTCTGACAAAGGTGCACTCATCACTGACGATTCATCAGTCATTCACTTCTTACCTTGATGTCCCCATGTTCCATCAGGCAGTTTTGTCTGGCTGATGGACTCACAAGCCACTGGGTCTGGAAAAAACAAGAAATCAAGATGTTCAAAAAACCCCACATTTTGTAAAATCTCTCAACTGTCTGTAATTCAATTACATGAGGGGACTATGACCTCAAAATGCTGAATCAGCCCCACAGTTTATGTCCTCCCCTATACATATATGTGCTACTAGCAAATAAAGCTCTTTATTGTTAAGTGGGTGGATGCTGAGATAGTTGGGACTGTAGGTATACGTATACCCCCACAAATGTGTTTGTTTACACTCAGGTGGTGTGTGTAGGTGTAAATTTATAGTAACACTGACCAGGGAAACTTAACATAGACCAGATCTGATTTTTATATGTGCATGTTCAATAGTATAACTTCAGTGGCTCAATGTAAGACTAAATATTGTAATATATACTTTATTATTTCTTCAGTCCCACAACTCTACACTGTGAAATTATCTGCTATGCCATGCAGGTCTGCAGTTGCTCCGTTTATGCTCCTGTTTAACTGACAGTGTTTTATTGTAGAGAAAACTTCAGTAAAGTGTTAATCACAATAAAAAGAAGCAGGATCTTACCTTGCCGATCATTTCGCCGATGTCACTCATGTTTAGAGACAGCACCATCTCTCTGCCTCCAACAAGGAGTTGTCCAAGGTCTTCTCTCGCCAGCATAGAGCTCAGGTTTGTGAAACCAGCCCCACTAAATTTTTTCATCGGTACATCTAAACCAGGAAAAAAAAAAAAAGAGAATATGATGAGAAGTCATTTCACCCTGCAGAGCCTTTTAATTAGACTTTTAATATTCCTGCATGTTGCATGGTCATCTGATATGTATAGTCTATTGTCTCCATGCAGAATGATCAGTGTACAGACTGCTGCACATAAAGTAGTGATATGTGTGTGTGGACTTCAGTCCCTCCAAGGTGCTGAGGATTTCTTACTGTAGAATGGGACACTCCTCCTTGGTGGGTTCTTCCTCAAGGAGTTTTCTCCACTCACGATGAGGAGGAGCAAGATGAAGAATGTAAAGAGCTTCATCTTGTTGTTGTCACCTTAAGGTGGGAGAACACAACAAAACACAACAAGGTCAGTCAAAGGCCGCACAAGTCCAGACTCTGCACACTCACATGGTCTGTTGGTGGCAGCATGGCTGTGTTTCTCTCTAAAGAGCAAAACAGCTCTACAGGAGGTGGGTGAACATTTGCAGCCGAGAGCGTTTCATATTTAACATCAAATAAAATATGTTGACTGTTAGAAATGACTTCCATGCCGTGCGTCTGCACTCAGGCCATGGAATGGGGCAAGGGAGTAACTTTGTCTAGAGCGCCAACATAGGTAGAGCCGGCACTGTCTGCACTACACACTCACTCCCTGTTTCCAGATGACAGTAATTGTAGGGATGGGAATTCCGGCTCGTTTTAGAGAACTGGCTCTTTTGGCTCGGCTCACTTAAAACAGCCGGCTCTTTCGGCTCCCAAACGGCTCTTCAGATTTTTTTGTTGCTTAAATTAATTTATTACCAACAATAATGTAAAATTATGCGCAAAATGAATTACTATTGTAAAAAAACGTGTTATGTTTTTTTTTATTATTTTATATGTTTATTATATAAATATGCCTTTATTTATTCACTCTACATACTGCTACAAAAAATATATTATAAAATACATAAACAAACTTTTAACTATTTACAGTTGAATTGAATTGCTGTAGACACTGCAGCAGCAGCAGTTGCAGTAGACACACTTCACTTTCATTAATATCAGATTCGATGGCTTGCGTTTTTTCTTCCCATTGCACTGATGGCTGGACAGTTGTCATGTGCCTGTGCAGGTTGTTTGTGGAGCCGGGTCATAAGAGATTTTTTTTTTCTTGCAGACTCTACACTGTGCCTTGCTAAATGAGTCCAGATTTTACTCCTTTTCCTGCTGTCACTCATTTTCTTAAATAGGCTACACCTTTCTAGCGCGTTTGTGTTGTCTCTCCTTGTGGCCCCTTGCTCTCTTTCTCTCTCGTCTCCCTCCCTCCTGTTCGTGTGTGTGTGTGTGTGTGTGTGTGTGTGTGTGTGTGTGTGTGTGTGTGTGTGTGTGTGTGTGTGTGTGTGTGTGTGTGTGTAACTGCCGCTCCGAAGTGAAGCGCTCAGCGCAGACAGACGGCACCCCACACCTTGACCAATCAAGTGCGGCTTTCGCAGAAAAAATAACCAATCGGCTCCCGAAAAAAAAAACGGCTCCTGATCAGGAGCCGTCACTATAATTCAGTACTCAACCCAGAGTGGATTATGACTTCGATCTAGTTGCTTACCTGTAGTTAAATCTCTGTATTTCTATCAGAGGTTTCCTTCAGTTAGTCGCTCTGATGTTCTCTCCTTGAACGCTTGGTCCAAAATGAGCCAGTCTCCTAACTTCTGATCCTTTTACATCATTTCAGCAGAACTTTCGGCTCTGTTACGCGACCGTGACGTCGCTGCGTTCGGCTTTGTTGCGTCACAGAGACCACAGGCGCGCGCTGACACGAGCGTTCCACGACTGTCCACAATGTCCATAACGGTAAAGTTAGCAATCTAACCATAATCACCTAAATAAATGACATTCATGAGCACCAGAGCAGAGTGATCATCCTTTGGGAGTTGGGAACATGCATTCTCTGTCATTGAACGTGTGGCCCAAAATCCCTGTGGAACAAATGAAAGCTGTTTGCAAAAAGTGGCAAAAATTAAGCCTATCCGTCATCACTAAATATGTCAAATAATCAATCAATATATCAACAAAAATCACTTCATGTCTCTGCTTGCCAAATGTTTGGGAAAGATATGACAGTCAAATAGGCCTTGGCTGCATGATTCCAAATAGCTTGTGTTAGCTGGTGGGAAGATTTTATCAACCACTCCATTGTTAAAGGAGAAACCCATTCTAAAGCACAAGATCCAGATAAACAAATAAATAACTGTGTCTGTGCCTTACCTGGGCCATGTTGTGTAATGGTGCATTCTCCCTCCTAAAAACTGGCATAGCAGACAAACAAAAAGCCTTAATAAACTCTGCTTATTTTAAACTACATGGTAGCACATAAAGCAGCTGCAACCATCAAAGACCCATCTGGAGGTAACTTATATCTTTTTATATCTGATCAGAGAGGGAGCAGTCCAACTGAGTCAAATATGCATTCAGAGCTACAGGGCTTTGTGTTACTTTGCCCAGTGTTAGAGACCATTAGAGAGCTACGCAGCTTCAGCAACAAAATGACTTGACTTTGGTCTAACACGGAAAGAGATGGGTCAAAATGTCCAGAGTTATGCTTTGAAGTACCTGAAGCTTGTCTGAAGCTTGTCTGACTCTGACAGGTGAGACAGGATCATTTATGAGGAGGGAGGCCATGACACTGGTGGAAAAAGGTCTCAGTGCGTCCAGTTGCATGTGTTTTGATTCAGTGGTGAAATGCTTGAGAAATTATTTGCCAGTGCCGATGATTTTCACACAAAATCTGCTGCCAAACAATTAACCACACTAAATGACCACACCAACACATTTTCCTCCTGTGTGGTGTTCATATTTTTGTTACTCTTCCAGTGTTGGTTATTCAGCCAGGGTCTGGTAGACCCACTGCATTTTGGGGTTTTTAATTCAACACAAGCAAAAAAAATGTATGTTCAAATTCTCAACAGATGTTTACTTCATCGCAATTACAAGCACTATAAACAGCATATGTGGTCCTTTACCTTTTGTTAGATAACATTTATGAAGTGCTCCTCGTCTTTTGTTTGTTTTTTCAATAAAAAAGAAAATGAATAATCAAGATATGAGTGGAAAAAAGATTTTTCCACTCATTTTTTACAAATGAAGCAATATTTTTCATAACTGTGGGTTCTTATAACTGCTGCAACACATTCAGGTCCGTTTACACAACACAAGCTGAACACACACCGTAACCATGTCAGTCTAGACAACAGATCAGCCCCACTGAACACACTGCCTGTTCACACCAGCCTACACAACACATTAGGGGCAGAGTTTTACTTTGTGCGTGTTGCATATGTACAGTACATTCATGCTTGGTCACATTGTGGGAAATAAGTCTGAACTTATATTTCCGAACACGGACATGGTGCTACATAATTAATTTTGAATTTAATTGAATTAAATATGTGATGTCAGGGTGACAATATACAGTACAAGTCAAAAGTATGGACACACCTTCTCATTCAATGCGTTTTCTTTATTTTCATGACTATTTACATTGTAGATTCTCACTGAAGGAATCAAAACTATGAATGAACACATGTGGAGTTATGTACTTAACAAAAAAAGGTGAAATAACTGAAAACATGTTTTATATTCTAGTTTCTTCAAAATAGCCACCCTTTGCTCTGATTACTGCTTTGCACACTCTTGGCATTCTCTCCATGAGCTTCAAGAGGTAGTCACCTGAAATGGTTTTCACTTCACAGGTGTGCCTTATCAGGGTTAATTAGTGGAATTTCTTGCTTTATCAATGGGGTTGGGACCATCAGTTGTGTTGTGCAGAAGTCAGGTTACTACACAGCCGACAGCCCTATTGGACAACTGTTAAAATTCATATTATGGCAAGAACCAATCAGCTAACTAAAGAAAAACCAGTGGCCATCATTACTTTAAGAAATGAAGGTCAGTCAGTCCGGAAAATTGCAAAAACTTTAAATGTGTCCCCAAGTGGAGTCGCAAAAACCATCAAGCGCTACAACGAAACTGGCACACATGAGGACCGACCCAGGAAAGGAAGACCAAGAGTCACTTCTGCTTCTGAGGACAAGTTCATCCGAGTCACCAGCCTCAGAAATCGCAAGTTAACAGCAGCTCAGATCAGAGACCAGATAAATGCCACACAGAGTTCTAGCAGCAGACCCATCTCTAGAACAACTGTTAGAGGAGACTGCGCCAATCAGGCCTTCATGGTCAAATAGTTGCTAGGAAACCACTGCTAAGGAGAGGCAACAAGCAGAAGAGATTTGTTTGGGCCAAGAAGGAGAGTGATGGAGTGCTGCGGCAGATGACCTGGCCTCCACAGTCACCGGACCTGAACCCAATTGAGATGGTTTGGGGTGAGCTGGACCGCAGAGTGAAGGCAAAGGGGCCAACAAGTGCTAAACACCTCTGGGAACTCCAGTCGTCCAGTAGGTGGCACTGTCGTGAAAAACAAGGGGTCTAGAATCGTCCAGTAGGTGGCAGTGTCGCGAATCATCCAGTAGGTGGCACTATCGCGAAAAACAAGGGGTCTAGAACTGCGGGTCCAGAACTGCGGGTCTAAATCTGCAGTCTCCGGGTCTGCAGACACATACTATTGGAAAGATGTAGTGTTTCCATTTGCCTCACAATACAACTGCAGCACTGAGGATCTACAATATGAGATCCCCCAGCTTAAGCAAATTCTTGAGAGGAAGCAAACTAGTGGTCAGGAAACACCAAAGGGTGATTCTCTGAAATCGGTGCACTTTGTGTCCCACAGGTTTTCCTCAAAGATTGTCATATAAAGTAAACCACAAAATGCATTTTAAAACAAGAAATGGAAAGATCCATGTGTCTTTGCATTATAACATATGAACATATTTTAAAAATCATGTTTTGAAAAATGTTATGGGTTGCTGAGGCGTAGAGGTCAGCAAAATGAGCATGTCCCCACTGTCCAAAGTTTCTTTTTCATTGAATATAAAACAAATAGCCAGTAACCACAAGTTTTTTCTGCTAATATAATCATTTGACTGTGTACTTTAACCTAAATAAAAGAAATATGAGAAAAATGCATGAATTATTTATAAAATATCACTATTTAATCACGTCCCCCAGTTTTGTTCAACCCCATAACAGCCCAGAAATGAAAAAGGAAAAAAAAAAAAGGAAAAAAACTGTTGCTGAGGTTGTTGTAGGGAAAGTAGTAAAGAAATACAGGCTGCAGAAGTGGTCTGAGAAAGCACTAGGCTTTTCAAAGAAACGCAGGACCTTGTGTGAGAATGAAGACCTGAGTAATGACTCCACCAGACAAGCTTACAACAGGTACACTGATAAATCTCTGAGCAAGGTGAAGACATTCTAAACAAGAGATGATGTGAGTCGGATGACGACGGGGAAAAAGCAAACAATAACAAAGAAGAAAATTAAAATGCAAAAACGATTCCTTGTAGACACAATGAAAAACCTTCACAGGAAGTTTCTGGCAGAAAACAACACCAGTCACATTTCGTACGCCTCATTTTGCCGGCTGCGACCGTTTTGGGTTGTCCACCCCTCCCTTTCAGACCGTGACACATGCCAGTGCAGGTTACATGAGAATCTGGGCTTTCTGGCTGACAAGCTTTGTCAGCTTAAGCTTATTGAAACATCTAATTTAGAGTCTCACAGAACTTGTTTGCTGTGATGTTGGTAGCAAGGCCTGCATGTATGGAGAATGGAGGATTGCAAGAGCAGAATCGTTCCCCTCTCAAGCTCATACAATGGCGCACAGAAGGTGACCTACATGCAGTGGGCCAAAGAAGACAAAGCAAAATCAAATGATGAAGAGAGCTCTGTCTCAAAAATAACAGTTAAAAAATAACATTGAGAGCATTCAAGAGGAGCTTGCAGAGAAGTTCCACACACACCTCACCAAGTTTAAGAGGCATCTCTTCAACATCAGGCAACAGTATGCCTACTACCGTGGACTGCGCAGCTGCATGGCCAATGAAGAATGCCTTATCCACATTGACTTCTCTGAGAACTTTTCTTGTAAGTACAGCACTGAAATTCAGTCAGTACACTTTGGATCATCCCACCAACAGGCCACACTTCACACACTTCTTAGTACTGTGTACTTCTCATCAATTATCTACTCATGTCTGTCATCCATCCTAGAGTGGCAAGGCGGTACGAGCCCCACACAACATGTCCAAAAAGCCAACAACACAACAGACACAACACTGTATACATCCATAGTGGGCCAAAAAAAATTTAACAACTCTGAAACTCAAACTAGGATGGATGACAGAGATGAGTAGCTAATTTAACACACCTGCTCTGCACTATAGCCGATAAATCAGTGCAAGCACCGTCTTGTAATTCACACTGATGAACGCCGGATGGCCGAAAGCACTCTGTTGTGCAAATGCTTGAAAAGCCTGAATAAAAGATTTCACTAGCTGATGGACAGACCTGTGTGCGACCCACAACTTTTTTCTTTTTTTCCTGTGATATTCGCTTGGACTGCGCACCAGGAGGGTAAGAGCGCAGTGGCAACCCTGCACGTTAGTTTTTAAACAATGTTAAATAATACATTTATGATATGTTTATTTCCTTGTGTTTGTTTTAATGAATTAATTTGCCTATTCACTCGCTTGCGCAGCCTGTATGCTAATACCAAGAGGATAGGCTGATGGAAAAGGATAAAGCAATTCCTTTGTCAACGGCATGATGCGGATGATGTTGAGTTGTTGCATTTGGAAAAGAATGCAGATCTCATAAGAGCCATCCTTCTTTTTCCTTAAGCCTCATCAATACTAATGCCCCAACCCTGGTACCCAGGGTCAGTTTCAATTTAATTAAATGTTGTCATTCATTCAACCCTGTTACAGTGTGTTCAACCCTGTTATTTGACACATTGTCATACTTTTTTGATAATAATAACAAATATTAGATAAATGTTTGTTGAACTGTATGCAAAGTTTAGAGGACAAGTAGAAAATAAAAGAAAACCTAATCTAATGTTTATGTTAAGGTATATTTTCATGATTTATGAAGACCACTTGTACATTAAGTTGCCATATCCTACTTGACAGTCAAATTATTATTATTTAGAATCAAATAAAATATACTTACAATAGGTTATTTTACACAGGTGATTACCAAGGCACTGATAGAATTAGTTTTAATATGTTTTAAAATTATAATCATACAGGAATCAAATTGTCCTGTTACGGGGTTGAATTTAAAACATCCTAAGTGACAAAGAAATTCCTAAAAATGTTTGGGATTTAATGCCTAAGGTGGGAAAATGTATTTTCTCAGAGGTTCAAATAATCCTTCATCAGATGCAATGTTCAGAAACACAATTTTTGTGGTATATTTTTCACTAACCAGAGAACCCAATGTGCACTGAATTCAGAGAATCACACCAAAGAGTTTAATAGAGCTCACTGTCTCTCTGGAGCCATATAAGGAGGTCTTCCACCAGATGATTAAACTGTAAAAAATTGCACTTGCATTACCTGTGAGCACTGCATCCTGTGAGCGCAGTTTTTCTGTGCTAAAGTTATCAAAGCTGCCATGAGAAGCACCATGACTGATGAGCAATTTAGGGGTGCTAAGTGTAGAATCAAGAGGAGCTAGGGCCATAAATCTTGATGACTTTGTGGATGTGTTTGCAAAAAAAACACAGCAACAGGCAAATAAAACTGTTCTGAAACAAACTGTATAGCCTGGTAATCATAATCAGAGACTACTAATCCCTGGTGGGAAATTCTTCTTGTAAATCTAATTCTTTTTGTATTAAATTAAGCAAATATATGAGTGTTTGTTAAACATACTGTATAGCCTGGTAATCAGAATCAGAAAGACTATTGATCCCTGGTGGGAAATTCTTGTTACATAAAGCAAAGATACGAGTGTTTCTGTACTTGCTTCTGTTTGTATCTGCCAGTACCTGCTTTTTTCCAGTAACTGTTTTGATGACAATAAATGTATACCTTTTAAATTAAGCTGTATGTGTCTTTTTAAGGAAAATGATACCTAGCCTATTTTAAAAACAATGAATTGCCTAACACATATACATAACACAATAAAATAAGATTGTTGTGGAACTCAAAATGTTAACTGTACTGTTATTAGTCTATGCACATTAGATCATTAGTAACATTAAATGTAACACAATAAACAAAAGTATCAGTAGGCATTTCCTTAAGTCTTTCTGATTGTTTTCTAATAGCCTGTATACTACAACAGTATGATAACATTCTGAAATGATGGCTTTTAGTTTTGGTGTGCCACCCCAAGATTTTGAGTGGCCCCATCTGGCCACCCCTATGAAAAATTTCTGGAGGCGCCCCTGCCAGCATGATAAAACATGTCTGCAAATCAGCAGTATCTCTTTTAACCAAGTCATATCAAGTTTCCAAGCCACTAACACCTTTAGTCAAATCAAATGGGTTTTACATGGTACTAATTAGCATTTAAGCTAGCGGACTTTAGCTTGCTAACAGATTGAAACACAAAAAGGAGCCACTGCTCAGTTTCCCTCGCTGTAAATACATTTACCTCAAGTCGAAAACCTCCAATAACTTCTCTAAAATCAATTATTCAACTAACATTTTTCAAAAATCTCACGTACCCTCAACGTTTCCCTGTTTGCTTTGAGCATGACCGTTAGCTCCTGTTAGCGGCGTGGTTGAGGTTAGGAAAGGGTTTGGCGTGACGGTTACGGCGTGAACAAGGGAACGGCTCAGGTTAGGAAACTGGACGCTGGAGTCAGGCGACCGCAGCGTGAGGGACTGTGAGCCGGGCGGCGGGTCCAACGTCCAGAGAAAATCAGTGAAGTGAGAGGAAATGTGAAAAGCAGTGAGGCGCTCCTTCAGGACGAGGCCAAACAGCAGCAGTGAAAAATGACTCTCTGGCTGCTGCTTTGTTGCTGCGCTTTGTCTTTCTGTCTTGTTTTGTTGTCCTGTTTTGGTTTGGTTTGGTGACTCTGTTACCCCCTGCATCCCACCCAAGAGTTGGAGTTTTTTTGTTGTTGTTTTTTTGTTTGTTTGTTTTTGTTTTTTTTCCCCACAAACACCTCAAATTCAGAGGATGGATGCTTTTGTTTTTTTCTTGGAAGAAAATACAGCAATAACAATAACAATACAAATTCGGATAACATGTTCTTTTTTTTTGCAACAGCTTGAACTTTTTTTTTCACACTTACACGGCGGCAGTTGGTATGGGGACCAGCCCTGAAAGTGAGACGCTGGTGGCGGCGGCGGTGGTTGATAAGGGGACCAGCCCTGAGAGTGAGACGCTGGCGGTGGTGGTGGCAGCAGCTGAAAAGCAGGCCAGCCCTGAGAGTGAGATGCCTGAGAGTGGTACTCTGGAGCTGAGTGTTGATGCTGCTCAAATACATCTCCTCCAGTGTCTGTGTGTGCAACCTGTGGTGGGCGACGTGGTCGAACCACTGCCTCCCCTCCATGGTTCTCTGGCTCAATAAACTAATACAGGCAGACACTCCGTTAGCAAAACGGCTACGTTTCAAGAAGTTGAAACACAAGGTGAATGACGTCCTGACGGGATGGAAAATTAAACCGCACATTATTTTGTCACACCTTTTAATATTCGGCTAGTATGTGGCGTTTCTTTTACGATTATTAATTAAGTTTACAAACCGTTATTCCGTGCTGTGGTGTTTATGCGGGGAAAAACATAGCCGACATTCTGAAGCGATAACCACGTTTTTTCCTGATTGGAAGCTTTACCCCTGTGATTGACAGGTGGCTTTGCCCCTGTTCGGACTTCGTTAGGACTTTGTTAGGATGTGTTCAGACTTTGTTAGGAATTGTTAGGACTTGTTAGGACTTTGTTAGGAAGTGTAAGGACTTTGTTAGGACTTCGAAAGCAGGCCGATAGCCGCAGGCTACTGCTATTGGGGACTGTATCTTTTCTATATTGTTTGGGCTCATTCTTCATTCATGTTGATAAATTACGAAAAACTCCGAAAGCGAAAAAGTCTGTTTGAAAATTGACAGCCGCTTTTTTTTCCTCGCAGCTTCTCTGCGCCACCTTTGCGTTTTCTCTCCATTTCGGTAGATCCTATGCGATAATGTTTGACCCGCGTTGCACTGCACACGTGATATGATTGGGCCAGCCCCGTGTCAGTGAAGAAAAATAACCAATGGGCTGCAGTGTCAAGGGCCGGCCCGGTGGTTAGTAAAAAAAACTCTTGCAACTTTATTTGCTAAAACCATTATGCAGGCGGGACCAAACTACGCAAAAGGGGTTGTTTAGCAATGTGACTGGGCCAGCCCAGTGTCAATCGAGCCGCTGATCTACTGACTGTATGTGCCGGTCAGCTGTTTAAGTAATAATAACAAAAAAAAAAAGTGTTGGGGGACTGTCGGTCCACTTAGCACATCAGCCCATCGGGCACACGCCCGATGGGCAGTCCACCCATGGTTTTATTCTCAAGCTTGGTGTCAATTCTGGTGAAATTCAGCTGAATGAGAAATCACACCACGACCAACACAGTCATCAGCCTGGAGCCTGATGACTGTTGTGTCTTGTGGCTGTTTACATTAATGCAATTTACTGCATTTTGAATTTTACATTTTAATGTTGCTATGATAACCAAACCCACATGGAGCATTCAATATGAGGATTCAATCCCAGTTCATGATTTTCATTGGATGGACCTCCAAAACAACTCACGCAGGACCTCGCTCTATCATTTTATGTGTCAGCAGAGAATATTATTGTTTGGATGATAATCATGTTTTTATGATTTCAGTTTTCATCGCTGTCTTGAAGACACTTAAAATGTTTTTACATTACATGAACACCAGTGCTGACCTTTCTCAATATTTCACATCCTCAAAACAATTCTGTTTTATATTGTTCCCAAAACACATTTGTATAATAATCAGAGACATGATTTATAATTTCTATGCTGCACTCAAAGTAAAATAAACACATGAATAAAAATCTGACAAGTAAATAAAATTGCAAAGATTGTTTGAAATTATTTGGTTTGATGAATTTGAGTCTCTGTCGTCCGACCACCTCAGCCTCTTAGCAGCAGGCGACTCCCAGCTCCCAGCTGCTCAACTGGAGCAGGAGCAGCTGCTCCCAGTTCAGCCTCTGCTTCTGTACTGGGAGATGCTGGTTGAGAGGAGATGAAGGTCTGGAATTGTCCAATGAGTCATCATCGTCCCCCTTCTCCTCCTCCTCCTGTCTCTACACGGTGAGACGGGTCGAGGAAGGGGCGCCCCTCCTCTTCCTGGCTTCTCCCCTCGTCTTCCTCTTCAGTCTTGCTGGACATCCCAGTGACTATAGGATCATCATCAGCCTCATCCCATGGAGGTCCCAGTGATACGGGGATCATGGTCAGCACCCCTTGGAGGTCCCAGTGATTGCGGGATCATCGTCACCATCCCATAGAGATCCCAGTGATTGCGGGATCATCGTCACCATCCCATAGAGATCCCAGTGATTGCGGGATCATCGTCACCATCCCATAGAGATCCCAGTGATTGCGGGATCATCGTCACCATCCCATAGAGATCCCAGTGATTGTGGGATTTCAGTCTTCATCAGTGCTGGAGATCCAAATGATTGCAGGATCGTTGTCAGCTCTGTCACTGTGTCAAGAGGAAAAGACAAACTGTTACACTCTGCACTTGAAAGAAAAGAAAACAAAGAAATGAAGAAATTAAATAATTTGAATAAGTAAATAAGTAAGTAGTACTGAGTAAACAACTTAAAGGAAAATCTCTGAGATAAAATAAGTTGCAAAATTAATCTTACTTTAATGTGGGATGATGGGTTTAATCTGAGTCGCTGTCATCCGACCATCTTGGCCTCTTGACAGGCGACTCGCACCTCCTGCCTGTGGAGGGACCCGCGTCCTCAGAGGAGTCGTCATGCTCCCTCTTCATCGGACGTCCCACAGCAGGAGTGTCCTCTGTCGTCCTCCTCTTCAGAGGAGGTCCCTCAGCAGAGAGCTCTGCCTCATCAGGACCCCTCTCCAGAGCCCTCCTAGGAGACACAGCAGGTCCACAACAAGGTTATTACTGTCAACAAAAACTAACAAATTCATGAAAACTAGGTGTGAATAAAGTAAAATTAAAATGAAACACTAATGAAAAATACAAAACTATATTAACCTTGGTCCCAAAGGAGGCTGATGCTCAAGCTGCACCTGACGTTCCTCCAGATCCCGAGGAGGCTCCTGAGGCGGCGGTGGAGGATTGGCAGGCAGCTGCAGCATGGGGAGCTGCTGAAGCCACTCCTCCACCTCCTGGATCTGGTCCAGAACCTCCTGGGCCTGCTGGAACAGCTGGTCAAGGCCAGGTGCAGCTGGCTGGTCCTGGTTCAGCCTCTGGTCCTGTCTGAGGAGGTCCTGGTTGAGAGGAGATGAGGGTCTGGAGTTGTCCAGTGGCCCATCATCATCCTCGTCATCCTCTTCCTCCTCATCAGACCCGAGGCTCTCATACCCAGAGTCGTCGCTGGTCAAGTCCTCGTCATCCCAACGCCCAAAGGCGGGGACACGATCCAGCGGCTAGAAAACATACAAGTTACGTTACGTTACGTTCAGTTTCTGTCACAAAGTAACAGCAATTTTTCTTTGATAAGGCTCAAAAATCAATCAATAACTAATGTACATTTAAAACACATTTAAATACACACAAACACACACACACACACACACACACACACACACATATACACACCTGACGGTGGGCGAAAAGACGAGGAATATAAGGTTGAGGAAGGTCTCCCTCCTCGTCCTCACTGTCCTCCTCCTCCTCCTCTTCATCAGAGGAGGTGTCATCAAAGACACGGAAGTCAAGGAAGGAGGTCTCCTCCTCTTCCTCGCTGCTCTCCTCGTCTTCCTCATCGCTGCTGATGGCCAAGATGTTCTCAGGCTCATCATCAGCTTCAGTTTCACCGCGTCAAAAGGAAAACACAAACCGTCACACTCTGTACTTCAGTTGAACTTTGTCACCCCAAAAGTAATCATTTATCATCAATATTACTTGATTATAGATTTTTTTTCCATGAAAAACATCCCTTACTACCTTAAAAACTGCTTAATTATAGCTCTAAATCCCCCACCGCCTGCCTGCTGGCTGACTGGCTAGTAACCAGAGCTCTGTTCACAGGAAGATTATCCACAACATTCACAAAAATTATGGCATATATGAAAAGCTAATCATGAAAAAATATATATATACTAATATTGTTCATGTGAAACCATTTTCAGTTGAAGAAAAACATCTTTGAGTGGAGAAGGACTTCAAATATCTGAAACTTGTCTTGTTTATCAAGGGCAACACAGTAAAGTCCCAGACTTATTTCTGCTGTGGTCCTCGATAAATGTGGCAGGAAATGTGAACACTACACAGTGTTCAGTCCAAAATAGAAGTTAAACACAAAAGAAAACCAAAAATAAGTCTATTCCATGAACATAAAATCACAAAAACTGAAATAAAATCGCCAAAACTCTTGTAGCAATTCTCAAAACATCCACACATCAGACTCAAAAATCAAACTAATAGACAGTGTTTTTGTGAAAAATCAAACCCACAATACTCACCAGGCTGAGGACGCAACGGAAACATGGTTCCAAGTGTGTGTGTCGCAGAGAAAAGTTTCTCCAAAGCTCTCACGGTCAGCGTGTGTCTTTGCAGAGACAGCCGGGTGTGAATAAAGGCCCTGATCTCTCTCTGACGTTTGCTGGACTTTTAGAATTCTGCTTCTCTGTGACGTCGTAATGCCGTTTGTGCTCAGCTCTGTTCTACAGTTAAAGAGGCTCTTTAAACACACAGCAGCCAACAATGACAAGATCTGAGTGATGCTTTTCTTCAATTCAAAACAGTTACCAAGTGCTGCAAAAGTCATGGAACACAGCAAACATGTCAAACAAAAACTCTTAGCTGTCATGAGATGGATGCTCTCCTTCTTCTTCTCCTTCTTCTCCATAGTTAGTATAACAGGCAGGAGTTGCTCTAATAGTGATGTTTGGACAAGTAGCTGTTATGGTAGCTGCGGTTGTCACGGCAACAGTTGAAATAGTTGTAGCAATTATATTAATAAAAAGTAATATACCTGCATTACACACGTTATTTTGTTGTTGCTATTAATATATGCTATTACATTAACTGACAATTATTAATAGCTAAAAACACAACCATGTTTTTTCATATCCCATATATGTCCCATTAATGAAATAGATGGTTGTGGAACTTATTTTTGTGGGAAATCAGTTTTTTGGGCTATTCTTTAGACCTACCCTAATATCTGAAAAAGAGCCAAATTTGGCCAGTCTGGATAGGGGTGAGGTGACAAAAAAGCCCATTATTTCATAATGTTCACTCAAATTTACATCAAATCTGCTGTGGTTTGACCCAAGTAACTGTCCAACAACAGCAAAGAGTTCAAATGTAATTTTTCCAAAGAAATACTAGAATATAGTCCTGCAAACATGATTTTAGTGTAGGCAGAAATTGTTAGTCTAGCAGGAGGGGCCCTCAGATTTTGAGGTAGGCTACTGTACCCCTACCCAAATTAGAACAAAACACAACTATGTTTTTTTTTTTTTTTTTTTTTTTTTTTTTTTTTTCCCATTCAAGAAATGCATTGTTGTGGAACTTTATTTTTGTGGGAAGTTAGAGAAATCAACTGATGAAGTGATGAAATGATGCACCCCACAGAGCCAATAAAGATGGGGGGTGCAAGGGTTACATTGTGCAGTCTAGTTTTCCAAAGGAGGCTCTGATCCACTTTAAGGGCGTTTTCACATCTGACAGTCCGAACCAAGGTCTGAACCAAGCTCTGTGTTTCTGTTACACTGTAACACATTTGGTCCGGTTGGTTTTGGTTTCACACTGCAAATGGAGTAACGAACTTTACAAGACAAACCTACATCGGAAATTTATTCTTCTCATTAGTGGACGCATCAACTCCCCATGTACTTCGGCGGCTCATTTTGTTTGGTTACGCTGTGTTGTTAGGCTGGCCTGCCGGCATCTGACATCAATGTTACTTCCTATTTACACAAAATGAATCGAGCGAGCCATCATTTTCCCATTCTAATACTTTTGCTGGTATATTGCTACCAGCAGCATCAACTTCATGAGCAGTACATCAGAGTAATTGGTATTCACAAGATGAGCCTCCTCAACATGCGAAAACTTTATCGTCATCTACAGGAGAGGAGGAGAAAACGGCATACAGTTATGGCAATGTCTATTCCGGAGAGAAGGTGAGTGTGGGAACATTTTTTTTAAAAGATGAGCTGTCAGTAGTGATGTATTAACTTGTTTTTATAGTGCTATACATTTTACAGTGCAGTACTTTTCATTCGGCATAATAACGGACATGACTAACGTTACACCATGCGTGTCACAGGAACATTTAACTTTAGCAGCTAAAGTTAGCATGGAGACGTATAACCATGGTAACCAGCTATTTAGCGTGACGCAACTTCCTGTACTGTAAAGTCGAGAGCAGAAGAAGAAAAAAAACTTCCTGTCACTGATACGAAGGTCCGAACCATACAAAAAGTTGTTTTCACACTGCAAAAGGTACAAACCATGGTTCGTTTGGTCCGGACCGAGACCACCTCTTTTGGTAGGACCAAATTTTGGTCCTTTGGTGTGGACTGTGGTCCGCAGCACCTTTCACACCTGTAATTTAGGTTAGAATCAAACTGAAAATGTCTGAAAGTCCAGACCAAATGAGATAGGTGTGAAAACGCTCTAAGTTTTCTCTCGGAGTAGTCAGGTACCTTGTGCACATGGATTACCTGAATGTATTATATTGATAATTTGTTTTATTTATGTACTGTTGACCTCTAAACACAGTGATGAATAGGTGGAAAGCATATAGGCTACAGTAAATTATTTTTCATGGTGAAGTAACGCAAATCCTCTTCATTTGAACAAAATCAAAAAGGTTTTTGAAGTCAATATCCTTTTCATTTACCATAAGCTAGGCCTTCCTGAAAGAGATATATTCATTGTTTAGTGTTAATTTGGGATATGCAATCCATATCACCCTCTGAAGTCAAAAGGGTAATGAACACAGCACCACGTTCCATTGGTTTTTAAATTTCAACGGCCAACTGCCAAACTGCCACATCCAGATGACTGTCAAAATGCTATGTGGCAGAAATAAAAAAAAAAAAGAAAGAAAGAAGAAACCATCATCACCAGCCTAATGACAGATCAGGTAACATAAATATCTGAATATGTTTTCATTTTTATATATTTTGAAATTGAGTATAATATGTTTTGTGTTGAAAGAATTATTATTTTAGCTAGCTTAGCCAGCTTACCATTTTAGCTAGCTAGCATACCATTGTACAATGCTAATGGCAGTTATGCACAAAGTTAACTCGTGTGTGTGTGTGTGTGTGTCTGTCTGTCTGTCTGTCTCTGTGTCTGTGTGGCAAATATGTTGACTGTGTTTTCCGTATTCACCAGCTGTGTCTGAGTCCAGCTGGTGACTTATGGAACCAAGAGAGCCAGCACAGTCGTCAACAAGCCAGACACTGGCACTAAATGAAAAGCTATGCCTGATAAGTGGAAAAGCTCTGCGAGATGATAAAAAAAAAAAACATATATCAAGAACCCCAAATTGGAAGGACTAAAAACAATATTGAAAGTTGCCCAGGAATGAAATCACAAGGTTCACAAGAGACTCTCTCCCCACTCAAGTGACCTACTCTCCTTCAAAGTGAAAGTGTCATACCACAAGTCATGCAGAGCCAATTACTCCAGCACAACCAATCTGGCCTATTGTACTTCTTCCGCCGTGACTGTACAAGACAAGGATCATTCCCTAATCAAAAAACCAAGACTGAGCAGAGACACTGAATTTGACATCCGCAATCAGTGTTTCATTTGTGACGAGAAAACGCACTATAAAAAAGGGCCCCAATAAGCACTGGAACAGGTGAAAGCACAAGATTAAAGGTCCTTAGTGCTGCCTCAGAGAGGCATGATGAAAAAATACATCTTCGCATACAGACACATCAAGATCTATTTGCTTATGAAGCTAAGTACCACAGAAGCTGCCTTGCACATTACATTTCAGCAAATAATATTTCAGCAGCCAGAAACGAGCATCTGTCGGAAAAGAAGTTCACAAAACATAAAAGAGCTTTCATTGAGCTAACTGAAGAGTTAAATGAGACAAGAACCAGTGGAAGAACCAGAATTGGAAGAACCCGTTGCAGTAATACAAGTCATGGAAACTCAAAGAAAAGTTGGTCCAAAATTATGGAGACAGGCTCGTTTTCATAGAACGTCCTGGAAAGTCAGACCTAATTTGTTCCAGCAGCATTACTGTTGGCCAGGCAATGAAAGAAGCATCACTCCTCAAAAAAAAAAGTTGCAGATGACAGGGAAACAATGCCTCCTCAGAGAACAGAGACACTAATGGATACTCAAATCCTACACCAAGCTGCAGGTATACTAAGGAAAACCATGGAAGAAGTTGAGCCTCAATTCTACATAAGCAGTGATCAGCTTTCCCTTCCCCAGTGCAGTGAATATGTTCCAAACATTCTATATGATTTTGTGAATTGGTGTGCTAACTCTAGTACATTTAAAAAAGTGCAGACCTGTAATGAGGACCCATCTCTGAAAAATAATCTACCGTATTTCACCAATTAATCGCCCGGCCGCAAATAGCCGCCTGGTTCTTATAAACGCCTGGGGTCTGCACCCATTTTGCATATTAAACGCCCACCCGAATAACCGTTGGGGTGATTATTTGCATTATATTGAGGTAACCTAAAATAAGGTTATTCACCTTATTTTTGCAGAAGTAAACAGTTAGCCGCACAATAACTGTGCGGCACTTCTGTTTTCTGTCAAAATAAGAGAGCTAGCTAACGTTAGAAAAAAGGGTGTACTGTAATCTTAAATCAACCAACTGTAAATATGTTGGACAGTAACTGTGATCACAATAATGGCCTGGTGCAGGTCTATGCAAAAATAAATAAAGGCTTGCAGCGAATAGCCGCCTGGTTCTTTTAAACGCCTGGGGTCCAAGTTGATTTTGTGTATTAAACGCCCGGGCAATTAATTGGGGAAATACGGTAAGTGTCCTAACCTTTTGCCATGACCTGATTGCACAGTGCTGTACACACTGGGACTTGGCATAATGATCCATCATGAGTTTGGCAGCACCTTATCGACCCTTATCGGCAAGCTTCACGCAATGGGTCACTGTGTGTCTTGTGTGTGATGAAGTGCGTCAGTTCCTCACATCTGTAGCAGCATATCAGTTACAATGAAGCAAAGGTATTTACATACCTAATGGACTGACAAGGATATTGGAACATGGAATAACTGATGCAGCCATTGACAACTTTGACCAGAATGAAGAGACGCTGGATGGCAAGAATACAACACATGCTATGGGAATTTTTGTATACAGAAGAGGTAATGTTACTGCAGTACATAACCCCATCCAGAGAGTTCCCAAGAGATCTCTCACTGCTCTGACCAGCTTTTATTGGATGATGAATTTCAGAGGTAAATATTGTAATCATGATTTCTGTTATGATTAAATATATTCATATAAAATACATTTTCTGTTTAGTGAGACATGACTTAATATGACTTAATATGCTTATGTCTTGCTTCCCCTCTAATTTCAGGTAGGCTATGTCAAGCCACCTAGGCAACCTGAACCACCAGCAGTTCTACGACAAGTCCTCAAACCAGACAAGACAAAAGCTGAAGCAGCAGAAAACAAAGACTTTCTTTGGAAGGTGAGGCGTATTGTGAAAGAAAAAGAACAGAGAATCCCAGGATGGTCTGCATTCAGTGCATATCCACGTCAGACATCCCAGTAGCCACAGTGCAATACACTCCTGATCAAAATCTTAAGACCAGTTGAGAAATTGCAAGAATTTACATTTTGCACTGTTGGATCTTAAGAAGGTTCTAAGTAGAGCTTCAAAATGCAAAAAGAAGAAATGGGTGTGAGACAAAAAAAAAATTGAGTAAGCAATTTATTGCAAAAAAAACATTAAACTGAAATAGAACTGCCCTACACTTTGTGAATGGTACAGTGACAAGCCCATACTACCTGAATAACATCATTAATCCAGTCATTGTGCCCCTGCCTGAACAACACAGGCCTAATTTCATCTTCATGGACAACAATGCTCCAGCTCATCGAGATCGCATCATTAGGGAACGGCTGCTGGAGACTGGGGTACCTCAAATGGAGTGGCCTGCACTTTCTCCAGACCTGAATCCCATAGAAAACCTATGGGATCAGCTGAGTCACCATGTAGAGGCTCGTAACTCTGTACCCCGGAACCTCAATGTCCTGAGGGCCGCCCTTCAAGAAGAGTGGGATGCCATGCCTCAGCAGACAATAACTCGACTTGTGAACAGCATGAGACGTCATTGTCAAGCTGTAATTGATACTCAAGGGCACATGACAAGTTATTGACATTTTTTGTTGTGGTATACCCACCACTGTTGTTGGCTTTTGTTTCAATAAACTGTTTGAGATGAGGAAATCACCAGTGCATGCTTCTACTTAAATGCCCTACTTTCATGATATAATATCACTGTAGCGTGAACTTTTTACATTTTCCATAAATTTCACCCAAAAGCCAAATATCCCTAACTTTTTGTGAGTAGTGTAAATAGGGTAGGAGAAGAAAAATAGAATATTATCACTAAGTTACCTCAATATCTGCTGGCTAGGTGTGCAAGTGTATTTTCTGTATCAATAATATGACAAATCTAGGAAGACTTGCTGCAAGAGAAATAGCTTAACATTTTTTTTTCCTTTGTCCAACAGCTCCTGTCAACAGTCCCACTACCTCTCTCCCTGTTCCTCCACCTATTCCTTCTTTTTTTATATAACAACCCAATGGCTCTTTTAAGAGCCACAACTACACTCTCATACATATGCATGTTATACTCTTCTTTCTTCTGTCTTTCTCCTGCAGTACACTGCTACATAGAACCATGATAAAAAAAAAAAAAAAAAAAAGAGTTTACCCGTCAGCTGTAATGGTGTCGTATCCTACCCCACATTCTCAGCTTTTGTTTTGGCCTGACATTTCTTTTGAAGTGAAGTGAAGTGAAGCATTTCAATGTTTTTTATAATAAACATTAAACCAGACAACTACAATTTATAGTAAATTTTAAACATTTTATTTTTTCCTTCCACATTTTTTTCTCACTTTATTCCATGTTTTTTTTAAAATACATTTTTGAGGTGCTGCCGCCCCACAGCAGGGGGTGCTGCAGCACCCCCAGCACCCCCTCTTCCCGTGGTACTGATCAACGTCCACATCATGGTCCTTGCGCCAGCCTGCAGCCCAAGATGAGTGGCAGAAAGCAAGGTCTGATCACCTGAACTGTTTGCTCTCCTGCAATATTGTTCCCGACAGGACCTGCAGCCACTGTGCTTCTCCCGCCACTGTTCGCTGCAGAGACTGCATGCCAGAGGAGTGGCTGTGTATGGATTGTGACATACACACCCACAAAAAACTTGCACTCCACAACAGTGACTCTGCATTGATGGATTCTACGGGCCCATCAAACCAGCACTGTGCTGTGTTGAACAAGATGGCAGATATACACTAGTAAATCAAGGTGATTAATGTTATGTCTTCTTTTTTCCCTTAAATTTTAATTAGACAAATGTTTTATGCCTTTTCACAAATTATTTAAGTTCTCTTTTCAGCCTGTTTGCTGCCCACAGTGAGACCCATCCAGCTATGCACCTGTGACCCTGCAAACCTCACAGAATCTGCATGCGCCGAGATGGGAGTGGCGGCGCAGCAGGGGGAGGTGCTGACAGATTCAGCTTGGCGCAGTGACATTTTCGTGCCAAAAGGCTTCGCGCTGGCGCTGCTCGTGTTAACTACACATTCTTCTTCCATATATATAAATATTCCACACTGGGTTTCCGTTATCCAGTAATCACCAGACTATGACTGGTAGCCTAAAATCTGCCAAAGTCCGGTAATTTTTAAATGTCCGGTGAAAATATTCCCTCTAAGCACAATTTGAATTAAAACAGTCAATTTTCACGTAATTTTATTTATTTTTAAAATAGCCTGCGTGATCCCTGTCTCCGGTGTACCAGAGAGAGAGAGAGAGAGGTTTTTCTCTGCAGAACCGGATCAAAACAGCGCAGCGAAGTCACCTGGGGGAGAAAAAGGTCACAAGACTGATGCGCATTGCAAGTTGCGGAGAGACACTTGAGACTTTTGATTTTAATTCAGCTGCTGAATTAAGTTTTTATTGCACCTTTACTGCATTTGATTTCAAGTTGGCAACATGCCTTGTTATTAAATTGGTATGAGCCAGTTTTTTTCTTTGCAAATTGTAGTTGCAATTGTTTGCAATTGTATGCAATGTTCATGTTAAAAGAGCAAAGGCTTGTGCAATATTTATTTATTTATTTTAGAAGTTACGCACGTGAGTCAATTGACGGCACTCATTTTATTTGATATAGCCTACTTTTCAATAAAAAGATTACACTATAAATTGACATGCCTTGATAACATTCTTATATAGTCTGCATATAACTTTAAGCTCAATAAATTCAGATAATATTTGACTGGAACATTTGTCCGGTAAATTGAAAACCTGCCGGTCACGTTGTCCGGTGCCAATTCTTTCTAACGGAAACCCTGATTCCACACATACCGAAAATGTAAAATGCATCAGTTCCTTGCCAGACTCTGGGCGTTTAGAACAGCAAATGTAAAAGCTTTCATGAACCGGATTTTGTTTTAATCTCTAGTGTGTAGTTGCATCAGTAAGTGATGGAGTTGAAAGTTGCAAAACAAACATGTATTTATATGAATATGGCGAGGATTATCCTTTGATGTAAAAACGTTCATTAAAAATGGGGGCTTCACAGTTAAATTTATATTTGCTCGTAAAAATCAATAACTTTAACAGACGGTGACAGAGTTGGAAAGAGAGATGCGAGGCAGGTAGGTAATGGAAAGACGGGACTGAGGAAGACGAATGTGAGGATAGATGCATGGATGGATGGCAGGTAACTCCAGCAACTGGCCTCATTGTCCTGAGTGTGTGATGCTGCTGCTCTCTTCTTCCATGTCAATTGTGTAAACGTTCATTACGCCTTCGCGCAGCGCATTTCAGAGGAGAGGACAGGGGCTCATTTGATTGGTTTAAAGTGAATCGGCTGTGTCAAACCCACTCCACGCCTTCTCTCCTCCCTTGCGCTGGTAGGAGGAATGGCGCAGTAGTTGCACCATGGCGCACGGCATTCCAAAATAGCAAAATCCCTTTGGCCACACCCAGTTGGCGCAGCGCAGCTGTGCTGCACCCCCGCCTCACCTGGTCTGCGAAAATAGAGCCCCAAGACCCTTCAGGTTCTTGAAAATCAGGATGGCAGAGTTTTAAAATAACCAAACAGACTCTAAGGCTACGTTTACACATACTCGGGTATTTTTAAAAATGGAGACATTTCCCTTCGTTTGTGCCCTTCATTTACACACAAACGGCGAATTCGCCTCTGAAAACGATTCTTTCTAAAAACTCCGGCCAAAGCGGAGATTTAGGAAAACTCCTGTTTCACGTTTGCATATAAACTGAGAAAGACGGAGAAATACAGAGTTTCAGGCAGCCGACGTCACATTATGCGCCAAAAGTGCGCGCAATGTTTACATTTGGCTATGGTGATCATAGACATGATAATAATGATAATGATCATGGATGCATTCATAGTAGCAGTCGCATTTCTGTCCATATGTTTGCATTTTCAAATACAGCTGCTTTTTTATATCGAGGAGCAGAGATGAATAAGGGATCAGATGTCAGCAATTTTGCAAATTTTCCTCCCTCCAACACAAAGAGCCAGTCCTCGTCACCGCCAACAGCATCGCCAGTTTTGGGTCCGACTTGGGCGAACTTTTGTCTGGTTTGGCTTCTGATTGGCTTGCATGGCTTTCTCGTTCTTCCTACACCGCTGCCCATAGGCTTGGCATAGTTATTATGGTGCTCGACGGCGTATTTATGCGGGTTGATGTAAACGAAAACTTTTTTGAAAACGATGCCGTGTGCACGATGTTATTTTGGAAAACAGAGGGAGGGAAATATTCGTTTCTCAAAATACCCGACTACGTGTAAACGTAGCCTAAAATACACAGAAAAGGGTTTAATACAAAAATATTCTTTTGTCCTTTTCCTACCCCACAGTCACCACAGGTCCTAGAGGTTAAATTTTTTCCTGGCTTTGTTCGGCGCAGTCCAAACAATCGGTCACGTCCTGGCGCCACACCTCAGTCTACGGGTTCAACTTCGGCACAAACCCTGTGGAGACAAAGGACAACTCAGCGAGTACAGGTCCGCCACTACATTAGAGGGTGCTAATATTAACCTCGGGAGAAGTGCATGCCGCCACTGACTTGACAGGGGACTCACACATCTCCTGGGTTGCAGTCTTAAACTAACGACCCAGGCCGGAGTAGATCAGCGTTGGTGGACAATGCTACAGCTCGGTCGCGTCGTCTGGGGGAACCCCTCGTCCCGTCCCGGCCGCTTGCTGCGCTCAGTCGCAGCCTCAGCTGGCCCACGGTGTCGTCTGCTTCTGCTGTACAGGACAGGTGTGCTTCTGTCTCTGTTCTGGCCGCTCCCGCCGCAGCTTCCGCTTCCCTCGGCTCTGCCACGGGGCCGGCCACCTGGCCGCCCGACCACCTCCTGCTAGTCCCCCGAGTCTGTTCTCCCCTGTCCTTTCCTGCTTTGGCTTTTCACCTTGCTGCCCCGCAGGTGAGACCCACATCCCCGGCACTGATTGGTTCGGGAGGCCTGCTCACCTTCCTCCAGTGGCTGCCTCAGCTGTCCATCACGGTATCTACAGGTGCAGGTACTCTCTAATCCGGTCACCAATTAAGAACAGAAGTGTGCAACTAAAACCAGCATGCAGATAAAACCAAGAATAAAAATACAACAAATACATACAAAACCAAATGCAAATAAAATCATGCATAAATAATAAAAACATAAAAGCATGCATAAACATTACAAAGTAAAACCATTAAAACACACTTCTGCCCTGTGACATATGCCTATGCCTTTCTATTTTTATCTTTTTCCCATCCAGTTGTGTCCAAAAAAAAAAAAAAACAAACATGCATATAATGTACTACTTTTTGTTTTTAGGTCGGTATGATCTGAACTTGCCGAGGTTGGCATGTACATCATGCATGGCACAATTGACCCCTGACAGGGGTGATCTTATTAAAAGTGGGTATTGGCCAACATCTGTGAATGCTGAAACAATCTTTTCAATGGATCTGATGGTGACCTTTGAAGAGATGGAAACCACTGCACCCAGTCTATCAAGACAAGGGTTTTTGCGGATGCTGGAGAGGAGGAACTGCCACTTTCGAAAGGGTAAGATCAGTTTTGATAAATATTGCCTGTAGACATGGGAAAATATTAGCACAGCTCTTTCATTTTACTTTTTGCTAATTGACCTGCAAATGTACAGGATGGGAAAATACACGGAGACGTGTTCCCAAGGAGCTACTTGGAGTACACTTTCTGCCTCCACCAGTGTGAAAAGATGGCAGGGGTGGAGCACTTCAACTGTCCAGCATGTACTCCAAACGTGCTTGCCCTTTGTGCAGATGGCAACCGGAAAGAATCAAGAATCAAGAATCAAGAGTCTTTATTGTCATTATGAAGAACATAACGAAATTTTGCAGACACTCCTGGCTTAAAAACATGCATAAATAGCAAACATAAATAACAAACACACTCATAGATAACAAATACTGAAGAATAAAGAAGAAGCTTTGTGCAAGTCCAGTACAGCTTAGTGCAAGTCCAACGAACAAATACACGAACAAATACACGAACAAAAACGTAAAAAGCCAAGAGCCTCGAGCCGCTGTGTCCATCCGCGCTGCCATTTTGGATCTTCAGTACCGATCTTCAGTACTGATTTCGGCAGTCAAAAGGCTTAGTTAGTTTTTTGTTTTGTTTTGTTTTGTTTTGTGTTTTTTACCCTTTGAAAAACAAACTGAGCAAATAATAATTGATGCTGAACATAATCTTTTTCCTCCTTATTTTCGCTGACATCAAGCGTACACTGAAAAGTGTTAGTAAAATATAAGGTGTTATAATGTTTGCACCCTTTTTGAGATAAAATATGTGGCAAGTAATTCAAAATATATGATTTTTCCATTGGTAAATGTTATTGTATGTTATTGTATGCTTCAGACCAGTTGGTGTCATCTTACCGTATTGATCTGAATATAAGACGATATTTTTTCCATTGAACATGCCCTGAAAAAACGCCCTCGTCTTATATTGGGGGTCTAAGCAAATACACATGTATTGTACTTGCATATGTTCCGTGCTTGAATATAGTACACTTCCCCCGCTCTGGCACGGTTGGAAGGGGTGTGCTCCAGCACGGTACAGGCGTTCATGCACGAGCACATGCACGGTCACGCACGCAGCGCGCGAACGTGGATACAACGTAAATCATGCAACTTTCCTCCTGCCTCCGCAAAATTGTTTAATGCGCGGCTCGATTACCGGCGAATGGCCGCGTCGAGCAATCAATAATCAACCATGGTGTCTGTGTCGCTGTCCATGGTGCTGCTGCAACTGTGTATAAACAAAAGTTGATTTATGATGAAAGGTATATATGGCAGTCTGTGTGCGCCGCGCACCTGTCAGATCCGGCAGACCTGACCGGGTGGGCGCGGTGCCGACCGAGGCACCGGCCAGTATCAGGTGGGCCGGCCGGTGTGCGCCACCACCCGGTTGAATGTAGCAGCCAGCTGACATGCCGCTCCGGCTGTCAGTTGGACGCTTTCTGAAGTTACCTCCAAAACTGTCAAGGTAAATAAACATCCCTTAACCCCTTAACCCTGGCCATGAGTGCAATGTGAGACGGTGGCGGTCTCAGAAAGAAGAGCTAAAAAATGCCCACAACCAGAGAAGGGCTTTTCGTGGTCCAAAAACTGGTCGATTCAACGAGACTGACAGGAGGGTGTGCGATTTTGTGAATGAGAAACTTAGTGAAGGGCTGCCCGTTATGAGGGCTGTGATGCAGCAAAAAGCACTTGAAGCTGCCACAGAGCTCAACATACCCCGCACTGAGTTCAAAGCTAGCATGGGCTGGTGTTGCAGAATGCAGTGGCGGATTTAAGAAATTTGGGGCCCAAGGCAAAGGCAGGCATGGGGCCCTCTGAGATGAGAGGACAACACACAAAACAGGGGCCCCGAGACACACATAATACGATAAGCATTCTGCTGGCATTTTAGCAAAAGTATTTTAATCAAAAACATAATTAATGTGCGCAAATAAGTAATAACTGTATTAACCATAAGTGTATGAGGAGTTTTATGGGGCCCTCAGGAACTTGGGGCCCTAGGCAACCGCCTAGTTTTGCCTAATGGTAAGTCCACTCCTGGCAGAATATCCATATAAAAAGTATTTTTCCAAAAAAGGGTCTTGAAAAAGAGGGGTCGTCTTAAAATCAGGGTCGTCTTTTATTCGGGTCAATACGGTATTTAATCCAGGCTAGTATCCTAGTACGCCAGAAGCAAATTTAGCATGATAGTGCATCTCTTCCAAGTACTTACGTGTTTGGTTTTATATTTGATATGTGTTTGTGTGGTGGCACCCCAAGTAACTAAATTAGTAAGTTGGTTGTCCATGTAGTAATAACATTTCTATTATAGATATTTAGTATGCGTTCAGTTTGTCACCCTGCCTGTGAACTCATTTGTGTCACTGTAGTAGGAAAAAAGTGGAAGATATATTTTCTGAAGTTCCTTAAGCCCCAACAAAACCTTGAGAAGTAGTTTGAAATGGTGCAGTTTGGTGTGATGTAACCTAACTCCTGATGGATAAAATAAGTATTTAGAGACGAAAATCACAGCTTACGGTTTTAAACAGACTTATTTTGTCATGCAGATGGCAGGCAAAGGAGTGTGTCGAGCCAGTCAGTGGTCTGCAGCACGGGAGACTGCCAGAAGGGCAAACAGATTGGATGAGGAGGGCCTTGAGGTGGCTGTTTGCAGGCATGGGGTGCTACTCAAGGCCCTTAACATGTACAGGGGGGAAATATTTGCATATCCCCTCTACCTGCAGAAGGAGCTCCAGGCAGCCACGAGGGGCCAGTTCTACTGTACAGACATTGCCTGCAAGTACTGGCCTTATTTAGAGAAGGTGGCAGTGTCCATGCTTGACCTCAGGCCACTACTGCAGATGAAGCCATTCCTCTCCATTATGCATGCCAAGGCCCATTCAACCAAGTGTGAGGTGCTACATATTCCTCATCATAACATTTGAAATTGTATTTTAATTTTTCTTTCTTAAAAATATTTCACAATGGTGTTGGTAGATAATTTGGAGTGGCGGGAACCAGGAGGGTGCAGGCACATTTTTCAAAACCTTATATGAGACTGTATAAGAGAAAGCTGTTAATATTATCCTCATATGACAGTGCCTTAATAAAAAAAACTTCACTGTATTTGTCTTGAATCAATGTTCAATTGTCAGTCTGTTGAAAAGAACAGATTCAACAGAACTAATGAGGCTATTATTCATTTGTTTATCTCCACATCAACGTTAGTTATTTTAGAGACTCCTACAAAGCTCGCATTATAACTCAAACCTTGTTCAACACTGTACCTGGATGAGGTTGAGGAAGCAGAGCTGTACCAGTTTTTTGTCCAGGAAGTCCCCTGTGAAAAGCCCATCATTTCTGAGGGTTTGGAAAATGTCCATCCAAAACTGTACACTCTGTTTATGCAGGATTCCCCACCACGACTCTATCCGCTGATTGGCCGTACTGCATCCATAGATGAAACTTCCTTCTCCTGCATGATGGTCCATGTGATTTCTTCACAGAAACATCTGCATTTCCCTGACATGTCCATTTTCTGTTCCTGGGTTGGCCCTCAGCTGCTGTGAACACCCTCCAATGCACGCCACAGTGTTTATGAAGTAGTCAGCAATTACCTTAGGATTATTGTTTGTTGTATATGCCTCCATCCACTTTATGTGCTGACTAAACCCATCAATGCACCCATTAATAGCAATGCCATAGGGCTTTATTTTATCATATGAGTCCATATGCCATAAGGCGTTGGGGCCCCTGCACGTGTACTCCTGACGTCGGAGACGCCGTGCTCGCCGGAGCTCCACTCCGTCTGGATCCAAAATCTTAATCACCAGTCTGATCGTTTCTTGAGAAACCACAAAACCCCTCTGAATAGCCCACTGATGCATCCAACGATAACCTTGCAGACGACCAGTGCCTGCCATTTCCTCCTCCACAAAAGAGGTGATTTCCTCCAGTTCTGTGTTGTTCTTTCGTCGGAATAGACGCAGTTTCTTGCATATTCTTTTTAAAGTCCTGATATGATAATGCAGTGCTGATGTGCTAAAAGTATTTACTTGTTTGTGAAACTGATGCTGAAGTACAACTTCACAAAATGCTCCATAGCCCTCATTTTAACTGCTCTCCTGATATCTCTCTCCTGAAATATCAGAGACAAGAATTACTTTGTTCTCCTAATATTTCTTTATTCTTTATTCTCGTAAAAAAAATTTACTTTTTCTCATAAAAATACGACTTTATTCTTGTAAAATCACGACTTTATTCTCGTAAAGTTATGACGTTACTGTTGGGTAAAGTTATAACAGTATAGAAGCAACTGTAAGAATTTGGACCAGTCTCAGAAAACCTAGGAACGTCAGGACCATGAGTTGGATTACTATAACGCCATAGAGACACAGGACACGGATGTGGGTTTTGAATGAAGTTTGAATGTATATTAACCATAAACCATTTGGATGCAATGTACATTGTGGCAATTACAATTCACCAGAATAACAAAATAATAAACCCTGTGTGCACAGTAAAGAAAATAATAAAGACCTGGATAATTTTTAAATGTCTTTGTAAAAGTCACAGTTCTCACGGCCACTCCAATGTAGGAACGTATGAAGAAAGGTGTGTATGCTGTCTCCAGAGCTGTATGTGTGTGTACAGTTCAGTCCTACCATACTTGATGTAGATGTGGAATACGTGAGTGTTGTTCAGTTCACAGCCTTCCGACTGCAAGCAACAGGTTCTCTATCTTGTGGGCTGGGCTCGCCATCCAGTACTGGAAAACTTCTCCAAAATCTGAATCTCTGAAATCTCCTCTGAAGTCTTGATCTGTTGCACAATAAAACGAAACAAAACAAAACAAAACAAAAAAAACACCTGACCTAAGAATAAGGCCAGAGGAAATGACCTTCATGCTACTCCATGAACATTTCTGATCACGGGATAAAGCATAAATTCAAAATCTCTGTTGTACAACATTAGGTATCAATTTCAAAATCGTATTTTTATCCAAAATCATCGAAATAATGGAGAGCTAATACTTTAAGTAAAAACTCATCTGTAATTAAGGTGCATAATGATAAACATAAATCATGTCCCTTCAAACACCATTGCTAACAGTAGATTTTCAGCCAGCAGCTATGTTACTCAGCAGCTAAGCCGCAATAGTGTACAAATATAACACACAATACATTAAAACAACCAAACAATACCTTTTCACACACACCAACATGATAAAACATGTCTGCATATCAGCAGTATCTCTTTTAACCAAGTCATATCAAGTTTCCAAGCCACTAACACCTTTAGTCAAATCAAATGGGTTTTACATGGTACTAATTAGCATTTAAGCTAGCGGACTTTAGATTGCTAACAGATTGAAACACAAAAAGGAGCCACTGCTCAGTTTCCCTCACTGTAAATACATTTACCTCAAGACGAAAACCTCCAATAACTTCTCTAAAATCAATTATTCAACTAACATTTTTAAAACCTCTCACGTACCAACAATGTTCCCCGTTTGCTTTGAGCACGACCGTTAGCTCCTGTTAGCGGCGTGGTTGAGGTTAGGAAAGAGTTTGGCGTGACGGTTACGGCGTGAACAAGGGAACGGCTCAGGTTAGGAAACTGGACGCTGGAGTTAGGCGACCGCAGCGTGAGCGACTGTGAGCCGGGCGGCGGGTCCAACGTCCAGAGAAAATCAATGAAGTGAGAGGAAATGTGAAAAGCAGCTCCTTCAGGATGAGGCCAAACAGCAGCAGTGAAAAATGACTGTCTGGCTGCTGCTTTGTCTTTCTGTCTTGTTTTGTTGTCCTGTCTTGGTTTGGTTTGGTGACTCTGTTACCCCCTGCATCCCACCTTCACACCTCACATTTGCACTTCAGTGGATTAGTTTACACTTGTATTGTTTTCACTTTAACGCACTAGTTTAAAAAAGAAGAATTAGAAAAGAAAAAGGAGTGTTGAAGTGTCTTTAAAAACAATCCGAGCTGCTCTGATTGGGACTGAAAGTACAAAACACACTGGTTGTTGTCCTGTGCTGAATACAGGATGTTTACTTTTCAACACAATCACAGTGCCTTGCACTTTTGGACTGACGTTTTTTGTTTGTTTGTTTTTACAGATGGACTTTCATAAGACAGCTCAACGATTGATCTGCTTTATTCTGGCTTATTTCAACACATTTATACTGGTTCCCAGAAAAATCCATGAAATAAGTGAAACTTCACTGGAAACAAGTGGGATTACATTTTAACAGTGAAGATGAAACTAATGTGCATAAATGAAGAATTTCTCAGCATTAGCAGAGTCCCAGCTCCAGACCAAACTGAACAAAACTAAATGTGCTTTGGTGATCTATGAACAGCCTGCAGAGCGCCACCTAGTGGTGAAACACACTGCCCCAAAACCAAAAGCTCACAGGTTTGAACCCACAACCACCGGTTTGAGTCCACAGTGACACGAGATGCTGAACACCTTCCTGCTCACTCTTTCAATAATCCATATCCTTTATCGCCTCAGCCTGATGCAACTTCATGTTCATCTACACTCAATAAAATGTGCGTTAAACTGAATTTGGAGAAATCCAGTCGAGTAAAATTCTTCAAATGATGGTAAACAGGGGAAATCAATTTCAAAGTGAGTGAGCTAAAATGAACAGAGGATTTATAAAAATATAAAATGCACGTCACAAAATTGGTTTAATTTGTTGATCAGGTTATAAAATTGGGTGCATAAAATCATAAAAATGAGAGAATTAAAGATTTAAGATGATTGAGTGACATCATTTGTGTCTTGTTACACTTTTTTATTGTTGTTCTGTTTTGTTCATTGGGTATGCTTATTGTTTTGTTTTATTCTCAAACTTGGTGTTGATTCTGGTGAAATTCAGCAGACATTTCCAGCAAATTACACTGACTGACTAGAGGGCGCTATAATCACAAAACAACAAGTTCTCAACAACATCTGACTTGTTTCTGATTGCACTTAGGCAAAAGCTTTACTCTTTTTTATTATAATATTCATATTTTTATATACTTTTTGATGATGTGACAAGTGGTTCATGGTATTCTGTGTTAAATATGACAGACATCATCAGCTGGAGGAGCTGAAGGAGACAGCGCGCCCCCTACTGGAGCCATCAGCACACTACAGGGACAGCAAGTTCCTCTGGTGGCGAGCCTGGAGCCTGATGACTGTTGTGTCTTGTGGCTGTTTACATTAATGCAATTTACTGCATGTTGAATATTACAGTTTAATTGTTGCTATGGTAACCAAACCCATATGGAGCATTCAATATGAGGATTCAAATCCAGTTCATGATTTTCATTGGATGGACCTCCAAAACAACTCATGCAGGACCTCACTCTATCATTTTATGTGTCAGCAGAGAATATTATTGTCAGGATGTTTTCAGACAGGGCTATATCCAAACAATCTGTAGTTTGTCTGTCAGGCTGGTGGCTTCAAGTGTATAATTAAATATACCAGAGAACAGAAACAGAGCATTACATTTAAATAAAAATGTCAAAAAAAAAAAAAAACTTTTCTGCTGGACAGACAGAAGAAGAGCCTTGTAATGATGATCATCTTTTCATGATTTCAGGTTTCATCGCTGGATTGAAGACAAAATGCCTTCACCCGTGAGTTTTTACATGACATGAACACCAGTGCTGACCTTTCACAAGATTTCACATCCTCAAAACAATGTAAATTCTGTTTTGTGTTAAAATAATGTTATATATTATTATATAATTTTTCCAGACATGATTTATAATTTCTATGCTGCACTCAAAGTAAAATAATTGAATGAATAAAAATCTGACAAGTAAATAAAATTACAAAGACTGTTTGAATTTATTTTGGTTTGATGAATTTAATTTGAGTCTCTGTCGTCTGACCACCTCGGCCTCTTAGCAGCAGGCGACTCCCAGCTCCCAGCTGCTCAACTGGAGCAGGAGCAGCTGCTCCCAGTTCAGCCTCTGCTTCTGTACTGGGAGAAGCTGGTTGAGAGGAGATGAAGGTCTGGAATTGTCCAATGAGTCATCATCGTCCCCCTTCTCCTCCTCCTCCTGTCTCTACACGGTGAGACGGGTCGAGGAAGGGGCGCCCCTCCTCTTCCTGGCTTCTCCCCTCGTCTTCCTCTTCAGTCCTGCTGGACATCCCAGTGACTGTAGGATCATCATCAGCCTCATCCCATGGAGGTCCCAGTGATATGGGGATCATGGCCAGCACCCCTTGGAGGTCCCAGTGATTGCAGGATCATCGTCACCATCCCATAGAGATCCCAGTGATTGCGGGATCATCGTCACCATCCCATAGAGATCCCAGTGATTGCGGGATCATCGTCACCATCCCATAGAGATCCCAGTGATTGCGGGATCATCGTCACCATCCCATAGAGATCCCAGTGATTGCGGGATCATCGTCACCATCCCATAGTGATCCCAGTGATTGTGGGATCATCGTCACCATCCCATAGAGATCCCAGTGATTGTGGGATTTCAGTCTTCATCAGTGCTGGAGATCCAAATGATTGCAGGATCGTTGTCAGCTCTGTCACTGTGTCAAGAGGAAAAGACAAACTGTTACACTCTGCACTTGAAAGAAAAGAAAACAAAGAAATGAAGAAATTAAATAATTTGAATAAGTAAATAAGTAAGTAGTACTGAGTAAACAACTTAAAGGAAAATCTCTCAGATAAAAAATTAATCTTACTTTGATGTGGGATGATGGGTTTAATCTGAGTCGCTGTCGTCCGACCATCTCGGCCTCTTGACAGGCGACTCACACCTCCTGCCTGTGGAGGGACCCGCGTCCTCAGAGGAGTCGTCATGCTCCCTCTTCATCGGACGTCCCACAGCAGGAGTGTCCTCCGTCCTCCTCCTCTTCAGAGGAGGTCCCTCAGCAGAGAGCTCTGCCTCATCAGGACCCCTCTCCAGAGCCCTCCTAGGAGACACAGCAGGTCCACAACAAGGTTATTAATGTTAACAAAAACTAACAAATTCATGAAAACTAGGTGTGAATAAAGTAAAATTAAAATGAAACACTAATGAAAAATACAAAACTATATTAACCTTGGTCCCAAAGGAGGCTGATGCTCAAGCTGCACCTGACGTTCCTCCAGATCCTGAGGAGGCTCCTGAGGCGGGGGTGGAGGATTGGCAGGCAGCTGCAGCATGGGGAGCTGCTGAAGCCACCCCTCCACCTCCTGGATCTGGTCCAGAACCTCCTGGGCCTGCTGGAACAGCTGGTCAAGGCCAGGTGCAGCTGGCTGGTCCTGGTTCAGCCTCTGGTCCTGTCTGAGGAAGTCCTGGTTGAGAGGAGATGAGGGTCTGGAGTTGTCCAGTGGCCCATCATCATCCTCGTCATCCTCTTCCTCCTCATCAGACCCGAGGCTCTCGTACCCAGAGTCGTCGCTGGTCAAGTCCTCGTCATCCCAACGCCCAAAGGCGGGGACACGATCCAGCGGCTAGAAAACATACAAGTTACGTTACGTTACGTTCAGTTTCTGTCACAAAGTAACAGCAATTTTTCTTTGATAAGGCTCAAAAATCAATCAATAACTAATGTACATTTAAAACACATTTAAATACACACAAACACACACACACACACACACACACACACACACCTGACGGTGGGCGAAAAGACGAGGAATATAAGGTTGAGGAAGGTCTCCCTCCTCGTCCTCACTGTCCTCCTCCTCCTCCTCTTCATCAGAGGAGGTGTCATCGAAGACACGGAAGTCGAGGAAGGAGGTCTCCTCCTCTTCCTCGCTGCTCTCCTCGTCTTCCTCATCGCTGCTGATGGCCAAGATGTTCTCAGGCTCATCATCAGCTTCAGTTTCACCGCGTCAAAAGGAAAAGACAAACCATCACACTCTGCACTTCAGTTGAACTTTGTTAGACGATATGAGTCAGATAATTCAAGTTCCCCTCCAGCCCCTAAAAATAATCATTTATCATCAATACTACTTAATTATACATTTTTTTCCATGAAAAACATCCCTTACTACCTTAAAAACTGCTTAATTATAGCTCTAAATCCCCCACCGCCTGCCTGCTGGCTGACCGGCTAGTAACCAGAGCTCTGTTCACAGGAAGATTATCCACAACATTCACAAAAATTATGGCATATATGAAAAGCTAATCATGAAAAAAAAAAGTTTATACTAATATTGTTCATGTGAAGCCATTTTCAGTTGAAGAAAAACATCTTTGAGTGCAGAAAGACTTCAAATATCTGAAACTTGTCTTGTTTATCAAGGGCAACACAGTAAAGTCCCAGACTTATTTCTGCTGTGGTCCTCGATAAATGTGGCAGGAAATGTGAACACTACACAGTGTTCAGTCCAAAATAGAAGTTAAACACAAAAGAAAACCAAAAATAAGTCTATTCCATGAACATAAAATCACAAAAACTGAAATAAAATCGCCAAAACTCTTGTAGCAATTCTCAAAACATCCACACATCAGACTCAAAAATCAAACTAATAGACGGTGTTTTTGTGAAAAATCAAACCCACAATACTCACCAGGCTGAGGACGCAACGGAAACATGGTTTGAAGTGTGTGTGTCGCAGAGAAAAGTTTCTCCAAAGCTCTCACGGTCAGCGTGTGTCTTTGCAGAGACAGCCGGGTGTGAATAAAGGCCCTGATCTCTCTCTGACGTTTGCTGGACTTTTAGAATTCTGCTTCTCTGTGACGTCGTAATGCCGTTTGTGCTCAGCTCTGTTCTACAGTTAAAGAGGCTCTTTAAACACACAGCAGCCAACAATGACAAGATCTGAGTGATGCTTTTCTTCAATTCAAAACAGTTACCAAGTGCTGCAAAAGTCATGGAACACAGCAAACATGGAAAACAAAAACTCTTAGCTGTCATGAGATGGATGCTCTCCTTCTTCTTCTCCTTCTTCTCCATAGTTAGTATAACAGGCAGGAGTTGCTCTAATAGTGATGTTTGGACAAGTAGCTGTTATGGTAGCTGCGGTTGTCACGGCAACAGTTGAAATAGTTGTAGTAATCATATTAATAAAAAGTAATATACCTGCATTACACACGTTATTTTTTGTTGCTATTAATATATGCTATTACATTAATTGACAATTATTAATAGCTAATTATTAAGTCTGGGGAGGTTCATTTTTGTTTTTTTGCGATTTATTGTTGTAATTTCAGAGTTTTAGTGTCCCATGAGTGTCTAATCTAATCGTTTCAGAGGCTTATTTTTTTATTTCTAAATAATTAGTGTCATAACTAACTTAAAATTAGAGAATGACCGATTAATCATCAGGCAGATAGTATCAGCACCAATCGTACTAATTACTAATTAGTTACTATCGGCCTCAACACTATCGGCACTGATAGTATCGGCCAAACATTACTAAAACGAGCTGAGCACGCGCCGCGGTCACGGAAACACGTGTGGCTCTCTGCAGAGATTGTAGAGTTATGTTGGTGAAGAGCCCTCCGTACGTCAGGCTTTTCTCAGGAGGGAGGGAGTGTGACAACCTGCATTACATCACAGGCTGACCACCAGTACACACACCCAGAACTCGTCATACGTTCACGCCTCAATTCAAGCGTGTTTAAAATGGACTCACTCAGTTTGGAGAAAGAGGGTTGTGTGTGTTGTGTATTGAATTTGTTTGTCATTCAATATGGGATGTATTATGGTGCTATATATGTCCTTTGTGAGGGTTTGGTACACATATTTAAGCTGACTTGACTGACTTAAAATCTTAAATGCCAGGAGAGAGACCTGGTTGGCACCCCAAATAAACACACAAAACTAGTCCTTAAAAATAAACAAACTGTCACAAACTGGCTTTGATTTTTCTGGAAGGTGCACCCCAACGCATGATATCAATGTAAATTCATAAGGTTATTACATTAAAAGTTGACTTTATATAATGTAGCTTCATTAATAAATTAGGTTTACATTACTGGAATAATAAATGTTTTGACTCGGGTTAGGTTAACATCACTGCTTGTCTGTTCTGACTCTAACGGTACGTTAACGGCACTATCGGCCCCTCTTTTTTGACTATCGGCCAAGTAATCAACTATCTGTAAATTATTGGCTATCGGCCTTTTTCTAGATAACTACTATCGACACTATCGGCTATCAGCCAAATCCACTATTGGTCTACTTAAAATTGGCTGAATAAATCGGATGAGACTTTACTCTGTATACAAAAAATAGTGGAGGCTGTCTGAGGCCCCTCTCACCCCTTACAATACATAATGGTGCGCGAGGATGCGTCTCTAAAGCATGGAGTGCAGGGCAGGGCATCTGAAGCAGGAGTATTTGCAGAATCTGATTTCAAACAAATGCTTGACAAGAATCTCCTCAGTATTCCTGCAACAAAATTGCTCCCAGGCTCTGACATGGAAGTCCCTTTTATGTTAATAGGGGATGATGCATATCCCTTGCGCTCCGACCTCATGAAGCCATACTCTTTTTGCCAGATGGACCATGAGCAGAGAGTTTTCAGTAACCGACTCTCTTGTGGACGCAGAGTGGTGGAGAATGGGTTTGGTATACTTGCTAACAGGTGGAGAGTATTCCTCTCCACAATTATGCTCAACCCTGACATGGTGCAAAAGGTCGTTCTGGCATGTGTATGTCTCCACAACTACCTGCGAGAGGTTCGGTCCGAGACATACACAACTCCAGGCTTGGCCGACACAGAAGGCGCAGACCACAGGCTCGTGGAGGCGTTCCTGGCGGAATGATGGCCTGGGAGCCATGCTCCCCCTTCAACCTGGGAGAAGTGGCAACAACTCCATGGCTGCCAAAGAAGTAAAAGACAAACTGAAGAGATATTTTGTTTCACCTGCAGGCCAGGTTCCCTGGCAGGATAACTTCATTTAGCCTGTTAGCTCTTCAATTTGAAGAGCTAAAATACAATATATATTTTTTCTTATTTGAGGTTTTGATGTATTCTAAAGCACTGACACAATTGTGTGGTTCCTTTTAGTGTCCTTTAAAAAAAAAAGAAAAAAAAGAAATGGACACTTTGACTCAGCTGAGCTTGTTTTAGTTTGTAAACACTGAAGAAATATTAATAACATCTTCCCTTGTTCATTCAGATATTATAAACATGTTTTGAAGATAAAAGAAATGGAATTAACATTTTTCCCTTGTTCATTCAGAGAATGTAAACATTTGAAGAAAAAAAGACATTGACACTTCAACTCACATAAAAAAAAATATTTCCAGCTATTTTTTTCTTGTTCATTTATAAAATGTAACATTTGAATATAACATTCAGCGTCTCCTGAAAATCTAAAAGCTACCAAACAGGTACTGAATTCGAAATTAACTTAAATAAATGTAAATGAAAAGCTTCAGTTAGCACTGAATTGACATATCAAGTTCCCTTTGCTCATACAATTCTTCAAAAATGTTAACCTAATAAGTATCTTCAAGTATAACAAAAAACAATGACTCACAAATAAAGTGCTAGTGTCTTGAAACTGACACATAAAATGCAACCATGAAATACCAACAAATGTAGAACAGACTGGCTAAAACGGAACAATATTCTTTGGTAAACCCAGCCAAAACCTTACAGTCTTATTTCCTCACCACCATCTAGCATTGCCTGAAAGCTAGCCTGACCGAGAGGAGGCTGGTACTGATGGTGAGGTCGTGCTGGAGGTGGTGGAGTGAGGTGAGGTAGTGGTTGTGGACATGTTGGTGGAGATGGCTGTGTATGGGGCATCTGTACAGAGGGTGGATGAAACATGGTGGCAGCATGTATGGTTGGTCACACTCTTGGGCCTCATATAGATCATTCATGATCTTTCTCTTAACTCTTGTCTTTATAGCAGTGTTTTTAATTGCCCTCAACTCCTCAGTTACTTGTGCTCCAAAGGTTGTGTCACTATCTGACACAGGCCTGCTTCTACCTGCCAGAAAAGCAGTAGACATCTGCTGCAAAATTTTGACTTTCTGATATTCAATTGAATCAGCAGATCGGCTTTTCTTCCGCTTCTTGGTATGGGTGGAAGGTGTGACTCTCTCTTCATCATCATCATCATTCAGAGAAGTATTCGGTTGAGATGCACTTGCTGACACCTCCACAGTGAAGTCTTCAGACGTTGCCGACTCATCATCTCTAGATCACTGGTGGGATCCTCAGCAGCCAGGGCTTCTTTCACTGATTGGTGAAGTAAGAAAGGCATAATGTGACGCCTCCATATGTAGATAATGAGGGATGACTAAAAACATACTGCTCACGAAAAATAAAGGGAACAAACAGTTCCCTTTATTTTTCGTGAGGAGTGTATAATAATAAGAGCAATAACAATAATGATTAGTCAACAACAAAAAAATCTGTAATACCAGTTACAGTGCTCTCAGTTGGCTGTTGAGTGACATGTTGCTTCAGAAACATCAAAGCCTTCAGCAACCATTTTTGCTTGCTTGTCAACGGTTTGTCCCCACTCCCACTGGGTTTGGACTTCAGGAGCTTTGAATACTGGTTCTCAATGTAGTGGTTCTCATCTGCAATTATTGAGCAAGAAATACTGTAATTTTATTGCAATTTTGTCTGTTATTCATACACACACATATATACAATAAGATTACAGTATATGTGTGTGTGAATAAAAGAAAATTTATGCATATATATATATATATATATATATATATATATATATATATATGTGTGTGTGTGTGTGTGTGTGTATACATATATATATATATACATACACACACACACATCCATTGCAGTAGCAATTTCGGTCCAACTCTTCTCTTTGTCCGTCCTGTTGTGGTAGGTTTTGGACAAACGTTATATAAACATTCCTGCTGTTGCCACAAATCAACCAGTTGGTCTTCCACTTTGGAGGTCCAAGAGACTTTTCTCTTCACCGGCGCCATGTTTTTTGTTTGTTTTTACTTCCTCTTCCATCAGTCAGCTGACTCAGCTCGCGTCTTGATTGGCTTTTGTTCCAGTACACGTGACATTACACACTGTGCGTGCTCGGCTCCTCTCGGAGCACCCCACACACTACAGGATTTCTAGTTGCAAATATTAAACATGTTCATTATTTACGATCTCTCCTTCCGAGCAGATCGGACCGGACAAAATCAGTCTGTACACACCCTACACCACAGGAAAATCAGACACGATGTTGCTTGCAAACATTACACAATCGGGCCTTTGCTGGCTTTGATCGGAAGGGGGAGATTGGGACAAAAAGTGGCCCGATTATCCTGTAGTGTGTATTAGGGCATTAACGACGCCAGATTTTTTCACGTCGATGTTCTTCGACTTTCGACGGACCCTGGCGACATGTCGACGTCAGTTAATGACGTTGACAGGTCGACCTTTACGTTAATGCCCTAGTGTGTACCAGGCTTTAAGAGGTTATGCCAATCCTGTATCACAACTTGCTAACACTGTTTAAGACTGGTTTAAACTAATATTGGCATGTTGCTTGGAGGCAATCAACCAGGATAGCTTGGAGCATATATTTTTGCATAACATGAATGAATCAGTATCATAGCAACAATGTCATGTAACATTATCTATCAATATTACCTAGCAAAGCTTAACATCATGAACTACATGACCCTCAGTTTCAAAGACAGCCAGGGAGAGTGGAGCAGCGGCAGGTCCCTCATCATCTCCTGATGATGTTACTGAGGACGTGAGACAAGGTGAGCTCATATAGTGGCAAATAAAAGTTATGCCAGGCAATCATTTGTAGCAGTTTCAACTGAAAGGAGCTCATCAACACTAACGTAAAGTAGCCTGTTTTATTGAATGTTAGGCTATAAGCAGGTTAAGAGGCTAATATCAATCCTATGTTTACAGAGCAGCTTCTTCCCTCAGGCTGTGAGACTACTAAATGCACCATCTGCACTCCTCCATGTTTAATAATTTTATTTTCTATACAATCAATTAATCAATCAAGAGGGAACCACACTTTAATTTCATTACACAACCTGTTGTATAATGACAAATAAACTTCCTTGTATCCTTGTATGTTTCATGCTTTTGTAGAGGGTTCTGTCCTTGTAGCAGATGGTGAGCAAGAAGAAGTGATAGAGGATGATGGAAGTGAAGAGAGCAAGGAAAATGAGGGTAGTGAGAAGGATAAGGAGAGGACAGAAGAGAAAGGGGAAATAAGTGAGGGCAATGCAGAAGAGTTTTGCCAGAGGACCCAGGACTGTGGCCAGAGAAGCTCTCTAATGGAAAAACCAAAACATAACCAAAATGGCACCCAAAGATAAGTAAGGCAAACCATTCCCAAATTATTTGCACTATGCAAAGTCAGCCAATGGGCGTGAGAAAATTAGAAGAGATTGGCTTATTTATAGTGAGAGTACAGAGGCTCTGTACTGCATCCAATGCCTTCTGTTCTCTCATGAGCAGACAAGGCCATCCAAAAGTGCACTGAACAGCAAGGATGGAGTTAAGTTGGCGAACATCAAGTGGCAAAAAATGTACGGAAAATTACCAGAACATGAGACAACTGCATCCCATAAGCAGTGCTACCTGAAATGGAAAAGCCTTCAGCACTCGTTATTGGCAGCCAAAGGAGTTGATAGCCACCTTCAAAAACAGCTACTGACAGAAGTAGAGAAAAATAAAATGATTTTAGAGTGGCTTTTGGATGTGACCCTTCATTTGGCTTCAAGAAATCTTGCATTCAGAGGCAAAACCTTGAATTTAGATGATGTCCATAATGGCAATTTTCTTGGAACTCTTGAGTTGTTGTCACATTATGATCCCCTTTTACATGAGCACCTAGAAAAACTACAGCTAAAGAAGAAAGGGTCGCGGTTAGCTCGTTATCTCAGTGGTGAGATGCAGAACAAGTTCATTGAGCTTTGTGGCAACAGAGTGCTAAACACTATCCTGGCAGAAAGAGAAGATGCAATATATTACTCTGTGATATGTGACTCAACACCACACATATCTCACAGTGAACAGAACATGCTTTTGGTAAGGTATGTGCATCAAGAAAAACAGAGTGGTGTTTGGGAGATAAATCCCTGCCGGCGCCCCTGCCCCCTCTATATGGCCATCTGCTGGACAAATAATATAAAAAACCAAAGCAAAATTTCAAATTTTAAAATTAAGTCAGTATTACTTTCAGTAGTTGTGGTAGTAGTGGTATTTTGAAACGTAGCTGTTACTGTAGTAGCTGCAGTAAGTTAGTAGACACAATGTAATAAGCTATTGCAGTAACTAGTTGTTGCTAATATATGTTATTAATTATTGAAGAAGGATGTGTTATTAAGTTTTCTGGCAGTTAATTTTTGTGGTTTTAAGCGTTTCAGTGTCATAGTCTTGACATTTGGGGTGTAAAGATTCACTCAGTTCATGATTCAAACTGATTCACAAAGCAGGATTCACAACTTAATATCCTCATGATATTTTGAACAAAATTTGAATTTAGAAAAAGTATGATATAATTTTTTTCCTGTTTGCTGCTCCAGGACAGCAGCAGCACTCTGAAATGCTGATCAGGGCTGCACGCGTCAATATAACGTGCAGTTTGTGTTGTTTTGCCATTTGTTAGTTTTGTTCGATGCTTAATGAACTGAGTGCAGCTGTCCACAAGCTGCATGGTGACATCTGAAGATGCACATCTCCATATTTTTGCATTCAACTTGACAGTCTAAATGCTGTTTGAGAGGCGTTTCCACACAGACAAGAGACAAATACTCAATAACAACAACAAATTATCATTATTATTATTAAATCCGCTAATATAGCATTTGGCATACAGAGGGTTAACGCTAGGTTGCTACGCTGTCATTCACCCAGCGAGCTTCAGCTGAGTGGCCAGTGTGAAACTACAGAGTCGTCACTAGTAACAGAGGAACAGTAACATGGCACAGAGGAAGATTTCAGTCTTTTTTCACCAAAGGTGGTTGACAGCCAAAGAGGTCATGTGAATAGAAGGGATCCTGTTCAATTGTATTGTATTATTGTATTATTTCGAAATGAGTGTTAGAGGTAGGGTGGCCATTTCCACAACACCAAAAAGGAGGACACTTTGGGGGGTGGCGATGCGGGGGCGGGGGGGTTACTGAGTCAGGTCCACCAGTGTTAATTTCATCAGCTATTTTCAATTTAGTTTTAGTCTTAGTATAGTGTCAAATGCCCTTTTTACTTTTAGTCATATTTAGTCAACTTGAATTCTTTTTTGTTTAGTCACATTTTAGTCGACGAAAAGTCTTGGCATTTTAGTCTAGTTTTAGTCGAAGAAAATCCAAAGTATTTTAGTCTAGTTTTAGTCAATAGTTTTAGTCAATATTCTTTTAGTCTTTGACCTGCATCATGTTGGCTTTTTTTTTTGTTTTAATTTAACAATATTTTAAATTATTATTTTAAAAATGTAAATTACTTATCAAACAGACCTAACAATTCAGCTACCAATGAATGAGCAGTAGTATGCGTGTGATAACAGATTGAAAAATAAGCCGAAGTGATACCTCTTCTCTGAATAGACAAGCTAAGCCAGTGTGCTGCTGTTAGCCAGTGACTTCAGACTTCAGACAGCGCCACACACACGCACTCCGGCATGAGCACACAGCAGCGCTGGAGGAGAAAAACTAACGCGCATCCAATTAATGCACTTTCTGGATTGTAATTTAAAAGTCTATGACGAAAAATATGACTGATATCGATGTACAGTCCGGGCCAGCGTTGCGTTCAAGTGCAACTCCAAAAAGGAGGACAAATAAGCGTCCGGCGTCCGACGCCAGACAAGGCATTTAAATTCCGGACTGTCCGGCCTAAATCCGGACGTATGGCCACCCTAGTTAGAGGGGAAATCAGCTAGCCCTGGTTCAAGACTACGTTTGTCTTGTTATGTTAACTTACCAATGTCACTAGCTAGCCTGCCTCTTCTGAACTGCAATGTTACATGGAAGAAGCAATGTATTTGTAGCAAACTTTACAGTGTCGTTAGCCTAGCATCTGTTGGTGTATGCAAGTGTGTGATGTGTGAGAATTGTGTTTTTCCTGAAATAATTTAGCTTGGACTTCTTCTCAGATGATAATCAAGCGACTACTACCACTGCTGCTAGTGGTGCTGCTGCTGCCCCCAACCAGACCAGCCTCCTGGAGGGTGCAAGAGGTAGCTGGCTAGCTTGTTGATTCTTACATAGAGTTAGAGGCTATTCTATTCCAGGATTATCTGTATGTTAATAGCAATAGGTTTACAATGTTGACTATGCATTGACATTCATAAGTAGGCTATAAAACATTATGTTTACATTTCATTTTCAGGCATGATAGCAGATATGGATGTGGTCAGGGATCCTGCAGCTGACCAAAGGGAGGAAAGTGAAAGAGCAGGTACCTGTAGGCTATGTGAAGAGTGTCTCTATACAGTATTTAGCAGATTCCAGTAACCTACTGTAAATGCTCCAATTGGCTCTGTGCACAAGACGAGTGACCCACATCCGGTTTCGCCAGATAGCGGCACTTCAGTTTCCGGTCTGTGTAATGGCTAAGCCTAACGCTTACATATTCTCCCGGTGCCTCACGGATTTGCCCAGACTAACGATAAACTATGTCCACCGAAACGTTGCTGCCACTTCCCCTCCCCCCAAAAGCAAACAAGAAAAGGGTTTTAAGTTATACATCTCCAGCTATTTGCACAACATCGAAGGTATGTAATTTAGAGAACGTTAGCTAACGGTCGTTAGCTAGCTTTAGCTAACTAACGTAGATGGTTAGCACCAGGCGAATCACACCGTAACGTTTGTTGTGTAGAATGAATCTCGTTTTTGTATCCAGTGGCAAGTTAACTGATTATACCCGAGGCCTGTATCACGAAGCAAGCTCAGTTTTCCCAGGATTTCTCAGACCTATCCGGCTACACTAATCGAGATCATGGTGATCGGGGATAACCGGTATCACGACGCCGGTTATCAACTCGCTCACTCAATTCAGGTTTGTCTCATCAAGAGCCGTGAACGTGCATGTATAAGGGAGGGTTCAGAGGCAGCTGACTGGAATAGCATGAGGAGGAAAAACAAAATTTACACACTAAATCGAACACCGTGGCTGCCGCGGAGAAGGCAGCCACGGCATAAATGCGCAAACTACACATCAGTGGCTCAAGTAGCCCACATCTGACGCTGACACCTCTGAACTCACTGCACTGCACAGACGTGTTGCGTGTCTGTTTTACAGGCTATCATAAAATAAAGCGGACGCCAAAATTCAATCATGTCAGTACATCAAGTTGATAGCAGGGTCAACCCTATCCCTAACCCTAGCAGGCTAGCTCTCAGAACAGGTTTAGGATAGGTATCCTATCCCGATGAGAGGTGAACCATCTTTGTGATACAGAAAATCTGGAGTTGAGCCTGAAGTTATCTCGCTAACGCCTTAATCCCGCTTCGTGATACAGGCATCAGGCATAGTCAGTTAACTTGCCACTGGATACAAAAACGAGATTCATTCTACACAACAAACGTTACGGTGTGATTCGCCTGGTGCTAACCATCTACGTTAGTTAGCTAAAGCTAGCTAACGACCGTTAGCTAACGTTCTCTAAATTACATACCTTCGATGTTGTGCAAATAGCTGGACATGTATAACTTAAAACCCTTTCTCGTTTGCTTTTGGGGGCAGGGGAAGAGGCAGCAACGTTTCGGTGGACATAGTTTATCGTTAGTCTGGGCAAATCCGTGAGGCACCGGGAGAATATGTAAGCGTTAGGCTTAGCCATTACACAGACCGGAAACTGAAGTGCCGCTATCTGGCGAAACCGGATGTGCGTCACTCGTCTTGTGCACAGAGTCAATTAACGCCTCTATTCAAATACCCACCGGGTCCCCAGTAGTCGCCGGATATCTGGTTGACAAAAACAAATAAACACTGGGTCTAAAATAAATGCTGGATCTAAAAACAACAGTGGTAGTAACAGCTGCATGCATAACGTCTGTTTGCAGTACACCCATGGTATTTTAAATGATATTAGCACTATTAGCTAACTAGCTAACGTTAGCTAGCTGTAGCATTTGCCTGTGTGGTCTGATATAGGCTAGCTAACGCTAGCTAGCTAACGTTAGCGTTTGCTATTTACCACAGCCGATCTTATTGTTTAAATTTGAATATCTAAATACTGTACATTATGCTTTTACTGAACTGTTGAGTGTGCATATGATAAGATTATGAAGGATGACTCAACTTGATAAATGCTGCCTGCAATACGTAAGTCTATTTAAAACTGAAACTATCTTTGCTTATTAACAGGGCATCAACCCTGAAAGAGGCTCAAAGACCAGGAAGCGGACAACAATGAACCCTCATATGAGCACCTTTTGAGTAAACTAATTGACTTTGAGTGGGCATCATAGTTTTTTTTTTTTTTTTTTGCTGCAACAGTTGTCAGGCTCAGTTTTGAGTAGTTCTTTTAGTACTTTTTTGAAGACAACTTTGCACTTCAAGATTTTTGTACGACGCTGTTGCGTGTGGATTATAGAATGTTTGAGACTGAGAGGAGCGCCTGACCCCTTCACATCCCTTCATTGCTCTCTCCCTTCCTCTCTTACCTTGCCATGTAGGCCTCATTCCCATCCTCTTACTGTTATTGGGACACAGCTGGGTAGTTGAATGGCAAGTTTCTGCACAGTTTCTCTGCATTTTAAGATGCTTTGAAAGGTTTGACTAGGACTAGGAAGTTGAATTTCTTGAATTCTTGAATTTCCTGGCATTTATGTTGAATAACCCTTTATTTGTAAATAAATATGCCACTGGGCTAACATTGACTTTACCTCAGAGTTGTGTGTTGGTGTGTTAATTGTACAATGATTGTAAATTCACATTAAATGGAAACTTCATCTGCATTACTTTCACAATAATTTTTGCATGATTTCCACAGTATACATAGTAAATTCACAGTAAATTACTGTCAACTTGTGCATTACTTTCACAGTACACACTGCAAAAGTACAGGGCCTTGTTGTAATGATGTACAGCAAAAGGTTGTAATTCCCCAGTAATATACTGTAATATCACAGTAATTGCTTTGTCATTGAAGCTGTGAAGTTACAGTACACAGTTGTGCTTTTACAGCAATGCGTTGTAATATCACAGATGTGAAATTACAGTAAATTGCTGTGAGTACATTTCACAGTATATTGCTGTAATCCTTACTGTGAAAGTCATGCAAAACTTATCCAATAATTTATTGTGAATTCACAGCAAAAAAATTTGCAGTGTGTTTATTGGTATTTGAGTTTGATTTAAGCAGCTAAGGGCCCTCGAGTTTAATAATACGATTATACAACTATTACCAACAAATTAAAATGTATAATCAAAATGTATTCATACTGTGGGCATTTCACTCTCAAAATATAAAAGTTTTTTGCTAGTATTCTCTCTGTTTTAGTGGAAATACAAGAGATCTGACATTAACTAGTCCTTATCAGAGGGCCAACTTGGGCTTGTCATGTTTTCTAGACATCGCGATGCCCCAAAACTGAATAAATGCCACACATAGAAACACAAAACTGCTTTGCTAGCTCAGTCATGTTGTTGCTTGAATATCCGCTGGAAATTTTTTTTTTTTCATGGACTGATAGTCATACTTCTGCTGACTTCTCAGTCATTTTTAATCTAACAGGTGCTGTGACAACGATTCACCAACACAGCTGATCTTTATCTACAACCAACTTATATTAACAGTTATATTTAAATATAGGCTACTGCTTTCCAGTGTTGCCGCCCTAACAAACATATATCTTTTCATAAACTCACCGGCAGATGTTTTATTTCAGCTGGGGGTGTGTCACTCCAATTTAACGTCAGCTCTGATTAATGTGGCTAAGCAGCAAAAGTAACAGTAAGCAGTCACATTAAAGCTGAACAACAATTTCAAACCTCACCTTTCAGGGGCTTTTGCTAATCACCTTTTCTGGCTGTTATCAATTTACCTCTGAAATAAAGACAACAGTTTTCACAGATATGTTGATTTATTAAATGTTCACTTCAATGTTCAGATGCAAACAAATTTACAAATTAATTAAATCAATGGCCAAGGCAACTCATAAAGAATAAACAAATTAATAACGATTAATATCCTAATTAATAACTGATAACAATAACACATTAATAACAAGAACAAAGTTATAGCCTGCACATCTCCGTGGAAAATCTCACAGGTGCTGTCCGTGGTGCTGAATCTGCTGAGGCATTTCATTCTCTTTATTATAGGTGCCTTTCCAGCCTACGTCATCACAGGATGCGTGCCCATTATTGACCCAAAACGAGTAGCAGACGTATATCACTGATTCTTGAGAATTTGGATAAATCATGTCCCACTAAGAAAAATGCTATTTCTGCTGGAAATTTACAACATTTTAATGAATAAAAAGAATCAAGGGCATAATCAGGGGGTCCTTTGCACATTTGTAAGCTTCTTTTATAGGTTTATTTTTAATTTGTATTAATTTAATGATTATATGTTGGCCCATGGCCTACAAAACCAGTTGTCCTCGGAAAGGAGATAATCATTTCAACTTGATTAAAACAACAAAAAGTAATAATTTCATTGAATAATATCTTTACCACATGAAAGAGCACATCATAATATGTATTAAAAACTACAAACGATTGGTTTTGAACAATATTTACTATTATTTTGTGGTTGCTCAAAATGTGTCCCAGATATTCGTCACCACCGTCAGATATTTATTTAAAAAATAATAATAAAAAAAACTACAAGGTCAATTACATTCCTGAGGAGCCCTTTTCAAACCTTCAGCTCTACTGCATGCTTCAAGACCACTCAGGCTCCTGGAAGTTTGCTATTTTCTCTTAAATCTCTTCATATTTTTGGACACTGCTACTGTCACAACCATAAATTGTCAACACCGTCACTTCTGTATAAAAAATATTAGATTAGATTATGGAATAAATGTATACTTTTTAAGAAGAGGTCTGATGCAGGTAGCAACAGGGGGGAGACAAGCTGGCTAATGTGAACAACTCATGCTTATCATGTGAAAGAGCAGGTTTTTGTCACCACCGTCAGACGTCACCACCGTCAGGTTTTCTGTGTGACGGTGATGACTGAAGTCTGAAAAATGCTTATAACAGTGCTCAGGATTCTTATTTTTTGTACCAAATAGTTAAATAAAGTTGTTAAGCAAGAAGCCATTGACTTGATTGGTATAAATTTTGGAAATGTATGTTTTAATGAGGCCACTGTCACCACCGTCAGAGGCAGTTATATTGGTTTTAAATTAATATGCTTACAATGTTTCTTTGGTGCTGTTGAGTTATTAAAGTAATAGTCTCTTTAATACAAAAATATGTTTTTCAAATTAAAAAAAAAAACATTACGGTGACAGTGTTGACAAAAACAAAGTAGCCTAATAACTGGAAAAACCTATTTTATGAAAAAAATGCAAAATGAGGAGGTTGCACTGGTACATTGCTGAACAGCCAAGACCTTGGCCTATAATGATATACCTTCAGATTTTGTAATTTAACGCACTTTTTTTTTTTTTTTTTCAAAATTAAAACCTGTTTTATCCAAATTCCCAAGAATTATGTCTATGGCTGCAAAGATTTCTGTGTTTTAATTTATAGTTTTTAGAGATATAGTTTTATTTTAAACAATATCAACATGCCAAGCTGTTGAATGAATGAATCGAAGTTCGAAGGAATTAAAACTTTATGCAATTCCAAGAGGAAACAGGCCAATTTCAAAAACACAGAAGGAGCCTGTGGTTGCAAGCCATTAAACGAACCGACTGGACCGAGGACATCATCAGGAATGCCCGCGTTTGCATTGCTCATTTCATATCTGGTAAGTTATCGTGGCCATCTGGTTTAGCCTAACTTGGATGTCTTGAAATGTAGACTAAGTTAACTAAGGTCGGGAAATGTAGCGTAATGGCTAGGTGTTTGCTTCTAGTGCTAGCTAGTAGCTAGTAACTCAACCAGCTGTAAGCTTTAGTGCACACTAGCTTCATGTAACTTAACTGCCGCTCTAGCATCATTGTTGTTTGTGATGTGTGCCCTGGCTGCCCCTTCCCTGATTTGAGCATCTCAGAACACTTAAGCAACTTTAAGGTGGCTAGCTGGTATTATTTGGCTAATGTGTATCTTTCTGTTTACATGTGAGATGTCACTGGACTACGAGAGTCCTGATTTTGTGCCCTCCATTTTTTCTTACACAAAATAAAACCAAAACCCCGAGGCAAAGATCGAAAGGTAAAATAATAAATAAGACCTAGCTATGTGTGTCTTTAGTTTAAACTAGTGACAGGATTAACTCATTAATACCACTGTTTACCAATGTTTTACTCCATTTGGTATTAAGCAAATCATAACCCATATAACTTATAATTAAGATGGGATCTGCAAGTGGGGAATTTCGTGTATTACAACAAGATTAGTAATATGGCTTGAGATCAGTATTTCTGTTCATTTATTGAGTTTTTTGTGTGAAGGTACCATAGAAAAAAGAAACGGGATCAAAGAGTTTCGGTTGCTCCACCAAATCAACCTGCTCCTGAAACTCCGGAAGAAGTCACCAGCATGGATCACAGTCCTGGTAAGTGTAGCCGGTGTCGTGTCATTCCATGCCTCTGTACTGTGTAATGGTTTGACCATGTAAGGTCCTCTCTCCTCTCGATGCTGATCCCAACAGCCCTCCTCTCCTGTTCTCTACACCTCTCCTCCTCCTCTTCTATTCTCAACACTCCTCATGCATGTAAGACTCTAAACACACTCTCAGGGCTGTGCGCACTAGCGCCATTTTGACGCCTGTCACACTCACCCCTCAACCTATTTGTTACAAGGTTGTGAACAACATGTGCCAAATGTTCTCTTTTCTGCTAAAGCTGAAGAGGACATCCCAGAGTGCCAACAGCTATGGGATGAGACTGAAAGAGGAGCTTAAAAAATCTACGTTTTCTTACTCAAATATCAAGTTCAACATGGTACAACTGTTGTTTTTCACTGGAATTACATCTGTGCTCTTTGACTGGTTGTGCACCAAAATGACAGATAGTGTAAAAATATTCAGCAAGAGGCTATCTCTACAGGATCATCTTTTGATTGTGTTGATGAAATTAAGGCTGGGCCTAACTAACACTGATTTAGCCTACAGGTTTAAGGTCTCGACAGCCACCTTATCTAAAATTTGTCGGAGATAGATACCTGCTATGGCCATAGTAGTCAAGCCACTTATTTAATGGCCAAGTAAGGAATTTACACTAAGGAATATGCCTAAAATGTTCAAGCGAAATTTTAAAAGATGCCGTTGTATAATAGATTGCACAGAGATTTTTATTAATAGACCCAGTCATATGACTTCCAGGTCCCAGTCATGGTCAAACTATAAACACAATAACACCATGAAATATTTGATTGACATCACTCCAGCTGGAGCTATTTCATTTCTCTCCGAAGGTAGGGGTGGGCGGGTTGCTGACAAGAGGATAACAAAGGAATCTGGGTTTTATGATCTTTTGGAATTTAATGATGAGATTCTGGCAGATAGGGGATTTCTTATCGCAGAAGAACTTGCAGCTTGTGATGTCTCACATGTCCTAGGTTGTGTTTTTCTGTTTATCTTGTTTATTTTTACTTACCTGTCTTCCTGTTTTATTTTAATACTCACCTGTCTTGTCATTTCAGAAACTTCATTTCCTGCCCCAGTATCTCCTGCCTCTGATTACCAGCCCCGCCCTGATGTGTCTCACCTGTGTCTCGTTTGTATTTAGTCCCTGCCTTCCCTTTCATCTGTGCCAGATTGTCTTTGTCTTTCGAGTCAAGCATTCCAGCGATCCTCTCTAGTGTATTATTCTTTGGTGTTTTGATCTCTCCCTGTTTTTTGGACGTGCTTTTGCCTGCACCCTTTTGGAACTGTTTGCCTCCTCTTTTTTGATATTAAAGACGTTTTTTTTTTTTTTTTTAGATCTGTGTCGTGCGTTTGGGTCCTGACTCTCTGGTTGTCTCACAGCTCATGGTGCCACCATTCGCATGCCAGCTTTTACTAAAGGCTAAAGGCAAAAGGCAACTTTCTGCACAAGAGGTCAACACATCAAGACAGCTGTCTCGTGTCAGGATACATGTCGAATGTGTTATAGGGAGATGGAAGAACTTTAGAATTTTGCAAACAAGAATTCCAGTGTCACAGGTTGACCTTCTTGATGACATTGTTATTGTATGTGGTGCCCTCACAAACCTTTGCAAAAGTGTTGTTCCGAAAAAATCTAAGAAAAGAGTGCTCTGAATTGTAAGAACATCTAGGGCTCTAGTTTCGCAGACCAGGCGAGGCGGGGGCGTAGCGCAGATGCGCTTCGCCAACTGGGTGTGGCCAGGCGGATTTTCCAAGTTTGGCACGCCGTTCTCGGTGGCGCAAGTACTCCGCCGTCCCTCCTACCGGCGCAAGGGAGGAGAGAAGGCGTGGAGTGGGTTTGACACAGCCGATTCACATTTAACCAATCAAATGAGCCCCTGTCCTCGCCTTTAAAATGCGCTGCGCGAAGGCGTAATGAAAGTTTACACAGCTGACATGGAGGTCTACTGCCGCAGGCGGAGCGGAGCTCAGGAGACAGGCGCGGAGCGGAGACCGGCGAGCAATGCGGACACGTCACCAAAACCTCACAGGCAGGCTTCCGGGATGTCAGGCACATGAACGATGCAATAAATACCGAAAAAAAAACACTATTCAATGCTACGATCACAATCAGCACATACATATATCTCCATATCAACTGTCCCGTCACAGCTGATGTCAGATCAAAGGAGATTGGCACCGTTTGTGCTGATTGTGAGGTTTTGGTGATGTGCGCCAGCCAGCCAAACTTCCACCGCGCCGGCTCCGCTCCGCCTTGCGCGGAAAGTAGACGTGGTTTCAGGAGGCGAGCTTTTGGCGCACCTCGGCGAAGCCTTTTGGCACAAAACTGTCACTGCGCCAAGCCGAATCTGTCGGCACCTCCCCCCGCTGCGCCACCACTCCCATCTCCGCGCAAGTCCGTCTGCGAAACTTGGACACTGTCCGCCTCTGCCGTTTCGCCGGTCGAAACTAGCTCTGCGCGGGGTTCGCCTCACTGCGCCACCCCGCGCTGCGCCGGGAAACTAGAGCCCCTAGTCTTGACGCTTTTCTATTTTCCCATCAAGTGATTTAGAGGCATTTAATTTTGTTTTGTTGTACTCCATAATATTCTTCAAGTAATTTTTACTTATTTTGTCAGTAGTGGTCACGTGGTGAAATCTAGTACTAGTGATACGACCAGTCCTATGGGTGTGCCAGTTGTTTGATTTTGGCTGTTGCCGTGTAACTGACTCCAGCTTTTCACACTCATGATGTTTTAGTTTGGTTTTTAGTTTGAGAAATGTTTCTTCACTTTTCACCTGTGTTTCCTGTGGTGAGAGCTCCCTGTGTGCAACGCTGAATAAAGCAGACAAGGGCTCCAGCATGCCTGGTTGTTCTTCGCCATCAGTGTCCTCGGATGCAGTGTCTGTGTCACTGTCCTCGAAGCTTGTGAGCACTGCAGCATTTGGGACAACAACCTTCAGTTCACTGATGTCAGTGCTAATGACAGGACAAAAATAAGAAAGTTATGTGGATTCTGAATATTAAAGGTCAATCAAATAGCCTACTGGTATATTGAAATGACTCATTGTTTAGCCTATACATTGTTATGATTTTCATCTCTGTATTATAAGGTAATGTCATGGTAGTCTGTGGTGTTAGAAGATGCAGGAAAACATTTTTCAAATGAATTAAATGCACATTGACAAAAGGAAACTTATCTAGCCTCTGTCTAACTATGAAATGCCTTTGGGTTTGACACTGTTCCTCTTAGCGGATTTAAAAGCTTTTGGTAGCCTGTCTAGCTTCTTTGGATTCTGGAAGCTGATGTCCTTAAGTGGAGCTGGCTCTACTTCTTTCCTGCTCAGAGGTATCCATGAACATGCTTCCTCTGTAACTGCAGGCTTTTCTGTCCTCCCCATCCTGACACATAGCTCAACTTTAAATAAAATTGCTGCTGCATGGCTGCAACATGAAGCAAGTTGCTTACCATCAGACAAAGTTAGTTTAAGTAATTTTCACGATCCTTTAAAGTTAATCGACTTGTATAAGTTGACATGTCACTGAACTCCACCATATTCAACAATGCTCACGCATCCTGATTGCGTCATTGTTTACAAACTGGAAAGGGGTCTATAGAAATTAAAGCTCCATAAAATTCATGGAGGATCTTGTTTAGCTCTTCTTTACTTACAGTTGAAAAAATCAACTGTTTGCCCGGTGTTTGTCAGGTAGTCTTGTAGACATTTGACGGCCCAAGACGTTGACTGGGCCATACCGGCTTCATTTCCTGACCTCTCCAGCTGATCCAGCTCTTCACTCGTCACTCTCGTGTATCTCTCCTTTTTCTCTTCTGTCTTGCCTTCCTCGCTGAGCCATTTATCCAAACTTAGGTCGCCAAATAAATCAAAATTGACAGCAAAACGGTCCATTATGCAGGCAAACAAAGTTGACAACGGCTTTTGATGCGGGTTTCAGTGAAACGTTTCGTGTTGCCATGGAAACCACAGAGACTCGGGCAATAAGATGTTAGGCGGAGTAATACTTTGAGTGATGAGATATTTTTCATTTGAGCAGGGCTAGCCGTGCTGTCATGCTGGCACAGCATCTCATTCCTGAGGAGATACTGTGCCAGCACTGCCCAGGCAACGTGCCTGTGAGTGACCCAGTCCTCATAGCTAATAAAGCAAAGATCCTCACCAACACAAGTATTGTGCAAGGTAGATCAATGGTGTTGATCAGCTAATTTCTTATAACAAATGTGACAGATGTGATCAGCTTTTATTAATTATTCCATGTATTATACACTGTGCTCTAAATCATGGTGAATCTTTGGATTTCCAGATGTCTCTACCTACTGTAAAATGTGCCATCAATGTGGGACCCATTACCAGTACCAAGAGTGGAAAGATGGCCTCCACAACTTCAGTGATCGAATAATATTCGATATCCAGTTATCCCTTACCGTCAGGAACATGTTACAGGTCATTATTAAATCTTACTTCATTGAAGTATAATCAGTGAAACTATTTTTTTTCTTTTTTTTTTTCATAAAAAAAAAAAAAGATTTTGATACATTATTTTGTTTGATTTATTATGTTTCTCTCTTAGGTTCATACAGCAGTGAGCAGAGTTGTCAAGTATTTGGAGTTAAACACTGGACTCCAGTACCCCTCAGCTCACACAGTCCTTCGGGGGTATCTTCACTTTGAAGCTCTCTGTGAACATGAGTACCAGTATTCGTGTGACACGTGTGGCGATCATCCCCCAGTTATGATCATGGACCTCCATAAGAAGGGTGCCTGTCATTTGTCAGGTAATAATGCTTTCATAGATTAGACTAATTTAGATGTTATTTATAGACCCAATGACTCTCAGAATTGACCTATTGTTGTTTTTCACATTTCTTTAGTAAGTGATCTTCCACAACCTCTGGAGGATTTCAATGGAGAGGTTGACCTAGACTGTTTTTGGGAGGCACTTTCAATGGAAAGGATCGGCCGAGGATTTGTCACAAGTAATGCAAGACAAGCTTAACAAGCAATGACTGCAGAATTGTGTTAAAAACAAATGAACACATGGAAATAGATATTGAAGAGGTTTTAATTTAATAGTATATTACGTAATATATAAACTGAGACGTACTGACTTTTGTGTGTTTTGATATTTCCAAAGGTCACCAAAAAAATCCATTTGCAGTTGTGCCATCTTTTCACTTTTGGGCCCCATGGATTGGGAAAAACACTTGCAGGCCAAACATTGCTGTTAACATAGAATTCCAAAAGATCCGTCAACCAAAGCCAATTGTTAGTATGTAGTATTTTGGTGTGATAAACGTTCAACCAGTGTAGTATTGGAGTACAATAAACATTTAACCCTCAGATTATCCCTGGACATTTTTGTCCACCTCTCATACTTTCCCAACTCCCCACGGTCAAATGAAAGGTCATTGGTGCCTGATTTTTGGCAAGCAGGTGTACCTTAGGGTAAACTCTGGATGTCCCGAGTTTTAGTATGAAAGTCCATTTTTTTGGACTCGTAATGCCTTTTAACAATATCCATGACCCTTCGTGGACAGAAATATTCACCTGCAATATTTCTCCTAAAATGTGTTTTTTGAGGTACTATTTCAAAACCTTTCTATATTTATTTTTCCTTTCTGTGTCTTAGCTCATCTTAAAAGTCACTTTTGCCATGACTTTCAAGATTTTCACCCTACAATGACAGCTTGAACAGATCTGCGTGCTGTTTGTTGGCGGGAAAAACACAAAAAGGGGTGTTTGGGACTCAAAAATCTTATCACTCTCCTTCCTATCACATGATAGCATGGACAAGATAGTCCAATCAGATGTATCCACATGTCTGTTCATTATATGCTGAGTGTCATGCACATACACACACACTCAGGCACCTTACAATACTTCAAAGGTTTTTCCCCGGTAACAGTACTGGGGTAATCAGAACAACAGCTGCATTTGTTTATGAAAAGGCAGTGCAGATGTGACAGGGTCAGAATTATGGCATGTTGTGTTTTATTGCATGTTGTGCTATTTTATCTGAGTGCTGTGTTTTTATTATGCATGTTGTGTGTGTGTTATTTTACTTCGTTTGCTGTGGTTTTATCGTATTTTAATTATTTGGTTGTTTTGAGTGTATTATGTATGCATGCTGCTTTTACTCTGAGGCTACGTTTACACGTACACAGGTATTTTTAAAAACGACATTTCCCTTCGCTTGTGCCCTTCATTTACACACAAACGGCGAATTCGCCTCTGAAAACAATTCTTTCTAAAAACTCCGGCAAAAGTGGAGATTTAGGAAAACTCCTGTTTCGTGTTTGCATGTAAACTGAGAAAAACGGAGAAATACAGAGTTTCAGGCAGCCGATGTCACATTATGCGCCAAAAGTTGCACAATGTTTACATTTGGCTATGGTGATCATAGACATGATATACGTAAATTATGTCTATAATGGTGATGATCATGGATGCATTCACAGTAACAGTTGCATTTCTGTCTATATGTTTGCATTTTCAATTACAGCAGCTTTTTTATATAGAGGAGCAGAGATGAATGAGGGCTCGGAGGTCAGTCTCCTCCCTCCAACACAAAGAGCCAGTCAGCGACACCGCCAGCATCGCTTGGGTCCGACCTGGGCAGACTGCTGTCGGGTTTGGCTTCTGATTGGCTTGCATGGTTTTCTCCTTCTTCCTACACCGCCGCCCATAGGCTTGGTGTAGTTATGATGGCACTCAACGGCGTATTTATGCGGGTTGATGTAAACGGAAACTTTTTTGAAAACAATGCCGTGTGCACGCTGTTATTTTGGAAAACGGAGGGAGGGAAATATTCGTTTCTCAAAATACCCGACTATGTGTAAACGTAGCCTGAATGACCCCTGGGAAGCCCCACCCCCAATCAAGAACTAATCATTAAACAAGCGACAGGTGTGGGACGCTGGGAACAAAGGACGGACACTCTCTTATTGACGGAGAGAGCTGCGGGAAGGCAGCGACGACGGAAGATCCACGGAGCGGTTCGGCCGAGAGAGGGAACACGCAGCGGCAGTCCACAACCTGACGGAGCGGCCCCCCAACGTGAGGACGACCGAGTAGTGCCGGGAAAGGCATGCGGTAGCCCAAAGTCCGCCACCGCTAATCTACTCAGGCCTGGGCCGGCAGTTCACTAGCTGTCGCCCGGGACAACCGTGAGTACAGCCGACTTATTTCGTGGCAGACACGGGGGCTATAAGAGGGTCGTCAGTTGGAGTAGCTAAGTTGCAGTTGAGCACCACACTCGCCAGGTTTCCTGTGTTTCCGCAGGGACGGACGGAGTGAGGGAGACCCGGCAGCTGGTGCGGGGAGGCTACGAGGACGTGGAGGAGCCGCAGGGATACGGGACAGGAGTCGTGGACTGAACTGGCCACGGACTGAGCTTTTTACCGCTGAGAAGCAGCATTTTTATCCTTTTATTTGTATTTATTTTTATCATTTTATTGTTTTATTAGTATTTATTCTCATGTGTAAATTATTTTTGGTGGTACCACCCTTGACTTTTTTATCGTAATAAATCTAGTTTTAATTGGATGTATTGTCTCTGTGTTGGTTTTTAACTCTGCTCCCCTGATTTTTAAAGAACCTGTGAGTCCTTTTTTATAGAGTCCTAGGGCTCTTTTAATCATCCCTAGGTGGCGTTGTCGGTTTTTAGTAAATTGTCCACAAAAAATAATTTTTTGGTTAAAACATTGTGAAAAAAAAAAATCAAGAAAAGAAAGAACTGAAAAGAATTTTGTGTTACAATTTTGTTTGAGAAAAAATAACATGAGTTGATTGAGAACATGTTGGGTTTCATTAACTGCACACTTGCCATTGTTTTCTTTTGGGTTGTTAAGTTTAATACTTGAACATCCTTTGTGTTGGATTTTGAGTGAAGGTTTTTCATTTATTTCTCTGACTTTGACTACGACAAAAACAAACAATACAAGCAACTTTGTCAGGCTTGCAACCTGACTGGCACCCTAGAAATCAACAAATAACAAAGAAATAAATTGTTAAAATCTTCTTCCAAACTAAGAAAAAAAAATGGCACCCCAGATGGGACCTGCATTCAATGGACACAAGGAAGACTAAAAATAAAGAGTAGAAATTGTTGGAAACCTCAAACAAATGAACAAAAGAGTGTGTGACTAAAATGGCTGCCACTAAGTCTGGATGCCTGGAGGAAGAAGCAGCCATGTTTGAACCGCCCACAACTCAATCTCTTATGGAAATGGAGCTTTGCGGTTTGGATTAACTAGCACAACCATTAATTCCCCTACCATTTGTGAACACGGAATGTGCAATTGTTAATTCAGTAAGCACAAATAAGCAAATGGTGGAAAACCCAGGAACCCAATCACATACAGTTAAGCAAAAGGACCACATGGAGGCGCTCAACAGCTCTGAACAACACATGGACAAAATGGCTACCTTATTTGAAACAAGGATACACAAACTGGAGGAAAAAATGGACAAACAATTTCAGAACTTGCAACAACAAATGTCATTATCAATAAACTGGCGCTTGAAACACTACCATGCAGAGTTATTATCTGATCTCAAATCGGTAATGAAACCAATGGTGTCTGCCATTGGTTTCATGCAACACTGTGCAGCTACCATCCACACTATTTCTGAAGAAGTGCATTATCTTGGCTCCACCCAATCTCTCCAGCCTGCAACACAGGTCCACGCTTCTGTTCAAACGCTTCCGGTTACTCCTCAGAAATACAATCCACCTGCACAGACACAAAGACAACGGCTTCGGTCCACCATGTTACCTGGTATTGCAGAGGCAGAACTAATTTCACCATTATCCTCTGAAATTCATCAGGAGCTCAGAGCTGCAATTCGTGGGAAAAGCCCCATTAAGATGCAGTTTCCCACATTTGGGAGGATAGACAATCCCCAAGATCCTTTATTGTTTTTGGAGAAATGCAAAGATTTCTTGGCCTTACATCCGCTTACCGATGCTGAATTAGTTCCAACCCTCCGCAATGTACTGCATGGTACTGCATGGTACTGCTCGGGATTGGTGGGATGTTGCTCATCTGGAAATAACAACATGGGCTAAATTTGAAACCAGATTTGTCGCATTTTTGTCCACCATATCTGCCACTATGATCTTGCCACGTTCCTCCCTTGCTGACCCTGTGGAAGCTGACCTTGTTGATAGCATTGTTCAGGCTTCTTATCTGGATGAGACTGGAAAAGAACAATTAAAAACACAACTCCATATGAACAATGACGTTTGCACCACAAAAGTGGGTATAACACATGCATTATCCCACAGTATCTTGCTCTCCCACAACCTGCCCATAAGACAAAAACCATACCATTGTTCCCCTGCCAAACTCCAAGAAATGAAAGAACACATTGATGAAATGTTGGCGGATGGAATAATCACATCCTTTACTTCACCTTATGCTGCTCCTGTTGTTCTGGTTCCTAAAAAGAACAACCCAAAATCACGTTTCTGTGTCGATTTTAGGAAACTAAATGCAGAAACTCAAACTGATGCTTACCCCATTCCAAACATCCAGGAAATTCTGGAATCCTTGTCTGGCTCCTCTATTTTCACCACTATTGACCTCAACAGTGGCTACTGGCCATGGAAGAAAGCAGCAAGGAAAAAACTGCATTCATCTGCCCCTTTGGACTATTTCAGTTTGAGTTTATGCCCTTTGGATTAAAAAATGCACCTGCTACCTTCCAAAGGTTGATGGAGGTTGTGCTGGGGGAGCTTCAAGGGAAGATATGCATGGTCTACCTGGATGACATCATCATTCACTCCCCCTCTCAGAAACAGCACTTCCTTGACATCCAGGTTGTGCTGGACAAATTACAGCAAGCCGGCCTCACTGTAAACCTGAAGAAAAGTCAATTCTTCAGGACCTTTCTAAAGTTCCTTGGGCATGTGGTATCTGTTGATGGAGTACAGGTGGATGTCATGTCTAGAAAATTATGTTGAATGTTGTGTCGTGTCTTGTGACTTCCTGTTTTATTTTGAAATCTTACTCTCCTCTTGTGTCAGGTCACTTGCCCTTCCCCTTGTGTGTTTCCCTTGGTCTGATTGTCTTCCCCGCCCTGATTGTTTCCACCTGTTCCCCATTACCTGGTGTGTGTGCATATATAGTCTGCGTTTCCCTTTGTCCTGTGCCAGTTTGTCTTGTGCCGTCTGCCAAGAAAACCACGCCATTCTAGTCTTGTTTGCCACAGCTTGTCTTGCCATTTTTGCCTTATTGCCACAGCTTTTTGTTGATACTTTGTCTAGCTATTTCCTTTGTTTTCTTGACCACGCTACAGTGAGTATTTCTGTTGATACTTTTGTATATAGAATTTTAGTTGTTACTTTGCATTATATTTCCTCCTAGTAGAGTTTGAATTCCTCCTAGTTGAGTGATTTTGGTTATGTTTTTGTTCTCCTTGTGAGAGAGTATTTGAGTTGTTACTTTTGCCCAAATAAAGACTGTTTTCCTTCAGAACCTTGTCTGGGGTTGTGCTATTGGGTTCGCTTTGCTCGGTCTTGTCAGTGGATGAGGAAAAGACCAAAGCGGTCCAGGCATTCGCAACACCACACAACATAAAAGAACTGCAAAGATTCCTTGGAATGGCAGGCTGGTACCACCGCTTTGTGCCAAATTTCTCTAAAATCGCAGAGCCACTAAACTCACTGAAAAGGAAAGGTAGTAAATACTTTTGGACACACACCTGCAATACTGCCTTCGAGACTTTAAAAACCCTCCTGGTCTCCTCACCCATACTGGATCATCCCAACTTTAACCTCCCCTTCATTGTGTACATAGATGCCAGTGATGTGGGACTGGGAGCTGTGCTGGCTCAACCGTCAGGTTTGGGAACCAAACGGGTCATAGCATTTACCAGCGGCACACTCAACCCTGCTGAGAGGAACTATTCAACCACTGAACAAGAGTGTCTGGCGGTTGTTTGGGCCCTAGAGAAATTGAGATATTACCTGGAGGGAAGACCATTCACCGTCGTAATGGATCATTCATCCTTGGTTTGGGTCTTCAAAACCCAAAAACCAAGCACCCGGCTAATAAGGTGGGTAGTCTCAGACTACAAGAATTCACTTTCACAGTAGAGTACCGAAAAGGCAAGTACAACACTGTCCCTGATGCCCTGTCCCGAGCTCCTGTGCCACCTGATAATGGTCAGCTTCCCACTTGTGCCACAGTCCAACTGGCCAAAAGGGAGATGATAAAGGATCTGTAAATATCAGATGAAACCATTTGGAAAGCTCAGCAGGCTGATCCTGAGATTTTCAAAATATATGAAAACATAGTTTAAATTGGCAGTAAGCGCACAAAAACTCCTGTCCATTTTACCATTTTGGAGGATAAGGTGTACCGTGTTGTCCAACTGCCTCACAAAACCCTGTATCAGGTGTACATTCCACCCTCTTTACGACCACAGCTACTTCACTTGTTCCACGACCACCCACTGGCAGGCCACCTGGGAAGGTATAAAACCTACAAGAGATTACAGGCACTGGCTTACTGGCCCGGAATGAGTCTGGAAGTCAAAACTTATGTCCAGTGCTGCCAAACCTGTCAATTACACAAACCGCAGGCCTCCTGGTAAGCTACAGCAGACCATGGTTACCCGGCCGTGGGAAATGCTCGGCATGGACATCATGGGTCCCTTTCCTCGAAGTTCAGCTGGGAACCTATATCTGTTGGTATTTGTGGACTACTATTCACGCTGGGTGGAATTATTTCCCCTGAGGAGGGGATGAATAAGGAGATACTCACCCGGTGGGGAGTACCTGACCACATTCTCTCTGATCAGGCACCACAGTTTGTCTCGTCTGTGTTTGGAGAGACCTGCAGGAGGTGGAATGTAAATCAGCGTAAGAGAACACCATACCATCCTCTAACAAATCTCACGGAATGTGAACAGAAATCTAAAATCAATGACTACATCATATGTAGAGGGAAACCACAAAACCTGCCTGAATTCCATTTTGCACTGAACAGCTCTGTACACGAGTCCACTGGAGTGACCCTGGCTGAGCTCAATGTAAGCCATCCCCTCAAAGGACCCATGGATACCGACTTGAGCCCTGAGTTGTGCACACCAGATACTCCATCTTATCAAAAAGTGGCAGACCTGTCAGATCTGAGGCAATTTGTGGCAGAGAACCTACAGAAAGCAAAAACACGTCAAAAAATCAACTATGATCGATACAGGAGGGAACAAATATTTGAGGAAAAGGACAGAGTTTGGCTTAAAACTCACCCGTACTCAAAGATGGACAAGTCTTTTTCATCCAAAATTGCTCCACGATGGAAGGGCCCATACAGAGTCATGCGGAAATTAAATCTGTTAAATTATGAAATTGTGTTGGAGGACTCTGGTGAGGACCTGCGTGTGGTGAATGTGGCTCAGCTCAAATCATGCTACCCGACCGCAGCTGAGTGGGAGAAGCAGCAGTTGCAACATGTACTAAAAATATTTGAAGAAGACTCTGCTGATGAAGATTTTCTAAGATTCCCAGCAGAAGACATGTAAAATGATAATTGTTCACTCACCTAGTCAGGTTTTTTCAGGGGGAAGGGATTATAACAATCGGCAGCCCTCATGTACCTCTTGCCACTCCAACACCTAGGGGCCTGTGTGCAACCTGCCCCACTGGGAAGAAGGCAAAGCCTCAGACCTTTTGCACTAAATGTTAGGGATGTCCCGATCACGTTTTTTTGCCCGAGTCCAAGTCCGAGTCATTTGATTTTGAGTATCTGCCGATACCGAGTACCGATCCGGTACTTCTATAAAACATTATGAAACTGTTATGTCTTAGAAATTATGTTTTGTTTTGTTAAGTTTTGTTCTTGTGTCTTGTCTCGTGACTTCCTGTTTTATTTTTGAAATCCCACTCTCCTCTTGTGTCAGGTCACTTGCCCTTCCCCTTGTGTGTTTCCCAATGGTCTGATTGTCTGCCACGCCCTGATTGTTTTCCACCTGTTTCCCATTACCTTGTGTGTGTATATATAATCTGCGTTTCCCTTTGTCTTGTGCCAGTTTGTCCTGCTTTGTCCTGTTTGGTCAAGTGTTCGTCCTTGCTTCAAGTCAAGTCAAGTCAAGTCAAGTCAAGTCAGAGGGCTATTACATGAAAGCAGCTAAAGAAAGCTGTGCTTACGTGATATAGCCTGGCTTGAATTAGCGTCAACTTTCAGTAAAGCCTCAACGCATTCCACTAACGCGATTCAGCCGTGTCTAGTCAACGCTAATTCTAGCCACATCTGAACAAGCCTCAAGTGTGCACATTCACGGGGTACATAAGCAGCCCAGAACAGTCAACTGTCGAAACGAAGATACAATGTCTCAGAAGGAGGGGAAAAAGAGAGTATCAGCATTTTCAGTGGCGGAACAGACACTGTTAATGGAGCTGTACGAAGAATATAATGACATAATTACAAAAAAAGGCAAAAGATTGCCGACAGATTAAACGCGTAAGTATATGCTAAATGTCTAAGTATTGTTTTATTTCTATTTTTTGATAATTGAACATTCAGATCACTAGATACTGTAAGACTGTGGCGATATTATCAGTGGGCTAGTACCAAGTAACCCTTGGCCTATATTAATAATTCTCTTCTACATCTCAAGAGAAGTCATTTGAATAGTGAAAAAAGAACTGGCCATCAAGTAAAAATAAGATACAAAAATATTTTACAGAGTGGTAAGTAGGCTAGCCTATAATGAAATGTATTTGTTGAAATATTATTTGAGCTGATAATATGTACAATTGTAGCCACTAGAAAAAGAATGGAGGCAGCTGCTACTGGTGGGGGTCCTCCACCTGAGGACCTCACCCCTGCAGAGGAGCTGGCGCTCAACAACAACTGGGGGTGCCCACTTTTAGAGGGAATAGAGCAGGGGACATCCTCAGATGTCATTCCCCAGGGAGCGCGGGAGCCATATATTCAAGGTATTGTCTGCTACCTTCCCTCCACAGGCAGGGGCACCGCCAGGGATTTTGGGCCCCATGAAAAGAAATCTTATTGGGCTCTTGTATGTTCCTACTGCAAAGCAGGGGGCGAGAGTGGTATACAAAGTATACCACACAAATCCTTGTTTAAATCTGAATTGATTGGTATATACAGTACTCACAAAAAGTTAGGGATATTTGGCTTTTGGGTGAAATTTATGGAAAATGGAAAATGTTCATGCTACAGTGATATTATATCATGAAAGTAGGGCATTTAAGTAGAAGCATACACTGGTGATTTCCTCATCTCAAACAATTTCTTGAAACAAAAGCCAACAACAGTGGTGGGTATACCACAACAAAAAATGTCAGTGTCAATAACTTGTCATGTGCCCTTGAGCATCAATTACAGCTTGACAGTGACGTCTCATGCTGTTCACAAGTCGACTTATTGTCTGCTGAGGCATGGCATCCCACTCTTCTTGAAGGGCGGCCCTCAGGACATTGAGGTTCTGGGGTACAGAGCTCCGAGCCTCTACACGGCGACTCAGCTGATCCCATAGGTTTTCTATGGGATTCAGGTCTGGAGAAAGTGCAGGCCACTCCATTTGAGGTACCCCAGTCTCCAGCAGCCGTTCCCTAATGATACGACCTCGATGAGCTGGAGCATCAAACACCTGATGTGAATTTTGCCATTAAACTCCTTGTTAGAGAACAGCAACTTGTGCAAAAAGTACTGAAACATTGAACAGTTGGACATGTGCATTTAAAAGTTTACAGAAGGTCACATTAAGTTCAATTGTAAAGGTTGTAATGCATTTTAGGTTCATACTGAAATTTCACCCGAAAGGCGAAAATCCCTAACTTTTTGTGAGTAGTGTATGTATATATATACATATACACTATATTACCAAAAGTATTCGCTCACCCATTCAAATGATCAGAATCAGGTGTCCTAATCACTTGGCCTGGCCACAGGTGTATAAAATCAAGCACTCAGGCATGCAGACTGTGAAACAAGGCATTTGTGAAAGAATGGGCCGCTCTCAGGAGCTCAGTGAATTCCAGCGTGGAACTGTCATAGGATGCCACCTGTGCAACAAATCCAGTCGTGAAATTTCCTCGCTCCTAAATATTCCACAGTCAACTGTCAGCTCTATTATAACAAAATGGAAGCGTTTGGGAACAACAGCAACTCAGCCACGAAGTGGTAGGCCACGTAAAGTGACGGAGAGGGGTCAGCGGATGCTGAAGCGCATAGTGCAAAGAGGTCGCCGACTTTCTGCACAGTCAATTGCTACAGAGCTACAAACTTCATGTGACCTTCAGATTAGCCCAAGTACAGTACGCAGAGAGCTTCATGGAATGGGTTTCCATGGCCGAGCAGCTGCAGCCAAGCCACACATCACCAAGTGCAATGCAAAGCGTCGGAGGCAATGGTGTAAAGCACGCCGCCACTGGCCTCTAGAGCAGTGGAGACGCGTTCTCTGGAGTGATGAATCACGCTTTTCCATCTGGCAATCTGATGGACGAGTCTGGGTTTGGAGGTTGCCAGGAGAACGGTACATTTCAGACTGCATTGTGCCGACTGTGAAATTTGGTGGAGGAGGAATTATGGTGTGGGGTTGTTTTTCAGGAGCTGGGCTTGGCCCCTTAGTTCCAGTGAAAGGAACTTTGAATGCTTCAGGATACCAAAACATTTTGGACAATTCCATGCTCCCAACCTTGTGGGAACAGTTTGGAGCGGGCCCCTTCCTCTTCCAACATGACTGTACACCAGTGCACAAAGCAAGGTCCATAAAGACATGGATGACAGAGTCTGGTGTGGATGAACTTGACTGGCCTGCACAGAGTCCTGACCTGAACCCGATAGAACACCTTTGGGATGAATTAGAGCGGAGACTGAGAGCCAGGCCTTCTCGACCAACATCAGTGTGTGACCTCACCAATGCGCTTTTGGAAGAATGGTCAAAAATTCCTATAAACACTCTCCTCAACCTTGTGGACAGTCTTCCCAGAAGAGTTGAAGCTGTAATAGCTGCAAAAGGTGGACCGACATCATATTGAACTCTATGGGTTAGGAATGGGATGGCACTTCAGTTCATAGTATGAGTAAAGGCAGGTGAGCGAATACTTTTGGTAATATAGTGTGTGTGTGTGTGTGTGTGTGTATGTATATATATATATATATATATATATATATATATATATATATATATATATAAAAAGTTAAAACAAGGCCAGTGACAGGCAGAATAATATGAATCATTTCGTTGTCATGGTTAATAAAGTGAGGTAAATAGCCCAATGGTAGCGCGGCGATACTTAGAGCGGTAAGGCGGCGATACTTACCGCTCTACCATTGGGGTTTCTGTACTCAAGTTGCATTTGGGCGGACTATTTATTCATGTTGATACATTACGAAAAAACGGCAGAGTCCGACTGGTTTGACAATTGACACACTGCTTTTTCCTTCACACGACGATCAATATGGATGTTTACTTTGTGGTCAATGGGGATTTTTAAGGCGCCCCTGTCCACAGGTATCAGTCTCACAATGATAATAACTAACATTTGGTCTATATCTTTCAGTGAGTGGTGAGACAGTTTTCCTGATGGATCCCCCCTCTCACGATACTGACGGCATGCCTGACCCATGTTTGAGTATGTCTTCTTTTATTAAAACACTGCATCTTATGTACGTCTGTCTCTTTTCACATTAACAACTGCAGTGTTCATCCATCTGCAGGGAGACGGCACCAGTACATCTAGGGCCCTTGATGAGGACACTGTATCTGCAGATACAGAAATGCCAGAGGTACGACCAAATATGAAATGTTTTGGATTTATCTGCATTCTACAAATTGCGTATAACCATACACCTTGCTGCAGGACGTGACTGGAACAAGAAGATCATCTGCACGGAATGAAGTAACTATTTGTATTACCTACCATCTACATAATGGACTACTCTCTGACACTTTATCTCTTTCACAGGACATCAGATCTATTTACAAACGCCATCTGCTCCTCCAAATTGAAAACGATAAACTCGATACAGAATACAAGAAACTCCAAATAAAAAAGCTGAAGCTGGAAATCAAAAAACTGGAGAAGGAAGTAAGTATAAATTTAAACACAACAGAAAGCCAAGGTTTGGACTGTATGTAATGCTTTCATTCTTTGTCTTCACAGCTTCAACTAAATGATGATGACTGATATTTTTTTTCTCCCTTTTCTTTAATGGTTAATAAATGATTTAAAAACTGAGGCACAGTCTTTCTGAAATTATACATGCAACAATCCAAATAAAAAGGATCACTCGTTAATAAATGAGGTCAAAATAACTGAGGCAGTCTTTCTGAAATTATACATGCAACAATCCAAATAAAAAGTATCACTCGTTAATAAATGACGTCAAAATAACTGAGGCACAGTCTTTCTGAAATTATAAATCCAAATAAAAAGGGATCATTCCAAAAGTGGGATGACCATGAATCCAATTGGATTAACTGAAATATGTGTTTTTGTAAAGGTCCCTCACTGTTCTCCCGTCCATGTTCTCTGGAATAGCTGGGACAATGTCCTCCCAATGCTCCTCTAGCAACATTACGGGCGTTCTCTCGCGACGTATAATGGCAATATTGTGTAAGACAGCACAGGCAATAATAATGTCACAGGCCCTGTCTGGAGTGACCCTGAGGCTCTTTAGGCACTGGAATCGTGATTTGAGCTGGCCAAATGCCATTTCTATCCATGCCCTTGTTCTTGCGTGGGCACAGTTGAATGCCCTCTCTGCATCCGTTGCTGGTTCATGGTAGGGTGTCAGCAGGTACGGCATGCATGCATAGCCTTTGTCTCCGAGCAGGACTCCATTAAACTCCCCTGCAGAATGCAAGTACTGGTTCAGTATACATGGCATTCCTATGGTTAACACAGATTAATGATCCCCTCCACACATGTATTTATCACTTATGATAATTGGATCAATTATGTGTGCCTGATACGGTTTTCCAGAAAATAACTATAATTAGCACTTGGAATTCCTTAAAATGACATACACATTTTCTCCCTCAATACAAATTCCCACATTTATGAGTGTGCAAAAAATCCTTTGGGTAGTAAGATTCTCTTGCCTTGTGCAAACCTCTGACAGTGATGATGCACGGAAGATCCTGGAATCGTGCACAGAGCCCGGCCATTTCGCCTCGATGTTAGATATCATGCAACTTGTATCGCAGATCATCTGTCAGCATAGAGGGTGACCGTCAATGATATGGCACAATTTGCTTGGTAATTTAAGATTACTCAGCAGGAATAACATGTCAGTGCTATGACATGTTTGAAAGGAAAATACCTGACTTATACACTGACACTGACACTATCTCTGTACAGTAGCCTACGTACAAGTGCCTCTTTGTGTAAGGCTGACACTGAAATGCACATCTCTGTGAACAACTGCTAAGGTAATAGGATTTACATCCAAAGAAATGTCAACATCAAAGCTAAATTAATATATTATCAGAGTTGCACATATCTTCCAGATCCTATGATTCTGCCAGACAGCTGCCCCTCATACATACCTGTACATTTAGACTGTGGAAAGATTTTCTGTTCACATAATCTGCCTCCACAGGTGCAGATGGGGCCTGGATACGGACATGGGTGCAGTCAATGGCACCTATGACATTGGGGAAGCCTGAAAGAAAGTATTATGTTAATACAGAGACATGTAAGACTATAGGCAATTTTACATTTTTTTTTTTTTTTTTTTTTATTGTGACATACCTGCAATTGAATAAAATGCCTCCTTGATCTTCTGTGTCTCCAGATGTCCAGGAAAGGTGACAAAGATATTGAGATAACTCTTGAGGGCAAGGTACACCCGACGTATTTCCCTGCACACAGTTGCCTTTGATAGGCGTTCTGCATCACCCACACTGTATAAAAATGTCCCACAGGCAAAGAAACGCAGCCCTATGCAGATTGACTGCACAGTAGTTAATGCCTGCCCAGCTGGCATTTTAACATTTATTCAACATGAGTGAACTAATGCTGAAGGCCCAACAGTGAACTAATATAGAAAATTCCGTTCCCGCTGCCGGGGGGGTGTTTCATTTTGAAACAACATCACAATATCAACATTGATTCGCTTTGTAAAATCAAAACCAAATTCAACATTGATTCACCCATGAGTTATGATGTTAATTCAGTGTTGAATAAATGTTAAAATGCCAGCTGGGTGGAAGAGGCCAATAGGTTGAATCAACATACAGATCTTGTTTATATTTCAACGTTGATTTCAAATCAAATCAAATCAAGTTTATTTCTATAGCCCTTTACAATAACCAAAAGGTACCCAAAGTGCTTTACAACTAAGTCATAAAAACAGTTCAGAAAAGCAATACATGAAAAACAATACATAATACATAAAAACAAAACGTAAGAAAAAACAGTATAAAAACAATCAAAGGGAAAGTGCTATAGTGCTGCAGGATAACTTGAGCCTGCCAGAAGTGCACAAAAAGGAGCAGAAAAGGAACAATAGGTGAATCTAAGACAGAGTGACGCTGCTTATAATTAAAATGCCAATCTAAAAAGGTAGGTCTTCAGCTTTGATTTAAATAGACCGAGTTCAGTAGTGGTGCGAATGTCGGGGGGGGAGTTTGTTCCACAATCTGGGCGCAGCAACGGCAAAAGACCGATCACCCCACTGTTTACATCTGGCTCTTGGAACTTCGAGCAGAAGCTGGCCCGAGGAACGTAGCTCCCTGCCATGATTGCGGATGGCTACCAAATCAGACAGGTAAGCGGGAGCCAGGCCATTAACGGCTTTGAAGACAAACACCAGAAGTTTAAAATCAATTCTAAAACGAACTGGAAGCCAGTGGATTTATTGATAGGTTGTCAACGTTTCCGCAGTTGTTGGCTTTATATATTATTTCAACCTTGTTTCAATGTAGAAACAACAACTGACATGTTTTAAATTATATTTCAATGTTGAACGTCGGTTGAATGCCAGCTGGGTGGCTACGGTGGGTGCGCTTTCTAATATGGGGCTCCAGCAGGCTACATATATACACAATACTGGGCCGAGTAAATCTGTATCCCTCCCACAGGTATTCATCAGAGAAGGCCAGAGGATTGCTCCTGTCTCTGAAGACTAGGAGCTGGTGGTCTGAATGCTCTGTTAACGATCCGAGCTCCTTCCTCGACAGGGTCGTCAATAAATGGGCATGCCATGGCTGGTCAGAGAGGCTGTGGTGCTTAGATTCACTGCTTATATAGGCTACACCTATGTCAACTAACCTACTGGCTTCAGGCAGAATAGAGGCGGATCATCACAAATTGCAGGTGGGAAATAGAATACGACTTTTTTTAACCTCATGTTTTTTTAAACTCTTATGTTCGACACTTGTTCCATCTGATGTATGACTTGTGCTATATGAATAAAATTTGATTGAGTAATTGATTGTATATTCGGTTGATTTCGGAGACTGACAGTGATAACACATGATTTTCATTATGTTTATTTTTATTAAGTAAACACGTACAGTACAAGCCAAAAGTATGGACACACCTTCTCATTCAAAGCGTTTTCTTTATTTTCATGACTATTTACATTGTAGATTCTCACTGAAGGAATCAAAACTATGAATGAACACATGTGGAGTTATGTACTTAACAAAAAAAGGTGAAATAACTGAAAACATGTTTTATATTCTAGTTTCTTCAAAATAGCCAACCTTTGCTCTGATTACTGCTTTGCACACTCTTGGCATTCTCTCCATGAGCTTCAAGAGGTAGTCACCTGAAATGGTTTTCACTTCACAGGTGTGCCTTATCAGGGTTAATTAGTGGAATTTCTTGCTTTATCAATGGGGTTGGGACCATCAGTTGTGTTGTGCAGAAGTCAGGTTACTACACAGCCGCCAAGGAATATTTCCTCTGGCTCATGAACTCCGAGGCCTCAGGGGAAAGGTAATTCCTCCACAACAAACAGCAAATCACACATCTTCCTGCTTGCCTAACAAACACATCAGCTGATTTGATGTGCGCCCATAAATGCCAAGTCTTGTTTGTATGTTTTCATATTGCTGTGTCACAATATGATTGTCTTTTTCTTTCTTTTACAGCAAGAAAAGGCAAGAGGAGCAGTGAGAGTTTCCTCATGGAATCCACGTGTGTGCTGCACAACTCAATGGAATAAAAAGCCATATTGCTTTGCATGTTGTTACGTCATCCGTGTATAAAGTTGGAAAACTTTTGTTTACTACACTGTGTGATACAAAGGTACAAAAACTTCCCTAAATTAATGGTGCACCAGAGAAGTTCTGAAACTGAGACAATTTTCCTACAAATTATTTTCTATATTTTCAATGCAAAAACAAGAACACAACATTTTTAAAAACTCAGGTGACACGCATTTAAATGGTAATGGACACCTTTATTTATACTGTAGGTTATGCATGAATTGTTTGAATAATGTTTTGAATAATAATGCCATACCAGTCACTGCCATCCACATTCAAATGTCTACTTATTGTGACTGTTTGATATTAATAGCCCAGTATAACAATAAAAGGTTGTGGACAGAGAGGAAAAGCAGGAAAAGCAAGAGGAGGAAACAGAATTTCCAGAATTTCCCTGGTTGGAATCAATAAAGTCTATCTATCTATCTATCTATCTATCTATCTATCTATCTATCTACCTACCTACCTACCTACCTACCTACCTACCTATCTACCTATCTATCTATCTATCTATCTATCTATCTATCTATCTATCTATCTATCTATCTATCTATCTACCTACCTACCTACCTATCTATCACAAACAAATAAAGGATGGACAAAGAAATAGAAAACGTAGCATTCCTGCCCGGCACCACCAGCCTTAGACCCTCACAGCATGCAAGGAAAAACTCCCAAGGAAGACTTGTTTGTCATGGAAGAAACCTTGGATGGGCCAAGTCAGAGAGGGATCCCCCACCAGGACGGCTGGGCACGCACTACACTAGTGGACAGTGAAAAGACAGAAGGAGAGCGAGAGAAAGAGCAAGAGGATGTCCTCATTTCCGATGGCTGGTGGTCCTGGTCTTGATGATACATTTTCTCCCCCGTGGCAAGGCATCGGTTTCTCAACCTCATGAAGATAGCCTGGAAAGAGACAAAACCAAACAAAGACGCAGACAAACAGACAGACGGGGTCTCGATGATGCACTTCTCCTGGCCGCAGTCGTTCCTCGTCTGGTCCCAGATCTTCACAAAGAGAAAAAGAACATTTGACTGACTCAGTGTGGTCATAATGGAGGGCTGGGACTGGCAGCTCCTGCAGTCAGCCAGTCATGGCTGAGCAAAGAGAGACAAAAAGAGAGAGACAGACGCAGACAGACAGACAAAGAGAGAAAGAGCAAGAGAAAGACAGATGCAGACACACAGAAAAAGAGACAGACTGAAGGAGACAGAAAAACAGAGAGAAATACAACAGAGACAGAGACAGGAAAACAAGGCAGAAACACGTACCTGTGGCATGTGTGATTACTCTGGAATCTCAATGACCACATCGTTGTTGCTGCAGTCGGATGCGTCTTCCATTTCTGCCACCAGCTCCTCCTCTTCAGCTTGGCCACACTCTGTGTTAACGCCCATGTCCACTATGCAGTGACGGCTGTTGCTGATGTTGTAATGCAGAGCCGCAGCTTTCCTCTGTCGGTGAAACGTGACGCAGGCAGTGAACGTGACCAACACGAGGAGAGTGAGGAACATGGCGGTAACCAAAGGCACAAGCAGGTAGATCAAGTCCTGGTCCTTCTTCACCCGCAGGAGATACTGGAACACCATCTTGTAATGCGGTTTGCCTTTGACTGTCTCCATGGTGTGACAGGAGTAGAGGCCAGCGTCCGCTTCGGTGGGCTTCTCGATGAGCAGACCCTGCTTGAGTACAGTGTGGCGGGGGCCGGGGGAGATGATGCGGCCATGGTACCACCAGGACACAGGCAGGTTGCTGTCCACAGAACAGGGGAGGAGCTGGGAGATACCGACGGTGAGGGGGATGTCGAATGGCCTGGTGTTGAGCATGACTGCAGAAACACACAAACACACAGAGTCAGTGCGTGTCAAGGTCCACTTCAAGAATATGCCCCTGTTGTTTTTCGTCTGGAGTTTACAGGTATATTTTTAGCTGAAAAATGTATGGAAGTGAATATTCAACTTACTGTCAGATTTTGGGCACATGCTCACATCTCCATCAGCAATATCCTGAATCCTGGGAGAAGAGGACACGGTTAAAAGGACACATTACAGAAGGAGTTGTTGGAAACACAAGAGGACTCAGAGCTTATACTTACACGGATCCAGACTGCAAGCCAGCAACAGACGTGCACCGCTGCTGGACCATGTCCCAACCACAGTACGGGTCTCGGGCCAGGACACAGTCCGAACAGAACTTGTAGCGGCTGCAGTCCCTGGTGTTCAGCTGTATGATCTCGTCGTTGAATCCGGTGTACAGCTGGCCCTGAAGAAACACAACACACGTGTATTGATAAATTGTCCGCATTGTGCCCACATGCTGTCCACACGTCTTGCTTGCATTTGGTCCAAATTCATGCAAGATCTGATCTCAGAGCGTACAGATCTGATCTCAGAGCGTACAGACTTCATAGTTACTGTGTCCTGGCATGATTGAATGATACAAGTCACACTGAAAAGAAAAGTGTAAGCAACGCCTTAGTAGACGGGCTTATTCTTCTGTTTTTATACACAAAAAAGTTCATCAGCACAAAGCCCCTTGAAGCAAGTGCAGAAGAGTGCAACAAGCCATCCTGCCACAGTCAGTTTGCATCCTCTATGAATCAGTCAGTGCAGAGTGTTTGTGTGCTGTGATCAGCCTTACAGTGGAGGAGGACAGCTGGAGAAAGTCGATGGGGTGGGGAGCCTGAAACAGCTGCAGCTCTTCCAACACCCGGCCATCCTCTCCATTCAGCTTCACAGCTTTCTGCAGCCAGCCGGAGTCTGAGGGAGAAAGGGACCGAGAATGAGTTTTTCTAAAAAAGCCAAAAGTGAAACTCCTTAACTCTCTTTCAGTGTGAATGTTGTACACATGCTAGTGGCATACCTGTGCCTATGAGCATAACTGGATGCTCTTCTCCGTTCAGCGCTGTTACCCGGTCCACAACAATCTTGGTAAATGTTGTGTCGCTTTGAACCAAAAGAGGCCCTCCGGTCAGTGGTCGGACAACTGTCGCCATCAGATGGTTTTCCTTGACAAACTGGAGGGTCTCCTTTGGGAGGTCCAGAGAACTTTGGAAGCCTCTGGCCCTCATGGCATCGTTAATGCACTGGAACAACAAGACACAGGCAGATTAGGACCCAGCAGAAAACAGCATTGGTACTGGCCAGTGGTCACATGGAAACGTTAAATAAGACAAAGCCCAAAACCAGCTGCTTGTATAGTTGTTTTTTTTTATTCTGTACACTTACAGCTCCTGGACGGGGGTATGGCAGCTCCTCTTCGAGTGGTGATGAACCATATTCACTCCAAAAAGGGCCGTTGAACGCTCTGATGATGTCTGAGACTTTGTACGCGCACACGGCAGACTGGCTGCATGAATCCCTGTCATGGATTCAGAACAAAGCTCTCATTATACCTTGCTCTATGATACATTTACAGCTGTTTCGATTTCTAGGCTACATCTTGTGTTACTGTGCTAAGTAACTATGCTCATCCACATGTACAAAGAGGCACTCTAATAGTAATAAGCAACAAAGTGATGGCTAGGGCTAAAGGCCTCTTGACTGTAATCCTAGGTAACTGTTTACTTCTAAAATGTTCAGTTCATAAAGACTGGGACGGTCAAAGGAGCCTTTGCCAGAGATTCTTCATCTGTGAACATCATCATCTCCCTCTTCCATTAAAATGAACAAGGCTACAGTCAAACCCTGCTGCTCCTGACTGCCACAGCGCCACAGTGAGACGAGACGAAGGAAGACAACTCACGACTGAGAGGTGAAGGTGGCATAAAAGACGCTGTTCCTCCAGTCATGTTGGTCTTTCAGGAGGTAAACGTCCTGGACCAGGCTAGGAAGCGCCCCTTGGCCGATGGGACAATCCAGCCGAGCCTTTAGAAATGACGTCCATCTCGACATGAGGGCTTTTCGCCCCCCGATGTCACCCTAGGACGACACACACACAGTTAGTTCCATCAGCTGGATTTACACTGGCAGCTGAAGCAGGTTTAACTCCACTCCCAGATTACATGGGTTAATTTGCTGTATCAAATGACTTCGTTGTTACCTTGCAAACACGTGCAACCCTTGACACCAGAGTGCGATCTCTCTCCAAAGCCTTCTCAGTGAAGAAGAGGAAAATGCTGTCGTCTTCACCCTCCTCACTATTTGTTCCGGTTTCAACGAGGCTCATGGATGCAAAGGTGGGATCTGGAATCACAACAGCACACAGAAAACGCAACATTTAGCACCGAGGTCTGGCAACACCTGAAATCTGACTCAAGACAAACTGAGGCGTGCTGAAATATGAATACAAGGTTTACATGCTGAGACAGTTGAAGAGCTTACCATTCAGCCAGGATCCTGACGAATCTGTTTTAATCGTTTTCGGTCCACTTTTCTGGACCACTGGCTGTGTGCCCCAGAAGTCGGTGAATGTGGCCGAGTACAGCGTGTCTTCTGTGTGGTCAAAAAGGAGGAGTTAAAAATCATCAGTACAGTCAAAATCACAGTCCATCTCATATATTTCTCAAACTGAACAGGGCTGTCAGACCAGGGGCCACAGATACTCAAAAGCTGCAGATTTTTCTCTGAACCAGAGACTACACCAGCTCATTTCACTGTTTACGTCTTCCACTCTGAATTCACACAGAGAAACAGCACTATTGTACTTACCAACCAAAAGGGAGGTGTGGCGCTGGTTGGGCTCAAGAGGGACTTTGCCTGTTCCAAAATCTCGGCGGTTCTCCATGACCAGGTGGCTGTTGTTAAATGACTGATGGAGGAGAAGTTGGTGTTTAATTTTCACTCTGCTCAATCTACCAGTCCTCCAATTTCATGCCAAGTCAGTGTGTTGTACTCACCATGTAGTCACACGAGGGGCTGAACGCATTGGTTCCACACACGTACAGATTGCCATCATCAGTTCTGTGCATGGATTTGATGTAGTTGTCGCACTCCTTTGGAATAAACCATGGAATCAGTGAAAATTGGATCAAACTTCAGAAGTGGTGTTTTCTGACAAAGGTGCACTCATCACTGACGATTCATCAGTCATTCACTTCTTACCTTGATGTCCCCATGTTCCATCAGGCAGTTTTGTCTGGCTGATGGACTCACCAGCCACTGGGTCTGGAAAAAACAAGAAATCAAGATGTTCAAAAAACCCCACATTTTGTAAAATCTCTCAACTGTCTGGAATTCAATTACATGAGGGGACTATGACCTCAAAATGCTGAATCAGCCCCACAGTTTATGTCCTCCCCTATACATATATGTGCTACTAGCAAATAAAGGTCTTTATTGTTAAGTGGGTGGATGCTGAGATAGTTGGGACTGTAGGTATACGTATACCCCCACAAATGTGTTTGTTTACACTCAGGTGGTGTGTGTAGGTGTAAATTTATAGTAACACTGACCAGGGAAACTTAACATAGACCAGATCTGATTTTTATATGTGCATGTTCAATAGTATAACTTCAGTGGCTCAATGTAAGACTAAATATTGTAATATATACTTTATTATTTCTTCAGTCCCACAACTCTACACTGTGAAATTATTATCTGCTATGCCATGCAGGTCTGCAGTTGCTCCGTTTATGCTCCTGTTTAACTGACAGTGTTTTATTGTAGAGAAAACTTCAGTAAAGTGTTAATCACAATAAAAAGAAGCAGGATCTTACCTTGCCGATCATTTCGCTGATGTCACTCATGTTTAGAGACAGCACCATCTCTCTGCCTCCAACAAGGAGTTGTCCAAGGTCTTCTCTCGCCAGCATGGAGCTCAGGTTTGTGAAACCAGCCCCACTAAATTTTTTCATAGGTACATCTAAACCAGGAAAAAAAAAAAAAAAAAAGACAGAATATGATGAGAAGTCATTTCACCCTGCAGAGCCTTTTAATTAGACTTTTAATATTCCTGCATGTTGCATGGTCATCTGATATGTATAGTCTATTGTCTCCATGCAGAATGATCAGTATACAGACTGCTGCACATAAAGTAGTGATATGTGTGTGTGGACTTCAGTCCCTCCAAGGTGCTGAGGATTTCTTACTGTAGAATGGGACACTCCTCCTTGGTGGGTTCTTCCTCAAGGAGTTTTCTCCACTCACGATGAGGAGGAGCAAGATGAAGAATGTAAAGAGCTTCATCTTGTTGTTGTCACCTTAAGGTGGGAGAACACAACAAAACACAACAAGGTCAGTCAAAGGCCGCACAAGTCCAGACTCTGCACACTCACATGGTCTGTTGGTGGCAGCATGGCTGTGTTTCTCTCTAAAGAGCAAAACAGCTCTACAGGAGGTGGGTGAACATTTGCAGCCGAGAGCGTTTCATATTTAACATCAAATAAAATATGTTGACTGTTAGAAATGACTTCCATGCCGTGTGTCTGCACTCAGGCCATGGAACGGGGCAAGGGAGTAACTTTGTCTAGAGCGCCAACATAGGTAGAGCCGGCACTGTCTGCACTACACACTCACTCCCTGTTTCCAGATGACAGTAATGTAGTGATGGGAATTCCGGCTCTTTTTAGAGAACTGGCTCTTTTGGCTCGGCTCACTAAAAAGAGACGGCTCTTTCGGCTCCCAAGCGGCTCTTCAGATTTTTTTGTTGCTTAAATTAATTTATTACCAACAATAATGTAAAATTATGCGCAAAATGAATTACTATTGTAAAAAAACGTGTTATGTTTTTTTTTTTTAATTTTATATGTTTATTATATAAATATGCCTTTATTTATTCACTCTACATACTGCTACAAAAAATATATTATAAAATACATAAACAAACTTTTAACTATTTACAGTTGAATTGAATTGCTGTAGACACTGCAGCAGCAGCAGTTGCAGTAGACACTTCACTTTCATTAATATCAGATTCGATTGCTTGCGTTTTTTCTTCCCATTGCACTGATGGCTGGACAGTTGTCATGTGCCTGTGCAGGTTGTTTGTGGAGCCGGGTCATAAGAGATTTTTTTTTTCTTGCAGACTCTACACTCTGCCTTGCTAAATGAGTCCAGATTTTACTCCTTTTCCTGCTGTCACTCATTTTCTTAAATAGGCTACACCTTTCCAGCGCGTTTGTGTTGTCTCTCCTTGTGGCCCCTTGCTCTCTTTCTCTCTCGTCTCCCTCCCTCCTGTTCGTGTGTGTGTGTGTGTGTGTGTGTGTGTGTGTGTGTGTGTGTGTGTGTGTGTGTGTGTGTGTAACTGCCGCTCCGAAGTGAAGCGCTCAGCGCAGACAGACGGCACCCCACACCTTGACCAATCAAGTGCGGCTTTCGCAGAAAAAATAACCAATCGGCTCCCGAAAAAAAAAACGGCTCCTGATCAGGAGCCGTCACTATAATTCAGTACTCAACCCAGAGTGGATTATGACTTCGATCTAGTTGCTTACCTGTAGTTAAATCTCTGTATTTCTATCAGAGGTTTCCTTCAGTTAGTCGCTCTGATGTTCTCTCCTTGAACGCTTGGTCCAAAATGAGCCAGTCTCCTAACTTCTGATCCTTTTACATCATTTCAGCAGAACTTTCGGCTCTGTTACGCGACCGTGACGTCGCTGCGTTCGGCTTTGTTGCGTCACAGAGACCACAGGCGCGCGCTGACACGAGCGTTCCACGACTGTCCACAATGTCCATAACGGTAAAGTTAGCAATCTAACCATAATAACCTAAATAAATGACATTCATGAGCACCAGAGCAGAGTGATCATCCTTTGGGAGTTGGGAACATGCATTCTCTGTCATTGAACGTGTGGCCCAAAATCCCTGTGGAACAAATGAAAGCTGTTTGCAAAAAGTGGCAAAAATTAAGCCTATCCGTCATCACTAAATATGTCAAATAATCAATCAATATATCAACAAAAATCACTTCATGTCTCTGCTTGCCAAATGTTTGGGAAAGATATGACAGTCAAATAGGCCTTGGCTGCATGATTCCAAATAGCTTGTGTGAGCTGGTGGGAAGATTTTATCAACCACTCCATTGTTAAAGGAGAAACCCATTCTAAAGCACAAGATCCAGATAAACAAATAAATAACTGTGTCTGTGCCTTACCTGGGCCATGTTGTGTAATGGTGCATTCTCCCTCCTAAAAACTGGCATAGCAGACAAACAAAAAGCCTTAATAAACTCTGTTTATTTTAAACTACATGGTAGCACATAAAGCAGCTGCAACCATCAAAGACCCATCTGGAGGTAACTTATATCTTTTTATATCTGATCAGAGAGGGAGCAGTCCAACTGAGTCAAATATGCATTCAGAGCTACAGGGCTTTGTGTTACTTTGCCCAGTGTTAGAGACCATTAGAGAGCTACGCAGCTTCAGCAACAAAGTGACTTGACTTTGGTCTAACACGGAAAGAGATGGGTCAAAATGTCCAGAGTTATGCTTTGAAGTACCTGAAGCTTGTCTGAAGCTTGTCTGACTCTGACAGGTGAGACAGGATCATTTATGAGGAGAGAGGCCATGACACTGGTGGAAAAAGGTCTCAGTGCGTCCAGTTGCATGTGTTTTGATTCAGTGGTGAAATGCTTGAGAAATTATTTGCCAGTGCCGATGATTTTCACACAAAATCTGCTGCCAAACAATGAACCACACTAAATGACCACACCAACACATTTTCCTCCTGTGTGGTGTTCATATTTTTGTTACTCTTCCAGTGTTGGTTATTCAGCCAGGGTCTGGTAGACCCACTGCATTTTGGGGTTTTTAATTCAACACAAGCAAAAAAAATGTATGTTCAAATTCTCAACAGATGTTTACTTCATCGCAATTACAAGCACTATAAACAGCATATGTGGTCCTTTACCTTTGTTAGATAACATTTATGAAGTGCTCCTCGTCTTTTGTTTGTTTTTTCAATAAAAAAGAAAATGAATAATCAAGATATGAGTGGAAAAAAGATTTTTCCACTCATTTTTTACAAATGAAGCAATATTTTTCATAACTGTGGGTTCTTATAACTGCTGCAACACATTCAGGTCCGTTTACACAACACAAGCTGAACACACACCGTAACCATGTCAGTCTAGACAACAGATCAGCCCCACTGAACACACTGCCTGTTCACACCAGCCTACACAACACATTAGGGGCAGAGTTTTCCTTTGTGCGTGTTGCATATGTACAGTACATTCATGCTTGGTCACATTGTGGGAAATAAGTCTGAACTTATATTTCCGAACACGGACATGGTGCTACATAATTAATTTTGAATTTAATTGAATTAAATATGTGATGTCAGGGTGACAATATACAGTACAAGCCAAAAGTATGGACACACCTTCTCATTCAAAGCGTTTTCTTTATTTTCATGACTATTTACATTGTAGATTCTCACTGAAGGAATCAAAACTATGAATGAACACATGTGGAGTTATGTACTTAACAAAAAAAGGTGAAATAACTGAAAACATGTTTTATATTCTAGTTTCTTCAAAATAGCCACCCTTTGCTCTGATTACTGCTTTGCACACTCTTGGCATTCTCTCCATGAGCTTCAAGAGGTAGTCACCTGAAATGGTTTTCACTTCACAGGTGTGCCTTATCAGGGTTAATTAGTGGAATTTCTTGCTTTATCAATGGGGTTGGGACCATCAGTTGTGTTGTGCAGAAGTCAGGTTACTACACAGCCGACAGCCCTATTGGACAACTGTTAAAATTCATATTATGGCAAGAACCAATCAGCTAACTAAAGAAAAACGAGTGGCCATCATTACTTTAAGAAATGAAGGTCAGTCAGTCCGGAAAATTGCAAAAACTTTAAATGTGTCCCCAAGTGGAGTCGCAAAAACCATCAAGCGCTACAACGAAACTGGCACACATGAGGACCGACCCAGGAAAGGAAGACCAAGAGTCACCTCTGCTTCTGAGGACAAGTTCATCCGAGTCACCAGCCTCAGAAATCGCAAGTTAACAGCAGCTCAGATCAGAGACCAGATAAATGCCACACAGAGTTCTAGCAGCAGACCCATCTCTAGAACAACTGTTAGAGGAGACTGCGCCAATCAGGCCTTCATGGTCAAATAGTTGCTAGGAAACCACTGCTAAGGAGAGGCAACAAGCAGAAGAGATTTGTTTGGGCCAAGAAGGAGAGTGATGGAGTGCTGCGGCAGATGACCTGGCCTCCACAGTCACCGGACCTGAACCCAATTGAGATGGTTTGGGGTGAGCTGGACCGCAGAGTGAAGGCAAAGGGGCCAACAAGTGCTAAACACCTCTGGGAACTCCAGTCGTCCAGTAGGTGGCACTGTCGTGAAAAACAAGGGGTCTAGAATCGTCCAGTAGGTGGCAGTGTCGCGAATCATCCAGTAGGTGGCACTATCGCGAAAAACAAGGGGTCTAGAACTGCGGGTCCAGAACTGCGGGTCTAAATCTGCAGTCTCCGGGTCTGCAGACACATACTATTGGAAAGATGTAGTGTTTCCATTTGCCTTACAATACAACTGCAGCACTGAGGATCTACAATATGAGATCCCCCAGCTTAAGCAAATTCTTGAGAGGAAGCAAACTAGTGGTCAGGAAACACCAAGTGATTCTCTGAAATCGGTGCACTTTGTGTCCCACAGGTTTTCCTCAAAGATTGTCATATAAAGTAAACCACAAAATGCATTTTAAAACAAGAAATGGAAAGATCCATGTGTCTTTGCATTATAACACATGAACATATTTTAAAAATCATGTTTTGAAAAATTTTATGGGTTGCTGAGGCGTAGAGGTCAGCAAAATGAGCACATCCCCACTGTCCAAAGTTTCTTTTTCATTGAATATAAAACAAATAAAAATAGCCAGTAACCACAATTTTTTTCTGCTAATATAATCATTTGACTGTCTACTTTAACCTAAATAAAAGAAATGAGAAAAATGCATGAATTATTTATAAAATAGCACTATTTAATCACGTCCCCCAGTTTTGTTCAACCCCATAACAGCCCAGAAATGAAAAAGGGAAAAAAAAAGGAAAAAAACTGTTGCTGAGGTTGTTGTAGGGAAAGTAGTTAAGAAATACAGGCTGCAGAAGTGGTCTGAGAAAGCACTAGGCTTTTCAAAGAAACGCAGGACCTTGTGTGAGAATGAAGACCTGAGTAATAACTCCACCAGACAAGCTTACAACAGGTACACTGATAAATCTCTGAGCAAGGTGAAGACATTCTACACAAGAGATGATGTGAGTCGGATGACGACGGGGAAAAAGCAAACAATAACAAAGAAGAAAATTAAAATGCAAAAACGATTCCTTGTACACGATGAAAAACCTTCACAGGAAGTTTCTGGCAGAAAACAACACCAGTCACATTTCGTACGCCTCATTTTGCCGGCTGCGACTGTTTTGGGTTGTCCACCCCTCCCTTTCAGACCGTGACACATGCCAGTGCAGGTTACATGAGAATCTGGGCTTTCTGGCTGACAAGCTTTGTCAGCTTAAGCTTATTGAAACATCTAATTTAGAGTCTCACAGAACTTGTTTGCTGTGATGTTGGTAGCAAGGCCTGCATGTATGGAGAATGGAGGATTGCAAGAGCAGAATCGTTCCCCTCTCAAGCTCATACAATGGCGCACAGAAGGTGACCTACATGCAGTGGGCCAAAGAAGACAAAGCAAAATCAAATGATGAAGAGAGCTGTCTCAAAAATAACAGTAAAAAAAAACAAACATTGAGAGCATTCAAGAGGAGCTTGGAGAGAAGTTCCACACACACCTCACCAAGTTTAAGAGGCATCTCTTCAACATCAGGCAACAGTATGCCTACTACTGTGGACTGCGCAGCTGCATGGCCAATGAAGAATGCCTTATCCACGTTGACTTCTGAGAAGTACAGCACTGAAATTCAGTCAGTACACTTTGGATCATCCCACCAACAGGCCACACTTCACACAGGGGTCATCAATTAGCTACTCATGTCTGTCATCCATCCTAGAGCAACAAGGCGGTACGAGCCCCACACAACATGTCCAAAAAGCCAACAACACAACAAACACAACACTGTATACATCCATAGTGGGCCAAAAAAAAATTAACAACTCTGAAACTCAAACTATGATGGATGACAGAGATGAGTAGCTAATTTAACACACCTGCTCTGCACTACAGCCGATAAATCAGTGCAAGCACCGTCTTGTAATTCACACTGATGAAGGCCGGATGGCCGAAAGCGCTCTGTTGTGCAAATGCTTGAAAAGCCTGAATAAAAGATTTCACTAGCTGATGGACAGACCTGTGTGCGACCCACAACTTTTCTTTTTTTCTGTGATATTCGCTTGGACTGCGCACCAGAGGGTAAGAGCGCAGTGGCAACCCTGCACGTTAGTTTTTAAACAATGTTAAATAATACATTTATGATATGTTTATTTCCTTGTGTTTGTTTTAATGAATTAATTTGCCTATTCACTCGCTTGCGCAGCCTACACATGCTAATACCAAGAGGATAGGCTGATGGAAAAGGATAAAGCAATTCCTTTGTCAACGGCATGATGCGGATGATGTTGAGTTGTTGCATTTGGAAAAGAATGCAGATTTCATAAGAGCCATCCTTCTTTTTCCTTACGCCTCATCAATACTAATGCCCCAACCCTGGTACCCAGGGTCAGTTTCAATTTAATTAAATGTTGTCATTCATTCAACCCTGTTACAGTGTGTTCAACCCTGTTACTTGATACATTGTCATACTTTTTTTGATAATAATAACAAATATTAGATAAATGTTTGTTGAACTGTATGCAAAGTTTAGAGGACAAGTAGAAAATAAAAGAAAACCTAATCTAATGTTTATGTTAACGTATATTTTCATGATTTATGAAGACCACTTGTACATTAAGTTGCCATATCCTACTTGACAGTCAAATTATTATTTAGAATCAAATAAAATATACTTACAATAGGTTATTTTACACAGGTGATTACCAAGGCACTGATAGAATTTGTTTTAATATGTTTTAAAATTATAATCATACAGGAATCAAATTGTCCTGTTACGGGGTTGAATTTAAAACATCCTAAGTGACAAAGAAATTCCTAAAAATGTTTGGGATTTAATGCCTAAGGTGGGAAAATGTATTTTCTCAGAGGTTCAAATAATCCTTCATCAGATGCAATGTTCAGAAACACAATTTTTGTGGTATATTTTTCACTAACCAGAGAACCCAATGTGCACTGAATTCAGAGAATCACACCAAAGAGTTTAATAGAGCTCACTGTCTCTCTGGAGCCATATAAGGAGGTCTTCCACCAGATGATTAAACTGTAAAAAATTGCACTTGCATTACCTGTGAGCACTGCATCCTGTGAGCGCAGTTTTTCTGTGCTAAAGTTATCAAAGCTGCCATGAGAAGCACCGTGACTGATGAGCAATTTAGGGGTGCTAAGTGTAGAATCAAGAAGAGCTAGGGCCATAAATCTTGATGACTTTGTGGATGTGTTTGCAAAAAAAACACAGCAACAGGCAAATAAAACTGTTCTGAAACAAACTGTATAGCCTGGTAATCATAATCAGAGACTACTAATCCCTGGTGGGAAATTCTTCTTGTAAATCTAATTCTTTTTGTATTAAATTAAGCAAATATATGAGTGTTTGTTAAACATACTGTATAGCCTGGTAATCAGAATCAGAAAGACTATTGATCCCTGGTGGGAAATTCTTGTTACATAAAGCAAAGATACGAGTGTTTCTGTACTTGCTTCTGTTTGTATCTGCCAGTACCTGCTTTTTTCCAGTAACTGTTTTGATGACAATAAATGTATACCTTTTAAATTAAGCTGTATGTGTCTTTTTAAGGAAAAGGATACCTAGCCTATTTTAAAAACAATGAATTGCCTAACACATATACATAACACAATAAAATAAGATTGTTGTGGAACTCAAAATGTTAACTGTACTGTTATTAGTCTATGCACATTAGATCATTAGTAACATTAACTGTAACACAATAAACAAAAGTATCAGTAGGCATTTCCTTAAGTCTTTCTGATTGTTTTCTAATAGCCTGTATACTACAACAGTATGATAACATTCTGAAATGATGGCTTTTAGTTTTGGTGTGCCACCCCAAGATTTTGAGTGGCCCCATCTGGCCACCCCTATGAAAAATTTCTGGAGGCGCCCCTGCCAGCATGATAAAACATGTCTGCAAATCAGCAGTATCTCTTTTAACCAAGTCATATCAAGTTTCCAAGCCACTAACACCTTTAGTCAAATCAAATGGGTTTTACATGGTACTAATTAGCATTTAAGCTAGCGGACTTTAGCTTGCTAACAGATTGAAACACAAAAAGGAGCCACTGCTCAGTTTCCCTCACTGTAAATACATTTACCTCAAGTCGAAAACCTCCAATAACTTCTCTAAAATAAATTATTCAACTAACATTTTTCAAACATCTCACGTACCTTCAACGTTTCCCTGTTTGCTTTGAGCACGACCGTTAGCTCCTGTTAGCGGCGTGGTTGAGGTTAGGAAAGGGTTTGGCGTGACGGTTACGGCGTGAACAAGGGAACGGCTCAGGTTAGGAAACTGGACGCTGGAGTCAGGCGACCGCAGCGTGAGGGACTGTGAGCCGGGCGGCGGGTTCAACGTCCAGAGAAAATCAGTGAAGTGAGAGGAAATGTGAAAAGCAGCGAGGCGCTCCTTCAGGACGAGGCCAAACAGCAGCAGTGAAAAATGACTCTCTGGCTGCTGCTTTGTTGCTGCGCTTTGTCTTTCTGTCTTGTTTTGTTGTCCTGTTTTGGTTTGGTTTGGTGACTCTGTTACCCCCTGCATCCCACCCAAGAGTTGGAGTTTTTTTGTTGTTGTTTTTTTGTTTGTTTGTTTTTGTTTTTTTTCCCCACAAACACCTCAAATTCAGAGGATGGATGCTTTTGTTTTTTTCTTGGAAGAAAATACAGCAATAACAATACAAATTCGGATAACATGTTCTTTTTTTTGCAACAGCTTGAACTTTTTTTTTCACACTTACACGGCGGCAGTTGGTATGGGGACCAGCCCTGAAAGTGAGACGCTGGTGGCGGCGGCGGTGGTTGATAAGGGGACCAGCCCTGAGAGTGAGACGCTGGCGGTGGTGGTGGCAGCAGCTGAAAAGCAGGCCAGCCCTGAGAGTGAGATGCCTGAGAGTGGTACTCTGGAGCTGAGTGTTGATGCTGCTCAAATACATCTCCTCCAGTGTCTGTGTGTGCAACCTGTGGTGGGCGACGTGGTCGAACCACTGCCTCCCCTCCATGGTTCTCTGGCTCAATAAACTAATACAGGCAGACACTCCGTTAGCAAAACGGCTACGTTTCAAGAAGTTGAAACACAAGGTGAATGACGTCCTGACGGGATGGAAAATTAAACCGCACATTATTTTGTCACACCTTTTAATATTCGGCTAGTATGTGGCGTTTCTTTTACGATTATTAATTAAGTTTACAAACCGTTATTCCGTGCTGTGGTGTTTATGCGGGGAAAAACATAGCCGACATTCTGAAGCGATAACCACGTTTTTTCCTGATTGGAAGCTTTACCCCTGTGATTGACAGGTGGCTTTGCCCCTGTTCGGACTTCGTTAGGACTTTGTTAGGATGTGTTCAGACTTTGTTAGGAATTGTTAGGACTTGTTAGGACTTGGTTAGGAAGTGTAAGGACTTTGTTAGGACTTCGAAAGCAGGCCGATAGCCGCAGGCTACTGCTATTGGGGACTGTATCTTTTCTATATTGTTTGGGCTCATTCTTCATTCATGTTGATAAATTACGAAAAACTCCGAAAGCGAAAAAGTCTGTTTGAAAATTGACAGCCGCTTTTTTTCCTCGCAGCTTCTCTGCGCCACCTTTGCGTTTTCTCTCCATTTCGGTAGATCCTATGCGATAATGTTTGACCCGCGTTGCACTGCACACGTGATATGATTGGGCCAGCCCCGTGTCAGTGAAGAAAAATAACCAATGGGCTGCAGTGTCAAGGGCCGGCCCGGTGGTTAGTAAAAAAAACTCTTGCAACTTTATTTGCTAAAACCATTATGCAGGCGGGACCAAACTACGCAAAAGGGGTTGTTTAGCAATGTGACTGGGCCAGCCTAGTGTCAATCGAGCCGCTGATCTACTGACTGTATGGGCCGGTCAGCTGTTTAAGTAATAATAACAAAAAAAAAAAGTGTTGGGGGACTGTCGGCCCACTTAGCACATCAGCCCATCGGGCACACGCCCGATGGGCAGTCCACCCATGGTTTTATTCTCAAGCTTGGTGTCAATTCTGGTGAAATTCAGCTGAATGAGAAATCACACCACGACCAACACAGTCACCAGCCTGGAGCCTGATGACTGTTGTGTCTTGTGGCTGTTTACATTAATGCAATTTACTGCATTTTGAATTTTACATTTTAATGTTGCTATGATAACCAAACCCACATGGAGCATTCAATATGAGGATTCAATCCCAGTTCGTGATTTTCTTTGGATGGACCTCCAAAACAACTCATGCAGGACCTCGCTCTATCATTTTATGTGTCAGCAGAGAATATTATTGTTTGGATGATAATCATGTTTTTATGATTTCAGTTTTCATCGCTGTCTTGAAGACACTTAAAATGTTTTTACATTACATGAACACCAGTGCTGACCTTTCTCAATATTTCACATCCTCAAAACAATTCTGTTTTATATTGTTCCCAAAACACATTTGTATAATAATCAGAGACATGATTTATAATTTCTATGCTGCACTCAAAGTAAAATAAACACATGAATAAAAATCTGACAAGTAAATAAAATTGCAAAGATTGTTTGAAATTATTTGGTTTGATGAATTTGAGTCTCTGTCGTCCGACCACCTCGGCCTCTTAGCAGCAGGCGACTCCCAGCTCCCAGCTGCTCAACTGGAGCAGGAGCAGCTGCTCCCAGTTCAGCCTCTGCTTCTGTACTGGGAGATGCTGGTTGAGAGGAGATGAAGGTCTGGAATTGTCCAATGAGTCATCATCGTCCCCCTTCTCCTCCTCCTCCTGTCTCTACACGGTGAGACGGGTCGAGGAAGGGGCGCCCCTCCTCTTCCTGGCTTCTCCCCTCGTCTTCCTCTTCAGTCCTGCTGGACATCCCAGTGACTGTAGGATCATCATCAGCCTCATCCCATGGAGGTCCCAGTGATATGGGGATCATGGCCAGCACCCCTTGGAGGTCCCAGTGATTGCAGGATCATCGTCACCATCCCATAGAGATCCCAGTGATTGCGGGATCATCGTCACCATCCCATAGAGATCCCAGTGATTGCGGGATCATCGTCACCATCCCATAGAGATCCCAGTGATTACGGGATCATCGTCACCATCCCATAGAGATCCCAGTGATTGCGGGATCATCGTCACCATCCCATAGAGATCCCAGTGATTGTGGGATTTCAGTCTTCATCAGTGCTGGAGATCCAAATGATTGCAGGATCGTTGTCAGCTCTGTCACTGTGTCAAGAGGAAAAGACAAACTGTTACACTCTGCACTTGAAAGAAAAGAAAACAAAGAAATGAAGAAATTAAATAATTTGAATAAGTAAATAAGTAAGTAGTACTGAGTAAACAACTTAAAGGAAAATCTCTGAGATAAAATAAGTTGCAAAATTAATCTTACTTTAATGTGGGATGATGGGTTTAATCTGAGTCGCTGTCGTCCGACCATCTTGGCCTCTTGACAGGCGACTCACACCTCCTGCCTGTGGAGGGACCCGCGTCCTCAGAGGAGTCGTCATGCTCCCTCTTCATCGGACGTCCCACAGCAGGAGTGTCCTCCGTCCTCCTCCTCTTCAGAGGAGGTCCCTCAGCAGAGAGCTCTGCCTCATCAGGACCCCTCTCCAGAGCCCTCCTAGGAGACACAGCAGGTCCACAACAAGGTTATTAATGTTAACAAAAACTAACAAATTCATGAAAACTAGGTGTGAATAAAGTAAAATTAAAATGAAACACTAATGAAAAATACAAAACTATATTAACCTTGGTCCCAAAGGAGGCTGATGCTCAAGCTGCACCTGACGTTCCTCCAGATCCCGAGGAGGCTCCTGAGGCGGCGGTGGAGGATTGGCAGGCAGCTGCAGCATGGGGAGCTGCTGAAGCCACCCCTCCACCTCCTGGATCTGGTCCAGAACCTCCTGGGCCTGCTGGAACAGCTGGTCAAGGCCAGGTGCAGCTGGCTGGTCCTGGTTCAGCCTCTGGTCCTGTCTGAGGAGGTCCTGGTTGAGAGGAGATGAGGGTCTGGAGTTGTCCAGTGGCCCATCATCATCCTCGTCATCCTCTTCCTCCTCATCAGACCCGAGGCTCTCGTACCCAGAGTCGTCGCTGGTCAAGTCCTCGTCATCCCAACGCCCAAAGGCGGGGACACGATCCAGCAGCTAGAAAACATACAAGTTACGTTACGTTACGTTCAGTTTCTGTCACAAAGTAACAGCAATTTTTCTTTGATAAGGCTCAAAAATCAATCAATAACTAATGTACATTTAAGACACATTTAAATACACACACACACACACACACACACACACATATACACACCTGACGGTGGGCGAAAAGACGAGGAATATAAGGTTGAGGAAGGTCTCCCTCCTCGTCCTCACTGTCCTCCTCCTCCTCCTCTTCATCAGAGGAGGTGTCATCGAAGAGATGGAAGTCGAGGAAGGAGGTCTCCTCCTCTTCCTCGCTGCTCTCCTCGTCTTCCTCATCGCTGCTGATGGCCAAGATGTTCTCAGGCTCATCATCAGCTTCAGTTTCACCGCGTCAAAAGGAAAAGACAAACCGTCACACTCTGTACTTCAGTTGAACTTTGTCACCCCAAAAAATAATCATTTATCATCAATACTACTTAATTATAGTAGTATTTTTCCCATGAAAAACATCCCTTACTACCTCAAAAACTGCTTAATTATAGCTCTAAATCCCCCACCGCCTGCCTGCTGGCTGACCGGCTAGTAACCAGAGCTCTGTTCACAGGAAGATCATCCACAACATTCACAAAAATTATGGCATATATGAAAAGCTAATCATGAAAAAAATAGTTTATACTAATATTGTTCATGTGAAGCCATTTTCAGTTGAAGAAAAACATCTTTGAGTGGAGAAGGACTTGGAGAGGAGGCTGTGGTCCTCGATAAATGTGGCAGGAAATGTGAACACTACACAGTGTTCAGTCCAAAATAGAAGTTAAACACAAAAGAAAACCAAAAATAAGTCTATTCCATGAACATAAAATCACAAAAACTGAAATAAAATCGCCAAAACTCTTGTAGCAATCCTCAAAACATCCACACATCAGACTCAAAAATCAAACTAACAGACGGTGTTTTTGTGAAAAATCAAACCCACAATACTCACCAGGCTGAGGACGCAACGGAAACATGGTTTGAAGTGTGTGTGTCGCAGAGAAAAGTTTCTCCAAAGCTCTCACGGTCAGCGTGTGTCTTTGCAGAGACAGCCGGGTGTGAATAAAGGCCCTGATCTCTCTCTGACGTTTGCTGGACTTTTAGAATTCTGCTTCTCTGTGACGTCGTAATGCCGTTTGTGCTCAGCTCTGTTTAAACACACAGCAGCCAACAATGACAAGATCTGAGTGATGCTTTTCTTCAATTCAAAACAGTTACCAAGTGCTGCAAAAGTCATGGAACACAGCAAACATGGAAAACAAAAACTCTTAGCTGTCATGAGATGGATGCTCTCCTTCTTCTTCTCCTTCTTCTCCATAGTTAGTATAACAGGCAGGAGTTGCTCTAATAGTGATGTTTGGACAAGTAGCTGTTATGGTAGCTGCGGTTGTCACGGCAACAGTTGAAATAGTTGTAGCAATTATATTAATAAAAAGTAATATACCTGCATTACACACGTTATTCTGTTGTTGCTATTAATATATGCTATTACATTAACTGACAATGATTAATAACTAATTATTAAGTCTGGGGAGGTTCCTTTTTTTTTTCTTTTTTTTTGCGATTTATTGTTGTAATTTCAGAGTTTTAGTGTCCCATGAGTGTCTAATCTAATCGTTTCAGAGGCTTTGCCGCACAGACAAGAACAAATCACTCAGGGAAAACCAATTTTAACATAATGACACATGATATTTGCAGCTTCAGTCCAAGCCTGCACAATCAGACACATGGACACCTTAGTATGTTTTTGTGTCAATTTGTGGCCCCTTCAAAGTTGCTGCTGGTCACCTGGGTCCAGTATATCAAAAACCAAAGCAAAAATTCAAATTTGCAAATGAAGTCAGTATTACTTTCAGTAGTTGTGGTAGTAGTGGTATTTTGAAACGTAGCTGTTACTGTAGTAGCTGCAGTAAGTTAGTAGACACAATGTAATAAGCTATTAAAGTAACTGGCAGTTGCTAATATGTTATTAATTATTGAAGAAGGATGTGTTATTAAGTTTTCTGGCAGTTAATTTTTGTGGTTTTAAGCGTTTCAGTGTCATAGTCTTGAAATTTGGGGTGTAAAGATTCACTCAGTTCATGATTCAAACTGATTCACAAAGCAGGATTCACAACTTAATATCCTCATGATATTCTGAACAAAATTTGAATTTAGAAAAAGTATGATATAATTTTTTTTCCTGTTTGCTGCTCCAGGACAGCAGCAGCACTCTGAAATGCTGATCAGGGCTGCACGCCTCAATATAACGTGCAGTTTGTGTTGTTTTGCCATTTGTTAGTTTTGTTCGATGTTTAATGAACTGAGTGCAGCTGTCCACAAGCTGCATGGTGACATTTGAAGATGCACATCTCCATATTTTTGCATTCAACTTGACAGTCTAAATGCTGTTTGAGAGGCGTTTCCACACAGACAAGAGACAAATACTCAATACTGGGAAATGTCCTGACCCGACTCAAAGGAAGGACAAACTGTGGAGACCACACATGACTCTTTACACTATAATGAATTTATTGAATTAAGCAAAATGAATAAGTAAGTGTACTAGTCAGTTTTTGGATGAATGAACATGTAAAGGTGCAGGACAACCAAAATGAGCTGTGCTCAGCTGCATTGTTGCTGCATTGCTATCTTGAGGCACTTGAAAGTGACTGAGCAACAAACAGCAGCTCTGAAGTCAGTGCTGCAGTTTTCTCTGCTATTTGAAGCTCATTATCAAGGCAGTAATGCACACCTACATAGGGGGCGCCAGTCCACTTATCTGCTTGTGCTTTCACTTGGTGCACGAGTAGATCTGTTTCCTCTGCAGAGAAGCCTTCCCTGTTACCTGGAAAATCCATCATTATAACAAAGTTATTTTATTGTAACTGTGCACTGGTATATTTTTGTCTTCACTCAGGTTCCTGCGACCAAAAAGCACCTGATTACAAATATAGGCTGTGCACAGAGTCCTGTTCACTGACCTTATTCTGGTTGTATCAGTGGTTCTCTTTCTATCTCTGGTGAAACTGAGACAGAGAATGAGAGGAACAGGACCTGCCATGGTGTTATCTTATGTGACATTCCCTTGCACTCGCATAACAGATTTTCAGTCTTGTAAAATTTTGACTAGCAACAACATTAAAAAACAAACAAACAAACAAACAAAAAAACCCATTAGATTGTCCAAACTGGGGTGACAAGGCCTATTTTTAGGGTGATAAATCCACCCCTGCCACAGGTACGGGTGAGCACAATGGTTCTCAAACTTTTTTCAATAACGTACTCCCTTTGAAAATTTTTCAGCCAAGTTCCCCCAATCGGTTAAAAAAAAAATCTGGTAAAAGAAAAAAATATTTTGCAGTCCAGCTCCATCAGTTTCTAAAACAACAACTTGACACGGAGAAGAGTTTGTTGTTTGTGTTTCAGCTTCTTTTTCTCTTCTTCCTCCTTGTTCTCAGCTGTATCGCTGCAACATTTCAACCACTAATCTGTTCTCTGGATTTTTTTTTGTCTTGTCTTCCCGGTCATAGTGAACAAACGTCCTCGCTCGGTGACCACGGCAGCAGATTTAAACCACAAGACTTACATTTACATTTTTTATTCAGTTTATTCCAGCATAGGCTAATTATTTTAGCAAATATGCATGACTGATATTTTTTGTAACCCTCCCAACCACCTGGCTCAGTTAATGTTACAGAGAAATCTTCCTGATAAGCACAGGAGGAGCTGTGGTGGGATGTACCAATAATATGCTGGTTATCCAGGTTCTCACTTGGGGTCACCAAGAAGCCTCAGGCAGCCACAGGGGAGGGCAAACTGGAGCCAAACTGCATCATGAACACAACCTGCCCTGCAGCAGACATTTGCTCTTGAGCCCCCACTCTGAGCACTGACTGTCACCTGTGTGCAGGTTGGTAGGACCCAAATGCAGGAGCAGGTTGCAGTGAAGAAAAATCATTTATTAAAAGAAAACTACAAGAGAACGACTTGGAATAATCACAGGGAACACTGGAAACACACATGGCCGCATAACACATGGCAGCAAAGACAATGATCAGAAGAAGAACTGAGCTGAAGACAGGACTTAAATACACAAGGAACTAAGAAGATAACCAGACACACCTGTGGAAGGGGCTGGAGCACCAGACAGGAGAACACGTGCCCTGCGTTCCAAATCGCATACTTATACTTTTTACTTTTAGTATGTACTGCAGCTGCCCTTACAAAGTATGTAGTTTAGTATGTATTGGGACATACTAATTCTTTTTTTCCCTACTAAATAGTATGGTAGTATGGGTATTGGAACGCAGGGAGAGGAGAGGCTGAGGGAAACACAGCCAGGACAACCAGGGATGATCACACACTCAGGACAGGTGTGGCACTGGGAGGGGCAAACAAAGCTGAGGAACCAGACACAGGTGAAACCACTGATGGGAGTGGTACAGCACGGCAAAGGAAACTCGACCAAAACATGAGGAAAACACAGAAAAACAAAAGTCGAGTACAAAACCACTGGAAACTGAGAATCATGACACTAACACTCAGAGAAATGAACAAAAAATAGCCTGCCTTTAAAAAGCTGAAATGTATTACCTTTTTCTTTTTTTAATGATGAACTCACTTTAAACCCCAGTACATTAATAATGCACAGAAAGCATGCAGTCCCTTTAACTGGAACATAGTTATAGTTAACATCCAAGACCAGTGGCTAACACTAAAATACAGTTTTAGTTCATGAAGTCTATGGTACTGTCCTCGGTGCGCTTGTTGCAGCTCATAAGTCCACAAAGACAATGTTGATAACTTACAGTCTCAGTGTGTTGGGATGCAAATGGAGGCACAGGACACTTCCAAAGTCAAAGCAAACTCCAAGAAATGCAATCTCATTGATATACAATTTATTGCAGGAGCAAAACCAAGTAAATATGGAATGCATAAAGAAAGGCTGGGACACAGAACTGGGTATGGAAATAGCAGAGGACACCTGGGAGGAAAGCCTGAAGTATGTCAACACTTGCTCTCTGAACGCTAGGCATTGCTTGATCCAGTTTAAAACCCTGCATATGTAACCAGTACGCAGCAGTGATTAACTAAATGTAAAGAATAACAGTATAGAAGCAACTATAAGAATGTGGACCAGTCTCAGAAAACCTAGGACCATGAGTTGGATTGCTATAATGCCATAGAGCAGTGATCCTCACTATTTTTTTTTTCATGATAGCCACACTGGCAGGACAAAGTTAACAGGAGAGCTGCTTTTAATACAAAACACCAAAACCACCCCCACCCCAAACACACACACACACACATATACTCCCCACCAAGCATATCTGCCTACTAATTTGTCACACAATATGTAATGCAGTCAATACAGTTATGATTAAAAATAGGCTTACCTTAATACTGAGATGAGCGGAAGCAGGCATGCATTTCCTTGACTTTCTTCATGTCATATTTGTAGTTTGTTGTTGCAATCCTTGTGAGGCAGTTCAGATGCGCATTGGTGAGCCGTTACTACACAAGTGTGCAGTGTTGCCAGATTGGTGACAGTTTCCATTCGTTTAGCCATATAAATACATTTTTGTAAAAGCAAAAAAATGCTTCATGCATACGGTGTAATGTAGCGTATGAATATAACATATTTTCTAATCACCCAAAATTATTCTACACCAGCCCACTATTAATTTACCCTTCCAAAAGCACTATTGTTATTGTGGTGCTCCAGAGGGACACCAAAACTGGCAACATTGCAGTTTGTGTAGGCCTGAGCGCGTTTTGACAGTTTCTTGTTTATAACCTATACTGTCATTGAGAAAAAAAAAAAAAAAAAAAAAAAAAAAAATATATATATATATATATATATATATATATATATCTCTCTCTCTATACATATATATATAGATATAGATATAGATATACAGTACAGGCCAAAAGTTTGGACACACCTTCTCATTCAATGCATTTTCTTTATTTTCATGACTATTTACATTGTAGATTCTAACTGAAGGAATCAAAACTATGAATGAACACGTGGAGTCATGTACTTAACAAAAAAAGGTGAAATAACTGAAAACATGTTTTATATTCTAGTTTCTTCAAAATAGCCACCCTTTGCTCTGATTACTGCTTTGCACACTCTTGGCATTCTCTCCATGAGCTTCAAGAGGTAGTCACCTGAAATGGTTTTCACTTCACAGGTGTGCCTTATCAGGGTTAATTAGTGGAATTTCTTGCTTTGTCAATGGGGTTGGGACCATCAGTTGGGCACGAGCATGGGCACACTTTAGACCTCATCCTATCATGTGGTTTGACTACTTCCAATGTCTTAGTATGTGATGCAATTTTTTCCGACCATATGCCTGTTTTATTCGAGTTTGCCTCGCCCTGCCTTGTAAACAAACCGTGCGCTGTTGCGCGCAGGTGCCGTATGGTTAACCCTGGCACCGCTGCACAGTTCTCCTCTGCTTTTTATGTTATTTTGTCTGACTCTGTGTCACCCCTTGACACGAATACTGAAGGGTTAACGTCTTCCTTCTTGACCACTTGCTCCTCTTAAAACGATGCGTCCCAAACCTAAATCTGAGCCATGGTTAAATGACATCATGCGTGCTGCGAGGCGTGAATGCAGGCGAGCTGAACGCAAGTGGAAGAAAGACAAACTCCATGTTTCTTATGATCTCATGAGGGACAGCTGGAAAAGATATCAAAAAATTGTTAAACAGGAAAAGACAAAGCATTTTTCTGACATCATTTCCAGTCATTTTAACAAACAACGTGTTCTTTTTAAAACCATCGATTCTATTTTAAATGTTCCCCAATCCACCGGCCTTGAGGTTTCTTCTGAGGTCTGTGAAAAATTTCTTGTCTATTTTGTTGAAAAGGTAGAAAATATCAGAGGCCACATATCCCCCCCTTTATCTGACCTTTCTATTGCTCACACTTGCCCTGCGGTCCTGAACTAGTTTGAGCCAGTGTCTCTCCTTACCCTCAACAAAATTGTCACCCAGCTAAAGCCAGCCGGCTCTCCCACCGATGTTATCCCACCTCGCCTTTTTAAAGAGGTTTGGGAGACCATTGGTCAAAGTGTCCATCAAATTATAAACAGCAGCCTCGCCTCAGGCACTGTTCCGGTGTACTTTAAACAGGCCATAGTGGAACCTTTAATTAAAAAGCCAAATCTGGATCCGAGCATCTTATCAAATTTCAGACCAATATCGAAGCTTCCTTTTATTTCCAAGATCCTTGAGAAAGCTGTGCTTTTACAACTGCAGTCTCATCTTGATGTTCATGGCATCCTTGACATCTTTCAATCTGGTTTTAAAGCTTTTCATAGCACTGAGTCTGCACTTTTAAGGGTTTTTAATGATATTTTATTGACCACTGATTCTGGTAACACAGCCCTTTTAATGCTTTTGGATTAAACAGCAGCGTTTGATACGGTAGATCATGCAACTCTCATTGCTTGCCTGGAACAATATGTGGGTTTAAAGGGTACAGCACTTGATTGGTTCAGGTCCTACCTGTCAGAGAGAAGTTTTAAAATTAAAATTGATGATTGTGTCTCCTCATGTGCCCCCCTATCGTGGGGAGTTCCCCAAGGGTCCATCCTTGGACCAGCTCTCTTCTCTCTATACCTTCTCCCGCTTGGGCAAATTTTTAAAAAACATAATATATCATATCATTTATATGCAGACGATACCCAAGTATATCTCCCTTTAAAAAGAGGCGATGGCAGCTCAGCCACACGTCTGCTAGACTGTCTCAGGGAAATCAAAGCCTGGATGGCCCAGAGCTTTTTAAATTTTAATGAAACAAAAACTGAAATAATCATTTTTGACCCCAAGGGAAACTATGATGCCCCTCTTAAGGACCTGGACCCCCTTTTACCTTATTTTAAACCCACAGTTTCTAATCTTGGTGTAAAGATTGACAGTGATTTTAAATTGGACCAACAGATTAACTCTGTTGTAAGAACCAGTTATCCAAGATTAAATCTGTCCTATCTTTTAGTGATTTTGAGCGAGTGATTCATGCTTTTATTTCCACACGTTTGGACTACTGCAATGCACTTTATTTTGGTGTTAACCAGGCTTCCCTGGCATGCTTGCAGTTGGTCCAAAACACTGCTGCTCGCCTTTTAACTGGCACTAGAAAACATGAACACATCACCCCGATCCTCGCTTCTCTTCACTGGCTTCCAGTCCATTTTAGAATTAATTTTAAAATTTTATTGTTTGTTTTTAAAGCACTGATTGGATCAGCTCCACAATATATTTCAGACCTCTTAGCTGTCTACACTCCCTCACGATCTCTTAGGTCAGCTGATCAGCTCCTCCTTGTTGTCCCAAAGAGTAATTTAAAAACACGAGGTGATCGAGCCTTTTCTGTGGCGGCCCCTAAATTATTGAACGAGCTACCACTAAAAATAAGGTTGTCCCCCACCCTACCTACTTTTAAATCACGTCTTAAAACTTACTTTTATTCATTGGCTTTTAACTCAGCGTGAGAGTTATGTGACCTCTGTTCTTGTGTGATCTCTGTTTCCTGTTTGTCTTTTTTTTTTTTTTTTTTATTCTTTTTAAACCTGTCTTTATCTGTATCCTCATTTTAATCCTCATTTTCTTAACCATTGTGTCTCTTATTGTTAATTACTGTGCAGCACTTTGATAAACTTTTTATGTTTTCAAAATGTGCTATATAAATAAAGTGGATTGGATTGGATTGGATCAGTTGTGTTGTGCAGAACTCAGGTTACTACACAGCCGACAGCCCTATTGGACAACTGTTAAAATTCATATTATGGCAAGAACCAATCAGCTAACTAAAGAAAAACGAGTGGCCATCATTACTTTAAGAAATGAAGGTCAGTCAGTCCGGAAAATTGCAAAAACTTTAAATGTGTCCCCAAGTGGAGTCGCAAAAACCATCAAGCGCTACAACGAAACTGGCACACATGAGGACCGACCCAGGAAAGGAAGACCAAGAGTCACCTCTGCTTCTGAGGACAAGTTCATCCGAGTCACCAGCCTCAGAAATCGCAAGTTAACAGCAGCTCAGATCAGAGACCAGATAAATGCCACACAGAGTTCTAGCAGCAGACCCATCTCTAGAACAACTGTTAAGAGGAGACTGCGCGAATCAGGCCTTCATGGTCAAATTGCTGCTAGGAAACCACTGCTAAGGAGAGGCAACAAGCAGAAGAGATTTGTTTGGGCCAAGAAACACAAGGAATGGACATTAGACCAGTGGAAATCTGTGCTTTGGTCTGATGAGTCCAAATTTGAGATCTTTGGTTCCAACCGCCGTGTCTTTGTGAGACGCAGAAAAGGTGAACGGATGGATTCCACATGCCTGGTTCCCACTGTGAAGCATGGAGGAGGAGGTGTGATGGTGTGGGGGTGTTTTGCTGGTGACACTGTTGGGGATTTATTCAAAATTGAAGGCACACTGAACCAGCATGGCTACCACAGCATCCTGCAGCGACATGCCATCCCATCCAGTTTGCGTTTAGTTGGACGATCATTTATTTTTCAACAGGACAATGAGCCCAAACACACCTCCAGGCTGTGTAAGGGCTATTTGACCAAGAAGGAGAGTGATGGAGTGCTGCGGCAGATGACCTGGCCTCCACAGTCACCGGACCTGAACCCAATCCAGATGGTTTGGGGTGAGCTGGACCGCAGAGTGAAGGCAAAGGGGCCAACAAGTGCTAAACACCTCTGGGAACTCCTTCAAGACTGTTGGAAAACCATTTCAGGTGACTACCTCTTGAAGCTCATGGAGAGAATGCCAAGAGTGTGCAAAGCAGTAATCAGAGCAAAGGGTGGCTATTTTGAAGAAACTAGAATATAAAACATGTTTTCAGTTATTTCACCTTTTTTTGTTAAGTACATAACTCCACATGTGTTCATTCATAGTTTTGATTCCTTCAGTTAGAATCTACAATGTAAATAGTCATGGAAATAAAGAAAACGCATTGAATGAGAAGGTGTGTCCAAACTTTTGGCCTGTACTGTAGATATAGATATAGATATAGATTTTTTTGTTTTGTTTTTTGGAGTAACACTGCCATAGAGACACAGGACACGGATGTGGGTTTGAATGTATATTAACCATAAACCATATAGATGCAATGTACAATGTGGCAATTACAATTCACCAAAATAACAAAATAATAAACCCTGTGCGCACAGTAAAGAAAATAATAAAGACCCGGGTCATTTTTAAATGTCTTTGTAAAAGTCACAGTTCTCACGGCCACTCCAATGTAGGAACGTGAGTGTTGTTCAGTTCACAGCCTTCCGACTGCAAGCAACAGGTTCTCTATCTTGTGGGCTGGGCTCGCCATCCAGTACTGGAAAACTTCTCCAAAATCTGAATCTCTGAAATCTCCCCTGAAGTCTTGATCCGTTGCACGATGACCTCACACTAAAAAAAAAAACATCTGACCTAGGAATAAGGCCAGAGGAAATGACCTTCATGCTACTCCATGAACATTTCTGATCACAGCAGGCCCAGACTGTACATAAGGAGAACCGGGAGAATTCCCGAAGTCACTGGCCTGTCACTGGCCTGCCGGTCCTACAGGTCGCCGGCCAGGCCAATCATCTAGTGTTGTAGTCAAGACCACCTAACCCGAGACCGAGTCACGACCGAGACCAGAGCATGCTGAGACCAAGACAAAACCGAGACCAGAGCATGCCGAGACCAAGACAAGACCAAGACCGAGGGGGGGGCGAGACCGAGTCAAGACCGAGACTAAACCAATCATTCAATTATTGACAAATTACAGTGTGTACTATGTTGTATGATCAGTATATGACACTGTATGTAATCAACAGACGCATTAGTCTTCGTCATAATGAAAAATGTATTTATTTTAAATGTAAAGCCATTTGTAAGGCCAACAGGCCTGCAGTAGAAAATAATTTCTCCACATGGTGCTTTCAAAAGTAAGGCCAACAGGCCTGCAGTAGAAAATAATTTCCCCAAATGGTGCTTTCAAAAGTGCTGTCACAGTCAATATATGAAAACCATGAAGACTTGAAATGCAAGTCTAGAATAAAACAAATTTACAATATTTAAATTTTTTTTGTCATTTTTCAAAATGATGCATGACAAAATTAGAAGCAGTATGCCTCCCAACCTTGTTAAAATTAAGATCTGAAAATTATTGTTAACAGCAAACATGGCAAAATGGAAACACATTGTTGCTGGGTTAGGGAAACTTAAACTTAAGATGCAAATGATAATAAACTGAATAAACAAGCCAACAGAGCTATGTGCAATAGCAGGGCAAATGGCGACAGAGTGGCAAGTCTTCCTTTCGTTACACAATCTATGTCAGTGCGCTGCTGTAGCCTGGAAAGTTTATTTGCCTTTCCGTGTTAAAAATAGATTCCGTCTTATTTTTCTGCTAAGGTTTATGTAGCCTATATTTATTTATTTTATTTTATTTATTTATCCTTTATTTTACCAGGAAGGTCCCATTGAGACACAATGTCTCTTCTTCCAGGGAGTCCTGGATAGTATGCGTTTATGTGTATGCTCATTAGCAAGCTAACCTGTAATTAGCTTCTGAAAAATTAAGAAAGCTAGCGCCGACAAACTGTTGGTCATGTGTTAAAGTTTTGTTTATGGTAAAAAAAAAAGAAGAAGAAGAAGAAGAAGAAGGGACGACAGAGCACATAAAGCTAATTAATAACGACATTAATGGCATGTTAATAGCTAGCTTTGCCAGCTTGACACTTAGGCTACTTTTCCTTATGCTTCCTTTCGAGGTGACGATAAAAGTTCGACGTGGTCCCAGCCGTCTCGGTCAGCGTTATTTTACAGAGATTACACTCTGCCGAGTGCTTTCTCTTTCCAGTTGACTTGCAAATAAATGCAGTATATTTTGAAAAAGCAAATTTTATTATCGCTGACTTTGACGACATCTCTGCAGCCACAGACGGTGCCCTCCTCTCTCCCTCGTATTCTCATCCCTGACAGTGGCACATGTGGGGCAGCCAGGGGGCAGTGTTAACACTTTTAAAGTGACAAACTTTATTGATATATTTGAAAGACGAAGTATGCAGTTTTAAAAAATCACTGCAGATGCGGTCTCGGCTGGTCTTGAGGAAAAATCCCGAGTCCGAGACAAGACCGAGTAAAATTGCGGTCGATACCGAGACAAGACCAAGACCTTGAAAATGTGGTCTCGAGACTGATCTCGAGTACTACATCTGTCACGGTGGAGGCTGGAGGAAGGTGGAGGACCCAAAAGCAGGAGCCGCAGGCAGGAAAAAAGCTCAGTGGCAACAAAATATTTAATAGCTGCAAGGACACAAGAAATCGGGCAGAATGCAACAGAACACAAAACAAAACAACACAGTACAGAACGGAACAATACAGCACAATGAACCGACGAAGAACAGAACTCAAACAGGACTAAAATACACAAGAACTAATCATCAAACAAGACACACCTGGGGAAGGGGCTGGAGCACAAGACAGGAGAACACAGAGGATAGGCTGAGGGAAACACTGGGAGGGATCAGAACAATCAGGGATGATTAACAGACACAGGACAGGTGTGGCACAGGGAGGAGCAAACAAGACACAGGTGAAATCACTGAAAGGAACTAGGCAAAGGAAACTCAGGAAACAGATACAAACAAAACCATGACAGAAACACATGAAACAGAACCAAACAAAACACAAGCAACACAAAACCATGACAACATCACTACAATCAGCTGTCAGGCCGGTCCACTCCGGCTGGCCTTGCCTGTCTGACCTTTTTTTTTTTTTTTAAGTCAGAGAAACAGGCCAGGCCAATGAGAGCCAGCAGCCTGTGAGGAGATCAAGATGTGATTGGTTTGTTTTGATTAACACCCGCCCCAACAGTCCAAGTCCATTGTAAAAAAGAGGAAAGGTGGTGCAGAAAGGGAGAGAGGAAGAAAAAGAAAGGCACTCGAGGAAGACCTTGCAAAGTACCTCAAATTGCCCTTTTTATTCAGCCCCATGGCTCTCATGAAGTTGTAATAATAGCGTTCTGGGCACTACAGCGTTATTCTATTAAGTGTTGGTGTTGAATTTTGCTGTCTGTTGCGGTACTGTTATGTATGCCAGCCCAAACATTAAAGCTATTGTATATTTCAACCTTGGATTTAGGTTGGGGTTCATTTGTGTTCCCTGCTATGATAATCAGATCCTTAAAAAATGTTAGTCAATATTATGTGATTGTTTATTAGGAACTACTGTATGCTCTCCAACTGTATTATACATTGCGTGTATGTGTGTCTGTCTGTGTGTGCGTGTGTGTGTTCTGTGAACAGGTAGGATACGTCTCTTATCTGAGTTGACTTGACTTTGTCAGTGACTAATGTTATTGAAATAAGTTCACATAAGTTGAAGTTGCTGTTTATTATTATTATTTTTATTTTTACTCTTCAATGTTGCATATGGTATTGCTTGGCATATTATATTGACTGGCAATATAAGCTGGCATCTAAATGGTTTGCTGACAAGATAATACAGTCATGTTTTTCACTTAACATAATATCATAGCATTATGTCAGTAGTCATGTTGTCACTGTAGTATTGAGGGGCACATTTTGGTGAGAGGTTTCAGTGGTATGTAGGAGAGAGAAAAGGACTGGAGTGGACTGCTGCTGATGACTTATATGGTGAATACCCAGATGTGAAATGGAATAATGCTGTGACTACTGGATTCATACGGAGTGTCCATGTGGTATTGGAGTGAGTGTTGTAGTGACTAGTGCCTATATTGAAGTGCATATTTGTTTTGCCTCAGCCAACATGTACTACTGAGTGTGTGTGTGTGTGTGTGTGTGTGTGCATGAACGTGCGTGTGTGGGCATGGTGGCCTGGTTACATGACTGACTCCTGGCCTGAAAAAGTCTCCAAGCATGGCCCCGGGCCCAGGTGACTTTTTCACCCACCATACCAGCGTATCGTGTAGCACTGAACTTTTGCCTGTTTCCCTCACTCCCCCACACACTCAGGCATTTACACTGGATGGACATTGGGATTGGGACAGAACCCAAAGTGCATGCTGAGAAACTTAAAGGAGTATTCCAACGTTTCGGGCAAAATCCCCTTTTTCCGACTTACGCAGACTGAAAAAAGATGTTCAGTACCATTTTCACCTCTGTATGTCCAGTGGTTTGGTTGCTACAGGTAGCATTTTGTGTTAGTTTAGCATAAAGACTATGGGAATCTATAGGAGTCGCTAGCCAGGCTCTGCCAAAGTGAATAAATAAACCTTACAGGAACTCTGAAGCTGTCTTATTTACACATTGGATCTGGTGTGTTTGAAATACACGTCTTGGGATTTTTTTTTTTTTTTCAAAAAGTTGCTGCATGCCATAGTCATACATGTAGATTTCTGTTGTCTCAAATATTTTGATTGTGAAGCATCATTTTCAGGATAACAAAATGTGGCATTGTCATGCTTCTTTTTTGTTCACAGAGAACACAGAAAAACCAATAAATAAATGCTTAGCAAAAATTCTAATCATATCTATAGCATCGGCTGTTGAATGAAATGACATTTCAGAAACAACCACTGGACTCCTGTCCCATAGCCAGCCTCACACTCTCCTCTTATTTACACCACCTCCTTCCCATCCCCACCCTGGACTGTGGTTACGATTCAGTTCCTTTTGTAAGATGAGAGATCATGGGTTGCCAAATTTTCTCAAAACCCTTGAACTTATCTTAATGATAAATCAGATTCTCTTGAGGTGAGAAGTGCCCATCAAGTCTGACAGCCAAATTTTCAACGGTGAGACTTTTTTCTTTTTCCAAAATAACAGAACAAGTTTTTTTTTTCCTCCGCAGTAGTAAGTCCAGATAAGCATTGTGCCAGTTTCAATTTCCTAACATGTTCACATATCCCCAGAGTTATTAAAACTGGGTCTGGGTCTATATCTGAACATTCAGAATCTTTAATATATCCACTAACATTGTAATTTGAGACAGAGCATGCTGTGAGGGAAATTACCTTCCTCTGACTTAAATTCTTCACGCAAATATTTGATGTAATTCTTCCTTGGAATAATGTAATCTGTGCATGTGTATTTATTCAGTGCAGTGTCTAAGAGGTCTCTACTAAAAATGAATAAAAACAAAAATACAGCAGATACATTCAGAAGAGAGGAAGAATTTACAGGTCCACCTGTACAATCTAATGCAGTTCAGGTCAACAACTCTGTCATAAATTCTACCTTTTAACAAAGTTTACAATGTTCAGTTTGTGTTGACATTGTGGAGAATGTGTAAATTTAATTCTGTGTTTATTATTGAAGTTGTGGTTTGTAGAGGTCTTATACTGGACTGCATTATACAGAGGTGTTTCCATTTTTTTGTCCTTCCTATTTACATACATAAGGGGGGGACAGAATATTAGAAACAACTCTCAATCAAATGCAGCCCAGTCCAACACCAGCACTATGAGCTCAGTGCCAAACACAGAACTGAATGAACACCTCTTTACTGTGACAACAAGAAAAGCTGAGCATTATAGGCAGCAGGAGTGGAAACTTTATGGCGCAACAGTTGGACTGGATTGAATTAAATCGTACAGGTGGACCTGGTGCAGTAGCCACTGAGTGTAGTTTGCCACAGAGAAACTGCTCAGTGGTGCCTACCGCGCCAGGAATCACAACTGCAACACGATTGGTCCGTTCTCTCTCACCAGACATCGTCATTGCCACGCCATTGGGCCGCCCGGACCGCTCAGCCGCGTGGTCTCTGATTTTTGATCTGTGATTGGCTCGGAGCTTGCGGGTCCTAGTAGCGCTGTAAGTCGAGAAGTGTGACTGTGAGCTGTGATTGGACAGCACGCCGGCTGCTCGGAAACAGGGTGTCGTCTGTTGTGCCTGTAGTGTCATTCATCATATAAAGACAGTGCTGCCCGAGGAGCGCTAACACAAGGACCGGACAGGACTAAATAACAGCGGAGGCACTCAAGTCACTGTAGCGACGTTTACAAGGTTAGTAGAACTGTTTGCAGTTTCATTTACCTATTTTATAAGATGGCATTTAATACTACGATTTTAGATTAGGATTCATTCTTAAATGAGTATTTGATACCGTGATTTGCCAAATTTGTAAGTCGATACAAGTAAAAGTGATAAAATAGTGTTTATTGCTAGAGCGGAAGCGTGTCCGTCAAGTATTTGGTCCGGGTGAATGTCATGTGGCCGGCTATGCCAGTGTTTTGGGCCATGAATATTTCCTCTAGCGGTGTGTCCTTGTTTTGCCCTCGACTCGATGTGCGTTGTTGTGCAGCTACACCACGAATTTAACCTCGAGTAAATTCACTCAACACATGACAACTATCCCAATGTGGGGCCTATATATAACATGATATCCTTGTAGAATCAAAGTGATCACAGGCGAGCATGGGCTCCGCTAATTGTCAGGGAAACTGGGAGAACACACAAAACTGAACAGATTGTCTTTGCTTATATGGCATCAAACCGTGGGCCACACCACACTGCCAGGCTAAACAACATTTGTTTTCTTTTATTGTTATGTGTTACCAACATCATAACCTTGTCGCTGGCAGCAGTGCAATTTCATAAGAGATGACAGTAGTGAAGGGACTCATGTTTACAGTACTTCGATTTGAAGTCAATTACTGGCTGTAACAGTATATTGTGTGTAACCTAAATGGGGCTTGCATTCGTTTAATAATTTCTCTTAAACAGCCATAACAAGCACATAACAAGCACAACATATCAGGCAAAAATAACCGTTTTCCTATGGAGGCTGTCCCATACGGTGCCAATGGTACCGCCAGTTACAGGATGCACATTCTATCTGAAAAACACAAAATGCACTTCAGAATCACAAAGTGAGAATAAATGATTTCTAATATGGAGCAGAGCTGTGTTTTCTTACCCAGTCAGCATGGGTCTGTCCAGCTGCTCCTGTGGATATCTCACCTGAGGAATGGCAGAGATCCAACAGGGAATCTGTTACAAATAAAGTTATTGAACCTTCTGCAAACTTAGTTAAGGATTTAAGCAAGACCCTCACATTCATACCTGACTCATCAATCAATGTTTGGGCCATTTCAATCACTGACATTTGCTATGTGGTTGGGCGTATTTCAGCGGTAGGCACGCTAACCTGGTGGTCTAAATGAATGGCTCATAATGTTTCCTTTAGGTTTCACACCCGGTATCGGTATAATTTTTATTTTGAAGAAAATAAGGCAAAATACGGAGTAGACTGCTGATCCCTCAGTTTCATTAAACTGCATAAACCACCAATGAGCTAAATTAAGCAAGTGGATAGCCGAGAATGGATGGATGGATAGATGGATAGTCTAGAAGACTATAAGCGAGAATGAATAATAATAATAATCGTTAAGACGTTCGCGAGGTCAGTTACGTTCCTTGCCCGTGATTGGAACATCTGCTGTTGCCACGAGAAACGCCCGACGGTTACAAACAAACGGAACCAGTTCATAGGAAAACAAGTTGATCTGTAACACCGGACCGTCCACTGAGGCACACGGCGTTAGCTCTTTAGCTCTTTGCACAAACTGATGTTAACATCACCTTTTGCCTACACGGAACAGATATATTAGACTGCTGGTCTTCTTGGACTGTAACCTACGGAGGGAATTGTAGGTTGGTAACTTAACGTTGCATGTTACATTAGACAGCAAAGTTTAGCTAACGTTATCCTCTTTAGCTAACGTTAAGTTTGTTAGCCTAGCAAGTATTAAGCAGGTAACGGGAGCTACCCTGGTGAGCAACTGTATTCGCTGTCAAAGCTAATTACTTTAGATAGTAATACGGTAACGTGTTGCCATGTTCGTTCGGTTTAACACTGTAACTGATGTAATTAAGCTAACGCCGTAGAGCCTGACCCTGCTAATGTGATATCATTGAGCCGTTAGCTTTGAAGTTGACGATACTCAGTGCATGAAAATAACTGCCGTTACTAAGGCGTAAGGGTTGCTTGCTTATTGGAACAACCTAACGAGCTATGACCCACTAAAATGGGTCAGAGCGCTCTAAATCCACAGAGGTACGGAGAGGACAAGTTTGTAATGTGACGTTACTCATATCTCATCCAAACAGGCTAAGTTGTGTTTGTTTGGAAGCGTGATTATCAGGACGTTATCAAATGCAGTATAGATTTATCTTGGCTACTTATTAAAGCAATGGTCTGTTTGGCTGTAACTGGGTGAAAGAGTGTGTTGGCTCTCAGCCTCTACGGCAGCATTAGCCCGATGCACTCTAACCTACTTAATAATAATCTCATTACAGCTGATAGAGTTTTGAAAGGCGCTGTTTTGGCTGCTGGTCATTTCTACAGGGACAGTTTGCCGTGTTGTTGCCTCTTCATAGTAACCATTAACTAGTATATATCAGGGCTAAACAATGGCCAGGGTGTAGAGAAGTGAGTGAAGAAGAGAGAATCGAAAATCATTTAAGATTCTAAGTGTTGGATGTCCGTTTTTCTAGGCGTCATACCTTCTCCAACCCTATATTCAAAGCACCTCTCTCCCTATAATATTAACTGTATCAACAAATGTTCCAGTGCTGTCTTTTTTTTCTGCAGACATTAAACGACCATACCAGTGTTTTTTTGTTTGTTTGTTTTTTTGCATGTTTAGCTTAATGTCTAGTATAAAATGTATATACTTAAAGTTTTTGCTTATAAATTTTCCAAAGCAGGTAGTTGTATTTTAGAACTCCGATATAACTTTCCCAACCATTTACCATTTCCAGCAACTGGTTTCCATTCATTCCAGTACAGTATGAAAATGATCTTTCAGAGACTTCAAACTTTCTTCACATCAGTATTCCATCACTATAATAAAGACGGTCACACAGTTTTCCTAAAAACAGCAGCACTAGTGTGTTTTGAGGCCTTGAAATTGAATGGAGTGAAGCGGTCCCTCTGTCAGGGAGAATAGTTCCATGGAAATATTTAATTTACACAGCAAATGATCAGTTTCATGGTTTATGAAGGTTGTTGAATTTGTTATCAACAGAAGTAGAACATTATAAGGTGGGTGTTTCAACTACAAATTTGAAAATCATGGAATTCTGCTTACATACTGCGAAATCTTTAGTACCCCTGTGTGATTTGCAGAACGGTGTGTTGGTATGGTTCTTGAATGCTTTTGATACTCCAGTGTATACTAAGTAATTGCAATCCTTCCCTAAAAATCTTTTTCAGCTCTTACAGGATGCCTGGATCACTCCCAGCCAGCTGCTTGGCAACGTGGCCTCAAGATGTTGGCATCATTGCCATGGAGATTTACTTCCCTTCCCAGTATGTGGACCAGGCTGAGCTGGAGCAGTTTGATGGTGTGTCAGCTGGTAAATACACTGTGGGCCTGGGCCAAGCTCGCATGGGCTTCTGCTCAGACCGTGAGGACATCAACTCGCTGTGCCTGACGGTGGTCCAGAAGCTGATGGAGAGGAACTGCCTCTCTTATGACAGTGTGGGTCGGTTGGAGGTTGGCACTGAGACCATCATTGACAAGTCCAAGTCTGTCAAGACAGTCATTATGCAGCTATTTGAGGACTCTGGCAACACTGATGTGGAGGGCATTGACACCACCAATGCCTGCTATGGTGGTACAGCGGCACTCTTCAATGCTGTCAACTGGGTGGAATCCAGTTCCTGGGATGGTGAGTGGACACAGTTATGTGTACTGTATGCTAAAATACAGCATTATTATACATTGTCATGTTATTTAAATACTCAGTTTTCATATTATTTAAAGATCCTCTCCACTTAAAAAACATTTTTCTTTTTGTTTTAATTCTTGTAAGTGAGACTTTCTAGATTGGTATTAGTGCCAAATCTGCCACTATAGCACTATTTTCGCATTCCTCCACTGAAGGGCTTGTCCTTACTTCCCTGAAATCTGGTGTAGAACCTTTTCACAGCAGCCATTTTGACATGTAATAGTAGGGTAAACACAGGTGTTACTTATAACGTGAGTTAAGATTCAGTTCTAATTATTAGTTCTATAATACTATGTAAGGGAGCAAGGGCTATTTACAATTTGTCATGTTGACATAAGTAGTGTCCATTATTGCAACATGCTGTCAAGTGTTCATGTTAGAGATGGCCTACGGAGGAAAAACTGTTAGTGTGTCTGGTTTTGGTGCACATTGCTCTGTAGCGTTTTGCTGTGGGTAGCAATTCAAACAGACTGTGTCCTTGATGTGTGGGGTCTGTGATGATTCTGCCTGCCTGTTTCCAGGCTCTGGAGGTGTGCAAGTTCTGCATTGCAGGTAGGGGGGCACCAGTGATTGTTTTTTAGCGGTCCTTACTGTTTGCTGCAGGCTGTTCCTATTGTATTTTGTGGCTGTCATGAACCAGACTGTGATAAGGGTGCTCAGGACAGATTCACATCAGACTGTTGTAAAACTGATTTAGCTTCTGTGGCAGACCAAACTTCCTCAATAGTACATAATGGTCGCAGGAAGTACATCCTCTGCTGGGCCTTTTTGAGGATGGAGTTGTTGTGGGTCTCCTACTTCAGGTCTTGAGGGTCTCCATGGTTGTCACTGGGCTGTTGGATGTTGTGAGGGGGAACAGTGCTGGGGGTGGTGTCTTCATGTCTAGTGTCCCCTCTAGTGTTGAGTGTGTTCAGCTCAAGTTGTTCTGAGTGCACCAGAGCACCAAACTGAACCTCTTACCAATACGCCGACTTGTTACCGTCTTGGATGAGTGTGAGGACTGTAGTGTTGCCTGTGAATGTCAGGAGTTCAAGCCGGTTATCTGGTTGTCTAGTGTTTGTAGTGCATTATTCATGCTGGTCTGAGATGGGATGTAAACACCCACCAGGATAAAGGAAGAAAACTCCCACAGTGGATACAGTGTCCAAGTTTGGGCAGCACTAGTTACTGAACACTGTTACATCTGTCCACCAAACCTCATTTATGTAGAAGCAAATTTGGCCGCCCTTTGTTTTCCTGTTATTCGTTCCACTTGGTGTAGGTGGTAGATGTAATCTACTGTCCGTGATGGATTCGCTGAGTAAAAACAAAGGGCAGCAGAGCATGCGAAGTCCTTTTTGTGTTTCATTGAAGAGAAGCAGCTCATTCATTTTGTTGGGCAAGGAGCAGATATTCACCAGGTGAAGCACTGGGAGCGATTCACCCACTGTCACTGGCTTCCCCCGTCTGTGTCTCTAAGTACTGCAGAGAGCCACTGTTCCTCCAACTAAGATTTCCAAAAAATTTTGGGTTTGAGTTACCGAACCCACAGAGAATAAACAAAAGCAAACCTAAAAAGAAAGTAGTGGAGAGCACTGTACTGAGGCTGCCATCCTCAGCACCATCTTGATGATAGGTTCATGTCAAAAATGGTTGTTGTGAAAAAGGTCTGTGCACTTTTGAGCACAATTTATAACATCACAGTCAAGTTGAACCTATCAATGTCTACTATGCAAAGACATGCAAAATAGAGAGTAACATTTAATTAATGCTGACATCACAAAGAAACGGGGTTCCAAGTGGTGTGAACTTAAATAAGTGTCCTGCTAAATACATTTTAAAACCAAAGCTAGGCATATGCCAATACAGTATAAGCATATTGAGGAATAAACTTACCTCTCAGATACATCAACAAGTCCCTGATTTTGATGCACATCAGGCTCCTCTTGAGAATCTAAGTCGGACTGAGGCTCAATCATGCTAGGCTGGATTTCACCAATGTTGCCTGTTACCATTATGGCATGAGATGGTGTGTTTAGGGCCAGGTTTGCCTGGGGGAAGGAGTCAGGGTGTGGGAGTGCCTCTCAGGGACATTGCCAGTTTACATATTCATAGATTCTCACACATTCAGTTAATAAACTTTTTTTTTTTTTCAGTATAAGCAGATCAAATAATTATTTAATAACCACAGAATTTTTGTAAGGATTTAGAACACATTGGGAGGGGGTCTTTAATTAGAATGTTTAAGTATACTGGTAATGACAAACTGATGTTTATTTCATTGTGCAGTTCTCTTTTGGGTTTCATAACATATTCTTTGTTCAAAAATATGTATTTCTGTCTATTCATGTTGTCATTTTTTCTGTCTTCAGGTCGTTATGCTTTGGTTGTAGCAGGAGATATTGCTGTCTATGCCACAGGAAGTGCCAGACCTACAGGAGGTGCTGGTGCAGTGGCTATGCTGATTGGTCCTAATGCTCCTTTGGCCTTTGACCGAGGTTAGTCAGCAGAAAAATACTCAATTTGAGTGAATCTAATATGACATATATGATCATTTTCGCTGGTGTAATAATTATACGGTCAGTTCAGCTGTTCACCATCAGGACTGTTTTGTTTTTTCCTGAAAGTTTTATTCCAAATTTCTTTCAAGAAAAATAACACTGTGGCATAAACTGTCAGTGGTTAAAGGGCCTTATTTATCAATATGTTTGTAGATGTTTGTGTATATTTAATCCTATATGTGTACGAACTAAAAGCCTCCACTCTGTTTATCAAATGTTGGGAGTAAGGGTGGGTGATATAGACTTGAAATAATATTCAAATATTTGGAGTAGTATTCAGAAAAAAATACATTAGCCCATATCTAGAGTATTTTTTTCACCATTTTAATTATAGTTAATTCTCCACCTTAAGTTAGTGATTTTACTCTGTTCACCTTCCTTGCCCTTTCAGAATCAGCTTTATTCGCCAAGTATGTATGCACCAACAAGGAATTTGATTTGATTTGACTGTAAATAAACATTTTACTGCTATATACAGAGAACAAAAAGGAAACAAAGTAACCAAAAAAAAAAAAAACAACAAAAAAAACCCTACCAACTAATGGAAGAAGTGAAGTAGCAGACAATAGTGCAAAGGACCAGAGTGCAAAGGTGCTGGAATAAATATAGGATATGGATATGTACATGGGGTGGATATGGTGTAAAAAGAATCCATACAGTATATATAGAGTGCTAAAAATGTATTGAGAATGATGATTTGTTAAGAAACTGTGAAGCTACCAATATAATTAGAATATAATTCGAATTCACAAAAATAATTGGCAGAGGAAAAGAATTTCTCTTAGGCAGAGATGGAAGTGATAATTAGCAATATTCAGCAGAAAAAAGATAACCTCTCAATAGATGAGGCGTTTTGTGCTCAGATCAGATCAGATGTGTCACTCTTCAAAATAGTCAATTAGCCTAATTTGATAAATAATTAAAAAAAAAAAAAAGGTTGCCCTTTGATACACCTATTTTAGCCAGATGCTTAACAGAGTCTTATCCTGATTTTCTCTGACATTTTGACATTTTAGGATAAAATATGGTTAAATTAGTTTGTGAAGCAATTGGGGGGAAAAAAAAAACAACGAAACACTGCAGGCAATACACCAGTGCTCTCAAGTTGTCGTAAATTTCCTTTGCATGTCTGAACAATTTGGGGGTTTCTTCAAGACTGTACAATAGTGTCATCCTTACACCTTTGGCTTAAAATTTCTAGATTTGTGTGATATTGCTTTTATACAGCAGTTCTACAAACAACATCTCTCATCATGTCACAGTAATAAGAAACAACAAATTGATGAGTAGTAGCGTAATTTTTGAAGGTAAAATGTTTTATTTAATACTTTTCATGCATAAATCCTGGGGTGTCCCGGACAACCTGAACTCCGTAGGTGACTCACTCAGCACCCATCAACCTGGACACCATTTAAAGAAAAAAAAAAAAAAAAAAAAATCTCACCAGCACCCATGCAAAATAGGTAATGCCCAAACAGACAAACAGAAAACAGAGATCATCTCGACCTACCAAAAACGGGGACTATAGTCAACGTTTAACTGTTCTCAAACAAACAAGCCAGGGCAAAACACTCACACCCTCCTACGATAGGGGAGTAAACTCCACACTCTACCAACTCCGGCACAGGAACACATGTAGAAGCTAGGCCGTCAAAGTAAACAGGTGAGGAAAAGAGCGGCTCCTGCACCATCCAGTGTTCCTACCAGGGGCCATTTGGCACTGCGTCCAGCCAGCTCCACGGCTTAATACCCCACACTGCTGAGCAATGAGCAGCAGAGACATACACCAGCCATCAGCTGCAGCATGGGGGGGGGGCACTATAAATGCACAAACTAGATGTGGTGTAACACAAATCGGACAGATGCCCTACATAAAATTAGAACTAAATGTTTAGAAAATTCCTAAACAAAACAGGAAGCAAAGTCTTACTTTTACTGTAGCTGTAGCTCTAATATTGAGTGCTGTGGGTTTTTGGCAGGCGGTCATTTGCAAAAAAATTTACAAAGACAAAGTAAGTCCTGATGTTTTATTCCAAGAACACAGACAGCAGACGAAACAAGCAATGAGGCCTCCATGGGTCACTAGGACTCATCAGATGCCAAAGCGGTTAGCTATTTCCTAAACACAGAGCGCTTGGAAAGGCTGTGTTAAATGTATTGGTCCCATCCTTGACAAATTTGTGGATTGCCTCATTATTCAAGATGTTGTTTGCTTATAATAATAGTGGATAATTAAAATAAATCTAATGGTCATATCGCAGTTGTTCTCACCTGGTTATTTTTTTTTTCTTATACTTTCGAGTAAATCAGTAAATGTTTAGAGATTTTTTGTATATGTTCACATCCCTAATATTAAACTACAGATATGTCACTAGCCTTCAAGTAGTGTCCAAGTTGCGTCATGTGGTGTCAGTGGACACACCAGAAACCTCCTTGTAAGGAACATGAATACACCTTTCTGGAACAGCTTTAAGCTAGTTTTACTCTATTCCTCCAGCTGTGTGTGCAAATACAGATCCTGGTGGCACATTCGCACAATAACACAGCTGCTGAAAAAAATCCAGTCAGCTGGGAGTTTTTTGTCCCACCCACAATAAAGGTCTTAAAAAATGTTGAATTTATCTTTCTGAAACCTGCAGAGCCCATGCCGTGACAGGTAAATTCTAATTCAGTAGAATCTGCAGGGGATTTGGAAGATGATGACTGGGACCAAACTGCTAGAACAGAACAGAGAACGGAGACAGCAGGGCTGATTTAGAAGCTGAGACATTTCAAATTAGCAGTGGGACCTACACGTCACTCTGTGTCAACAAGTTCATTTGTAAAGACACTTTACTCACAGTGCACTTTGACTCTGTTGCTGATTGATATTTCATGGAGCATCTTGGTGTGGTGCAGGTCTGCGGGGAACCCACATGCAGCATGCATATGACTTCTACAAGCCAGACATGGTATCGGAGTACCCCATGGTGGATGGCAAGCTGTCTATCGAATGCTATCTGAGTGCCTTGGATCGCTGCTATGCTGTGTACCGCAACAAGATCCATGCACAATGGCAAAGAGGTGAGAAAAATGTTGGGTACAACATGATGGATGTCCTCTCAATTCATTTTTTCCTTTTATGATGTAAAATTTTTAGATCTATATGTGTGTTTCCCATCTTAATCCTCAATAACTGTACGCACATGTCACAGACCTTTTTTGGATTTCAAATTACTGAAGATGATTCTAAGTCCAGTCAGTGTTAATCTTGTTGACACCAAGCAGCTCATATCTGTGAATAGGAAGTATAGACACTGAGCTTATTCTGAAAATTTCATATTCTACTGTTCCTGTTTCATACCAAAACACAGAAATTTCCCATCTTTCTAAAGCAAAATGAATTTTGAAAATACCACTACCGATGACAATGTGTTCTTCAATACTCTGGGCAATGCTACTGCACAATTTTTTATCAAGCTTTCACTGTGTGCTTCCTTAAACATCTGACAAGACAGCTGTACTCACATGCCCTCATAGCAAACGTGTATTCAAAAAACACTAGCCATCTCTGATCCAGTGGGGAAAAAAATTAAAATTTTTGATTTTTCATCAGCAAAGCATTATCAAATCTTCTCTTTTAAAAGCTCACACACGTCATGCCGTATACCCAGTTGTATGCTCAGCATTTCATATTTCAGTATTACTCAAAAGTAATCTAGAGTTTGATTTTATTTAGCCTTGCTGTTACCCACCTGGCACAAAAAATGATCGCCTTATGGAAAATCATAGAACTCGATTGTGGACGTTTCCCATTGCTATTAAAACAAATTGGAACACCATAGTAGCACTGTATGATCAACAACAGTGTATTTGATTTACACTGCTATTGTTTACGTTCACTTCGTGGACACAGAAGTGGGACAAAAGGCCAATTGCAGGGACAGTGCTTGAAAATGGCACATCAAACAAAAGATTTCATTTGTCAATTATTTTCACAGGGTTGTTTTTGCCACACACAAGTTTTGCCCTCATGCAAGCTTCTGGTACAACACCTAACATGATGTTTTTTGTGCTTGAGGTGAAGCAGATTTTATGCTGGCCAGCAATTCTGATCCTGTCATACAGAATTTGATTGCCAGGCACAATATCATTTTGTGTTATGTTTTCAAAAGATGCTTGCTGCCTTGATCATGCCAGCTGCTCTTAGTGAAAATTTATTTTCCAGTTTAAGCTCACATTGTTTATGCTTACTTGTCAACAAATTTAGCATGCACTGTTTAACCTGATTTCTGTATTTAGTATTATTATTGTGTACTATGTTCATTATGCACCAAGATCTGAGAATTCCTTCCATAACTACAATAAGACAGAGTTTTAGGGACTGCATTTTTTTCAGTAATCCGTTCCAGCAGGACTGAGTGGGCATTCTCCTAGAGCAGTGGTCAGGAACCTATAGCTCTTTCTGGCTTTTTGCCAGAAGTCATATATAAAAAATAGCAGTGGTCAGGAACCTATAGCTCTTTCTGGCTTTTTGCCAGAGGTCATATGGCTCTCTACAGAAACTGTAGAGTAGGCCTGTCACAATAGCAAATTTTGCTGTGCGATTTAATTGCATCACAAATTATTGCAATAAGCGATAATACTGCGGAATATTGTGCTTTTAAGACCATTTTTATTATTGTAATTTTGACATTTTGACATCAGACCATTCTTTAAACTTATATTATGATAATAAAGGCATAATGATGCAAATACACCCTATTAAAGAGAAATAAACATTTATTCAACAAGAATATTTAAAAATGTAAACAAGAAAATTTTAATATCCAAAATAAATAACATGTAAAAATACCAAAATAAATAAATAAAGACCTTATGAATACAAAAAAATTGACCAATTGAATAAAAACAACCAAAAACAATATAAAAAAATAGACTTTTTCTCTATTAGGAAAAAAAAACACTCAAAAACTACAGACAACCAAACCAAACTATGCAATATCATTCTGCTGCCATTGGTGCGTGGTCTGGAATGTCTCGTGGACCGAAAGAAAGCAAATGACACAAGCTGCCAGGGATCCATTTCACAAAGCAGGTTTAGTGAAAACTCTGAGTTTGTTAACCCTGAAATGAGGGAAACTCTGAGTTTTCCGTTTCACAAAGGGAAGTAACTCAAACCAGAGAAAGAGGGGTAACTCTAGCCTGTTTCACAGAGGGAGGGAACTTAAGCTCTCGGTCAGTTACTGCAGTAACAGACTCCATGAAACTAACCTGGTCGGGACCAGGTTTTTCTCATGAAACCTTGAGTTTCTCTCTGTGTCCGCCCTCTTTCAGTCACACACGGTATTTAACTTCCTTATTCATCATTCATTTATTTATCAGTTTGGGATGTCATCTGTACTTACTGTATCACTAGTGGATTTCACTGAAAGACACAATATTTGTATGTAATTTAGAAATAACTGACCATGTAGAGGAAAAGGCCTCTAAAATGGATGAACTGGATTGGATAAAACCCTAAGTGGTTGAGAGGGCTTAGGACATTACCCACCTCAGGATTTATAAGGCATGTTCTACTAAGAAGTTTACTGGAGTTCAGTGACCATGACCCAACATAAGACACACTTGAAATAGTTTTAGTGGAATGAGCCTTTTTCTTGATGTGCTCAGCAAGTGTTGGGAAGGTTACTTTTGAAATGTTACAGATTAGTAGTTACCCTGTTAAAATCTAATTACTAATGTAACTATTTCAATTACTTTATCAAAGTAATGTAACTTATTACATTTGATTACTTTTTGATTATTTTGTAACAAATATTTTAAACTGAACAAAGAAGCTGAAAAGTCCTAAAAACTTAAGATTAAACCAGACAGTTCAAACCTTACAACAGTGCTCAACACTGAAACTTTTATTAAAAGTTCTTTAATAGAACTTGAATTAAGATTGGAATATTTTGATTTTGAAGCACTGCCACCTAAACAAAACACAAGTATATAGATCGCAAACAACAAACTGCCTTGACATGGTCGGCTTGTCTTGTCGGCCTGGCTGACTGGCTGCTTAGTGCAGTGGGGATTGATTTGATTGGCAGATGAGAGATGGTGCAAATTCAAACAAGTAAACCAATCAAAAACAGTAATTTCCTTGTAAGCCATCCTTCCTTTGATGATGTTGGCACATGTCCAGAAATCTGCTAAAATAAGGCATGCTGCATTGCAAAAAGCTGCAAAGAAACAAAATAAATGTTATATTCTATGCTAGCATTTTGATGTAACCCCTTTGTAATCACCAACATTTTGATCAGTAACTGAAATTTAATTAGATTTTTTCTCACTAACTGTAAGTGATTACAGTTACATTTATTTAGTAATTTAATTACATGTAACTGGTTACTCCTCAACACTGATCAGCAAATATATATCTGAAAATACTGGGAGTATGAAAGATTTATTCTAAACCAATAATAAACAATGCTGCATTCACTTCTGTGGCATCTAGGCCTGATTTCATATCTCTTGCTAACTCAGAAAACAAAAACAGTAATTTTGAGCTATATACTAGGGAAAATATGAGTGCTCATTTGGCTTAAACATTGTTAATCCTTTTGCCAGAGGGTTTGGAGAAGCGGTTCAGCCTGGAGGACTTTGGCTACATAGTGTTCCACTCTCCATACTGCAAGCTGGTGCAGAAGTCACTGGCCAGGCTGATGCTGAATGACTTTCTTAACCACCCCAACCCCAATACTGAGACTGGATGTTTCAGTGGCCTGGATGCCTTCAGGTACACCTTCGCTGAACATGTATCAAATCAAATCAAATCAAATCAAATCAAATCAAATCAAATCAAAGTTTATTTATATAGCACCTTTCATACATAAAACAATGCAACACAAAGTGCTTTACATTAAAATACATACAACCCTAATCCCCCACCCCCTCATACTCACCCACACACGCACACACACACACAAGTACAACATATTTCACACATGCATACACTCCAGGCATACACCCCACCACACCCCAGCCCACCCCAACCACACCCAAAGATAAAATGAAACATGGCTGACATCGGTATCAGCCGATATTGGCCTTGTTGACTAGACGGCCAATAAGATGACATTCCTATGGAACAAAAGGGGATTTTTGGAGATTTTATCATTATTATTTGCCTATCACTTAGATAATGATAAATTAGATAACCTTTGCATCTATAACTATAACCAGTATTTTCCACTTCAGTACGCTGACTACAATATTGTCTCTTCCCATGTAGTCACTGTTAGTAATCATTTTCTGTCCCTTTACTTGACTGAGGTGCCTGTGAAACCTCAACAAAATCATTCCAACTGTTCCCACAGTACCGACCTTACCCCGGTCAAGAGAGCAAAACAGGTTGCACTATTTAGAGAGTAAATGGAGGCACTGTCACATGACACATTTGCCCATTGAAGATTTTTGTTTATGTATTCATCACTTAAGTATGTTTGATCAGACAAACTACCTAACCTGCTGTACTCATCAGTGAGCATACTTGCGTTTGACTATTATAAATGCAGTGCTAATCATGTTGTTAACTCAATGTGTGGCAGAGAGGTGAAGCCAGAGGAGACATACTTTGACCGGGACGTGGAGAAGGCCTTCATGAAGGCCAGTACAGATCTGTTTGAGAAGAAGACCAAGTCCTCCCTCTTGGTGTCCAACCAGAATGGAAACATGTATACCCCCTCTGTCTACGGCTGCCTGGCCTCCGTCATTGCTCAGTATGTCTTAGACTTGACACCATAAGAAGTATTTCCTATCAGTCAGTATCATATTGATTCTCAGGGTCTAGGAAGTGAAGACAGATGATGGTGAATCACACTCAGTGGCTGTAAACTCTATTTTCAGAGTCAAAACTATTCTGTGTAGATTTAAAGAACCATACCAGTGATTTAGCATGTTTAGCGTAATATCAACAAAATGTATAAACTTTAAATGTCTGCTAATCTTTTCCCAAAGCAAGCAATCATGTTTTACAAGGATACAAGGAAGTTTATTGGTCATTTTTATTGGTCATTATACAACAGGTTGTATAATGAAATTAAAATGTGGTTCCCTCTTGATTGATTAATTGATTGTTTAAAAAAAAAAAAGATTAAACATGGAGGAGTGCAGATAGTGCATTAAGTAGTCTCACAGCCTGAGGGAAGAAGCTGCTCTGTAGTCTAGTGGTACGGCAGCGAATACTTCTGTATCTTTTGCCATATCATATCAGAGCTGCCATATCATTTTTCCTGCTTTTAGCCACTGGTTTCCATTCATTCCACTATGATATGAAATTGAATTTTCAGAGACTTCAGACTTTCTTCACACCAGTATTCCATCACCATAATAAAGACCTCCACATTAGTTTTCCTAAAAGTAGCAGCACGGTTGTGTTTTGATGACTTGAAATTGGGTGGAGTCAAACAGGGTCTGCCAGGAAATAGGCCCTTGGGAAACATTTGCTTTCCACAGCAAATTATCATTTCCATGGTTTATGAATGTTGATGACTTGTTAGCTATAGTTGCAGAACATTACAAGGTGGCTGTTTCAACAAAAAATCCAAATGAAAAAATGGAGGGACTTAGATTATGTGTCTTTAGTATTTAGTAGTACATGATTTTCAAAATGGTTTGTTGTAATGTAAAATGTGGGGAAATTGTAGGAAATGGGCAAACATTCAACATCACTGGTACTGGTACTTTATGGTCTTGAATATTGAATATTTGTTCTTTCTGTCCTGTAGATGTACACCTCAGCAGCTAGCAGGTCAGAGGATTGGTGTATTCTCCTATGGCTCAGGATTTGCTGCAACGCTATATTCACTCAGAGTAACACAAGACCATACGCCTGGTGAGTCAACCAAACATAGTTTGGTTCAGAAACACAAAGACACTACTGTGTTACTGTGATATCAGAATGCCCAATCAGAACTGTCATAAGAAACAATAGGACACCTTTATCTATCTGTTTTGCTGATTGCTGTAGATTCTGGACTGGACAAACTGGTGTCAAGCCTGAGTGACCTGAAGGTGAGACTGGACTCCAGGAGGAAGGTCTCTCCTGCCAACTTCACAGAGAACTTGAAACTGAGAGAAGAAACCCACCATTTAGGTATGGCCTTACTGTCACTGTTTAAAATTGTTTGGCTACACATTTTCAGCTTGTATTGCAAATAGAACAGGTTCAGTTTATGTGTATCTTGGTTCTGTCTCTGCCCATGGGTGTGGTTACTTATCAGGTATTTTGTAATTTGTCCTTCCAGCTAGCTACATCCCCCAGGGCTCGGTGGAAGATTTATTCCCAGGAACATGGTACCTGACCCGGGTGGATGACAAATATCGTAGGGAGTATGCCCGGCGACCCATGGACGATGACCTACCACTGGAGGCGGGACTCATTAACGCCACTGCTGCCACTGAGGTACACAAGCTTTTTACCTCTGATGCACAAGAGATGCACATCAATAGAATGCATGTCCAGGCTTTTGGCAATAGACTGAATTGCTGTTTTGTTCACAATAACTTCTCAGTAGAAAACCTCTGCATCGCATACATGTATGTTTAATCGCTGAGATGCAATTTCAACTCATGTGTAGAGTGCGTACCATGTAATGCAATGTACTAAAGCTAAGCCACAGCAGCCTGGGTTGGAATCCAGCCCACCTTTACTGCGTGTCATTGCTCCTGTCTCTCTCCATTGTGACTGTCTTGTAAAGCAGAAATTCCCCCAAAAAAGTATCTTAAAAAAAAAAAAGATTAAACCTTTTTTGGTGGTGTCAGGTAATGTTAAAGAGAAGAGAAGGAAGCAGATATTTCAGATATCCTTCAAAGAGCAAAGTTGCTCTTTAAACTATTACCTGAAACAAGCAGTTAGTCTGTCTGGCGCTTTATGACGCTATTGTCAGATTTTGGCTTATCAAAGACGCCATCTTAACAGCGCAGAAACATAAAATAATCATAAAATAAGTACATTAGAAATGTAAGATTTTTTTTTCAGACCATCGTGTTTGTGTATGTCTTTGAATTACAGCTGAATAACGATCACAGAAATAATGACTTTTGCCAATCTCGCAAGCCCCCGCAATTCAAATTTCTATTCCAAAGTGACTATAGTTGTTAGCGTGATGTCACAACAATTTGGTCTATAATATTTCACCTCTGTGCTGCAGGTTACCATATAGTATATAGAAGGGGTGGGCGATATGAAAAAAATCTTCTATCACGATATGGACCATTGTATATCACGCTAACGATATACCACGATATACCACGTTATAGTTTTTCATTTAATAACTTGAAAACGTACTATACAACATACCGTATTCATCCGAATATAAGAGGATATTTTTTCCATTGAAAATGTGAATTGAAATGTGTGTTGTATTCCCGCATGTGTGGTACCACGTGAATAACGTAAAGCAGTGTAGTGTCGCAAAACCAGAAGCGGAGAGTCCACAGAATGGTATCTTCTTTGCGAAAATAATTTTTTATTCTTGTTTGTTTCATAATCTGAATGCATATTGGCGACAAGTAACAATAATACATTCACATTAGCCTACACTGTGAAAATTCACTTGAATTGATAAAATGGCGATAGAAATGATAGAAGAGAAATGACGCGATAGACATTTTTGTATCGTACCTACGATATAAATCGTCATATCGCCCACCACTAGTATGTAGTGTGTATCGGTAGTATGTAGATAAGAGTGTAAGATAGGCTTTTTAGGCCACCGTAATTTTGAGTCAGCTTTTGTAAACCAAACTGTGATGAAAATTAAAGTTCTTTCAAATTTAAATTTAAAAATGATTAGGATTAATGTAGCAATGGGCATTTCAGGCATTATTCACTAATCATGGGGAACTATTTGAGAAATAGTTACTCAGCAAAATGAGGATTAGTTTAAATGCTTGTAAAAGGCTGCGTTGAGACATTGAATGAAGTGATGGCTAAACTGTATTTATGTTTTTGGTATGTTCTCTTCCTCCAGCATATCCCCAGCCCAGCAAAAAAGATGCCTCGCATCCCTTCAACCACCACCAGCCCAGAGGCTGATAGCATTAGCAATGGAGGCCACTAAGCTAACCTCTACGAGGTATGAGGGTCCACTCATATGGAAATGATGTTCAACTACACAACGTCTGGACTAGAGAGCAGAAAGCTAGAAGAAGAAAGGAACCTGGGTGTCTCCTCAAATATGTTTACAACATATTGCCATTGCTCTTAAATCATCATCATCATTACTATGTGTCGATGTTCATTTGTTTATCAGATAGTGTGTTATTAGGATTGTTGACCGGTGGAGCCCCACAAGCGGCAGACACTCATGAACTGTCCCTCATAATCAACCCCTGTAGTGAAAGTTTGGTAATGTTGTATAGCACGTTCTACTTCATCAAAAAATCGCCATGCTTTTCTTCTAAATGTTAACATAGCTGTTCTTCCAAAACAAGACAGTGGTTTAAAAAAAAAAAATCAACTCCATACATTTTGTTTTAATCAGTTTTAACAGTCCTTCATATTTCAGATTTTAGATGTTTTTCTCTTCTTTATTTCGAAAATTTACTCTTTAACAAAGTTTCAGTTTGTTGCATTGCAAATTAGGGCTGGCCCCAAATGCCCAAATATTTTGTTTATCATTCACTAGTTTTCTTTTGGAATGTAATTTCAGCATTCAGGTTATTTGCATGGGCTGGGGTGGGACGAATACGTCACACGTGGTAGCAGTGAGGCTGAAAGCGCAGTCATTGTCCTTTCTAAAGGTTGGTTGTATTTATTTATTTTTCATGAACTTAGCTGATATTATATTTTCCAATAGATGTGTATACACACACACATATATATATATAAATATATATGTGTGTGTATGGGTGTGTATTAGGGCTGTTAAATGCCACCCTTTTAAAACAGTCATGGATCAGTCATGATTAATAACACACTTAAAATGTATGGAATGACTTTGCTGTCACTGTGTGTTTTGGAAAGAATTGTTTCTCTACAGAGGGGTTTATATGATGGACTCATAATCTCATAAACATAGTCTCTATGATACATCTCTGATAGAACAACAGTTACACTTGTCCATCTGACTTTTCTGTCCAGAGATCCATGGGGAAGCTTATTGATAGAGAAGCCATCCAGCAGGCCACAGTTTATTTAGCCATTCATTTAGTCTGTTTGGTATTCAGTAGCTCAGTGCCGGCAGCATGTGCTGCGTCATGTGTGGCTCAAAAGTGGGTCAAAGTTCAACATTACATTAATGTGTGTTAATTTGTATTATAACGGGTCATGGTCCTCAAACACATGCGTTAATACGTTAACTTTGATGGTGTGTGTGCGTGTGTGCCTGCATATGGTGCTCTCACACACACTCCCACACATATGGCTTGCAATTTATTTTGAGTAACAGGCAGACAGAAGTATCACATAGCTATTTTCACACCTCCAGAGTGAGGGTTATACATGGATCAGTTTAGAAGTGAAATAGATGTTGTTGAGTGGAGACTTTGGACAAGCAGGGGATTCCCATTAATGTATTAAACTGTGGTGGCCTGCCAGTTTCACGTCAACATATCCTGGTATTATGTATTCACATAGGCGACTCCCCACTCAGTTATATTGTCATCCTGTGGGAAACACTATCAAGCGCCAAGGAAGTCAGACGTTTGTGATGACTTTGATACTCGGCTGACAATGCCACAAACTTAGGACTCAGTGACTATCCAGAGACTTAAAGAAGAAAAAAACAAAAAAAGGTATTTGGGACAGCCCTAGTGCATAGTTGTCATGTGAAAACCATGCCAGACACTCTTGGGAAGACAGCAGAGATTTGCTGTGATTGTTGCTGCTGTTGTGTAAAATGATTATGGCCGCAGGCCTTTTGTTATTTAAATGCAGAAAAAGAACAGTTTATTCATCAAAATGGTGCTGCTGCCAACCCACTGTGATGGCTCAGGCTAAGGAAGAAATGCACACACATGCTCAAAGTTTCTGCTCTGTATCTCAGTGGACTGTGGAAGGAAGAGGCAAAAAAGCCTGTCATGTTGTCATGTGACCCTATGACCTAACATTAGGGACGTCATGACTAAAGACTTGCAGTGTTGGTATTCACTGCCATGGCTGAAATCATACAGGTCATGTTTGTTTCAGTATTTCTCATAGACAGGATGTAAACTGCCAGCATGACAAGAGTGACATACTGATGACAAGTGGCTCCCCCTGAGCCAGAGGCTTTCACTGGATCTCACTGTGCAGGGCAGTGTAACTAAGTGCTGTTGCCCTTTTCCATGTCAGTTTGCTCTCTGTCATGAAAGGTACCATATCCCCTCATACTCGGGCCTTAATGTCAAAGGGCTTACGGTAAGTTGTTCTGGGAGAGTGTGTCCTCGACAGATGTGAGGCTTAGCTGTATGCAGCTGGAAACAATTTTCTGTTGTCAGTTACCAGATGCTTGTTTAAGGGGGTTGTGTTTTTGAGTCAAATTGCTTTTTTTGTCTGCTTTTGTAACATTGACAGGGATTTCACACTAGTTGTAGTAAATAGAACAAGCAATGCTCAGGCAGAAAAATCATCAAACATCAGCCTTACAATGTGTCATCTTGGCTACTTCTTCATTCTCATGTCATCTTTTTTCCCCATAGACAGATTTTGTATTTTGTCTCTAACATTTGTCAGTGGCAGGCTACAAGACTTGTAAACAGGGCTCAGAGGAACAGGGACACTTGTTGGCAAGTGTACTACTCACATTATTGAGAAGCCTTACAATAAACATGTAATAAATGTATACAGATATCTATTCTCCTAATGTTGTAGGGATATTATTCTTTTTAACTGTACAGCCAGAGTTGGTTTCCTCTGGGCTTATATCTACCTATGGCTGATGTTTACATGATCTTTCTCTGAGATCAAATGATTTTACCAATTTTTGGTGGTAATGTACAGTGCTAACTGTAAGGTTATTTATACTGTGTAGATACAAATGAATGGGTGTCCGATCACATGTCTCTTATAGAAACAAAATGTATATATGTGATAACAATGAAATAAGAGATGAATTAAAGAATAAATATGTTATTTTAAATGGTTGTGGGTGGTGCTTATGACGGTTTATTTCACTGACACACGAACCAAGTGAGCGTCATTCCTGACCTTGTTAAACTAGGTTGAAGCTGTAAGTTGGCTCTCTTAAGTGCTAATCCTGCTTCATGACCTGGGTCTCTGCTCCCCTCTTGAACCTCAGTCAGAGCACATGTGTGCAGCAGGTTCAATATAAACTGCAGATCCAGTGACCATGAGTGGCCATGATCCATTGTAAGAAAGACAGAACTGAGCTTTCCCATGATCCTAATGATTCAGCACGGGAGACCAAAAGAGACGTGCAAAACTCAGTTTCAGATGCCCAGCTTTAGGTGATTTCAACAAGACACAGCGACCTGATGTAACCACAGCTGTGGACTTTCAACAGCAGCTTGTGAGGACACAGCAGAGGGGTTTATAGCAGGGTTTTTTCTAGCTATTTCTTGACTAATGTTCCAGTAAGTTTTTTCTAATTAGCTTATCAACTTTTCCTCAGGAAATTCACTTGATTTCTTTCAAAACATGCAGAAAAGGTAATGAGTAAATGAGCAAGAAAGAGGAAATTAATAAAACAAAACAACAGGGAAATGACCAGAAAATTGGCAATAAAATATTTTTTAAATGATCTGAAAAACAATATATTTAAAGGTCAGATTAGTGATGCTGAATCTTATTTTTTGGGTTTAAATGCTTGGCTGCGGTCCTATGCCTTTCACAAGCAATTAAATTGCAATGGAATTAAACTATTCCTTATTGTGCTAATCATTAGGAAAACTAATGTGGAGGACTTTATCACAGTGAAGGAGTACTGGCGTGAAGAGAGTTCATTTTCATATTGTGGAATGAATGGAAACTAATAAATGGATTAAAGGGAGGAAAATGATATGGGAACTCTAAAACATGACTGCTTGCTTTGGGAAAAGTATTTTGTAGATATGCTAAACTTGCAAAACCACTGGTATGGTCCTCTTTGATAAGACCAATAATGGGCACGAAAAACAATTTAACAAAAACAAAACAGAACAAACAAAACAAAAAACAAAAAAACAACAACAACAAAAGCAAAACTCAGCATTTCTTTGCATTAACAAGTGAGTTTAACTATGTATGTATTTCACTAAAGGTATTCACCTTGGAGTATTCCCTTCATGAACAAATGAAAACTTTGAATTGTGCTGATCAAAACCAACCTGTGGCATTGCCTGTCACACATACTTTTTTATCTTGTACTCCAACTCTACTGCTATTCTGTAATTGTGATTTTATAAGTACTGCAATTTAATATTATTAAAATTTACTTACTAGTTTTTAAGATTTATCAAATATAGAAACGGACCAGCAAAACAAAAACTTTGTGGTGATTCTGACATAATATGGGCTGGCATGCTGGACAGACTGAGTGCTTGACTTTGCAGTGGCCCAGTTTGCATACAGCAGTGCTCATTCCTTTCAAGGATTCATTTAATGAGCCTTTTCACTTCAAGTGTAGAGATGCAGCATGAACTAGTGGTTTTTCTTTCAGCCTTTAATTCCTTGAATAACAGGACATAGCCGGGAACCCCCAAGGAAATGCTTGGTTGAATAGGTCACATGACCATATACTGAATAAAATGAAAATATGGCAAAATGTGGTCAAAATATCAATTCATGGACGGCATGACAATAATAAAAGTGTTGAAAATATTACTAATAAAAATTTGTAACAATTTTCTCCTCATTCGGATGATGATCACTAAGTGTACTGTGTACTGAATTATTTTTTATTGTAAATTCACTCAATGAAAATACCTTTTTTTCTTCAAAGAAAAATGACTGCACTCTGTGGTGGTGGTGACTTTTGTATGGTGGTTTATATACTTTTTGTATACAAACCAGTAAATAGTTAGACTGTACTTTCACCTGCAATATCTCTTGCAGCTCCTACACAACTGCATGCTTTGAGAAGGGACGAGGTAAAGTAAGGTAAGAGTTTGCCATGATAAATATGGAAACTGTCTTTTCTAACCACTGCTGGAGTGGTAAATCATAACTGCAAAACCAGCGTGATTCAAATTTAATAAACATTTTCAGGTTTCAAATGATGAATGCCCCCAGATATAAGTGAACCTTTTTATTATTATTTTCATTGGTTCACAGATGTGAGAGTACTTTATGTGGTCTGCTTTAAGGAATTGATTTCACAATATGCAAATGAACAAAAGGCGTGTCAGTAAGCAAAATATTAACCCCAATAATGACCTGGTATTCATATTTATGAATAAGACAAAACAATACAGTGATGGCTTTCTTTAGATAGATCCCTGTAGATGTTCAGCAGAGTGTCAGCTGATAGAAGTTAAATATCAACAAAAATTTGGTAGAATATAATTACATTTATATTTCAACGACATATTGACATATCTGACATTGTGATATATAGATAGAGAGAGAGAGAGAGACATGTATGTATGTGTGTGTGTTTGCTGAATTTTAACAAACATGTAGGCCTAGTTGACATTGCTGTGTTATTTTTAGGGATGCACTAGACTTTTTTTTTTTTTTTTTTTTTTTTTTTTTTAGTTATTTCTGCTTTACTTGATAGTTACAGTAGAGAGAATGACAGCAAGACTTGGCATATTGGATACTGGCAAGCCCATATCTGATATGCCAATATCAGATGACCTGATTCCACTCTTTTGGCCGACTGCTGATGCCAATTGATGCATGCATTTTTTCCATATAATTTGCTGCCTGTCATCCTCTCTCTCCCTTGCCTTTCCTGCCTCTCTTTATTGTAACTGTCATATAAAGCAGAAACAAACAAATCTTTTAAAAAGTCTCTCCTGTAGTGGAATTAACATATTATTACGCTCACATTCTGTGGGAAAAATAAGAACTACTTCAACTTAAGATATGTAGAACATGCCATATTTGTTTAATAAGGCATGCACAATTTTGGATTTTTTGCTGATATCTAAGATGCAAATATTCATTTTAAAGCTTTTATCAGCCGATACCAATGTTATCATACATTCTAAGTTACTATGAAACCCAACAGAGTTCTTGGCAAGATCTGCCCACAGGGTTAAGATTAGGATTATGGGTGGGTGAGGGCTTATGTTAAGCCTGTTTTGGCTAATAGGCAACGAATCAGCAATTCTTAAGACCAATCACCAAAGCTGGTGGGTGAATCTTGCCCAGAACGCTGGTGGGATCCATAATAATGCATTATAGTCACGTTGTTGAAGCGTAATTTATGGCATGTTGATATTCAACTTACATATGAAATGACAGGATTCTGTTGAATGTCTGTAGAGGACTAGCCAAAGAAAGTGTTACCATACTTTTTTGTAGGCACTCAAGATTCTCAGTGCTTGTGATGTTAACAAAATGTCTGTATGCATCTACTTTGCACACCAAAGACTGTCCAAAATCACAAGTGCCATGACAATTTGCAGTGCAGTGAAGACAGCAAGACTGAAGAGATGTCTTTTCGGGTCATAAGGTCAGAGGTCACTCCAGACTGCTGGAGAGCTTGCAGTGCAGGTAAGCTAGTTTCTCAGTACGGCTTTTCCTCAGTAAAGGAAACCACTCCCAGTGGCTGAGCTCCACCACTCTGTAGCCTGCCAACCTCAGCTGCCTCCTCTTCATGGCATGAAGGCCCAGCAGTTGTTCTGAATGGTAGCAATGATGGTTTCTGTTGGACACCTGGATGGCAAGTTTGACCGTGGTTTTGTGCAAATCTTGCGGGGCGCTTCTGGTGACTTTGATGCCACTGGTGAGTTCCGACCCTATGTCAAATGCCCCTCCTCCTTCATCAGAATCAACTCTGTGAAGAGGTGGTGGCTCAAAGTCACGAGATGGGGTTGAACGGTCTGTGGTATTTTTAGTATTTACTAGCTGTGCTAACAGGTCCTCGGTAAGAGTTACCCCTACATTCATTTTCTCCCATCCCTGATGAGATGGACCTAAGTCAAAGTTCTTCACTGGACAGGATGTGGCTTGAGGGGATGTATTCACAGGTACAGGTTGTCCGGTGGAGTCCAGATGAACTTCGAGGTCAATGGAGCGGGTGTGAGGGAGAATCATTCGCTTCCTTACAAACTGGTCTCCTCCAAGCAGATCTTTGAGTGCACATTCTGCCTGCACTACCTCTGGTTTCTGACACACATCTGATTGAGCATATTTCCAAAGCATCTCTGCCACTTCTTCTCTTAGTTCAGAGACCAGCCGTGGACCGGTCCAATGAGGCAGCTCCAAAGCTACAGTTTCATCTAAAGTAAACAAATCTTTCTTCAGCTCCAGCTGTGGGGATTTTAGTGCTACCCTGATAAATTCAGGGCTCAGTGCTAATGTAATGAGATCCTCAGGGAACTGAGAAACAAAAACCAAGCCTAGTAGGCCAGTAAGAAGATGCTCTGGGTATCTCTGGAACGCACTTTTCTTCTGCCTCAGAGAGTCTATGAGGCTGGGATAGAAACCTGGGATCTGACTTGGGAGGACCCCCAACGTGCCAAAGGCCCACAGTAATTTGCATGAATCTTTACTCCTGCAGTGTGACACTAGGGAGGGCAATCTCTCAGCCACAGGCATAAGGATGCAGTCATTGCGGTAATGTAGAGCTGAGCAAGCCAGTGCAACATGCATTAACCCCTGGACACCCATCTTGTGGGCCCGATGTGGCACTTCCTGTGCCATAGCCTCCAGCCATGCCCTGTGATCCAGGTGACTGAAACGCAGCAGTTTCAGCACATTCACCATGGCAAAGTCACTCATCTTTTCCACCACAGAGTGGGCCTTATCTGTAATCTGGTTCACTGCACCCTCAGAAATTGAAGTCTGGGATTTAAAGAGTGCCAAGCACACTGTGCCAACCTCCTCAGGCTCTAGTTTGTGCACATGGTGCATCAGTAACTGCTCGACAGGTCGGACCAAGTCTGCTGGGCATTGTCTACCCTCCCCCATGATATACAACAGTTGGACTAGCTCAGAGATGCTCATGAGTCCTATGCACGAACTCACAGATCCATAAAGGTGTTCTAAGAACTGGGGGACCTGCCTCCCGATGCAGCGCCACAAGTCAGCAACTAAAAGCAGCTGGGGGAAAGTCATCTGGCTGGCCCTGCGGCTCAGCTCAGCCTCATATAGTCCGAGAATGCTGTGGGAAGAGGGCAGGTCAAGCCACACAAACGACCGTAGCACATCAAGCAGCTGACACTGAGTGAAGTGGTGCAGGTTTTCCACTGAGTATCGCAGCAGCATAACAAAACGTGTGTCGCTCCTCACTAATGGTGTGTTCTCTGGATGCAGGCGGCTGAGCTCTTTAAGAAAATGAACCACATCAGATGGCTGCATGTTGCCTTTCAGAATGGTCACTTTGTGGAGCAGTAGCAAGGCCTGGTCCCATTGGATCGGGGGTGGCCGCTGGGTGAGGTCAAGAGTCACGGAGGCATACTCTGGTCTGCACTTTTGGAAGGCACGTGTATCGACTTTGACATCAGGCGGTACGGGTTCTCTGTGGCTCTGTGGCAGTGATGCTGTCTCAGGCTCCGAGACATTATTTAAAGCTATTTCAAGCAGCGTGTTTTTGGAGTTGGAAAGGCGCCGTGACGAACTCACAGTGTAGCAGTTGCTTTGTTGCCGGAATGACGGAGCAAGAATGGAGAGACACTGCTCATCCTCATCATTATCAGTATGGCCTTGAGAGGCTACAGAGTCCCATTTGGAGTTATGATAGGAAGGAGGGTTGTAGTGCAGCGTGTAGTCCCCCTGAAGAGTTGCTTCCTGGCGTTGTCTCACCTCTCTCTTTCCATCCTGCTCACTGGCCTCTGGTTTGTCACAATACTCACGCAGACATTGTGCCTGGGCAAAATCCTTGGTCAAGCCTGGGAGATAGCGTAGCCAGGCCAGCCGTCGAGAGAGCATGCAGGCCGCCATCCGCTCATTTGACTGAAAGGAGAAAGGCATGGTTTTAAAAGACAGGCATCATTCAACAGTGTCATCTGTACATGCCTGGAGATATTACACAGTAGGGATGGACAATAAAGCAATAATAATTATCGCAATTTTCCCCTCAATATCAAAATAAAAAATGTTCAATAAAATGGGAGCAAGTCCACCAAGTCTGCCACGGCTAACATAAATGTTAGCTGACAGTCTCAGAGTATCTAGTGTGCTTGGGTGGATGTTGCCTCAACTGAAAACTGGTGAGCACTCCACCAAAAGAAAATAATTTTCTAGAATTTTTCAAAAACATATTCAATGACTTCCTGTAATACATCAGCTGCTGCTCGCAAAAGGGCTTAGCTCTTAGAAAGATTCAAAATGGACAAAGTGGCCCAATAGCTTAAGTTACACATCAACATGTTGTTTACGTGTAGTAAAAGTGTTAACAACATACTAAAAACAACTTGTAACATGCAAACAATGTGTTGTTTACATGCAAACATCATTATGAGTTTTTGAGCTGTTTGGGCTTCCATACAATGGAGAATGCAAAACATGACAGCTGGGTATGAATGGGCACTGAAACACGGCATCAGCAGCTAAAAATGTGTAATGTGAACTGAACAAAACATCTGAATACTTGTTGGAATTTTATAATTTTCCATGATTTGGCAAATATTCCCACAACATTTTATATGTTTTATAATTTTCCAGGTGTTTTCCATGTTTGGAAAACTAGCCTATGAATTTCCAAGTATTTTCTGCATGGGCTGCATGGGAAGCCTGCTTGGCCAAGAAAGGGGATAGGGCCAGAGGTCAATTTTCCAGTTCAACCGCTTACAGGATAAAAAAACAATAAAACCTTAATTCTCTAACCTGTAGCTAAAAATTAATTTCCATGATCCAAGGAGTGAAATCATAACTAAATAATACACTTGGTGATTAAAACATATGAAATCAAAGTGTTAATAGCAGTTTTTCATATAAAGCTGTTAGTGAATACAGTCACTAGATGGCAATGTGGCATCTGAGATTTTCATTCATTCATTCATTCATTTTCCAAACTGCTCATCTTCATAAGGGTCGCGGGAGGTGCTGGAGCCTGTCCCAGCACTCACTGGGAACAAAGCAGGGGAAATACCCTGGACAGGTCAACCTGAGGTTTTGGATCTTTAAAAATAATCGGGACAGCCCCTCCTCTGTTTTGGGAAGTCCAACACACACACTAACACACACACACACACACACTTACTTACTTCAAACTTGAATGTCTGGATGAACTGAGTCAGTTCAGGATGACATTATAGCCATTCCTTTTGTTGTTCAGGCCAGAGATACATGCATGGTCATGGTCATATAAACTCCTCCTCGTCTCTTATTTTAACTTTTCATTGCTTTCCTTTCTTCCTTGCAGCATTTTTTTTCAAGATTTAATTTCTTTCTCCGCCTGGATAGGGTGTTGGATTGGGGGAAGGGTTCTGGGGAAAGGAAAGAAAAAGAAAAGAAAATGAGGTAATGAGTTGAACACTCATGAATGACCCAACACAACATTGTAGGGACGTTTGCGTTTGAGATCCCATGTTTGGCTGGCAGCTTCAATAAAGTGGTAATCTGTGGCGTGTGGCTTCCCTTAGCCAAACTGTTCAGCAATATGCACCAATCAACTTGATGGCAACAGCAGAGCATTAGAACTTATTGCAGCCTGCATGTGGTCTGAAATATGTATTTGCTTTATTTCCTATGGCTACTGTTTGACATATTATGGATAGCTTCTTTAAACATTTCTATCTTTATGCAGACACTTGGCTTGTCTCTCTGATAAATGAAACACTGTGTCTTACTGACTCTGTACACCTGCCGCTGCATGCTGCCAAATCATAACAGAAATTACATATGCACATATCACCATAACAGGTTAGACTAATTGCATTTAATGGAGATGTAGTGTTTGGGGGTGGAATCACTAGTGATCTCACAAAGTTCATCACTTTACTGTAATGCAACTTTTAAAACCAGGAAAAGACAACACATGCTATATCACAGTATCCAAAATCCCAGGGATGTCTACCCTCACGCGATATTGATATAATGTCAATATATTGTTAAGGCCTACTTATTAGTATTCATTTATTTATCCAGTATGTGCACTGATTTTGCTAAATGGAAAAGGATCAAAATATATTATTACTGCTATTATGAGTACTGTTTCTGTTATCCTCCACCCTTCTTTATTTAGAGCAGGGGTGTCCAATGATGTGCCATGGAGGGCCAAGAGGCTGCAGGTTTTCATTCCAACCCAGACCTCCACCAGGTGACTTCACTGATCACCTCACCTTGTATCAGAAAGAAGGAACTCATCAGTGAAGTCACCTGGTGGAGGTCTGGGTTGGAATGAAAACCTGCAGCCTCTTGGCCTCCATGGCCAGGGGCGTCGTAGTGGGGGGAAAAGTGGGACTGATTACCCAGGGCCACAATGTGGGAGGGGGCCCTCGAAAGGCCTGAAATAAAAAGGTTTGCCTATTGGCTGGCTATACAAGGGCCCAATAAGATTTCTTTTCATGGGGCCCAAAATCCCTGGCGGCGCCACTGGACACAACAAACCTGTTGTTACGTCTTTTGTCTGGCCGTCGTGGCTCTCTACTCATCACTGTAGGTCATGGACCAAAGTATTGGCACCCCTGGATTTTTTCCAGAAAATACCCCATTTCTGCTTTTGTCTATTCTCAGTTATGGTCCCTACTGACAGAATTATGTTTCTCCAGTTGTTTAAGGGCCATGTTTACGGGCAGCTGGGTGTGTGTGTGTGTGTGTGTGTGTGTGTGTGTGTGTTAATACTTGGGGATTCCTGTGAACCTGTGTGGGCGTTGATTACATCCAGCTTAGTCATTATATTAGAGGTGACAAGTCCCAAAGGCCAAAGCCCATATAGAATACATTAAAAGATATGTATTATATTTCATGATTATATGAGTATAGCTGTAGCCGTACTTAAATGTCGACACCTTCCTAAAATAATTGCCTCGGTCATTTTTTCAGGTTTTTCAGGGAGACACAAAAAACTTCACCAAAAATTAACTGTACGATATTCATTGATAATTTCACTCAAAAAGGTTATAAAAAAGATGACTACTGACATAATAAAAACAATGTCAGTTAATTATGTAACATAACAGAAATAAATGACTTTTCTGAACATGCCTTTGTTGACTTAGGCATTTGTAATATGTTATAAGCCAGTGTTGTACTAAACCTCATCACTTACCAACTGGGGATGATTGACTGATTGATTGATTTGATTTCAGCATGGTCCTTGAGCCCTGGATCATTGAAATAACTTCACTTGCAGAGAAAATTTTCTTTCTTCTTGATACCGCTGCCATCTTGAAACTCTTAAAATAGCCTAAAATAGCCTAAATAACGTAAAATTGCATAAAGTCACATTTTCTTTTGACTTAGGCAAAATAAAACTGCCTAAGTCACAGTTTTGACATGATTCAGGGGTAGAATGGCATGATCCGTTCAACTGAGGATGCTGGCGATTTTACCAGAGGTGACCAGCATCAAGAGGAGATGATTTAGGCAAAAAACTCATTTTTGACAAAAAAATGACTTAGGCAATTATTTTAGGAAGGTGTCGATGTGCATTGTGTGGACTTGGGCAGGACCCACTGGTGGGAGGGTGGGAATGAAACTCAGGACAAAATTTGAGTCATCTGTGTTGTTTTAGGGCCCATGTAGCAACCATGTAGCAATGGTAATCATTTTGAAATATATTCCATAGCCATGTGCCCTTTGTGCTTTCAGGGTAATAAAGGACCAAAAACAACAATCGTAGGGAGACACATATAAACACATTTAAAGATAGCAATGAGACACAGCTATTTAGTAATAGTATAGTAATATTTTGGGAACAATATAGTAACTTACTAATGACAAAATGGCTATATTGATGCAATTAAAAATGGTAACATGGTGACATTAATGTCATAATAACCTGATAATAATGAGGAAATATCGGCTGGTGTTTCATAAATATTATAAGCTACTGTCAGTGCAATACCTTCAAAATCAGGTGAAAATTCATGAAAGTCAAAATGATCATGTTATAATGTTGAAATTCCTCCTCCTTTATGTTCCAAACACACCTTTTGGTTTCAAGGTAATACTGTATAAACTCTTGTGGGAGTATCTGTATAATAACACTAACACTAGTGGTGGCCATGGTAACTGCTACCCACAGTTCAAGACATCAATATGTGTATTCATATTTATAGATAAGTATTGCGTTCATTTTCTTCTCCCCCTTGTTTCCAAGCAAAATTAAAAGAAAGAGGAAAAGAAAAGTTTTTTTTTCGACGCCTGGAGGTCCAGCTGTGTGGGAGATCGGCTGATGTTTTCGTTGCCTAATCACAGGTGCTTTTACTTCACATTGTGTTTCACTGAACAGAGGAAAAAGAAAAACAGTAGGATGTATGGATTTCAATGTCAATTTCACATTTATTTTAATGTCAGTCATCATAGGAGTATATTGTAATTAATAAATGAATAGTTAAATAATTATGACTTTTTGCGAGACCCCCCAAACTATAGATTTTATAGGTTTGAGGTGAGTTTTAGGGTAGCGAGTGGCTGAGCTGCCCCTGGCTCCTGTGTAATTCAAACACCGTTTCAGAAAGTTACTTCTTACTGTTTTAAGGTGAGCAGCTGGATGGTGCTGATGCAAAAGACTCTGAATAGCTTTTTTGCATCTCCACCTCGTGGAAGTCATTTGTATTCCTTTTCCTATCTCTGAGGGCAGATAGCAAGGCTCAGCGATGAAAAAACTATTGTATGATATAGAGTTACTGGGTGGCACTTTACACACAAAGGAATGAGTGATTGGTTTTGTACAGTATGACCTCAAGGAGGGGGGAGAGGAAAGGATAAAAAGGGGTGAGCGTTTTCTGTTTCAGGGCATCTCTTGAAGAGGCACAAATTCAGCGGCATCAAACGATTTCTCCTGGGATTCTTTTCAATCCACCAGAGAGCTGGACTGACCGGTAAAGTAAAACTTTCCTCTCCTTCACAGATGATCATCTGTTATATGTCTATTTCTGTAATCCTCAACTTGGGCAAAGTTGAATACAACTGACTTTCCTGCATTCAAAGTAATTATGTCGAGAACGTTTATCTTCCATCTGAAGGGTAACCACATGAACATGTTTCTGTTTTGTGAAGCCAGCAAGTAACAGAAGATTTCATTTACCGGCTCTACACTAACAATGAAACGTTTGCAGTCAGAGATTAATTCATTAAGATTAATTAATGACTAAATATTGTTATTTGTGATGTTATTCTGTTGAATTCACTGTTCTGTTGCAAATAAATTGTCATTGACTAATTTTTTACCTTGTGCGGCACCTCCCCCGGTCACAAATGTGTGTGTGCATGTGTCTGTGTCTGTGTGAACAGATGGCGAGTGTTGCTGTATTCTGGTTGATTGTTGTGCTGAGCCTCGCCCTGCCAGGAGGTGCAATACCAGGAGGAAAAAACCCTTCTGCTTCCGCCAGCAAGTCTGTTGCTGGTCCCAGTCAGCCTGTTGCTGGTCCCAGTGGTGCGGGCGCTAGCGGTCATGACACTGCTAGTGGCTCTACCCAACAATTTTCAGTCGAAGAACTGCACAAAGTAATGGCGGCTATCAGGAACATGTGAGTAATTTATAAGCAGCCAAATATCTGAGGGAAAAAAATGAAATTGCATTGAAACTGAAATTATTGAAGCTCAAAAAATAATATGTCAACAATGGGCATTTGTCATCTCAAAGTGTTTATGTAGAGTATTTTGAGGATGATTGGCACTAACATACCATACCAACAGCAGATAGGCTAGGAGCTGAATCCCAACATTCATCCCTTGCACTAACAGAAACTCTCTTTAGCTGCCCTTGTCTTTTTGTTTTGTTTTGTGCCAAGAGTCCTTGCTGATACAAATAGATAAATAGATGAATAAAATACAAGGGACACTGTTGACAGAAGTAGCAGTTTTTTCATCATAACTGATTGCCATCACAGTTGACATTGAATTCGGCTGACGTCCCATGCTGCTTCCTCTGAATTCCATGTAAAAAAGACGGTGTGAAATTGCACCTGGTGTATGGCCTTACGCTATACGCCATCTCATCTCACTCTCTCTTCTCTCTGTCTTTCAGATACAAAATTACAGGACAGTACAGCATGGCCATAATCGTCCCATCTAAAAACGGAAAGCCAGACCTTGACACAGTCAAAAATAAGGACCCTCCAGAAGACATTGACAACGCATTCAATAAAGGACAGGTTTATAGTGGTCATTACATTGTGGCAGCCAAACCTGTTCTCCAAAAAAATAACCCTAATCCACATCTGGACAACAAGGACCATGCTGAATATCGGGTGTTAAGCAAGATAAACTCTGAACAAGATCACAAAATTAAAACACGGAGCTTCGCAAGAATGCTGATTATCAACTGATTCTTTACACTTATTTGTTTCCATGTCGTTCTCGTTGTGCTGACGACAGCCCTAGGAACAATAGGAACATTCTTCAATACCTTCACCTCATCACAGCCTGGAGAAGACATGCACTTGTGTTCACTAAGCCTTATGATAACAAAGAGGATACAAAGATCGCCATTATGAATATTGCAACGAAATTTCGCTTGGGCAACATATTTCGTTGTGTTGATCAAGAATGTGTGAGCTGTGAAGAACAGATAGATGAGGGAAAAACACGGTACAAAACAGTCAGAAAGGAAGTGATAGATGAAGCGGGTGACACATGGACTAGTGTGGACAAAGAAAAAATTCCGGCTAAACCTAAAATTCAAGTCCATGACAAATGTGTTCAGGGTACACTGGGTTAGCTGATCAGTAATTTCTATTTTATAAGTGAAAATCTACTTGCTAGACTACCAAACAAAAAAACAAATAAACAAGCAAATAAATAAATAAATAAATAACCTCTCCATCTGCTCTTAGAGTCATAAAGTATTGCTTCTGTTGCTTGGAATCAATGTACAGATATGCGAACAATATTGTGCTCCTCTTTATTATCTGGTTTCTCCTAGCTGCTCTTTTTATTATTAACCACTGAATAATCTTTTTAGCACCACTTTTCTTCTTGCTACTAGTTAAAATATTTCATGTAATCACTGAATTATTCTCATTTTAGCAATATTGATCTTTTGACTATTTTACATGCAATTCATATCATTATTGGATCATTATTTTAGCAGTTGTGTTCTCTTTACTATTACCACTGGCTCTGTTACTACTGTTACTATTCTAATCCTTGACTTTCTAAACTGTTTTCATTGAAGATTATCCTTCAGTATGAACCTTTGTCCAGCATTCAGAGCTCATCAGCCTGCCATGTGACCTCTGATATGCAAAGTGGATCTTTGATAAAGTTGTTTTAACTGTGCCTGCTTTCACTGTAACTGGAAAACTTTACTGTGCCTCCAAAAAGAAGATAGGCAGAGTGGTTTTGAATAACAAATGTAGGCTGAATTTGGCACTCCACACAGAGAGGTAAGTGTATGCAATGAATGAAGATCATGAACCAAGCAAATGTTAACCAACAAATGCCAAACATTAAATAAAATGCTCGAACAACACTTTCTTCTTATTTATTCCCTGGTAAGTTTCTACCATACATGATCATGTAAGACACAACCAGGGGCGTCGTAGTGGGGGGAAAAGTGGGACTGATTACCCAGGGCCACAATGTGGGAGAGGGCCCTCGAAAGGCCTGAAATAAAAAGGTTTGCCTATTGGCTGGCTATACAAGGGCCCAATAAGATTTCTTTTCATGGGGCCCAAAATCGCTGGCGGCGCCACTGTCCATGGCACATCATTGGACACCCCTGATTTAGGGGGTCACCCCTTCGTGCACTGGGCAGACTTTGGCTGGAACAAAGGCATGCAGGCCCCTGGCCAGCCACAGCACAACCAGACACCCCTTCAAGTTCATTTACACCAAGTTCTGTGGCCTCTGGATAGCTCACCTAAACTGTCTAAACTGTCTAGCCAGCAGCTGGGTGAGCAGCCATGCTGTTTGTTTCCCCAGCAGAACACAAGCCTGTAGGGAGAGGGGACTCATGCAGTGCTGCATCCTGGCCGTATGTGGTTTAATCAAGCCTGCTTTAATCACATTCCTCCAACTGCATTCAACTTTTAGGAATAATGATGCAAAGAGCACCAAGATTTGATGTTCAATAGAGTGACAGCAGGCCAATATCAAACGGTCTTCACTCCGGTGTGTATGGCGACGAGGTGTCCTGCACAGTCTTTTGCTAAATCGCTGTTAGGATGAATATAAACTTTCCGGTCCATAAACCAGCCGTCAGCCTCACCTCCACTTCAGCAAGAGTCACACTCACCTATTTATCCACCGCCAGTGCAGCCCATCGGTTTCAAAGTCAAGACAGCCCAACTTGCCAGCGGTGTTGTTCCGACAGGCCTGACAATTTCCGGGGAAGCAACGTGTGACCTACGGAAGCCGGGTGGGTACACACTTCGTCCCGGTTAAACGCGATGCACATGCAGGTCCCGAGCGTGCGGACCACAGCCTAGTTGAGAGGATTTGACAGAGCTCCGCCTCAGCTTCGGCGCTGTGGACGGTCCCTCTGGGACAGGAGCGTATCAAGTTCCATGAAGAGCGCTCAGAGCAGAGTCAGCTGGAGCGCAGATACTCATCAAACACGAACAAAAGCCTTTTTTAGAAGCATATCCGGCAGTAGCTACTCTGTGCCAGTGTTGGGTGTACTTAGATGACACTTCCCAGCAACGTGGTAATGCAAGGGAATCTTAAGTTTTAAGTTTCAGTAATCATATTACAGGTAACGCTCTAATAAAAAGTCATTATTTACTTGAGTGTCTGACAAAAATATTACAACGATAAATACAGACATAGACCGTGAGTATATATAAAATGGGTTTTAGAGAGAAGCAAAAAAGTTAAGTAATTAGTAATCTGATTACCTTTTGGAGAGAGTAATTAGTAAAGCAATATGTTTGCAATATGTAGAAAATAATAATTCTGACACGATGCTCCAAGGAGAATTAAATCAAGGGAAGCTGGACTTGCAGTTGTGACAGCCTGGTGGGGTGTCCCAGCTCTCTCACCTGTGTGGGGACGTTGTCCAGGTGCTCCTCCCCGAGCATGAGGACACTGCAGTCAAGGTGTGAGCCACAGTCAGTAGAGTCACAAGACGCTGACCGTGGATGGCTGCCCTCCAGCTGCCCTCGATTCAGCTCTCCTGGGATAACCAGGCTGACTGAGTATCTTCACACACATCTAATCTGATTATATTCTTTGAGTAACTTATGCAAAACTACTCTTTGGTGGGCATGAAGAACAAATAAAATAAAATAAATATAATATCTTATTTATTATGTATGTGTATGTATCTATCTCTGAAATCACTCACAGTGGACAAATACAAAAAAATAGATACCTTTGCATGGAAGATTACTTGTTTCTGATGACATATCCCAAGGGTAATACGCAGTGAGTATAAAGTATCCAAAACATGTTTTATTGGTATGCCAGCTTGACACCTAGCTAGATAACTGGTATGGCTATGTTATATATTATATTGATATGGATATACTGATATATTGATGGTCATTTTGCTCTTACTTAAGAGATATTTTGGGTTATTTATTTGGTTTTATACATTTAAAGAAAATTTTATGCATTTTATGCATAAATGCAAGACCTTGACAACCAGAAGCTTTTTGCATTAAAGGGGAGGTGGATTACTTACAAGAATCATCTACCTCATGCAACAGGGCTATGAGCCTCGAGCTGTGAAGACACTATCTAGGTGCTCCACACTGAGCAGCCACCCAAAGTTTCTGTTACTTTTTTTTATGATGATTTACATGTATCTCAGCCCTGACGCTGTCTGTTCATCTTTGTTACTGTTTTGTTTTTCTTTCTGTTGAGTTACTGTGTACTTCCCCAACACAGACACCAGAAATTATTAATGAAGTAACAAACAAACAAACAAACAAACAAATGAAGAAGATGAAGAATATGATGAAGCAGAAATAAAAGTATAAGTAGTAATAGTTGTAGTAGAAGTAGAAGAAGTAGTGGTAGTAGTATTAGTAGCAATAGAAGAAGAAGAAGCAGAAGTAGTGGTTGAGGAAGAAGAAGAAGTAGTGGTGGTACTGGTAGTAGTGGTACTAGTAGTAGTTAGTAGTAGTAGTAGTAGAAGAAGAAGAAAAATAAGAAGAAATAGTGATAGTAGTAGTAGCAGTAGTAAAAGAAGAAAGATTTTTTTTTTTTTTACCCAAACCTTTGTTAAATCATGAACAAAGCTTCACAAACAATAATGGCATAATGTATTCACAAAACACATCTTTTTCAGAGTAGCAGTAGAAGAAGAAGAAGTTGTGGTAGTAGTGGTAGCTTGTGTAGCAATGGTAGAAGAAGAAGAAAAAAGATTAAAAAAAACAAAACAAAACTTTTCTTAAACCATATGAACAAATCTTTACCAACAATAATGGCAAGGTACATTAACAAAACATGTCTCTTTCTGACAGCAGACAAGTAACCTATCACAGACAGGTATAAACTGAAAAGGAGAAGTAAAATAAAATAAAATAAAATAAAATAAAATAAAATAAAATAAAATAAAATTATGAATATAGATATCCAGGGGGTTCTCAGTAAGTTTAAATTCCTCAGTTACATAGTTTTACAGCATTCTTCCTCCTCAGCATTCTTCCTCCTCATAAATTTCAGTGATGAGAAGAAGTGACATAGTTCCCAGGGTAATATATAGAAAAAATGTGGTTGTATTTTCAAGTATTTATTTTCATGTAGAAAAAAATCCCAAGAATAATAACTGTGTGTGTGTGTGTGTGTGTGTGTGTGTGTGTGTGTGTGTGTGTGTGTGTGTGTGTGTGTGTGTGTGTGTGTGTGTGTGTGTGAATTTTCAAAATGACCTCCTTTGAAACTAAAGAAACTGAAGAAAGATGCTTGAGGCGTCACCCGACCGAAGCCGTGGTGGCACTTTTATACCACACGGTGGCAGTATTGCTACATGTAAGATATCGCGATGGGCTCGACCTTTTTACACAAGTGACAAACCATTTAGCCAAAGAAAAGTAGTACGGGAACTAAAATCACGAAATAATAGATTAAGCGACTGTGATATATAGCATTTTGAAGGGCGCTCTGTCCAACACAGAGGAAAGGTCTGTGTTTGTGGACGCTTCTGTCAGAGCTGTGTCCGCCCGTTAGGTGTGGTCAGCTCCGAGTGACCGCTGGACAGCGAACTGATGCCATACAAGCGACGTTGACTCACCAGCGGAGCGGCACCGCCCCACGGCGCCGGAGGGTGGAGTTTAAACACCGCCTCTGAAGACGGACAGGGAGGGAGCTGAGGGGAAAAAACTATCTGGTGTTCTGGCTTGTGTAAAACTGGTTTGTTGCACATAGAAAGAAACATATTCGACATTTTGGATATAGGAGTTGGATTCGCTGTCGACGGGAGTGGACCCACGCGCTCAGGTCAGACAAAATGTTTCAACTTTTAAAAAGTTTCCACCGTTCACGAAGTTCCTGACGTCACAGGAGACTCGACATGGGGAACTAGAAAACAAACTAAATCTAAATCAGAATACAAATGTACAAGCCATGTAAACTACCGGCCCTGTATTCATATATATACAGCAATAGAGACGAGTGCATAAAATATTGCGCTGCCTTTTCACACCAACGCCACACAGGAAACTAACTGTTAGCTTAACTGGTTGTAACACAGGCCTAGCTAATGTCTGCAAAGTTTCTTACCTAGAAACATCTGTAGTGAGTTAAATTATCCATCAGTTCTGGGTGTTTAGATATGGTAAGGGCTTTGCGCATTTACTAAACGTATGTCCCTGTGTTAACTTTATGTAATCTACTTTAAAAGTTAGTTTGACCCCACTACTACCCTTTGTCTCTATGTACAACTTTTTCAAGAAGAGTGTGTAGTTTGTGGATGGGCTGTGTGAACGTCAGGTCATCCCCGCTCAAACGTTGCCTCCACAGACCATATTTTTACTGAAACCCCTTACACATCCAAAGCCTTTGCTGTGGACTCGTTTTTGCCCCCAATAGTTTGACTTTATAACCCTCGTTGCACAGACTAAACCACCTGGGTGACAGTGAGTGTGTTTTCTCATCATATCAGTGTGAGTGATGTGTGTGGCATGCAACCACCTAATAAGGAAGAAGGTTTGCTCTTGTTTTGCAGGTAAACATTTATTTGAAGTTACCTGAAAAACATGAATGCCGCACACCTTCAAGCACACCTTCAACATTAGACATGTGTATATATATGGTCAACGCACCCCCAGGCATCTAGAGAAAACCTTAATGTGTGCGGCTTGCTCCCATCTTCTGCTGTGCTATGCAAAAAGTATAGCCTCAGGGTATGAATTCTAGCACCACTGGGAGTGGCTATGAGACACAGTGAAGGCAGTTCCTTGGTGACATGCATATTTTCAGGGAGTAACTGTCCCTTGCAATACTAACTTAGGTTTCTGTGTGAATACATGGCAAACACCACACAGCCTTTGCTGTGTAAGGATTTTGTGAGGCCAAGTCAGCATTTTTAATGTAGTCCTGTGGTGCATGTCACATGTTAGGATGGCACACATTTACTGAGCTAAAACAAATCCTGCTACTCCTCTCTTTAGATCCTCTTCATATTTAGCTCCAACATGTATTATCATTCTAGGGTCACAGGAGTATATGTTCCATTTATTTTCCGGGGATAATGGAGTTTTGTTTGTTTGTTTGTTTGTTTTTCAAATTAATATATTGTGATTTTATTGCTAAATAAACAGGCTTTATTTTTAGGTTATTATTAGGTTAGCTATGCAACCATTTTGGTTGCAGTCTGGTAGCTCTGCCTTGGCTAATGTTTGTTGAAAACCACTGTCAGGTCAGCTCTAGCTACAGTCGGCTACATTACTTTATTTTTTTATGTTCACAGTGGTTACATGTACATGAGTGCAAAAAAAAAAAGGCCTACACCTCTGCTCAAGCCTGTAGGAAGGTGCCACATTCAGTGCGAATGCTGTTACCTTTTTGATGAGAGGGAAACTGCTGTAGCACATGCATGCATGTGTGCACATGCAATCTCTATCTCGCTTTCTTGCTCTGTCTCTCTCTCTCAGCACTTATGTTCAAGTACCATTTTGCCGAGTCACACCCTTGTCTATAAACATTTGTATAAAACAAATAAAAAAACATTTACAATATTTTAAAGATGTAAACATACCTTTGTGCAAAATAAGAATAAAATGAAAGTAAAAATAAATAAAATTTAAAGTTTGAAAAATATGAATATAGAAATATTATAAAAATAATATATAGGGCCTATATATATATTTTTAAATTTAATTAAAAATCTTTACTTGAGCCTATATAATTGGCTGTGTAAAAATTTAATTTAATGTGTTTGAATGCATATCCTAGTAATTTAGATGAAGCTGTAGTTTCATGGCCCATAAAGGATCTTTATGGGCCAAAGTAGCAAGAAATGAAGGTAATTTAACAGTGCATGAAAACTTTGTGGATTAGGCTTCTGCACTTGACATTTTGCAGAATCAAATGGATTGTCTCTTGAGTTTGCCGATGTGTGGAGCCTGTCTTAATGACTTAAGAATGAACAAGTCCACCTAGCAAGACTTGCACTGAAAGAAAGATCCCCAAAGTCAAGTCTAAATTCAAGTAACATGAATTTTAGGCAGCTGAAGCGGACATTAAACAATATCTTCAACTAACTGTAGTACTGGTTGCTGGTGCATTATGCACAACTTATGAATGAGACCGTTTTAAAGCTGAAGGAAGAATGCAAGAATAGCAGTACCTGTAACTCAACATAGGCACTGCCTGTGTATCTCCCCTTGTGAGGTGCTCAGACATAAGTGAGAAACATAGGCCTTGACATTCAGAGCACTGAGCAAAAATCAAAACTTATGTTTCCCAGGTATTCCTGTTGGGTGTTGCACCCAGCCCTGAACCTAACCCTAATCACTAATGACTGCCAGCTAGCCACCCATCCAGCCTCCACCCTAGTCCTTACGCCAACGCAAGGCCAGACACCCTGCCCTGACCCTAACTGTAAGCCCCAAAGGACCAGCAGCCAGCCAGCCACCTTCCAGCTGCCCTGGACCTCCAGGTGTTTATGAGTGAAGCGGGTTTGGGGAGAGCCCATTCACTGGACCTTTTCAGGGGCCCAGCCATTTCTGTGGGCAGGCCTGACTATAGGCTACATTATCGGGCTGTCCTCTAATCAAAACATCATTTCTGTGAGGACAAAAGCACGAAACTATGCTTTATGACCTGCCTAAAACTCCGTTTTTGTATTAGTTTAGTGCATTACATCTTTAGTCTTTTTATTGATGTTGTGGTTTTACACCTATCAGAATGTATAATATTCAGGGAGCTTTTCTCTGAGGACTTAGTGCAGACTTAAATATGTTCACCCAGTCAAACATTTCCACATCTTTGTTTATTACATTAAATTCCTAGAATTCTTAAGTGTTGAAATGCATTTGCTGCTATTCCCTCCCAGCTCTACCCTCTCTCAAAGGGTAGAGTTGCATAAGTCTCTCCATTGTGGTTTTATGTCCATTCATTAGTCTATGAGAATATCCCCAAGTGTATTTCTTTGTTTTTGTCCTCAGACAAAATAACACATAACCAACATATGCTGATCACAAAGAACAGAAATATGCCTGGTATTATAGAACAACCCACTTTCTTCCTATCTGCTCAGTGTTTGTGTTCACTTCAATCAACATGACAGAAACACACCTAATTCGCATTTCATATTTTGTTATTTTCAAAGTTTTGCTGAGCTGTCAACAGATACGTATACTGATGGATACCTAAGTGTCTGTTTTACTGTAGTTTCATTGTACCATCTTGAGAATTTTCATTGATTGCACTGGAACGGAAAACTCAGTTTCCCTCATCTCAGGGTTAACTTACTCCGAGTTTTCACATAACCCACTTTCTGGAATACCCCCCTGGTCTTCCAGTGACTTCAACTGCTGAAGAGTGTAAGAGTCTTTAACAATCTTAAAGTCATACTCCCCAACCTACTGGTATAAACAAATGTGCCCTCAGGTGCCTTAAAATGCTAGCAAATCCATAAAGAGAGATGGGAAAAAAGCACCATCAAGGTTTGGAATAAACAAGATTTTACCATCTATACCCAAGGTGAAGGCTAAAAGCAGGCTGCACACCAACCTTTTGTGGCTATAATTTACAGTAGCAATAATTCATAGCCTACTGTGACTAATAGTCAAAAGTTAGGGCCTATGACTTTAAATTATATCTGTTCGAATCCCTACCAAGAATAATTCAGTTTCTAGATATACCTCCATAAACCTTCCCATTTAACCAAATGACAATCATTACAAAAAATAGTGAATTGGTTCCAAATGACCAGCATTCACTCTTCAGTGATTCCTCTAAGAATGTTATGTGCACCAATTTATATCTTTAAGACCAACCTTTTGTAATTTTTAGGTTACTAATTTTGTAACACATTTATTTCTGTTGGCAAATACATGTTTTTATGGTGTGAGGCTGAGGCATAGTTTTCAGTTCATGTAACTGCTTCTCAAGGAAATTTGTCTTGAATTCACCTCACAGCTCCACAAAGTCTTAGCTGGTATGATGACTTAGAAAAATGTGTGAGCCAAAACAAAACATCCAGATGGCTTGCACCACATACTCCTTGTCCTCAGTAACAGGATTGCCATGAAAGGGCCTTGCTCTGTGGTGTTGTGGTTGGTTGTGGGGGCAAAAAGCTGGGTGCCAGTTGGGAATCCAACAGTGAGGCCACTGCTGTGGGATGTAATTAAAAGTCCCTTCGTTTATCTATTTAGCTCTTACCAGGAGATCAAGCTCTAAAAGACCACCTTCCCTGGTTATTGTAGTGTTCCTTAATTATTAATATATTTATTATTAGTATGTGTTAAGTACTATGTGCTGAAACCATATTGCTTTCGTGAGGCATCTTTTGGGCTGATAACATGATCTTAGAAATCGTATGACCTGCAATACTCTAACTTGGTAGATAGGTTTAAATTATCAGCTGCTATATTTTGGCAATGGAAATCACACTCATCAATGAAGTGGTGGCACTGTGACAGATAACTTTATGTTTGTGTGGACCCAGTTGACTTTGAATAAAGCCATTTTCCCACATATTACTTGGATCAAGCCAAATTAAGTTTGAATAATATAGTAAATTTCTGCCACTTCCTGCCATTTTCCAAAGCGTAGCATGTGCTGACATAGATTGCTGAAAGCATTTTTTCCTTCCTCCTAGGTACGTATTTTTTCATTCATTTTGTTATGAATGAAAATCCACTTAAAGACTCTTACATAACATATAACATATCACATTAAACATCCTGCCCTGATTTAATTTGGTCCAGGTAATTTCCTACTCAGTTGCTTGAGTAACTTTTTAAAAGATTGAAGCAGCCAAATTCTCACACAGTCCTTTTCATGACATCCATGTTTGTTTCTTATGTCCACTAGGTTTGATTTTCTGACAGACTGGATGTAAATGCAATGCTATGTGACAGTTGACTTGGGCTTCACTAGTATGTGAGTGACAGCCAGACCACAGGCTAAGATAAGGTCAATGCCTTAAGGCCCTTAAGCTGTTTGCTTACATAGTAAGTTCACACAGAGCAACTCCTCCAGGACCAGTTTGAAGTTATACATATGGAGGAAACAAAGGCATTGTTATGCTATCGAGGAGATTTAAAAATGGCTACCATGAAAGGAGTGTGTGCTTTACATGATTGACTGTCAGAGCTAAAAAGTTTCGCAAAACAGTTCTGCCCTGCAAGGCTTTGAAGCCAATTGGACATAGTGGCTGAACTGTATAATTACAACTTCTGGGTCCATCATGCGATGCACAGGGGCCCAAAAAGACAATTTCCCATAGACTTACATTGTGAAACAAATGTCTGGAAATCAGTGGCTAATTTTTTACCACAACATAAACAGAATTTAATGTAGTAACAGCATCAGTTGTAGGCTATTGTAACACATAGGTCAACATAGCCTCACATACATCTCTGGTCACAAATCATTTTGATTTTGCTTATTTTCTGACCCTGATAATAATATGTCTCTGGATATCATAATCACAGAAACTCGTGACAATGCAACGTTGCGTTACAAATTTTTGTCTGCACATTTTACTATGCAAGATTTGCTTTGTGTGACAGTTCCCTGTGTAGACTATGTATCAGATTTTATCTTACTTATAATGTGGATAGATGGAGGAAAAAAATAAACAAGTAAATGAGTCTGAACTTGTGTGAAGTTTGCTCTTGGTAATGCTAGACTTGTGTTAAGTGCTGTTGTGTTTTGGTTATAGCCTGGACGACCTATGTTGATAGGCAGCTGACATAACCATTGCTCAGAAGAACCCATATCATCACAATAGCATTTTCCCCACCATCACATCAAGAGTTAGTAAGATAAAATAAAATAAAAACATACATTAAAACAGTACTGCTGAGTACAGACTTTCGCCAAAGTAACAGCAAGGAAAGGTCCTCCAACAGAGCCAACGGTGCTACAGTATCATAAAGTACAGACATTAAGTCTTGTCTTGGGTGATCAGACACCTTGTACTTGAAGGCAGAACATGCTCCTGTTCACCAGTTGGCCTTCGGGGAGGTGGAGGCCAAAGATGGGTGGAATTGACCAAGCTGTTTACCGCAAGGCATTATGGTTATTTGAGTGTTTATGATTCTGCCACCTTAAAGCCCAGAAATACAACCAAAATCGAACCAATTAATATGATTGTTTCCCCCACTTTTAAAAAATATGTAAAACCCTGAAAATTAAATGTTGTGAGATTGCAAAGCCAAAGTGTTAACATGGCACGGCTGTGCCTATTTGTAGTGTTCATAATGTCTAGACCTAGTTGATCACATAAGCTTCTAAGTCAGTAGTGATATTAATACAACAATTTCATGTTAATTCCCAATATTATTTTTTGCTATTTCACTATCAGCCTGCCTCCAAAATATTTGTGCAGTGTAAGCATGGAGGTACATACATTCATACTGCACATCTTTTCTATTTTTTATTATTATTATTATTTTTTTTTACTACTGTTATGTAATGATTATTATGGGCTGTCTTGTGGTTTTTCATTGGTAATATTGGGCTGTTGTCTGATAGCTTTAGATTTGACACTGCTGTTACTAATTGTTCTTTGCTTACAACCCCCTAGAAACCCTCACAAACACCTAGTACACTCAAGGGTGCACTCTATGGTGTTCCACCTAGGAACACTCTAGCAGCCACCTTGTTGTCACTTTGAAAATGAATTAGCATCTCGGCAGAAGTGGACAACATTGTAGGGTTTATTGTGGGCAGTGCAATATGTTCAAAATGTATATACTCAACATTTCTGTTAATATTTTCCCAAAGCTAGCAGTCGTGTTTTAGATATTGTTATCATTTTTCTACTTGTTGTCAGGCCACTTGTTTCCATACATTCCAAATGAACTTTCAGAGACTTCAGACTTTCTTCACACCAGTATTCCATCACCGTAATAAAATTGTCCACATTAGTTTTCGTAAAAGCAGACGTGCATACCGGATTGCCCCCGGTATGCACGTCATCATGTTGAAATACCACAACAGGCATGGTCCGACCTCATCATAAATCAGTGTAGTTCAAATACATTCATCATGTCTTCCTTTTAACTAAAAGACGTTTTTGTTTCTTTTAGTCAGATATATGTTAAGGGATTTTTATTTACCTTGACAGTTTCGGTGGTAACTTCCTCCTTCAGAAAGCGTCCAACTGACAGCCGGAGCGGCATGTCAGCTGGCTGCTACATTCAACCGGGTGGCCGCACACACTGTGCGGTGCCGCGGCCGGCCTACCTGATGCTGGCTGGTGCCGCGGCCGGCCCACCTGATGCCACCGCGCCCACCCGGTCAGGTCTGCCGCATCTGACAGGTGTGTGGTGCACACAGACTGCCATAAATACCTTTCATCATAAATCAACTTTTGTTTACACGGTTGCAGCAGCACAATGGACAGTGACACAGACAACATGGTTGATTATTGATTGCGCAACGTGGCCATTTGCCGGTAATCGCGCTGCGCGCATTAAACAGTTTTGCAGAGGCAGGAGAAAAGCTGCATTATTGTCATATCCACAATCGCGTGCTGCGTGTGTGACCATGCATGTGCTCATGCATGTGCCCATACTGTGCTGGAGCACACCCTCTCCAACCGTGCCAGAGCGGGCGAAGTGTACTGTATTCATGCATGGGACAGAGCGATCACACTGGTCCAATAATCTGGATTTTAGGGGCAAACGTGCTTGGGTGCGGTACAAACTTCACCAAATCTAGCCTTTTCTAGTGTGACTTCAAAGATTATAATTGGTTTTGCGGGTATGGGGAATTAAAAGATGCACTTATACAGTAATGTTGTACAGAGCAGAAGTAGCTACTATTGGAGTTATGTCAGACTCAGCACATTATGTGTCACAGACTGCTCTCACTCTAGCTGAGGAGAACTGCTTTTCATTGCAATGTGCAAGCAGAGGCGGCTCGGCTGTAGTGTTTCCCACCGGCCATATTTGGTCAAGACAACATGCGGTGTTATTCCTCTGGCATTGAAAGACCTCATAACACCTCCAGCAATGACAGCACCAGTTACTGAACTTTATGACCCATGTTGAGCAGAAATAGTATGAAATAAGTTTATTTTTGTTGGTAAAATGGAATCAACATGCATTTTACAAAAAGTCTGTTTTTTTTTTTTTTTTTTTTTTTTTTTGAGTTTCTCAGTACTCATTTGTGTGTTGTAGAACTGTTTGTGTAACGGATTATTATTCTTCAGTCAGCAGTTATATGTAAAAGGACATATTGCAAGTCTATTCGGTGGATCACCATTAAATTTTGTCACAGCATTCATGTTGCCCAGAGGATCAAGTCTGTCCATTTTGGTGAACCTATGACGTTCCCTCTAGCAGTACTGGCAGGCCAAATTGTCAGTATTGTACAGAAATATCTCAAAATCTGTTCGGTGAATTGCCTTAAAATTTGGTGACAGCATTCATGTTGGCAAGAGGGTCAAATCTTTCAGTTTTGGTAAACCCATGGCCTTCCCTCTTGTGCCAATAGCAACTAAAATTTTTAATCTTGCGTGGAGCGTATCAGCATATATCCAGTTTTAGACCCATATTGCTGTGTTTGCTACTCCATATCAGTGTAATAGATCCTCCAATTTTGACCAGTGTTTCACCGGGAGTGTACTGAATCAATGAAGATGATCTGGACCAGCCAACATAATTTTGAGTGGTGAGCCAAAGCTGAGAAAATGTTTTGAAGGATGCACAGCACAGCACTCTTTCCCACCTCTCTTGCCCACTTAGTTTTGGTATCATTAAGCAGCGCCTTCACCTACCAGGTGTGTGAACGAATCTAAAGCACTGAGGAGAGCTATTGCGAGACAGCAGTTTTTGTATGTCCCTCAAAACAAAGTAAATGATAAAAATGACTTGGAGGGAAGCCTAATGTGCAAAAACCTTTTATTGCAGGTGTATGCATGTTTTGTGTATGTTTTTTTTGGTTTTTTGTTTTTTGTGAAAACCCTTAACTGGGTTATAAAAACATCTTTTGTACATGGCTTACTCCCAATCATTTTTCATAGTTTTCTTGTTAATTATGGCCATATTTGGTTATCGTCTTTACACAAGCGAAGTGTCGCTCCCAAGACACTGGAAGTAGCAGATGACCCAAAACTAAAGCGACACACTCAGCAATGTGATATCAGGATCAATCACAGATGGGGGAGGTATCAGAAGTAGAAACTATAAAAGAACGCCTGTGGGGGCTTGCAGAAAGAATACTGAAAGAACCGGAATCACAGCTGCTTGTGCTTTGCAAGATGTAATTTTGCCCTTAAGGTTTTATTTCTCAGTACACAGGGGCCTTACCAAACCATTTTGTCTGACATCTTAGAATACTTTGTTGTAGATTTGTAAGGCTGATGTTCTGCTGTGTCTTACATGCTGTTTCTGAGATGGGGCAATAATGTCAGTGTATGATAATTGGGATCACAAACACATTTACAGCAGATAAGTGATTCGTACTTATCAGCATACAGACATGGGTAATGGGCATTTCAGGCAGAAATGCTGTTTGGTAATCATAGGGAAGTATATGACAATTTGTCTATGTTGGAAAAATGGGAAAAAATAAAACTGGAGCTCCAAAATACAACTGCTTGCTTTAGGAAAAGATTAGCAGTAATGTGAAGTGTAGACATTTTGTAGGTATGATGCTAAACATACAGAATCACTGGTATGGTCCTTTTTAATGCTGTGAACACCAAAACAAGACAAGTCATGGTTCATAAGTTGAGGGTTGGGGTGATGTGATTACACAAGTCGCATGTTTTCTCATTCACACAACTTTCCATCAAGGAAAAAAATAAGGTGTAAGTCAAAAATCTGCATTAAGCATGAGATTGTCTGCTACTACTCTTTGTTATTTACTTAGGATATGAATGTCAGCTAAATGACTAAAATCTAAATGTTGACAAATTGCATATGAGAATAATCAGATTTCAAATGGAAACATTTATGTAAACTGTGCTTAATATGCTATAGAAATGCCTCATTTCAGTTTAGTGACTATGTGTCATACCATGCTTTTCTGTGGCACAAACCATTTTTCATGTAAAGGCTGTATGATTATGGAATGGTCTGTTTAAGGCCATATACACTACATTTATGTTCCACTCAGAACCATTTTACCGTGGCGGACAGACTGGTGTTGCATTTCTTAATACCTACAAAGTTTTTACCAATGCAGAAGTGATCTGTTTCACTAAAGTTATACCGGAGTTCCTGGTGCTATGGACAAGCTGAACACAAGCCAGCCCCCCCATCTGCATCCAACTAGCTACTCTGACTGGTTTGCTTTCCCAAAGAACAGAAGAGATCGCACTAACATTGCCCCTCATCTTAAATGTCACAGACCGGACTTCTTGCATTCTTGGAGACTCATGGGAATTCTGGAATGCTAGAAATCCAAAACAGTTTTGACCACTTATATAATAATAACACTCAGCCAACAAGTGCTTTTAGTTATTACTGTATGACCTACTACAAGTCACAAGCCATGATGAAACCAAAATTTACTCTTTCACTTTTGGATCTTGAACCCAATCTTGGTGTACTCAACTTGTGTTTCCGTCATTAACACAAAAATGTCAGGAATTTGATGATGTTTACAGACAGATTGTTGGCATGGGATTTCCCCCTTGGTGTACTTATCAACCCTGGTGTTGCAGAAATACCCTCTGTTGCTTTGGCACAATAAGATAAGTTATATTAATACTCAGTTCGTTGTTGGGGGACAGTTAACTCTCTAACACAGTGCACAGATAGGGCTGAAGGATATTAGATAGAGGTTGAACTGCTCAGGAAAAAAACATAGCTGACTGCTTGAGATAAAAAGGAGGTTTGGGTTGCGGATGTCATTTGACAAGACTGCTGTCACTTTCACTATTTTACTATTTTACCATTTTATTTAGAGAGTCTCAGTGCGTTAGTTGACATTGGATTTTGAAGAGTATAAGCTGTTGTTTTTTAGTTCAAGTGTCCAGTAGACGATTTTTAAAAAAAATAATGCTGATGTATCTTTACAGTTGACTGTTTGCCCTACAAAACAAACAAGCAAACAAATAAGACTATAGCTGTCTCCTCATGTTTTTTTTTTTTTTTTTTTTTTTTAAGAGGATGTATTATGTACCCTTCCTGACATTCTGTGTTCTAGTTCAGACTGCTGTGAGTCTTAGGGTGTTTTCACACATACAGTGTTTAGGTCGACCTAACTGTCTAGGCTGGCCTAATTGGTGTGGTGCGGGTAGTATGAACACAACTAGCCGCACCTGAGGTCGACCTAAACAGCTGTACCGAGAGCGGCTGGAAGGGGTGGTCTCGGAGCGGCGCACCAAGCCCTTTACCCGGGGTCGGCCCAAGCCTGGTGTACTCCACAAGTTTGGGCTACGTAGGCTCCGGTAGTTAGCTGGGCTGGGGTAGAGGACAACATTGTTATATTACAACCATTCGCATACGCCGTCTCCAGTGCAAGAAAACATTGTTCTCCACACGCAGCCGTGCCTCGTTTTCAAAGTCGAACGTTATAACTTCCTGACACTGAACGATTGCCAAAAGCAGTAACGTTAGGCAGTGGCGGTTCTGCCTACGTTGCCGCCCCAAGCGAAATTACTGCCTTGCGCCCTCTCATGTTACTACTCCAACCCGCCCCCATGGCACCAGTCGGCCGTGGCATCGGGGCACCATCAGTCGGCATCAGGCGAGCCGGCCGCGGCACCGGCCGAAACCGCGCCCACCCCGTCAGGTCTGCCGGATCTGACAGGTGAGCGGCCTGTCAGACCCCCCCGCCTCTCAAAAAATCTTGTGTACAGAACATAAACTGCGTGACGCCGAACGAGGAAGTTGGAGTCCGTTGAACACAATCGAGTTCATAGGCGTGAATTCACAGGTTTGACTTTTAACCAGTAAATCACCAGTTACGGGTGGCCTGGAACGCAGCATCAGTTTCTGACTGCTCCATTGAGCCAGAGGCAATGGCGCAACAGGTGGGCAGGATGAAAAGTTGGTGCGGCTGAGAGCTCCACTCGCTGTAGCTCGCGTCTCGTGACCAATTTATAATCGATGCAAATTGCGGTTAGGAAATCGCGTTTTATCATATCACGATGTTATTGCAAATGCAATTAATCGTTCAGCCCTAACCATAACAATGTTATGTGTACTTATGAAGGCATGTTATGAGGACAACGTGTCAGTGAAAAGCTAGGGTAGCTGTTAGGGGTGTCGCTATATTGCAATATTCATGATGATATTAAAAATTTAGATATGAATAGTGTGTAATTATCTGGTTATTGCAGTATCACAAATAAATAGGTTTGGCTGTTGGCTCATACAAAGATGCAGATCAAGCGCTGCTGTGGCCTAGACTGTGGGGAATAAAGGGCTAGAGAGATGACTGTTGATAGACTGACTGGCTGCTTTTGCAACTTTCCTGGTATTTTCGTTCATATTTTGGTAGTGTTTTCATTATTTTATAGATCACTATACATATCGAAGTATTATTATTATTGCAGTAGTTTGTTCAGATGCCTTTCACAAGCATTTAAACACAAGAAATCCTATCCTGATGTCACTCATACCATTTTAATCTTTATAAACACAGTTTTCATGTCATTTTTATTTTTTCACCTATTTTCTATTTTCAGGTCATTTCCATCAAATTTACTTATTGCCATTCTTTCCATGTTTTTGAAAGAAATCAAGTGAATTTGTTGGGAAAAAGGTGATTATCAAATAAGCCAAAAATGACTGGAACATTAGTAAGAAATAGAAAAAAAAACACACAGAAAATAAGCACATTTTTTTGAAATTTGTAATCTGTAAAATGATATATTTAAACATCATATTTAAACATCAGTTTGGAGGCCATGGCATCACACATTTTACCTTTATCTAAAAGTTGTAGCTCCTACAATTTTAATATTGCACTTGGCCATATTTTGATATGAATTGTTCAGCCCTAGTCCATGGCTTATTGAAAGTCAACTTGGAATATGAAAACATCTGAAAACCCCTGCCCTTGTCAACATAACAGGCAAGACTTTGAGGGGAGGAACAAGATATTGTAGGGGAAGGTTTTTCATGTCATTTCAAGACTTCACAAAGTATGTCAAAATTCTCACACTGCCAAACCTAAACCATAAGTGGGTCCAAGTCTTCCTTCAAAGTTTGAAGAAATGGTGTATGCAGCAGACACAAGAAACAGCCCAGCTATATCTGATGTAGTACATAGTAGTTTTTCCATGATATAACTGAATGAGAAAGTAGGTGTGGTTCACTGGATCTTGAGAGTTGTTTTTGTGAATGCAATAAAAATGAATAGGAAGACAATAAATGTACAGCGGATCTCCTGGTGAACCCAAGTGGCAGCATGTAGACTTATATTAAGCTCAAGAACATATAAGGCAAATGTTTTATTAAACATCAATGTCACATAAACCCTGAGGAAATACAATATTTATCCATCTGTAACAATAAAATACACCTCAGTCTATAGGCACATCATAGAGTCACTCATATAGGATCTGGTTGACTTTTAAGAATGACGTCTATGTACAGTGGGTTTACGTGATCCAGTCCAATAGTCTTTATCATGCACTGCAGTTTAGCCTGATTCTGAGGGTTTTCCAGGGGTTCCTCAGCAACAAGAGGAATAGTTTACATGCTTGTGAAAGGTGTCTGAACACAGCCTTTCACAAGCAGTTAACCATAAGAAATCATTTAAAAGTAGAGAATGAAAATTTTAACATAAGAAAGCTGGTTCAGCATCACTGATATGATGTTTAAATAGATCGTTTTAACAATTATAAATATAACTTGTTTCAATTTTTTTTTATTATTATTATTTTTAATATTTTGTGGGTAATTTTCTGGGTTTCACGTTAGGGATGGGCATTTTCAGTGATTTCAATATCCGAGTGCTCGAATTAGGCTACATCATGAATGAGTAATCGCTTACTTCTGAATTCTATATTTTACCGTAAAAAATAAATATGGGAGGTCCGCACATTGGTTCTGCTAGTGTTTCCAGTTGGACACAGACTCGGAGAACATTCTTACATCATTCTTATATCTTCATTTATTTTTGTCAATAAACAGCCAACACTGTAAACCAAGTGCGATTCCATCACCACGTCACAGCGGGGTGGACTTCTGTTCTATGTTGCTTAACATGTAACTCTCAATCAATAGCCTAAATCATAAACACAAAGTTTAAATAAATCTAATCATCTCCGCTCTGGTATCATCACATTAGCATGTGCTAATAGGGCTAGCAAAAGATGTGATGCGAGGCTGCCTGTGAGCTGTCTCCGCTGTTTTCTCCTTGTGCTTTAAGTGCATGTGGTTAAGCACCGAGCTGGTGTTTCTGTGATATACAAGTTTAACACCACATATCTTGCACTGCACGTTACCGTTGTCCTTTTTGTCAAAGTATTTCCAGACATCACCCTTCCTGGTCGCGGCTGACATGGTGCATGTAATACCCAATGAGTTGTAGCCAAAACCAACACACTGCGCAGGTGCGTGTATAGTAAGATGTTACTTGAATACTGATGTCAACAACGAGTACTTGAGTAATTGTACCCACCCTATTTCTTTTAGCTTTTTACATATTCATGACTAATTTTCGGGTCACCTCCTGCTTATTAAGTCATTGCTTCTGTCCACGTTTTTGAAAGAAATCAAAGTAGCAAAGGAAAAAAAAACAAATGTGGGATGTTGTGACGGTTTGAGTAGGGATTTTTCCTTTGTTTTAATTTATTTTTGATTATGTCTAAGGGGTGCCAGCAAGGTCTCTCTCCTGACATTTAAGATTTTTTTAAGAGTCAGTCGTATCAGTTTTTGTATTTGTTTGTTGTAGTCAAAGTCAGAGAACAAATGAAAAAACCTTCACTCAAAATCCAACACAAAGGATCTTCAAGTGTCAAACTTAACAGCCCCCCCAAAAAAGAAAGAATTTGTTGTAAAAGGAGAAAATAAGTAGAATTGAAGAATTAACCCTTTGCAGTGCATCTGGTATGAACATGCAGTCAGTCAGTCTTTCCCTGCCAGCACTTCCATCAACAGTGGCATCAGTCGGAACCTTTCATTGGCTCTCCAACCTCACCAGCCTCCTCTTCTCTCTCCTGATTTTGCTTTTTTTAAATAATCAGCTATATACTGCTTCTTTCACAGCTAAATGGATTGTTTCATAAAGTTCTGTGTCCTCAGCTTTGGAGAATGTGAATCCAATGCGCTTGCACTAATGTGACCACATCGAATTTTAACTCGCACACTCTCAAAAAATGGTCACATATACAACCACCTTCTGGAGCCCTACACATGCTAGTTTGCCTGGAGGTTTCCATTATAGTATCTGCTCATGCTACTTTCTTCATAGCCATAACACAAAGCATAACCATAGGAGACAGTGCTACCACTCAGTGGGGGCAAAAAACGAATAAAGAGGCCACTGATATCCACACTTCTGTCCTCCCACACATCATCCTTAGACTACCATTCATGATTTAACTCTTCCTGGGTGTTAATGCAGTTAACCGTTGTTTCTGAAGACTAGTAAAGCAGAGTGCTACATGATGGTAAAAGACAGAGTGCTGTTATACTGTATATCAGCATACATGCCACTTATCAGATTGCGCCCCTGGAACCAACTGTTGTGTAATACAATATATTGCAATACCTACTGTGAGACATTGATATTGATAAACTTGTGTCAAGTACTCATATTTGTATTTCCATCTTAATTTGCACAGATAGCCCATTTGAGTTCCCATTAGGCGTATTTGTTCCCTGTCTTTGGGTTTTTACTGGAAGTGTTCTGTCATGTTCATGTTGGAGTTGCTGTGCAGATTATAGCACTAAAAAACATGATCAATTCCTGCCACATTAAGATAATTACAAGGTCTTCCTACTATCACCTGAAGAATTTATCAAGAATTAAAAGTGTAATGTTTCATCAACATTTGGAAAAACTAGTCCATGCATTTATCTGCAGTTGACTTGACTACTGTAACAGTGTCTTCACAGGTCTCCCTGAAAAAATTGATCAGACGGCTGCAGATCGTCAGAATGTGACTACTCAAGTCCTTACTAAATCCAAAAAAGTGGATCACATCACTCCAGTTCTGAAATCTTTACACACTACCTTCCTGTCCGTCAAAGAATCAGTTTTAAAATACTGTTTTTAGTTATGAAGCACTGAATGGTTCAGAGCCAAAATAGCCTACATTTCTGATGTTCTGCTATGTTACAAACCACCCAGACCTCTGAAATGGGTTGGGACAAGTCTGCTTTCTGTCCCCAAAGTCAACACTAAACATGGAGAGGCAGCTTTCATTTTTTATGCACTGCATATCTGGAACAACCTCCCAGAAACCTGCAGGCCTGCTGCAACTCCCAGTTCTTTAAAATCAAGGTTTTTTTTTCTGTTTGCGGCTGCCTTTTATTAAATTAAATTTGAAGCTTTCTTATGAATATCTTGTGCTGCACTCTAACGTTTAGCCTACTCTTCTGGTTTATTTTGTCTTATTCTGTTAGTTTAATTTACATATTTTTAATTGCATTTAAATGTCTATGTATTTATTTATTTATTTATTTATTTATTTTACCTATGTTGCTTTTATGTTTTATGTAAAACACATTGAATTGCATTGTTGTTGAAATGTGCAATACAAATAAGCTTGCCTTGCATTGTGTTGCCTAGCTTATCACGGGTCACCCAGTGATTCCAACTTCTGGAAGTTGTACTATTGTAGATTTGTGAAATGAGTACTTAAAGGTGTAAGGCTTTCAAGGATAAGGTTCAAGGATTTCAAGGATGGTGTCTGTAATGCATGACTGTTGAGCATTTGGAAAGTTCTGATTAAGACTTTCGTATGAAATGGAGAACCTGGAGATAATAGTGATAATGATAAGATTAAGACATCTTTTTCATGTTTGAGAAAATACTGGCAGAATTGAGATCTCCAAGCCTGTTCCAGAAAGCAGTACCAGTTTTGGCAGGACCAAAAACATGTTTGTTACAGATAAGGTAGAGAACTCTCTAAATACAAACAGGTGTCAAAATTGTGGCCACAGCCGCAGGGTATTTATGACAGTTGGGTCAGAGGTATACTGTGAAATGGATAGGGGAAGTTTAGAGTTTACCAGGACTGAAAGTGAACTGCACAATCTATTTTGCATTTCACAGCAGTCCTCATCTGGTAATTGGACCAAGTAAATATTTTTTTGTATACTTGCTGCCCAGTAGTAATAGAGAAAACTGGGTAAACCAAGGCTATCAATTAGGAGGAATTGGGTGTTAGAGAATGAATTGTCACCTGATCCAGTTTGATCTGGAGAAATTATTTGACTGATAACTGATTAAAAATGCAGGGTAAGAACTTTAGGTAGGAATTTAACTATGCTGTTTAATAACAACCCATTCAGGCTTTTCCATTAGCACCACAGTTTCACTGTCACAATGTGACCAGCACTTTGCCCAGACACAGACACACACACATAGTCTTAAATAATAGTATTATTTTATAGTAGTATAGTATAATTATAGTATGAATTAATAGTAGCGCTGAGTATCAAAATTCGGTACCTTTATGGTACCTTAAATACCATGCTACTACAGCATATTGGACCAAGGAAGTGTCATTCAGTACCATGTTGGTTTTGTCATTATTATGTTATTGCATTGTTATGTCATTAACATGGTTTCTCCACATATGGTCACCTTTTATTTTGACACTGCTCTTGTGACACTGGTGATGAAGAAAGTCAACAGAACAAACACATAGGGAGAGCAAGACAGAAAGAGGCACAACAGGACAAGCTCATGTGTGTTCAGTGAGACTCTAAGACCCAAGAAGTATGTGTGTGAGGAAAATACACCTGAAGAGAAAAACAAGATGAGCAGTTTTGATGAGCTGATGAGTTTGTGTATACATTTAGGCATTTTCCTTGCATTGAAACCATAACTAGCACAGAAGTGCTAGTTATGGTTGATATGGTTACGGTTGCCAACATAGGATTGGACAGTTGCTATTCTAGGGAGGCGTTTAGTGAAGGGTCAATCCCTGTGTGTGTGTGTGTGTGTGTGTGTGTGTGTGTGTGTGTGTCTGTGTGTCTGTGTGTCTGTGTGTGTGTGTGTGTCCATCCTTCCATCAGTCCGTCTGTCTGTCCATCGTTGGCTGATCTCGAGCCTATCAGCTTAAAATTTTTTGCGCACCCTTTCCATTCACTCACTACCTCGCTTGATCATCTCTCTCTCTCTCTCTCTCTCTCTCTCTCTCTCTCTCTCTCTCTCTCTCTCTCTCTCGCATGCAGCTCTCTTGCTGTCCCTCTCTGTTCATAGTACTGGGTTGCTATGTCGCTCTTAAAAACTCCTGTTGTGGCAGTGTCTAGTCGGATTGTGGGTCAAAAAATCCAGGACATACACTGTGTTTTTTGGGCAAGTTTACCATTGCTGACAAGCAAGCCAAACAGGATAAAAATAACCATGTAAAAAATGTCACATAGCCTGACATCTCGGCACTAAAAAAATGATGAGTGAAACAGTCGTTGCTGTTTCATATTTCAGGAACTGTATCTTGGTGGCTCTTTAGTGTGTGTGTGTGTGTGTGTTTGCTATTTTAATTTGTGCTCTTTTCGCTTCTTTTTGTCAGAGTTTATATGGTTTATGGTTGATAAGCTACTGTACTGTATGATATTTGAATCATACAGTAAATTAATTTGTAGTTTGAAACACGTTTCACAATACAATTTGATAATTAGTGTCTCCCAAGTTTTGCCTATATATTTGGTGTAATAGCAGCTCTAGCTCTTCTCTGTGGACTCTATTGTTTGTAGGGACATTTAGGCTGGAGAAGAAAATATTAATGTAAGTCATCAGCAGGAGTCTCAAATGTGCATGATTTGAAGATCAAATTTAAATGGCTCATAAATTTTGATGGAGTTAACTGTTAAATCACTATTTTGTCTTTTTATTTGTGGAATCAGAAGTTTGGAGGACTTGGTCTTATCTGACAGTAACTCATACTTAATTCAGAGATCCACCTTCCTGTTGTGTGGTCCTGGAGTGGGAGAGACTGATTATTGACCATGTAGCCTATGTTATTTATGAAATCGAGAAGTTGTTCTTGTTCTTTTCTCCCCATATTCATGAACAAAGCCACGTGATATTTCAGCATTAGCTATTTGGTATTTTCTGACAGTAACAGCTCATACTTAGCTTGGCGATCCAACTTCTTCTTGTCTAGTTCTGCAGTGGGAATATTTGAATATTTATGATATATTGTTTATAGAACTGAGAAATTCTCATTCTTGTGCTTGCTTTTGGTTTGTTTACCATAGAGGAGAATGAAATAATCTCCCTCCATATGACCACTTTAGGGGTCTCCCAAAGCAAAGATAAAGACTCAAGTTTTCAAAAAGATATTGATGGCTGTTGAGTTCATCTAACAGAATCATTGGTCTGTTAAAGGAATTATATTAGCCTAAGTGTCCAAGGAGCAAGTTCAGAGTAGCTAACACCATGTCCACATTCATATCCCGATAACACTGTCCGATAACAATCTCTCTCTCTCTCTCTCTCTCTCTCTCTCTCTCTCTCTCTCTCTCTCTCTCCCCCCTCTCTCTCTCTCTCTATATATATATATATATACACTCTCTCTATATATATACACACACAGAGTGTCTATGTATATCTATCTATCTATCTATCTATCTATATATGTATATATCTATATCTATCTATCGATAGATATAGATAGATAGACATAGATATAGATATAGATAGATCATTTTTCTCCTTTGATTTGGAGATTTGGATTTTCAGTTTTCAATTAATCAGTATGCCATATAGAGTGACATTTCTTCAGTCAGTCACCTACGCCATTCATAGTGTATACCTACGCCTGAACGTAGGGCATTGCAAGACTGCTTAGGTCTGCTAGACTCTTTGGTGTTTTATGCTGTTTGATTGTCAGTGAATGAAGGCATCATGATGCTGGTTTTAATCTCTTGTCAACCGGCTGGAACTGATAAATACTATGTGGAGGGCTCAAACATTCACTTGGAAATCAGTTTCCAAGATTTTTCAGTTACCTTTAATGTTGTGTTTTATTGTCATGATTTGAAGGAATGAAAATTGACATGTTTTGGGCTTAGACATGACATTTGTTAAAATTAGATGTTGTCCAAGTGTTGATCCTCATGCAACAAGCAAAATCACAGTAATGAATTTGAGTGGTATAATTAAAAAAAAAAAAAAAAATATATATATATATATATATACTATTAAATAAATAATTAAATAAATGAGTGAACTAATTTAAAGACTTGTTCTCATTTTACACAAATTCACAAACTAACCATCATGAACAACATTACATTGTCCTGAACTGCAGAACCAGACATCAATCTGCATTCAGTCAATCAAGCAGTGAATGTGTTGGTTCTGTGCAGCCTGAGTGCTTCTCTGATATCGAAGTAGCCTTTTTCTGACAACTAATTCATTGTGGCAGCTATTTGCACTCCTCATTTCTCAGTGCCTGCAGTAGTTGCTGCTCTGTCTGTGTACTTCTCCTTTTCAGTAAGCGTGGGGTGGGAGGCATTCACTAATGTGCTAACATCAGCTATCTGTAGCACGTAACAGCTGCCTTTGTTTTATAGCAGGGAATATAAACTGAAGAGGTTTTTTTTTTTTTTTTGTCAAACCACATGGAGCGGACATGGACCTCCAGGCTTTCACTGTATTTTGAAAATGGATCGCCTTTCTTCCTTTTACTTGATATTGGACACACTGGAAAGCAGAGAGAATTTACCCTTTTATAGACTGACATTTTTTAAATTCTTTTGGTCTTCTGTTGGGATTTTTTTTTTTCTGCAATTGATTTTTAAAAAAGCACAACCCCAAACTTATTTAAATACTGTTTGGAACTAAACAAATTACCTTCACTGCAGACTTCTAATTGCACAGGATGCACTGCTTCTGGCTTGAGCGTAGCGGGGAGCCTACAGATTGCTAAAATTTCCTTTTATGGCATTGGAGGGCTTTTTAAAACAGGAAATGATGTCATTATACACTGAGTCCAAGAGGGAGCTTGCAACAACTCTGTGTCATTCCAGGGAAGACAGAGTTGCATTTTTGTCTGGAAATAAAGCTCCTGACACTTGGATTGCCTTGACGCCCCAACAAAAATAGCTCACAAGACAGGAAGTGGGTGTGCCTTGAACCGAAATGTTATTTCATCTATGATACGCTACATGATAGCCACAAACCAAAGCAATTAACAGTGAGCAACAGTTTTCTGTAGCAGTGAGTTGTGTTAATGAAGCCATGAAGGAAATTAGAAGTTGCATTGTTTAGAAAGTGCAGAAGATGGACATAAAGGACAAAGATTGAGGGAAAACAGAAGTCATTGTTCCTGCAGCAAACACTTGTTTTTGTGTGTGTGTGTGTGTGTGTGTGTGTGTGTGTGTGTGTGTGTGTGTGTGTGTGTGTGTGTGTGTGTGTGTGTGTGTGTGTGTGTCTGTCTGTGTGTCTGTGTGTCTGTGTATGTCTGTGTGTGTGTGTGTCTGTGTGTGGGTGCCTCCTATAAATGAAAGAAAAATCATTTTCTCTCAAGTAAAATACAGTATGATGCACAATATCACTGATTTGATCGTTAAAAAAATACCGACTTGACTGTCAGGACATACCCTCTGCCTCCAGAATTTGATAAAGGAACAATATGTTTTGCCTTTTTAAAAGGAAGACAAAGCTTGGGATTATTTGATCTAGTTTCAGTACTGTGCTCTGTGACAACATGGTCTTGTTTCAGTTCGCTTAATCCTCCTACCAGTGCCTATTTAGTGATTATTGGAGCTCAGTGTGTGGACATGCCGCTAGATTAGAAACATCTCTTAAATGCCGAGCAGTGCACAGATCCTAGAGATCATTTTTATAAACTCTTAGGTCTGACAGTATTTGGTTATTAACGCCTTAATATAAGTGTAGCTAAAACAATCATCTCTTCAATTGCTACTATACAATCCGATCAACAACCAGCATAAGCCTAAAAGCCACATTTCTTAAAAGTGCTGATAACAAACATAGTCTATGTTTAACTGGTAAATAAAGCAGCCTAGTCGAGTTTTAATACCTCACTACTATCTAAAGAAAATCTGCTTTTTAAAATCTACTTTTTTCTTGATACCTACATGATTAATATCCATAGTCATGTTGTCTCACATAATCTGATGTTTGGCCATAGAGATGAAAGAGTAGGTTTCAGCAAAAAAGCAGATCTATGAAAACTGTGTTTGCTGAATTAATGTGATTTTGGTTCTGACTGTAACCCTTTCTCTTTTTCTACAGCCAGGCAGAAGAGACCCGAATTAGTCATCTAGCTGGGAGAAAAGCTCCCACTAAGGCACCAGTTTACATCAGGTATATCCTCAAGTACAAATATGTTATTTTTTGCCTATTCTGAAATGGTGTATTAGTGCATACCTGGGTCTAAACAGTCTTGGAGTTGCATAAATTAGGTTTGAATTGAAAGTTGAGACTCTTGTGGATTCAGTGAGCCACATTTGATTATGTGTGATGATATTAGCTCCCATAATAGCCATTTCATTGCAGTGAGACCATTTTTTGAAACTTGACGTCAATATATAAAATGACCTATAGTTACCTCTAGGATAATCACAGCTTCATGAAAATTTACAACCATAAACTAAAGATCTAGGACATTCGGGATGTATGGTTTTCCTGTATTGCAAGGTTAAAGTCTGGGTGCATCTAGGGTTGCAAAATTCTGGGAATTTTCAAAATAGGAAACTCTCCATGGGAATTAACAGGAATATATTGGAATTAATGGCAGTAAACTGGAAATTTGCGAAATTGTAGGTTGGCCTATAACAGGGAACTTAATTGTAGTTGGAAAAAAAACATCTTGCAGCATAACCTTGGTCAAAACAACCAGATTTAATGCAAATCAAGGTGAATTTCTACCCTGCACTTTGCATTCCTCCATCAGATGCACAGATCATATCTAGAATCCTGCACACTACAGCTGGACTACCGAAGCCTCACGACTACATTTGAGCTCATAGACTATATGCAGTCAAGTAAGTTTTGATGATATTACTGGGTGTTAAACTAGGAAAAAAATAAATCAAAATGTGTTTATACAATAGCTATTTAAGAGGCTTCATCTTTATTGAGCATCAACTGATCAGTCATAAAAAAAAAATGCAGAAACCAGAGGAATAGGTAATATATTTATTTTATTCAACATTCATGTTTTTTGTTGTTCAATGAAAGAATTGGTTAAAGTAAAAAAAATAATATATTTTTTTAAATTTGTAGTTTTCATGCATGTCTGCTCATGACAAAACAAAATTTCCAAAATTCCCCAATTTAACTTCCCATGGAAAGTTTCCTGAAAGTTGCAGCCCTAGGTGTATCAAATCTATGTAACGAATGGTATCAACCCAAAAATTGCTGCAACAGCTTACCACGCATGATTGAACATGGGAATGGCTATCATATGCTTCCATCATAATGTTCTAACCCTTATACGCTCTAAATAAATAAATAAATAAATGCTCCTCACTAAAACACAATGTTTATAGCAGATTTATTACTATAATAACTTGACACACTGCTGGGCTGCATCTTAAATCAATCTTCATTGTCAGATGATGTTTACTACTTCTGTTTGGCCTATGCTGTTGACCTTTTATTTCCTCCTTGCAGGTTAGGCAGCATGCAGTAGCATGTCACTTGGGCCAGCATCACTGTGACCCTTTGCTGCCTGCTATAGCATAAATAACCTCACCTCACTCACCAGCTTCTGTGAGTTTCAGTGGCTCCAGGATACTTTCATTTTAAAAGGTGTCATGGTACTGTTGTGCAGGTTAAAAGTTTGCATGGAGCAGGCTGGTCTGTTGGTTAGATGTCAGTGGCATCGGTTTAGTTTTTAAGGACATGTTAAGCAATATTATGTTTTGTTTTGTTTTGTTTTGTTTTCAGCAAAATGGCCCCTTGCAGTGTGAGAGTCATCACTGTGTGTCTTCTTTACACCATACAATTTATAGCCAGCCTGTTGTTTTTTTCTGGCTTGAGCTTTCTTTTTTGGCCTGATAAGATCATCTCCTGCCCTCCTCTAGACATATCCAAATTTCAACTGTGCAGATGCCTCATAGAACCACAGTGCAGCATCAGAAAAAAGTCCATTCGAAGCTTACCTTGGAGCTGAATGTAGCTTTATCACATAATTGAATTAAAGCTCAGAGACAAGCGTATCAAAAATATCCAAAGGGAGCCGTGCTAGAGAAATATACGTCCCTCATTTTCAACAACAGAAAACAACAGTTTTTCTTTACTTTGTGTTTCTACAAACAATCTGCAATGGGGAGAAATGGTGGTCAAAAAATGTATTTAGTGCAGCTTTAAGGCCATGGGTGGGTGTGGACAGTCACATTGCAATACACGGAAAAGATGCAGGCTGAATAGAATCGCTGTAAGACGTCTGTGAGTCAGCTGCTCAAGACAGAGGACAAAATAGCTTGTGTAGCCTATTTGTTAAATCTAATCACACTCTACATTTATGGTACTCTTTTATAGGGCTTCTCAATTAGGACTCTTAAAATGAGTGGTAAACTGTGATGCTAATTGGCTGAATGTGTGGAATGCAGATTGCAGGCTTGTGAGTGGTCTTGGTACAGTGGCTTATTTCACACACCAGCAAACCATCACACTTAGCTAGCTTGCTTATATGGAAGTATATGGAAGTAACTATCTGTCATCTTAGGCAGATGATCCCGCTGAGTTGCTGGAGGCAGTGCCTTACTAAATCACCAGGTCGGTGTTTACTCCTTAGAAATTAAGGATATCGTTTCTTTGAATGTAGCTAAGCCACTGTAGCATATCTTTGATACCATTGCTACTACTTGGGTAGCTAAGGTAGCTAGCCAAGTGGTGTAATGGCAGCGCTAGTGAATAGATGATACCCATTCCAATGGGGTCTATAATGAATCAGAATCAGAAACACTTTATTGATCCCTGAGGGGAAATTGGGTGTTGAGATAATGTAATGAGATGCTGTTCTGCATGGCATTAATCCTAGAGTACATTAGGCAATTTGCAGCTAGTTCTTATGTCAGTAGAGGAGGATGTATAAATTATAATGCATTTTCAGTGGTAATCATAGTTCCTTCATATGCATTGGATTTCTCACGAGACCTTTGCTGCCTTGTTGGAAGTCTCCAAACTCTGGATTTTTAGCCTTATCAGGGCTCGAAATACTTTTTTTCTGTTTTCTGCAAAATTGCAAGTTGCAAATTTTTCTGCAATCTGGAAAAACTTTCTGCAAATACCCAAGCTGTTATTCCTGCCCTACTATAACCTACTTAGCCTGGCAAAGCTAACAACAGCATCATACATGGCTTTGTACATCTTAAGAATGTAGTTTACCTTGTGTGAATTAAAGACTGATTATTTCAAATCTCAGTTCGGGACTTTTTTTCTTGCCGCAAGTTTCCGAAGGGCTCCGATGTTCGCTGACTTAAATGCATTTACCTTGAGTTTAGCGGCTTCTTCCATATTTGGTGTGCTGACTACGTACATGTCACATGACTGTAAATGACACATGACAGTCATGTGACACTTTTCTGGTTTTCTATGGTGATTCAGGAGGAAAATCTGTCGGATTCTGCGGAGTGATTTTCTTTCCCTTTTAAGGTTTTCGACAGTTATCCAGTACTATAAGCAAGGTGTTTGGAGCAAAAATAACAATTTTTAACATGCACACACACATGCACATGCGACACCATTGCACACTACGGACTTTAGCTTTGGGAGCTTTGTGCCGCTGACAAATTTTACAGTACAACACTCCCCCGCTCTCATAAAAATCATTAGCAAATTCATTTGCCCTATCTCTGTCAGTGATCCATGTCGCTAAATGACGATGCCTTGACTCCTATGCTTTATATTTGATTTTCGGCATCTTTTAGTTGTTGAACCAAGTTGTTTTCTCCTGTTGTTCCACTTCACGACATGACATTAGCCACAGACAAAGGGGGGAGGGGTGGGATGCGTTGAGGTACACTGAAACAGCTGCTGCAACACTGTTGTGTTCAAATTCTGCGGAATTTCAGCAGGGTTTTTGTTGGAGCACCGTGTGCGCGGATTGCGTTCGGGCTTGCAACATCAGCATACCGGGAAGGAGAGCTGCTTATTTTACAACACGGAACTGAACAGAGCACTACCTGCGTCTTCCACACCAAATATTTTACGGGCATTCGCAAATTTTATTAAGATGAAATCACACTGAAAACTGTTTATAACCATCTTTATTCTTTATTGGACCTATTAAAAGCCAGATTTTTTTGCCTGCAAAATTGCAAGTTGTTTTTATTTTTTTTTCTTCAATCTCAGAAATTTTTCTGCAAATTGCAGGTTGCATGTGGGTATTTCAAGCCCTGCTTATTTACAGTTCAGTACTCAATTCAGCAAGTCTGTGGCATGTTTTCTGTGGAAATGTTAAATGGGTTTATTTGGAAATGATCATCTATGTAAACATAAGAAATACAAAACTCAAATTGAGAAAAATAGCCAACCTCCATTTGTTTCCATTTCTGTTTAATGGGAGATGGCTTAACCTATTTTAACACACTTGTTGACAGGTAACAGACACTTTTTACAGTGAGTACGTTTACATGCACACCATATTCCTGTTTTAACTGGAATATTTGCAATATTTCAGTTGTGCACGTGTCATGTAAACACGCACTGAACCCGATAAAGGTCATATTCTGGTTGGAGAGAATTCCGAAGAAGACCCCTGGGATATGCCTGTTCCAATCAGAATACTGTGGCATGTAACCACCTTAGTCGGAAAATGCCCCGAACCGGAATATTCAGTCGCATCTGCGCATGCTCGACTCACAATGAATCCTGGGGCGTCTTTGTTTCTATGGTTGCTGCAGGCGGGGAGAACGATCTGGCGAACAGCATGGCGAAAAGCAGCAAGAGCCAGCATTGTGAGGAGGGGGAGACTGCAGTCTGCCTTCAGCTAATGAAAGATTTTAATATCATGGAGTATATCGATGGGAGAAAACATTGAAATAGATAAGATAAGATAAGATATTCCTTTATTAGTCCCACAGTGGGGAAATTTCCAAATAGCGAGAGCTGCTTCTTCTTCTTCTTTATTTCCGGCAGAAAAGGCGCGTATACGCGTGCTGCTGCCCCCCGCGGCTGAGTGTCGCATTATGTAAGAGAGTGGAATATGCCGAAACACGGGAACATGCCAAGTAACATGTAAACGGAATAGTCTAGTTGCTGCAGCGCAGTTACCCGAACTGGAATATTCACCTGAACCGGAATATGGTGTGCATGTAAACGTAGTCATTGTTTTCTCTGGGGAGCAGCCCTGCTTTCTCTCCTGCCTATGGCCTTCAGGAGAAAAGCTGTGTTCTCCAGCTCTGTGTGTGTGTGCGTGTGTGTGCATGTGTGTGCGTGCGTGTGTATGTGTGTTTGCATGTGTGTATGCTTGAGAGAGATGCAGACAAGCAAAATGAAGCAAAGAGCATCAGTCTCCCCAGGAAATCATCTGTTGAATGTTTGGTGGTTATTTATTTCTGCTTTAGAATGTATCCACCGTGAAACAATCAGAAAATTCTCTCATTAACTTGCTTTCTCATGCACAGCACTGCTGCACTGTCTGTCTTGCTTGCTCATGCTATTTTTTTCTTGTCTTTTTTAAAATGAATTGGGAAGCCTACAGCAAAGCTTCACTTTACTTTTATTGTTATCAAACAGACGGAAATATCCTCCCTCTACTTAAATTGGTCCTAAATTGAACTACATTGTTACCCTGGTCCCCGTGGTCAAAACACAGTTCCTTTAAAGGTTCACAGTCCTTGGGGACTTCTTCTTCCTGCCCACAGATGTCATGACAGCCTTATCAGCCCCAGCAGTGGGGCTGTGTGACTCCACCTTGCCAGATACAGCACAGATCCATGCTACCAAAAATAATAATGTTCCATGTATTGGCGCCTAAAAGAATCATACTGAAAAGACATTTTCATCTTATTTGTTTCTGTTCTGCTCTGCCATGTCAAAATTAATTAATATCTCCAAGAATGATGCAGTTCAGCTTACAGCCAGGGCTGGACATTAACACCCGCCCACCTGTCAAATGCGGGTAGAATTTGGCTAGAATTGGGCAGTGGCATGTAACACGTTCTCTCCTGCTAGAAAAACTCGCTGTGAGAAGTGTCAAGAGGCTGATATTATCTGTCAATGAGTAGGTGTTTCAATAGGTTAAATAGCCTGATGCTTCAAGACTGTTTTGATATGAATAACTCTGCTTTTTACAGTATTCAGTGGAATTTCAGCTGTCAGAAACAATGATCTATAGTAAAAAATATTATAGATCTGTGATAAAATATTAAAGATCAGTGGTTAGAAATGTGAAAAAGAAGAACAATAACAGCCACCTCAATAAAAAGTTGAAGCCAGGTCACGAGTGGCTATAGGATATAATCCAGCTAAAAAAACAAACCAAAAAAAAAAAAAAAACAAACATAACTGCAGTGATTGGCAGATTTATGTCACTGATGTAGGCAAAAGTCATGTCATTTATTATTGGCACAACCAATCTGATACACACACACACACACACACACACACACACTTTACTACAGTTGGATAGATAGGGCTATTATGGTTTCTTGTGCAAATAACAATTTGTGCTGTGAGGCAGGGGATTTGGCTGGTGAAAATGCCATGTGGCCAGTGACGTTGGAAAGCCACAGTGGCTAGTGAGCTAAAAAGTTAGCGTCAAGCACTGCTTACAGCATTTGTCGGCATTAAAATTAGTAGAATTTTTAAAGTGAGTGTGGGTAGTGCATGTACTGAGGTACAACAGAGAGGTAAGGTATACATTTTACACTTTCAACACAGCATGTTTCCTCGTCCTCCTCTAGATGTAAGTCAAATTATAGTCTTATATTAGACAGTTCATGCTTTATGACTAATGTTACCTCTGTCACAGCTTGCTGAGATTATGAATTGATTACTAGTCCTTACCTCAAGTGAGAGTGGTGTGTTCTGTGGACTGGGGGTAGTATGCAAGTCCCTGCCTGCACTGCACTCCTGTTAACTGCCTGAGCGCTGGGCAGTTTACACATCTGTGATTAAAATACTTACACTGGTATCGGTATCAGGTGTCGATCAGATGCTTCCTCAACAGTCTGCCTATCAAAAAAAAAAAAAAAAACAAACTCTTCAGCACACACAGTGTTGAGTGATTTAAAGGAATAGTTCACCCACTTTGAAAATCTTGACATTACTTCACTGACCACCTAGCTGTTACATGGGACAGTAGTGATGCTATCTTCCTCTCATTGTTACTGAGTGCTCGATGCTCCAAATGCTGTTTATCTTCTGCCGTTGAGGTGGACTTGGTGGAAAACAGTCTACCTAACAGTCTGCTAGCTTGGCTGTAGCTAGTGAACATAGAGGTGTTTTTGTGCTTCTGGAAGTGCTTTTCCAAATGCACTGTGCTGATTATGGTATAGTGCCACAGTGGAGTGTGCCAATATTGCAGTCATAATAGAAAGTTCCATTGTGGTCATTTTTGTTAGTGAAATCCACTCACTAGTAGTTGATAATGTTTCGCTGTGCACTTGATTTGATCAAGTTTTTCAAAACGTTAAAAGAATTGTAATTTGCACTACTTAACCTACATTTGTAATGAATATCTTTAATTTGAACGCATTTTTGTATATTTTTGCTCTTTTAATAGGTTTTGTGTGGTTTACTGCAGCCTCATGTAACCTTGCACATAATACCAACAACAATGATAATTTAACTATAAATGGAGACTTGTCTGCCTGTGTGTGTGAGTCCGATCAGCTTAAAGCTTGGCAGGTGTATGGCTGAGGACCCTCCACAGTGCAGTGTGGAGTATTAAGTATTTATGGTTCAAAAGCTGCAAAAATCTGTTTTATAATGTTAGCCTAGAAGTTATGCTGATGGGCTACAAAAGGTGGAACTCAAATGGTAGGACAGTGCAGCACCTGGACAGTCTACAATGCGCACATGCTTAGACTTTTAAAATGCTCACGCGCATGACATGCAAGTATATTTCTACACTTTCACCCACAGATTCATGACTGTGTGGACAAGGCCAGAAATGTATAGAAGTTTTTTTGTCAGATGAATATAAAACTGTGCATACTCATTGTTCTATTTTATAAAACTCAGTCATTGAGGAACTGTGACCATATAGTGCAGGAGCATCTTTTCCACTCCTATAATTAATGAATGTAGAAAGACGTAAAATGGCTAGCCAGTTGTTAGCCTAGCAGAGGTAGAATTAGCCCAACTTCAATGAATTATTCATCCAAATGTTTTTCATTGGCTTTTTTTTTTGGCAATATAGAGTTCCTGCATTTGTTAAGACCGCATTCACCAACCAGCTGACTTGGCATAAATGTCACAAAGTGTCAACGTTCACTGACATATTTGTAGGTGGCTAACATTGGCAAGTTACACTGATTTGCAGTAGTGCTGTGAACTGGCTAAAGCTGCTGCCGTGTCGACTGAAAACTACGTCTCAGTGTCGGGACATGTCAGTTGCTAGTGATTGGTTAGTGGGCTTCCGATGGCTTTGCCCACAGTAATCAGCTAGCACAGGGGCAATTTCAGACTGAATAATGGATTGGAAATGGAATGGTCATTCAGTTTGAACATGAAGCTAGCCATAGACTACATAAGGTGTTCAGATGCTGTCATTTTAGACAGTGTGGGAGATGATCCACCCACTTACATATTTTACAAAGGGAAATTTGGCACTTGTCAGGTGGTAGTTTTAGACATGCTCTGCATGTGTAGATATTGTATTCTCACTGTGCTGCTGCTGTTTGCATGTTATAAACACTGAACACTTTTAAATAAGTATCGCTTGAGAGCCCACTCAGTGATCACATGCTCTTTGGCATTATTCACAGTCATTCTCTAGTCACTAGATAGCCATCTAGCTTATTTTTGAACTTTCAACTAAAACATCTGCTTAGACAGATCCAAATAAGCTTGTCTGTGAAAACAGACGGCCCTGCATCAACTTAAATCATTTTTTTTTTTTTGCTCGTTTAGCAGAGTGTTGTTTTTAAATTTGCAAAGAAATTGGTGATATAATTTCAGGGACAGCTGAATTTATTCTTGCTATTTCAGTCCTTTGTTTTTTAAGCTTAGATGCTTTTGGAGACAGTGTTCCTCATTTTCAGTGCCCAGCTTCATACTGTATGCACAGGAAATCCCCACAGAGAAGTAGAACTAAGTAAAGGAAACTGTTGTTGTCTGCTATCCTCTACTGAATTTCCTCAAATTCACCTTAAAGTCACAGGTCAACCACATTTCAAAATAACACTATGTAACAGCAAAGTGATTTCCTGTAACCAATTTAAGTTGCTTTGGTTTTATTTTTGTGCAGTATGAATGCTGATCACACAATGGAATTTCTCAGCTCAGGGGGGTATTTCAGCTACGTTTAAAAAATCCTGAACATAAGCCTGAACTGAGTTGAGCAAACCTAACATGCCATACCCCGAACTTTTGGTTTCTGAACAGCTGGTCACAGTGAGTTTGATGAACTCTCAGTTGGTTCAGGCGCATGCGCGGTGAACTTAGCATCAGTGGAGCTCAGATAAACAAGTGACAACAAGAAAACCAGAACATCATATTCCATACCTCTTGAATTGGATCCTACGTGGAATACGAGCATAGACTATCCTAAGAAAAAAGGAAATCGACAGATTCTGCAAAAGAGTATATAAATTTCAAGAATTACACAAAATTTATTTCAACTGTTGATAAATTACAAATCCTTTTCAATTGAAATCTGACTAGCAAAGCAACAAAACAAAACTTTGCTGCAGTTTGAAATGTAAGAGACAAACTGGTTAGATATGTTGATCATGTGTAACTGTGGTAAAGGTGAGGACTGGGTGGAAGGTTTACCAATAAGATTGGGTGCCATTAACTCTGTGTATCAGAGGACTGTTTCAACTCTCCTTTTTCTCCACAAAGAGATATACAAAGTGGAGAAAATGAGGGAGAGTGAGGATCAATGTTCATTTTAATATGCAGGAGTAGCAAACAAAATAACACCTGAAATTAATGAAACTAAATTATCCAATTGCTATCTATTTTAACCTGAAGCAAATCTAAAATCTTTTGAAACTCCTCAGAAAAGGCAATGAAAGAAATCACATTTGTCACTTTTTTGTCAAGCAAGAAAGCTTTCAAGTTTTCAACTGAGAAACTGGTTAATGAAAATAATATGGGTTTCTGTGTGGATGGATTGCCAAAAGGGGCACTCCATGTCAAGTGTCTCCTAGGTAAAATGCTTTAGGGACCACAGATTTTCTGACCAAAAACTTGAGCTTGAGATCACTAGTTACCATAGTGACTAACCCAGAGTTAATCTGATCTTGCCTCTTGGAACCGAAAATTCCAGGTTTCTCTTAACTCTGGGATAACAAACTCTGGTTGGTCAGTTAACCCTCTTTTTGAAATACCCCCCAGGATCTCATTGGCTATGCTTTGTCTTATATTAAACAAAGAAATATGTTTGTTTTCTAACAATTCTCCTCCTGTGTGTTTGGAATTGCCTAGGTTTAAGTTCAGTGGAAAAACAGAGCGGCAGTCATGGTGGCCCTGTCATTAAAGATCGGTGTGGGCAATGTAGTGAAGACCATGCAGTTTGAGCCCTCCACCATGGTCTACGATGCCTGTCGCATTATCAGGGAAAGAGTCCCTGAGGCACAGCTTGGCCAGCGTGAGTATCTGTCTCTTTGTTTTTAAACCATGCTTTACAAAAAACAGAATTAGGCCCCTTGTTCTGTAAATGAAGAAGATGATCTTTTTAAGGGGCCAAGCACCAAAGGTGCAAGGGCATGGGTAAATTAATTCAGTTAGCTCCTCCCAGAAGTTCTTGGTGGTTGCAAAGGTCCCTGCTCCTGATGTGGACCCAATTTTAGTTCCAGAAACATCATCTTGAACTCTTCTGCTGGTCATGGAGACACTTCCAAAACCTGTGAACATGGTTTGATGGCGCAGCATGACATGGCATGCTACAATAATGGCAACAAACAAACAGACAATGGGCAAAAGACTTGCTTATCACCAAATTTCTCAATCCCGTTCTTTACAGATTTAATAATTCCTAATTCACTCAGAATTAAACCAGCATTTTCATATATTTACATTCATGCAAATTAATTGTTACTCAATGTTACTCAAAGTGACAATGTGCAGCAGAAGAGACTGCAGTTCTCAGATTACTACCATTACAAGCAAACCGTAGTAAAGAGCACAAAGGTCACAGCCGTACTGACCTGACAATTCATGTATGATCTAAATAACTGTTACGAGCTTTTTTTTCATGCTTTCAGTTTTGAGGGACATTGTATCTTATTTTATTGTACATTTATCTTTGCCTTGCTGTTTATTTGATATTGCTGCTTCTTAACTACTCTGCTCCTGCTGTGTCACTTTGAATCTTCGGGGGATCAATAACGGTGAATCTAATCTAATGTAATCTTTTTATTGTATGTTATAGTTTTTGTTCAATAGTGTTTATGTCCTTTTTTGTGACAGGTCACCCACAACCATAGGGTTACACGGTCTTCAAAAGAGTGGCTAGTGTGCTAAAAATGGCTCTAAAAAGCAAATACACCTCTCCTACCTTGTAATCTCAGTTGGCTTGTACTCAGCGGTATGGCTCATTATGTAAGCTATGTCTACTATGTGCATGCTGGGAAGTAACGCTCTACCATACTTGTCCCAACCTGTGAGTTATTTTTCACTTGAGGAGAGACAGTGAGCCAGACGCCAAATATTAATGTCTTGTCCACGTTCAGAATCTAGTTTCTGCTTTTCATCACTTTAAATACAAGGATACAAGGAAGTTTATTGGTCATTATACAACAGGTTGTATAATGAAATTAGATTGTGGTTCCCTCTTGATTGATTATCAAATCAGGGGAGCTCCATCAGAGCTGTCTAAAGAACTAATTTCAGAAGTTTAATTCTGTTTCCCCTGGAGAGTTTCCTCTGTCCTGTCAAGTTTATAACTGCAGTTTTTAGTTTTGCTGCTTAAATGTCCCACAGTATGCATTGCTGTGACATTACTGCGTGCATGGAAATGTTTACAATTACTGAAAGCAGCCGCTCTAATCTTAAATCTTAGTAATGGTAAATGGTTAAAACAGTCACACATTACTACAACACACAATAAAGAAATCGCCTGGGGGCGCACTGGTGGCTCATCAGTAAAGAGCGTGTACCATGTACCAGGGCTTAGTCCCGATCGCAGCGACCGGGGTTCCAATCCGACGTCAGGCCCTTTGCTGCATCCCCTCTCTTTCCCCTGTCTTTCCTGTCTATCTCCACTGTGACTTTCAAATAAAGCAGAAATGCCGAAAAATAATCTTTAAAAAAGGTATTTGAAAATGGAGAAAAAAAAACTTGATTGGGGTGAGTGGCAGGTGGATGATTTATGTGTACATGCAGATTCAGATGATGTCTGATGATGCCGATCCACGCATCACTAGCGGGAGCAATTATGAACAGAATGAACAGACAGGCGTGCACAGACCTCTAACAAACTATGATTCTGGTGCCTTTTGCAGCCAGTGACTATGGTCTGTTCCTGTCTGATGAAGATCCAAAAAAAGGCATCTGGCTTGAGGCAGGCAAGGCCCTGGACTACTACATGTTGAGGAATGGTGTAAGTCTCACACACACACACACACACACACACACACACACACACACACACACACACACACACACACACACACACACACACACACACACACACACACACACACACACACAGTAGTGAGCTGGGGAAAAATGAAAGGAAAAAGCAACATAAAGTTTCTTAGTAAGAGACTTTAAGTACAGACAGAAAAAGTATTTACTTCCTGCAATCAAAATTCAAGATCCAGATATTCTTCTGAACTTGCTGCTTTGCTTTTAGAAAGTTAATGTGTTCAAGTCTCAGATTCCTCTTCCTTCTTCTCTCAGGACAAGTTAAGTCAATTTTTGATCACTCTGCGGACTCTGTGAATGCTGTATTATATATAAAACAATCCATATGTTTTTTGCCATGTAAATTTAACTTAATGGAGGTCTGACCTTTGGTAGGTGTTGTAGTGTTGGGTTGTATGGTGGTGAGACATCCTCATTAGTTGCTCTGTGCTCCCCTGGGAAGCTAATCCACAGTACTGTGTTTGTATCTCTTCATTCACTTCCATAGCAAAACATCTCCCGCAATAATACTTTTAGCACATAACAAATGCCAGCAAAGCCAAAGTGCCAATATAAAAAAACAATTCTTGATACCGATTATTTGAGGAAATTACACAGCTCTTTTCTTGTTAGTTTCCTGTTTCAGTTGGAAAGTAGATCCTGCTGATAGCTTCTGCAGGTATTTTCTGTGTACTGTGGTAGTCTTGCACCAGGAATAAACATTCTGAAGTAATTACATCTGAAAATGTAACCACATGAAAAGTTGGTTTTGTCTTCCATGTACATAACTGGACAGATACAAATATAGTATTGTGGATTAGCAGCCGAGAAGAGCACATAGCAACTAATGAGGATATTTTATCACTATGTCGACTCAAATCACACCCATGGTCAAGGTAAAGGTCAAGGTAAGCTTCGCTAAGCGTCACCCTGTTCACTGGCTCATTATTGATCTTTTTGGCACCGGGACTTCAAACCTATTCTATCTAAAATCTATCATAATTTCTTTGTTTTTCTTGACATTAACTTGCAGATAATTGTCTGTACATTACTGAATAAACCTACCAGTCTCATTCTCAAAGGCTGTCAGTGATTTGGAATTTGCCTGGAAACCAACTAATGCTGTATCATCCACATACTGAAACAAAAACTTATTAGTCACAGGTGATAATTTTCTCTGCAGCTTCATTGATTACATGTGGTTGTCTCATGTCCAGTTTTCTGTTATATTTAGATGTGGTGTGACACCCCATGGTCATATAATAATTTGCTTTTCACTGTTTCACAGTTCTCAAATGATTGTCTATGTTGGCTAATTTGGATAGATTCCATGAATATCTGTTTATGTCAAGGACCGGACATCCCAAAACTTCCTTATACTCCTTCCTGTTTCTGCCTCTCCCTGAAAACAGTAAACACATAGGAAGTGGTTTTTTTTTTTTTCATTGGCCTTTACTCCTTACACCGTCTACCAATACCAGAAACTCTGGAAGCTGAAGCTTCAGCTACATTTTCATATTTTATATGAGGAAGGTCTTTGTTCTGAAATCTAGAAAAGTGCTCTCTTTGTAGTTATTTGTGTATTTAATTGAATAATGTTTTACTGTTGCTGTTGGTAATTATTTAATATAATTTTGTATCCTTTGTGTCCTAGCCAAATCAGAAAGACGTGACACTGGTCTGAATCTTTTCAAATCACAATGAATGGGTCAAACTTTCTTTGGACGGTCCTGATCAATTTTCAACAGAATATCACTTGATATATAAATTAAAAATCAACAAGAGGTCATGAGAATGTCAACAGCCATAAATTATATTTTAACAACAAATTGACATGTCTATTGAGTGAGCAACAGTCCAACAACTTTTAGGACAAATTACAATGGTGGTGGGTGTATCTTTCCAAGAAGGATTCATGATAGCGCTCTATGCACAGGCTGTTGAAATATAAATGTAAGTTATGACTTATTGATATTTTACTGAACTCTTAAGGGTTGGGGGAAAAATATCAATTCACGTAAGATCGCGATTCATACCTTGTATAAGTTTGAATTGATTCACAGATTCCAAAAATCAATTCATTATTTTTTTCAGTTACATTATTGTTTCAGTTGTCTCACAGCTGAATATGCTATGGGCTGCTCAGTCGTGAGCCCACAGTACTTCACACTGCAATAGGACTGTTGCCAGACAACTCTGAACAGGTGAAGAAAATAACTCACACCTCGTCCATAGCTTATTTTCAGTTCAAAAGACCTGCGCCTCTACAGTGTGGTTGATAAAGCGGGCTTTTTTTTCAGAGGTGCTGAGTAAAATTGGTTTGCCTTATGATATTTGCTAGACAGACGAGCCTGTTCAAAAGATCTGCAAAACATTTATGTGATCAGTCATACCTCATACAGTCAGTGAAGTATATATCGTGAAACAATAGCCTTACCTCATTTCTGTACATTTGTTTGGAAAAATGCTCTGAGAATAGAGCATTCATATTCACACCGCCCGTGTTGAGTTCAGGGAAAGTAAGGAGATACTGACTGATAACTCCAAAAATAATGTAAACAGACTGAATATGTGTGTGTGTGTGTATCTATATCTATATCTATCTATCTATCTATGATAGATATAGTATGTTGTATATGGTATATGATTAATTGAAGTTTCATGATTAAATTGGATCATGCCTCCTATGTTCCTCAGGACACTCTGGAGTACAAGAAGAAGCAGAGGCCTTTGAAAATCCGCATGTTGGATGGCACAGTGAAGACTGTCATGGTGGATGACTCCAAAATTGTCAGCGACATGCTCATGACTATCTGTGCCAGAATAGGTGAACTCTATCATCACACACATCTCATTCACCTCAATGACTTTTTTTTCTTTATGGTTGACTGCCAAATCAGCGCAAAGCAGGGATTATAGGGCTTAGCAGACTATATCAACAAAATATGCAGTTAAGTTGACAGAATTACAGCTGTAAAATATCATGTATTATTAATGCTGTAATATAAATGCAGTCTAATTTTATACTGACCTTTTCTTTAGCTGTAGTTTTTAAATAATTGAGTCATTATATGGTGTTAGATAATGGAAGGACCTCCAACTCTGTTTGCCAGCAGTGAGCATACCTACCAAAATTTTGCTTAAAATTAAAAAGTTATTGATCCACCTCTGCTTAGGAGCAGCACTTTCTCAGTGAAAATGAAACCAAGGGAGAAGGTTCCTGAGCATGCATGATGTCTTGTTTACACTGAAACACAGAAACATGTTGCTGTGGCTGTCTGTGAACACAATCAGAGAAAACCACAATGCCTACATTGTTTGAAATGATGAGCTGTGTTTCCCAAAACAACGATATGGCTCTGTGACCTGGTTAAACCATTTTTGTTTGTTTTTTTTTCTGACTTTTGCTGCATGCCTGCTGACGAGTAGGAGAAGATCATTCTTGATTTAAATATTTATTTTGAAAAGCAATAAAAAGTAATCTAATATGAAGTACTAAAAAGTAATGTAAAATGCTTTCATGATCATTTTTTAAAAGCATAATTAGCTTTCTGTAACCAATTACAGTTCAAAACTAACCTTTTACACACTGATGGAATGACAAAAGACAAGGTCTGTAATTGTACACCAAATTGAGTATACGGTTTAAAGAAACCATAGTACATAAATTATCCATAAAGGGCTTACTCAGTTATACAATAATGCTGCCATAAGTGAATTTAATGAAGTCTGTGGTTTAACACGAAATTGGCAATTGATCTTATAAGTCTAATCATGTTCATTCTGCACAAAACTTTGTACATTGGCTTGAGTTGATCTGCAGAAACAAGTGTTGATTTTAAAAGACCATACCAGTGACTTTGCATGTTTAGCCTAATATCTACAAAATCTATGTACTTCACATATCTGCTTGTCTTTTCCTAAAACAAGCAGTCATGTTGTAGAGATCTGACGAATACTCCAACGACATGACAGTGAACTCAGATTTTCTTCACACTGGGGGTGCCCTGGTGGCTCACCGTGTTTAGCATCTACCAATACAATGCACTGTTGGGTTTTGATGACTTGAAATCGAGCAGAGGGAACGTTGTCTCCACCGGAAAATAGTCCCCAGAGAAATGTTTACTTTATGCCAATCATCACTTTGCATCACTTTGTTGTCACCTTTTTAACCGCAGAAGCAGAGAATCATAAGGTGGCTGTTTCAACCAAAATTCAAATTTGAAAATTGAGAGATTTTTATTACATGTAGTGAAATCTTTAGTTCCCTCATATGATTTGCAGAATCATTTGTTGCAATGAAAAATTTGGGTAAACTGTAGTAAAAGGGGCCAAACATCACAAGTCACTGGCATGGTCCTTTAAAATTCATCCTTAGGGGTCCCACAATTGCTGGAAGTTCTTTTTCTCTTGGTCATTTATACTGAATTTCTTAAATTTGGTGTACATGCTATAAGGCAAAATGTCAAATTTGGTGTGCTTGGTGGTTTGGTTTTAAAAATCAACGAGGCTTGACAACTGGAATCACCACTTTATTTTTTTCTTAGTTTGTTTTTCATTGGTGAGATGTTTGTCCCAAATGACAAGTTGCACACTATGGAAATAAGTCGCAAATGGAAGCCAGAATCTTAATGCATGAATGAGGTTATTCCTCTTACTGATATAAATCTTTATAAATGATGTTTTGAATTTTATCTGAGTAAAAGTTATCCTTATTTTTTTCTTGCTAATATTCTATGTGTGAGAAAGCAAATGTTAACTTGATTTTTATTTATCAGGCATCACAAACTATGATGAATACTCACTGGTGCGAGATATTGGCGAGGAGAAGAAGGAGGAGACCACAGGCACTCTGAAGAGAGACAAGACCCTGCTACGAGATGATAAGAAGATGGAGAAGTTAAAGCAGAAACTCCATACAGACGATGAGTGTATAACAAAAATAAGTTCTTTCCATTTGTAACACTAATACAATCTAACCTACCTAGAAGCAGAATCACACACCCGCTGCAGTTTTGGCCTCTGTAGGAGTCCTAGACACTGACAGTGAACTGCTTTCTTGCAGTCACAGTGAAAGGGATTCTTCACCCATAATTCATAATTTTGTTTCAACTCCTCATCATGTGCTGCCTCCAGTCCCTGTTGAAGACAGTTTTACTTGCAAGCCTTCATGGTAAACTTATATACCAAAAACCTAAATTCCAAGAACCCCCTAACATCCAGTTGGTCCATAATTTTACAACAACAAAACACTATTAAAGGTTCTGTTTGAAAAGTTCACACGTCATGCTGTATATTTGAGCAAAAAATGTGTTTGTTTTGGAAGTACTGAGTAAACAACTGGATACTAGAGACTTGGGTAATACAGCATGATGAGTGTGAGCTTTTAAGTAGAGCTTTTGATAGCATTTTGCTTTTAAAAAATAGTAAAATTACAGGCGGAATTTTTTCCCATTGGATCAGAGATTGCAAGAGTTTTTGGAATATAGGTTTAAAATGAACATTTGTGAGTAAAACATTCTTAATCTGGGGATTTCAAGGCAGCACATGGTGAGTATGTCATACCGTCATACCAGAAATTTGCATTATGGTTGAATGGTTATCATTATCCCTTTAATGATGATTGTTTTTGTTGTTTAAATTGTCTTTGTTTCACCCAGTGAACTGGCTGGACCATGGCAGGACGTTGAGGGAACAGGGTGTTGAGGAGACAGAGATGTTACTGCTGAGGAGGAAGTTCTTTTACTCAGACCAGAATGTGGATTCTAGAGACCCTGTCCAGCTGAACCTTCTCTATGTTCAGGTACACAAACCACAAGACTTTTTTTCCTCCTTTTCCCACTAATATAGACTGTGATTAATGCAGTGGAATGCAAGGGATTATAGTTGACAACACAGTTAAAAACAACTATATCAGGGTACAGAAAAAGGGTCCTGGAAATTGTATGAAAATTCTTCTGTCAGCTAGGTATTAAATATTTAAATTTAATTCATTTAAATTTAAATTTGGCGTAACTATGCTGGTATTGCCAGATGGTGGTATTGTTAAATATCTCACATGTGTCTATAGGATATCTCAAAAGGTTTCAGACAGGTTTGCATGAAACTTAGTGGAAAGGTTTGTCATGAGGGATGGAAGCACATTTTATCTTTCCACACTGATGTGGAAAGGGTATGATTAACTTTTGGTGAGTATCCAACATGTGGAAGTGGCATATCTTGACAATGCATAGTGTTGGCGGAAGTATGTGCTCGACTGAGTGATTTTTTTTTCTCTAGTTACATTTTGTGACATCCTGTGTGCAAAGTTGATATTTTAGCCTGAGGGTGTTTGAGTTTACTTTATTGCTGATTCCTGAAAGTACGGCAAATATGCATTTCTGTGCTGCATCCATTACATACAGAATGTCTAAACTTCCAGTTCCCTTGACTTTGCATACCTCCCTTAATCCCTCGGTATTTCTTCTGGATTTTTTTAAGCGACTTTCTGAGGATTGACATTTGATGTCTGTGTGTGGGTTTTTTTTTTGTTTTTTTTCACAGGCCCGCGATGACATTCTGAATGGCTCACACCCAGTCTCCTTTGACAAGGCCTGTGAGTTTGCTGGTTACCAGTGTCAGATCCAGTTTGGCGATCACAATGAGTCCAAACACAAGCCTGGATTCCTTGAGTGAGCATTGAATTTTAAATTCACATCATGATCTCATCTGCTTTATCACAGTGATGACTCAGGATGTAGTCTTTATTGTCATGTAGGAAATTGGTTTTCACATCCTGTACAACATAGAAACATATAGATAACCATACCGCAACATACAGATATACATACAGACAACCTCCACCTCCCTCTGCCCCAACACATACACATGTATCACACAAAGAGATTATCTTGGGTCTGTACTGGATCAGTGAGGAAGTTTTAGTGCTGTTATGGCAGAAGGGACAAAACTTATGCCGAAGTGAACTCTTCTCCATTTCAAAGTCCTTTATCTGCAGATTGACGGCAGGAGTGTGAAATGTGGGTTGAGAGGTTGAGCACGGTCATGGACTACTGCAAGTGCAAGTCGTGTAATTATATTTTAAACTTAGACCTTAGACCTAGAAAATTTTCCATGTGAAGGACCATACTAGGGATTTCTATAAAATGTATTCTATATACTATGCTGCGTTTTCCCAAAGAAAGCAGTCATATTTTACAACTCTGAAATAATTTTTCTCACCTTTTATCCAGGTTTTGGTTTTCATTCATTCCGCTGTGATAATGAAAAGTATGGAGACAAATTTCAGAGATTTAAAATTTTCTTCCAGCCAGTATTCTATCAGTATTATAAAGTCGTCCACATTAGTTTTCCCCAAGAGCAGCAGCTCTGTTGTGTTTTGATGATTTGAAACTGACTGAAGTGAAACAGTCTCTCTGCCAGAAAATAGTTCCCTAGAAATGTTTTCTTTACACAGCCAATTATTCCCTGTGCTTTTTTGAATGTTGAGGAAATTGTTAGCCACAGAAGCAAATCATTATAAGGTGGCTGTTTCAACCAAAATTCAAGTTTTAAAACCAAAGGATTTTGTTAATTTGATGGGAAATCTCTAATAAACCCATATGATTTACAAAATGTTTTTTGCAATGTAAAATGGTGCTAAATTGTCCATTGAAAACGACTTGACTAAAGTGTCTAGTCAACACCTGAGTGATAGTATTCAAAACGAAAGGCACATTGATTCATTCCATAATGAAGGAAAAGATTTTGATTTGGTTTCTGGGTTTTATTACATGTGTCAAAGCTGATATGCAAGTACTGGGGAAAACAGTCCAATTACATGACAAGACATTTCTTCATATAGGAATTCTTTATTTTCAAACCTTGATGTGGTGTTAAATCACAACAAGGAACAGATCTGAAGATAAATTTCACACATTTCACGTTTTCTATTTCCAAATTTTTTCTCCTCAGTTTGAAAGAGTTCCTTCCCAAAGAGTACATCAAACACAAAGGAGAGAAAAAGATCTTCCAGGTGAGAACTGTGTAATATCAGATTGTCAGCTATAATAATGACACATTTTTCAATTCATGTAGCATTTTGCAGAGCTCATAAAAGGTGCTTAGAAAACAACTGCTCAATGAAGATGTTTTTGTAGACACTTTCTTTGGATAATCCCCAACAGATATTCAACAGAATGTCATTCAGTATTAACTATCAACAAGAATTGAGCAGAATCAATAAGCCATAAAATAGATTGACATTCTGTTGTATGTGCTTGACTCCTGCTGTGTTGTTATGAACCCACTAGTGTTCTGGGCGTATTTTGGCCAGAACACTAGCAGCAGCACTGACCTCTTGTCCATGTTTGATGTATCAATTGGTATATCAATTGGTAATTGATATGGTTCAGTATCCACAGTTGACTATCCAAAGACAGCATTGGTCATTTTTCCATTACAAACATTCATAGTGTGACTAGAGAAGGAACTAACAAGTGAATCTGTCACATTACACACGTTCCAAAGTTCAGAGCAAAAAGTTGATTGCATTTGGGTTAGCGTTTGTCTTTGACTGGAGTTGAAACTGTCACAGGGGTATGAATGTCAATGTGTTGCATTTCACTGTGCCTGAAATGTATTTGTTGTTTTTCTTTTTTCTGCAGGCACACAAAAACTACCAAAATATGACGGAGATCGAGGCCAAAGTCAGCTATGTGAAGCTTGCCAGGTCTCTCAAAACCTATGGGGTGTCATTCTTTCTTGTAAAGGTAAAAAGAAAGATGTTGCTGGGCATTTATACTTTGATGGCTTGTAAATGATTGGCTTCATGATACACAAATAATCAAATAAAGTGCTCTGATTTCCATGCAATTGCATGTCTAAACTTCTTGATCCTATTTGTGTATACATTTTAATTAGCAAGCAACTGATTCCAGAGGCAGCTAGATTGGCTGTAAATGTCACTGTATAATATATGCACTTTTTAAAATCTAGACAGTATGTTAGTAAATTCCTAATTTAAATATCATCTTCTTAGCGTCTGGGCCCCTGTCCTCAAGCTCTAGATAGCTTATCAGCCAGCATATCTCATTTGTCATATCTTATCATTATGTATTATATATATATTTTACCTGAATTTTGATTTAAAAAACTGCATGAATAAATGAATCATTATGCAAAAATGAATGCCAAAAAATCAGTTGAAAGAACCCAACATTGATTATCGTTGAATCATCAGACTAAATGTATTTATTTAAAAAAGTAAAATGCTCTTGCTGTAAATGAGGGTCTTTGTCCACTTACAGTGGTGCGGCACACTGTTAGACAGCAGCTGGGCAGCAGACATGCCTGCACAGTCAGGAATTACTTAAAATAAAAGTCAAATCAAGTTCATTCATTTATCAATTTCATTAATTTATAGAGCCCTTAATACAAAGCTTTAAGTACAGCTGCTAAACACTTCAATTTCAGAACGATAATGCTTAGTTTTAATTGGTTGACCGTGGTCTTTGCTCAATGAATCTGGGTCAAACTGATTTATTGGTTTATTTGAAATGAAAGGATGTGATTTCAGTGGTTGGAAATGTACTGAAATTCAGGTTTGACACCTTTCTTGTATTTTATGTACAGTGAGGACATTCTAATGCTTACCATCACTTACCATCCTGCAGGAAAAGATGAAAGGTAAAAACAAACTAGTGCCTCGTCTGCTGGGTATCACCAAGGAAAGTGTGATGAGGGTTGATGAGAAGACGAAGGAGGTGATCCAGGAGTGGAACCTGACCAACATCAAACGCTGGGCTGCCTCACCCAAAAGCTTCACTCTGGTTGGTGTTGCACTTCTGCCCTTTTATAGAGAGACAATTTAGAATTCAAAATGTATGTGGTATGTGTCTTTATTTTCTCAGTCTTAGTTACCTCAATTTGGATTCTTCTGACAGTACAGTAGAGACACAGAAAGCAAGAAACAGCCTTTAACCACTATTGTTTTTGTTCTGTGTATTCTTATTGTTTTGCCACTTTGAGCTAATTTTTCACCAGCTTTGCATATTCAGAGACTCGTGACGCTTGGGAAACAGCTCTTGCAGATGGCCTGATTTACAAAATTTGGTATACATATTCTTTTGATCATACTGAACAGTTCCGCTCGTACAACCCATTACATCCACCGTAATGAATTTTTCACCATATTAGACATTTTTCTAACCTTATTTTTCGTACTTCTCCTGGCTTTGTCTGACTTAACCACCACATTTGTTTGAATTTTGATAATGTAAACTTTTGCAAAATGACTTGTCGATTGAAAATGCTATCATGAATTTTTGTGATACTTGATGAGAATGCTATAATGTAAGGTGGAGCAGCTTGTGTGCACCAGCAGTAAAATGTAGATTCCATAGGGGGCACTGACGTTGACTCTCATATTAGACTGAAAGAGAGCTAGATCTGGATTCTTCTTACTTGCACTGAGAAAAATTATATCCTTGACCAGACAATTCCATTACCTACCCATTTTTCTTTTTTCTTCATCTTTTTTATAATTTGGGGGATTTTGTATTTAATCATGTAGGCACAGTGGAGAGATACTGGAAAGACGGCATAGAGAGAAGGGGATGTCATGTAGTAAAGGGCCCAGGTCGGAATCAAACAGGGCAGCTGCGACAAGTACTAGGCCTTAATAGCGTATGCCTACCTTTGTCAAGATAAATATATGCATTTTCTGTTGAGAGTGAGTGAATATTTTGATCAGTTTTTTTGAAGCTGTAAGATTTGTTCTTTTTTTTTTTTTTTTTTTTAAAGGATATTTTTATTTAGTTTTCAAGTTAAAACAAAGAACACACAAATCAGGGCTGCTCAGACAAAACACCTACACATAACATGTGTAGGTGCTTTTAAAAGTAAAAAAAAAAAAAAAAAACTGAAAAAAAGGTGAATTAAATAAAAAATACAAGTAATAAGCAGTGGACTTATGGATCAAGATTAGCAGCAGCACTCCTGTCTAGGAGTTAGCGTGTTTGCAAGGTTATGTACCTTAAGTATGGGTCCCAAATCTCATAAAAGGTATCTGTGGAGTGTAACATACATGTGAGGAACTCCAAAGGCATGCATTGCATAATTATTTTATGCCAGTTTTTCTTTGTTGGTGGCTTTTCATTAATCCATGAAAATAGGATGTTTTTCCTTGCAGCGTATGTTAATAAATTAAACAGTCGTTTGAGAGACTTATTGAGAAGCCCCCTATGAGAAAGACCCAAAGCAAGGCACAGTGGATCCAGATCAAACTCTACACCAAAAATTGTCCTTAATTGTTGCAGCATATCCAACCAATACCGTTGTATTTTAGGACATGACCATATACAGTGACTATAATCACCCACAACAATTTTACATTTAACATTTGTCTTCTTACTTTATATGTCTCTTCCAAATAGTGATAAATATTGATTTTTCAAATATCAGCCCTGATAATCGTCCGGGACTGATAATTTGTTGATTTCTGGTTCCAAGAACAATATACCAGGAAATATTACTGTATTTATGTCTCACAGCAGCAAATGAGAACAAGTGAGTAGAGATTACTTATCTGACTTGATCAGGAAGGAACATTGTGTCCTTGGCTGTGCATTTCATTAGTTGTCAGCTGTACCTCAGCACTTCCTCTCACTACTCCTTTAACTCAAGCAAACTTGAGTGAGATTGGCCCTTCAGTGGTAGGGAGCATGTCAACAGTGGTTATTATGAACCATTTATGAGACTCATCTGACAACCCTAACTTGTCTCCCATACTGAGAATTACAACACCTAAGCCATGCTGCTAATATTCATCATGACCATTTTCTTGCACTGCAGAAAATGCAATCAAACTGTCAAAATGCTGAATACATGTCTTAAATTTAATATGTAAACCAAAACATCAGGAACTGTCATGAGTTGAGTGGTCAGGTATTACATACTGATATATAACCACAGTAGATAATATGCTTATTTCACTTTTGCTTGCATGCTAGCATGGTAGCTCTGATTTTCCCATATACTTACAGTTAAACAGTTAAACACAATGGAAATACAGCAGAAAAGGCCTCTGCATGTTCTGCATTTTCACATCTGTGTGCATAATTACTAGGTTGGTTTCACAAAACCAAATAATAGATAAATCAAATATTGCAATAACATATCACTGAGAGTGTACAGTAAAAATAAGTTCCCTTAAAACAACAGGATACTTTTGCTTTACCCTGTTGTTTTCACCAGGTCACGTGACATTACAAACCTTATGTTCTGTCTTGCAACATACTAGAGAAGTTTTTTTTGCCTCATCCATTGCTTGCAATACTCTGCAATATGTCCAGGCTTGTCTAGGAGGGATGTCTCCTCTGTTGCTGCACAAACAGTATTTATAATGTCATTTCCACCATATCACATGGTATTTTATTTTTGCACAGCAAATGCTATCAACTTTTGGACCAGCCATTTTACTATTTTGAGACATTTTCATTTCCTTCAAAGTTTGTTACTAAATTCAGACTCAGGCTCATCCTGATCCTTCTCCTACTGTTTAAAATGAATGCTCTCCCCCTTCTGGTCCTTAAAATTCACAATGGCAGAATACCTGAAGCAAGTGAGTACAACGACTGAGGCAAGTGATCACACTGAGCAGAAAATGCCATGTTCTTTGTCAAAAAAAGAACATAAGAATCGTAACACAACATGCCATGGTTGGTTTAGCTTGGCTGTTATCCTGCAGGGACAGAGCTTAACAAGTTTTGTGTTTGGCTTGTCTCTTTTACTGTCATGGATTTCCAGTAACTAACACCATGTTTGAACATAAGGTGGCTCATAAATGTACTTGGTACTACTTGGAGCTCCTCAGGCCAATGTTCAGTGATCGACTTTTTAATCATAAGTTTTTATTCAAATTTTCAGTGTGTGTAGAACAAACACATAAAAAGCACCAACACAAAAAACACATAACTGTCTGATGAGAAATGTATAAATTTGGAGTAAACAAAGGTCATTCAGTATTATGGAAGATATTGTTACAGGAAATGGGATAAAGATGAGGTTGCATCATTTGGTGACTGTCTTTCCCAAATGTAACCACAGCAGGGCACTCCCAAACCATTCAAAGGAATGTGTCTCGGGTTTTTAGATGGCACAGGGTGCATGAAGCATAATTAACCAGTGCCATAGCAGTGAGTTTCTGAGGAATCAGATGAGTTCTGTGTGCCAAATTGTGGTGAATCTGCTGGTGATGAGGGTTGCATGAAGTATACTGAATGTTAATCGATGCACTTTCCCAATCAAAATCTGATTGTAATTCTAGAATATCTTCTCAGTTCAGTTCAGACCTTTATTGTCCCTAGAAGGGAAATTTGACTTGCAGCATGGCTCAGCACTCACAAACCACACAGTCACAATCAGTTAATCAGAGCACAAGTAAGGATAAATACAATCAACACATAAGACACAGTTATAATATAAATCAGAGTTAAAACAACTAATAACAACAAAGGATGGTGAGTGTTTATAAAAAAAGCAGCACATTATATATAAGAAAGGATAAGATAAGAAAGTATTTTTTGCATCTATTGCACTTGGCTATAGGGAGTCTGAACCTCTGTCCTAAGGGCTGCAGCTGAAATTTCTCATTTAGGGGGTAGGTAGGATAATATGCAATCTTCGTTGCCTTCTGCCAGACTTGGTGGGCAAAGATGTCCATAAGTGTAGACTGCTGCTGACCAGTAATCTTGTTGGCCATCTTAATTACTTTGTTCAAGTGGTTCCTGTTTTTTTTTTTTTTTTTTTCTCAGATTGTTTGTTGGCATTTTGCTTGCTCTTTGCAAGTAACAGCAGAGAGAGACAGGAAAAGCGGGGAAGAGAGGTGGAAATAAAGGGCTTTGTCTGGAATCAAACTCTGACTGCTGCAGTAAGGACTTGGCCTTTATAAGTCACGTGTCCTGCCATGTGGTCCCAGATCAAAATATGGATGAGTGGGTAATGATGACTTTCATGTCGGCTGGACGTAAGTTGTAAATAAAAGGACATTGCAAGTAAATGAAAACACTTGGCTTAGGCCATTGATATCATAAAACGCGTTAAGTACTCTAATTCAAAGATGCTATTAGCAGTGGGGAACCTGGAAGTCAGGTCAGAGGGGAGATTTCATCATCTCCCCACTTCAACATTGAGTATCAAGCCCAAGTAACAACAGAACCTGACCTTAATAGAAGGGCAGCTGACCTGAGATTGAAGATCATAACTAAACTGGAATCCTGGAACGTCTGCCACTTGACAAGGCTACGAGACAAATACAGCCTGAAGAGCTACTAAAGAATGAATGTGACACTGACCATCACTGAGACCAACAGGTTGATACATGCCATAGTGTCAGTGATCCTAAAGATGCTTTGCTACAAGATGAACACCCATTACAAAGAGTAGAGCTGCAGCTATCGAATATTTTACTAGTTTTACTACGAGTATTTGACCAAAAATTCAATCGAGTAATCGGATAAAATGCGTTTTTGCCAAGATAAAGAGCAATTATGAATATACACGAGAAAACAAGACATAGACAAGACAATGACATAGCAACATAAATGCAACAACATAGCAAAAGTCACATCGCAAGCAGGGGTACCACATTTCCTGCATTATTTATATAATTGGCCTATGGTATTATAACATTAGAAATGTATTACACTAAAGGACATAGTACAGTAGGTTCGTGGCTGTGCATTTATAAACTAAATGCAAGTGTGTCCATTGTGTGTGTGCACGTGTGTGTGTGCACGTGTGTGTGTGTGTGTGTGTCACGGACATGTCTTGGCATGGAAACTCGCAAACTCGCTCGCTATACATACAGCTATAACTAAACCAATAACTTTAAAATGAAGAGCACAACATCGCATTGGAAATTAATATAACAGCAGTGGCTGTAATCGGATGTCTGTGGCAATGCGACAAATCTATCTCCACGTGTTACATGCCACACGGTTTTTGGAATGAAATAGTTCCTTTTAATATTTTCCATATTCACCCGAATATAAGACGATATTTTTTCCATTGAAGATGCCCTGAAAAAACGCCCTTGTCTAATATTGGGGGTCTAAGCAAATCCACATGTATTGTACTTGCATATGTAAACCAGTAGGTAGGCTCGCCTGATGCTGCAATTACTGGCGAATGGCTGCATTGCGCAGTCAATAATCAACCGTGTCAGAAAGCACCAGGCCCTGACATGATCCAGACCTACTGGCTAAAGAAGCTAACTGCACTCCATGGACGCCTAGCAGCACAAATGAACCAGCTGCTAATGGATGGGACCCACCCAGAGTTGGCTGACCCAAAGTCAGACAGTTCTGATCATGAAGTACTCCCCTATACAGAACCCTGTTCTGTATAGGCCTAAACCCCCTCAGCCAGATTATCACAAAGAGTGGATTTGGATACTGGTTCTGAAGTGGAGCAACCATCAGCCACCTCCTCTACATGTAGTCCAGTAATTTTAGGCCAAAATTGGGGTCAACCTAGGACAAATTGCAAGAGAAGCAAACTCAACTGATTTTGTATCCTCAGTTTGTCCTGAGTGAGGGAAAAAAAGTCCCAAGAAATCCCATTGGTGGAAAGTTTTGAAAATCACCTATTTATGACCACATATTACCAAAAAACAGTGTTTTTAACACACAGGGAAAGGGGTTCAAAATTTTACTTTCAGATATCACTATAAAAATTCACAAAATGATTACACACAAAAAGACAAGAAAAAAAGTCTATTACAAGTTCTTTGAATTATTCTGTTTTCACATGCATATCACACATTATCTGATTTGATATGCGCTAATAAGGAATATAAGGAATAAATGCCAGAAGAGACATTTAAACAGTAAATTAAAAGGTTACTATATATATAGTAACCTTGAATTAAAAGGTTACTATATAACAGTGAATTAAAAGGTTACTATATATATAGTAACCTTTTAATCCACTCCAATCCAACAGTTGAGTTTGCTTCTCTTGCAATTTGTCCTAGGTTTTTTCATAAAATGACTGGACTAATGGATGACATCAAGCTGTATGCCAGGAATGAGCAAGACATAAGCTGATGACTTTGACCAATGGAATAATTTGTCATAAACCTGCTTTCTTCTTCACTCAGTCAGTCTACTGTGTTCTTGGCTGCTAGGACTTTGGAGACTATCAAGACGGATACTACTCAGTGCAAACAACTGAGGGAGAGCAGATAGCCCAGCTGATTGCGGGTTACATTGACATCATCCTAAAGAAGGTAACATTTACACAATATTATACAATACAAAACAATTTATACAATAAATAATGACATCACCACTGTTTCCACAGAAAAAGAGCAAAGACCACTTTGGCCTGGAGGGGGATGAAGAGTCGACCATGCTGGAAGACTCTGTGTCACCCAAGAAGTAGGTGCTCTGCTAACCTGGTGTATGTGTGTGCCATTGATAAGCCATACTGTGTCTGTTAGAAAGGGTCCCATCTGTGGTATGAATTATGATACAATATGTATTTTAGCATCTAATATTTCTTCCTCCTCATCTTCCAGCTTGAAAGAGATGGAGAAGTGATGGTGGAGTGTCCAAAACCATTCTTGAACATTGAATGTCGTATTTGAAAAGTTGAATGCTCTCTTCAAAGCATAGTCTTGCAACTGCAATTTTCAGTCATTGTGTGTCTGCCTTGCAATGCAAAGAACTAACAAGAAACAGTTAGCCAATTCATTGTACCAACCGCTTACCAAAACCCTGGCAAGCACACAAAACACTATATGCATAGAGCAGAAGACAGGTTCAAAATTTTCCCCCAAATTTTTTAGTTTCTGAAATATCATCTAAAGACGTGATTTCCAAACACTTATTTTGTGACAAAGGAAAAAGCCTGTTTCATTAACATTCGCCATCCCGATTTCTTCTCAGCTTCTCCAGGAATTAAAACAACATACTGGTCACTAAGTCACTTCTTTAACTATTACAAGTGTGTATGGCGATGGTCTTGGAATTTTCTGTTTTCCAGGCCTTGAAAAATGTGTTTTTCATACCCGGAGAGATTCTTGAAAATGTTACATATGCCAAAAATTATCGTGTTTGGAGTATTTGGACAGTGATACACTATTCATAATTTTGACCTTGTACACCACCACAATGGATTTGAAGTGGATTAATCAAGATATGATTGAAGTGCAGACTCTCAGCTTTAATTTAAGGGGTTGAACAAAAATATGGCATTAACCATTGAGGAATTACAGCCAGTTTTATACATGGTCAACCCATTTTCAGAGGCTCAAAAGTAATTGGACACTTGACTAAAAAGCAGTTTCATGGCCAGGTGTGGCCTTCTCCCTCATTTTTCCATGACAAATTAAGAAAATAAAAGGTCTCGAGTTCATTCCAAGTTTTGCATTTGCATTTGGTAGCTGTTTATCAGAACCCCCAACATGCGATCCAGAGAAGTGTCTGTGCAGGCGAAGGAGGCCATCATTAGGCTCAAAAAGAAAAAAAAAAAAAAATCAATCAGACAGATAGCAACAACTTTAGGAGAAGCCAAATCAACAGTTTGGTATATCCTGAAAAAGAAGGAAAGCACAGGTAAGCTCAGCAACACCAAAAGGCCTGGAAGACCGCAGAAGACATCTAAAATGGAAGTAAAGAATTCTTTAGCTGGTGAAGAAAAACCCATTCACAACATCTAGGGAAGTCAGAAACACTCCGGAGGAGGTAGATGTATCATTGTCCAAATCTACAGTCAAGAGACGTTTGTGAGAAAATAAATACAGAGGGTATACAGCAAGGTGCAAACCACTGGTGTCACTCAAGAACAGAAAGGCCAAATTAGACTTTGCAAAAAAACATCTAAAAACGCCTGCCTAATTCTGGAACAAGGTTCTTTGGACAGGTGAAACAGAGATTAACTTGTACCAGAATAATGGAGAGAGAAAAATGTGGAGAATGAAAGAAACAACTCATGACTCAAAGCAGAGCACATCATCTGTCCAGCGTGGTGGAGGCAGTGTTGTGGCATGGGCGTGTATGACTGCCAGTGGAACTGGGTCACTAGTGTTTATTGATGATGTGACTGCTGATGGAAGTAGCAGGATGAATTCTGATGTTTATAGGGCTGTAACATCTGCTCAGAATCAGCCAAATGCCACAAAACTGATAGGACAGCGCTTCACAGTGCAGATGGAAATTGACCCAAAACATACCGTGAACGCAACCTAAGAGTTCCTGAAAGCAAAGAAGTGGAATATTCTTCAGTGGTCAAGTCAGTCCCCAGACCTCAACCCAGCTGAGCTGCTTTTCACCTGCTGAAGACCAAACTGGAGGCTGAAAGACCCACAAACAAGCAGGAACTGAAGGCAGCTGCAGTAAAGGCTTGGCAGAGAGTCTCAAGGGAGGAAACTCAGAATTTGGTGATGTCCATGGGTTCCAGACTTCAGGCAGTCATAGACTGCAAAGGATTTTTCTCCAAATACTGAATACAGTCTTTATGATTATAGTTATTTAAGTTATGTATAGTTTGCCCAATTACTTTTGAGCCTCTGACAATGGGGTGACAATGTATAAAACTGGCTGTAATTCTTAAATGGTTAATGCCATATTTTTGTTCAACCCCTTAAATTAAAGCTGAAAATCTGCACTTCAATCATATCTTGATTACTCCATTTCAAATCCACCGTCATGGTGTACAAGGGCAGAATTATAAATATCGTGTCACTTGCCCAAATACCTAACTGTATATGATTTGTTCACAATCAGTTTTCCTCTAGTGAAGTGTTGGCCTCTGGGCCCTGGAATTTGGAATCTGGAATTTGAATTGGAAATTATTTAAATGTGAAATGCTGAAGCCGTAGCTGTTCATAGAATAGAATAGAATAGAATAGAAGATATTTTATTCATCCCACAGGGAAATTCAGTTATCCTGCAGCTCAAAAAACACAAACATATAACATATAATAATAAATAGATAAATATAAAAAAATACATTTTTTCAGAATTTAACTGTTTAACTACTGGTCATTGTAACACCTGAATGTACAGCTGAATTTAATTACAGATCTTTAACACCAGTGTACCATTTGATGAAAAAGTATGGAAGACTTTTTATTTGTAAATTTAAAGGACCTGAAGAGGATTGATCAGGCATGTTATTTAAAATATTAAAGTCTAAATTTGCTAAATGTAGCAGGTTAGCAAGGTTGTGATATTCTTTGGCTGACCCATGTAACTTATCACATTGTTGGAAGAGTGCAATTTGTTGCAGTCAAGTCATTTCAATCAAGTAAAAAGCATCACACTTGATGTAAACAAAGACAGCAATTTTGGCACATCATTACACAATTCATTGAATTATTACATATTTATCAAAAAAGCACAACCTCACATTATGTGATAACAGCCACATTATGCAATAAGTTATTACAAGAGCAGAACATATTATTAGCGTATGCATTAAGGGTTTTATTACAAAATGTGGATGTTATCATAAAATGAAAATAGATAATAAAAACGAAAACATTATTACATTTTGGAGAATTATTACAAAATATTACATTACTACATCATGCGTTGTTAAAGGTCTAATAATCCAGAAACGTCCTGAACACAACAATGTGTAATCCAGAAAGATGGTGACAGACGGTGGTCATCTAAAATGTTTTAAATAATCAATCTGTTTCTCTGTGATGCTCATCCTCTCAGGTCCACAGTGCTGCAGCAGCAGTTCAACAAGGTAGGTAAGCCGGAGACAGGTTCAGTTGCCCTGCCGGCTATCATGCGCTCAGGAGCTGGAGGTCCAGAAAGTTTCCAGATGGGCTCCATGCCGCAGGCCAAACAGCACATCACCAGTGGACAGATGCACAGAGGACACATGCCTCCACTGGTAAGAAAACAAGTGTGCAATTATTAACTCTCATGTAGCTCTGGGCAGACATTCATACTGCATGTGAACATGCATGTATGCACACGCACACACACCACTGTTGTTCTTATTCAGTGTCTTACAGCGAGTTAAAAGGATGAGTCAGTATCGCACACAAGGTTGTTTAGTTGATAATCTAGGGAGCTAGGCTGAGTCCTGTATCGGAGTGTTGCGGGGAGTTTCATTCTGTGTCACACTCCTCCATGTTTGTTTGTTATTTGAGTTGATGTGTAGTAAGGGGGCATTCAACACAACTTGGAGGCTCTGAATAAATGACGCAAAATAGTTCCATGAAGCAGCTTGTGTGACAATAGTGATAGAAACGATAGAGAAAATCTCTATTGTTAGACATTTTCTCTTATGCTGCAATATATATTGTCAATTTGCACCGCCCTAATTGGTAGATATGCCTCATAGCATTATATGAGCTCCTCCATGTGGCCAATAAATTTGCTGTAAATATGAAGACAGTTTTAAACGAATAAGAAAGAAGTACTGTTGGGATTTGACAACCAATAAGAATCCCCTTTTTTCCACAAAAAGCAGAACCTGCTGACATTATGAACACTATCATTTGCATGCAGCTTCAAAATGCCTGACGGTATTGCATTTGTGATGATTTCCACACCGATATTTAATATAGCTTCTATATAAATCTCTGTAAAAGCATACATATCCATTATCTTTAAGTAGCTCATTCATCAGTAATACATTAGTTTATACCCAATTATCAAAATACAAGCTTTCATTAATGATGTCTTTATTCCAAATCAAGCCTTGCATTTGGAAAAATATGCTTATTAATAATCACCCAGGATAAACATGCATGCTTATTAAAGTTAAGTTTTTGTACATTAAAATTACTGTCAAAGAAAAATTCAGTATCATCCATTCATTCATTGAAGTCGAATAATTCCTTATCAATATATTTAACCACTGAACCTGGAACATCTAGCACTATTTGAGCCGTTAGATCTCAGTTGGATCTTGTTTTTTACCTCTATGAATAGAAAACCCCAGAGTTGTGCTAAAATTTGACTGTTCTTGATACATGGTTTGAATTGCTCTTTGATAATTATTGCCAAATCCCAGAAAAATCCAGAATATCAGAATTAATTTATAGTTGACACTATCAAGTTAATAATAATGTATAAATAAGATATAATCATTTTCATCAATTCTGTATAAATACTAGGATGTAATAGGATGTAAAATGAGCTTGAGAGTTACTGTGCATGTGTTTTAAGGGGACACAGTTGCTCTTGATAATGCCGGTGCTTCTACTGTATTTGTCAGACATCAGCTCAGCAAGCTCTGACCGGGACCATCAACTCCAGTATGCAGGCTGTCCAGGCTGCTCAGGCCTCTTTGGATGAGTTTGACACCCTGCCACCTCTTGGGACAGATGCTGTGAGATCTAGCTTTCTTCCTTCAAAGTGATTGAGTTTTGTACTAAGTAACCAGCCCCTCCTGAATCTCAGTTTTGTAACCAGAGAAAAATCTATTCTTGTTTTGTCCAAGGCCTCCCAAGCCTGGCGCAAAAACAAGATGGATGAATCCAAACATGAGATCCACTCCCAGGTTGATGCCATCACAGCAGGCACCGCTTCCATGGTCAACCTCACTGCAGGTAGACACACACACACACACATAGGAATTTTTATACAGTGAGAAATTCAGAAAAAGTCACCAATAAATGTTTGTGATTATCAACTTTGTTAGAATCAGTAAATTGTAGCAAAAATTTTATTTTTCTTGTTTACGTTGTTTATTATTTAAGTTATGATTCCTGTTGTCTAGTACCTTCAGCAGTGTATTAGTAGACATCAAATAGTGATAGCTATTTGATGTCAAGACTATCTCCAAAGTTCCAGCTTACTCACCAAAGATTGAGACATAAGCCAGGGGCCCGTTGCAAGTTTTAACATAAGCTCTCATAGATGCTTTTTAGTAACCATTTTAAACATTGTTAAGGCTTGACTAGTTAAAACATTCTCTAAGTTTTAGTAGTGTAACCAAATTTAGTTTCCAGTTAGTTTAAAACTAGTACACTAGTGAATTTCGTTGCATTTCATGCAATGACAATAAAAGTCTATCTATCTATCTAGTAATTACTAAGAACTTAGTATGGACTCGGTAACAGATTCTCCAACAGATTCTGGATTGTGGGAAGGCTGCATCAGTGCATTCTTTCTCAAAACCTGATGACAGAAATTTTAAAATCATGCAATTCAGACACTACTTCTACTACTTCTACATCCATTAGACCTCCTAAAGCAACTTTGACCCTGATGCCCTGAGAAAGTGATGATACCTGACACTGTGGACAAAAAAAAACAAAAAAAAAAACAGGGCAACTACTTTGCTGCCTAAAGACAATAATGGGCATCATACTCCAAAAAAAAAAAAAAAAAAGTGTTACATCGGATGTATGTCAGTTCATTTATTGAAAACAGTTTGTAGCTGGTCATTGGTCATGGACCTGATGGTGAGAAAACACCCCAATTTGTGTTCTTTGCCTTGAAAAGTTGTCATGTAGTAACACTGGATTCCCTAGAAAGTTAAATGACATGCAGTGTCCAATAAATAATTGGTATATGGTTATATAGAATTAACCCTATTTTATTTATTTTTATTTACCTTTTTTTTTTTTTTTAATATATATTTTTTTCACTTCACAAAATAATTGGGGGATCTTGGGAAAGATAGTACCTGTAAATGTGGGTCCTAGCATGAAAATGTTTGCAAATATAAACATTTATCTGTATCTTAAGGTCAGCTACCTATAAGCTGATTGTCATGTATACCCACTTAGATTATCAGTAGACTGGTCATACACAACAATGGTTAAAGTTAGGTCAAGGTGACCCTACAAGAAGACTAATGACACGAGTTTTCTGTGGTCCAATAAACAACATCTGCCTGTTCCCAGGTGACCCAGCAGAGACAGACTACACAGCTGTGGGCTGTGCTGTGACCACCATCTCGTCAAACTTGACAGAGATGTCTAAAGGTGTCAAACTGTTGGCTGCCCTCATGGAGGATGAAGGTGGAAATGGACAGCAACTGTTAGGCGCTGCCAAGAACTTGGCCTGTGCCGTTTCTGACATGCTGAAGACTGCCCAACCTGCCAACACCGAGGTACCAGTTCAAGAAATTCAAGTGAATGATATATCATTATTGTTTTAGGTCACTTTCACACCTGCCTTGCTTAGGCTTGTTAAGTTGAACACTGGTGCATTTAACTCCAGTTTGTTTTTATAGGGGAGAACGCCCTAATTAAGGCCTGGTGTTATTATTCTAAGTCTGTGCTGCATGATGACTAAACACTGCTTCACCATGTTCTGGGACAGCTGGAGCACCAATCCCAGATAACCTGAGGATCCTTGAGGACTCATATGGAACAAGCATGTCAAAGATATATCTGGGCCAAAAACCACTGAGTGATTTGTAGACAAGTAGCAACATTTTAAAACCAATCCTGTGGTTGATTGGTTACCAGTGTAGGGATTTTAGTTTGGTGTTAATTGATCAAGTTACCTTCTAATGGTAAACTGCACACTCCTGCTTTTTATTTGACTGATTGACCCAAGTTGCTCTCTTGAGAGGCATGCTCTTCTTAACAGACCTTGATTCCCAACACAGTTTATTGTTTCAGTATGAGTCAATAATATCTATGCAGTCAGTCGTCTAAATAGTGTTTTTTATTTGCAGCCTCGTCAGGTCCTGCTCCAGGCTGCAGGGAATGTTGGCCAAGCCAGTGGCGAGCTGCTGTCTCACATTGGAGAAACAGATACTGATCCACACTTCCAGGTAGGTCAACCTTCACCAAGAGTCCAACTGGTGTAATGGCATGTTACCTACATAATTTGATTGTTTTTGGAAATAGCAGGGTGGTGTGGGTAGGATATACATACTTGGCAGTGAAATAATGGCATATCTACAGTACAATAAGCGCTATATGTTATTGTTAGTGTGGGTTATTTATTGGTCCTGAATCCATGTAGTAGTGGACTGCTGCTGCTGCTAATGAACATTTGGCAACACTTAGCAATATGAGTACATGAAATACCATGAATTAATGCATGAAAAAGGATAACTGCATAGATTAATATCTCATGAATATCAGGAATTAAAGAGTTCAAGATTGTTCATTCCAGACCTCATACATGAACAACACATTAATTGAAGCTTTAACACAACAAAGTACATCATCATCAACTATGATTTATTAACCATGAACATAATGTATCCTTTGTTTGCAAAAAATTTGTACCACTGAACCAAATCCAAGCCACTGCAACACAGAGCACATCATGAAATCCTTATTAATTAAGCATCAATTATTGATGACTTAATTATGTTTGTGGCCCCAAAGTGGTGACCCATTTGATAGTAATTATCTATCATGTTATCAGGTATTTGCAATAATTACAATCTCCATTCACTGAATAAGACGTGAGGAAAATCTAAGAAGTATTTTTCTATTTTATTTTCTCCCAGTTGAAGTTGTTTTAAACCCTTCCTATGTTTAGTAATTTTGTTATAGTTGCTGGTCACCATATGCCGGACCTGAAAAGATGTGGAAAACTTTTTGCTTCATAGTTCAAAAGAGGACATTCAGTCTTTTGTGATAATGGTTCACCACTTTATTTGAAAGTAATGTATTTAATAATTCATTTTCATGCATGAATTCATGTAATTTCATGTACCCTTACCATAACGTGTTATCAACATCTTTATAAGAGACACTGCAGTCTGTGTAATCTAGAGAAAGTCTCTTATAGTGGCTGACATTGTCACTATTTGCATTATACACTTAGGTGCTAGGTTGTATATTCAAATTGTATAATACTCTTGTTTTCTGCATGTAAACTTGACAGTTTCCAGGTAAAGGATCTTTCATGGGTTCAAGGCGAAGACTCCCCTCTTATAGTCAATTGCTGGTAACAAACGTGTCCTTAAGACAAACCAATCAGTGCCCAATCACACTAATCATCATCTTAGATCATCCTTTATTAGTACCAATTTGTAATACAATGTTACAGTGTCTTAATTCCAAACTATTATGTGATGACTTCACTTTAATGAGTTCAAGGTTTATTACTCACACATTGTTCTTACTTATTCTTTCATAATTCCACATGCATTGAGCCTTGTTCTTTTTACAAGAAACAATACATTTGCTTAGTTCAGTTCTGATGTATATACTGAGATCAGAACATCTGAAGCAAAGTGGAAGGGAAAGCAAAGACTCATCCGGAAATAAACACAGAGAGACTGTATATTAAGTATCAAAAAGATGTTATTGATGTATATGTCATTGGGTTTTTGCTGTAGTACTGAACTGCTGTAGCACAGAACATTTACATATGTATTAAATTCTGTTATGTTCTATCTTATGACAAGTTCATACAACAACCCACCAATAAATCTCCCTACTTTTGTTATTATTGCAGATATTGCAATGCGTTGTCTTGTGGTGACGTTCCTGTACTGGTGTACAGTTTACCTTTAGTGATGTGTTTTGTATCAAACACACTTTCCAATTTATATTGAAATTCTATGATTAAAGTTATATAATGGCCTCATTATTATATCTAGCTTCATATCTAGCTTAATATAGATTCATTAGCTATTGTGTCATTAGCTGATAATTCCATGACTATAAAAGTTTTATTCCCTCTGTTTTTCTTTGCACATGAAGACTTAAAGACATTCCCTCTAGCAATCAAGTCTATTTTATAAGCAGCATTTATTTTTCTGTCAGGGAGATAAATCATACAGGACTTGTTAAATGTTAATTGTTAAATAGCCTGTCCATCCTCTGCAAAGTAAAAGGTGCTCTCTGCATTTCCATTTCTTAATGTGTAACCTATAATACACTTTATGCAGTGCAGTGTTAATATGAAATTAAAGTTCCATTTCTCAACATATGGTAACACAGTAGACAATTTGTTGAAACAAAAATAAACTTAAAAGTGACTCATTAGATTTTAGTGGTCAACGGTTAAGGTTACTATGACCCCACAAAACACATTTCTGGCCATCAGCAGTTCAAACACTGATTATGACAAAGTTTCATGTAAATGTCAAATAGGATAAATAAGATAGGATAATTCTAGTTTGGAAATGAATTAGTCTAATTAGATATCTGTAGTAGATAACATATTGAGTAGCTTGAGAGGTTTTGCTCATCACAAAGAGTTTATGTATGTTGTGGAGCTGATGAGAAAATAACTTTCACACTGACAGCAACAGTGAAGCACAGCAGTTGTAGCATTATGGTCTGAGGATGTTTTGTTGGCTCTACAGTTGGTAACCTGACTGGAATCCTGATCCAAAGGAGCTACCACAGTATTGTTCACCAGCTTTCCACACCCTGTGGTTTAAGACTTTTTAGGCAGCCCTTAGTGATGCAACAGGATAATGGCCTGCAGCGTTGTTCCAAGCTGTGTCAGAACTATTGCAGAATTATTGTTAAAGGCGAAGGTTGAAGTGGTGAACAACACAAACCTGTTAAAAGATGAAAATAAGTCAAAAGTGATGACATGGCCTGCAGCCCCGCAAAATCACCTGAACTTGGCCATACTGAGTTGATTTGGGTATAACTGCATTGAAAGGTCACGGCTAGACCATTAACTAGTGCAGATTATTTTTGGTTCCCTCCAGCAGTGTTGTAGTAGACTTTAAGATAAATACTTAGAGTCTTTATTAGAATGTCCAGAGTTTGTTCAACTGTGCGATTTGTTTAACTAGAATAACTGCAAAAGGTGGTTGGCGTTTGTAATTTCGGCTGCTCTTGATTACATAAGTGGTGTTTGTCAATAATTTTGTATTTTTTTCCCTATTTAATTTTCATTCTATACCTTTTTTGTCTCTTTCCCCTCACGTGAATTTAATTTCAGATATCTTAATAATTTGAGTGATAACAATCTAGCATTGCCATACTATACATTTCTCAGAAGATGAATACATATAATCAATGATAACTCTTCTTTCTTTACTTGCACCTCTCAACTGTGTATAACTTAGCTACCAGTGCCAATTAATGCTAACTGCTGTATTTTTGCCATTGGCAGGACATGCTTATGCAGCTGGCTAAGGCTGTGGCTAATGCCGCTGCTGCTTTGGTTTTGAAAGCCAAGAATGTGGCCCAGAAAACAGAGGACTCAGCCCAGCAGAACCGAGTTATTGCTGCAGCAACTCAGTGTGCTCTGTCCACCTCTCAGCTGGTGGCTTGCACAAGGGTAAGCCAACATTTTAGATTTATTTACCCAGCCACCATATCTCTTGGTCATATTAATGAGAGAAAAGCCCTGGTCCTGATGGCTTGAGAGGTAAATTGCTAAAGAGGTGTGCTAGGCAACTGAGTGGTATCTTTTCATACATTTTCCAATCCTCCCTTGAGTGACATAAAGTACTAAGGATCTGGAAGGAATCCATAGTGGTGCCAGTTGTCAAAGTCAGGACTCATAAGACTTGAATGACTATCACCCTGTGGCCTTAACATCCCTCATCATGAAAACATTGGAACATATTGTCAAATTTGATCTTTTAAACTCAGTAAAGAATATGTTGGACCCTTTTCAATTTGTCTATAAGGCTAAGAGAGGAACTTATTAACCTTGTACTGAGGCATCTGGAGGGAAGTAATAATTATGCATGTTTACTTTTTATTGACTTTTCATCTGCTTTTAATTGTATTCAGGCACATGTTCTCATGTTCTTACTCAGGCTCTTATCTGATTTTAATTTGGATTTTAGCATGGTGTGTTGCTCACTGACTTTTTAACTAATAGATCTAAGAGGGTCTGGGTTAATAGGATTTTGTCCAGTAACAGTGTTTCTTCCACTGGATCCCCTCAGGGCTGTGTTCTGTCCCCTCTTTCATTTGTCAGAGTCATCAAGCATCTTGTTATATCCTTAAGCACTGACTATGTTATTGTTAGTCTTGTGCATGGTCCTGAACATACTCATGGCCCAGTATTGGATGAATTTGTTAACCAGTGTGACCAGTCCTTCCTTCAAATAAGTCCTTCCTTCAAAACCAAACAGATGTTTGTTGACTTCTGGAGGAAGCCCTGTGCTTCTGCATCCTGTGTCATTAAAGGGGAGCCAGTGACAGCGGTGCAGCAGTATAAATATCTGGGCACTGTCATTGAAACAATCTGAAATTTGATGCAAACACTGATGGCATCTGTAAAAAGGTGAATCAATGTCTGTCCTATTTAAGAAGGGGGGGAGTCCGAGAAAGAAACACAGGAGGCTATGAAAAGAAAGTGCGGCTTTCTACTGTCATGTCAGCAACAAAAGTCCTGGGTCGAAAACAGTTTTGTGTTTTGTACAGTTCATTAGCATGGATGGTCCAGACACGGAGGAGTTTAACTTCATGTCTGGACAGGTGGCTTGCAGAAGCTAATGGAGGGGGCTTGGAGTGATGCATACAAACATTATAGGTTACACTAGAGCTAACATCAACAGCAAGCAAGCAACAACCTAGCTATTACTAATAACGACAAAGCAGTGTGTTTGAATCCTTTTATAATTATGATAATGGGTCAGCGCTACATCAGCCAATTGTTCAGACTGGTGAGAGCTTCCAAAAAGCCCAATTGTATTTTTCATGGTCATCCATACTTGCTTAAATGTTATTATGATTACTTCTTTCCTCTTCTCCCTATAAATTACGTACTCTGTGGCTTTACACAAAATATGGAGAAACCTACTTTTATACACCATTCATTTACTGCTCTAATATCTCTACTATATAAACTGAGAAATCTCTGTCTGACTCAGTCATCTCTGCAACTATACAGCTGATCAACTTCAAACTTGAGAATATGCCTAAAAATATTAAATCCATCATCTTCCATCTCTAGGTGGTGGCCCCGACCATTAGTTCTCCTGTGTGCCAGGAGCAACTGATTGAAGCAGGCAAGCTTGTTGCCAAATCTGTAGAAGGCTGTGTGGAGGCTTCACATGGTGCCACCAATGATGAGGGCCTCCTGAAACAAGTGGGTGTTGCAGCTACAGGCGTCACCCAGGCCCTTAATGACCTACTTCAACATATCAAACAGTATGCCAGTGGAGGCCAGCCTATTGGACCCCATGGTGAAGCCACTGATCGCATCCTGGATGTCACTGAGAACATCTTCAGCTCCATGGGAGATGCTGGTAGGTTAAAGGGAATTAGGGCGGTGGTAGGGGCCCACCTGTGGACGCACTAATCAAAAATTATAACACATTGTTTTTTCTATGCGGGAAGGTGGGAGCCTACATATCACTCTGTTGGTCAGTCAGCACTTACCTTCTTATCTCCATGAGGGCCATATCTCCAAATCAGTTTGGTAGATCGCCATCAAATTTACGGACAAAATTCATGTTGACCAGAGTATGAAATCTGTTATATTGGTGACCCAATGACCTTCTCTCTAGTACCACGAGCAAGACAAATTGTCAGTATTGCAGTGGAATATCTGAAAATCTATTTGGTGGAATGCCATGAAATTTCATGACAACATTCATGTTGGCTAGAGGATGAGATCTGGCAGTGTTGGTGACTCCATGACCTTTCCTTTACTGCCGCCAGCAGGCCATCTGCATTTAGAAATAATGCATTTGTTACATGCCAGCTAGCTAGCAAACATAAACTTCTGAGACTAGGTAGCTAACTACACATTTGGTTAACTTTCCTGTGAAACAAAAATCTGTCATCTCTACATCACTGATTACACTGATTTTTCTTTCTTAACTTATGTCTGTTTTTTGACTGTATCTTCCATTGCCTAGAGAATTCCCTTACATGTAGCTCAGACATCCCTGAAGGTAAATCAGTGTGGTGATGTTCATAGTGAATTTTACCAATACTAAAGACGTCTTTTAAGCTTTAACACAGACTTTCAAGCTTCGGTGCATGACATAATTAGATATATGTAAGCTTCAATGATTAAAAGAATAAAATTACTAAAATCATCAGTTTCTTGTCCTGTTTAGTGACTTTCTTTTTCTTTTTTGGGTGTTCATATTTTTGATGTCTTCCTTTCTCTTTCTTCTACCACCAGGTGAGATGGTGCGTCAGGCACGTATCTTGGCACAGGCCACCTCCGATTTGGTCAATGCCATCAAAATGGATGCTGAGGGTGAATCGGACCTGGAGAACTCACGAAAGCTGCTATCAGCTGCCAAGCTGCTTGCTGATGCCACTGCCAAGATGGTGGAGGCTGCTAAGGTTCCCACTTTATTTCCTTTTTCTTACACCTGAACGTACAGTATGAGCAGGTGCTCTGCTGTAAATGTGCATTTGGACTTGATTAGTGTATGATGATTAGCAGGATCAATACAATATACTGGTAATCTGATTATTCCTTCAGCAATATATTAGGAGACGGGTAATAAGATAGACGTTGATGTCATTACATTCAGAGGTTGATTTATCAAGAAACTGTGGGGCTTTTTCATGCATAAGCAATACTAATAGCATCTGTCCTTGACACCAAGGTTCCAAAGTGTAGGTTTGCGCTGGTGAAATCAAAGAAAAGCAGCACCGATAAAAAATGTAGTATGATTGATGTTATAGACCGCCTCTGAAAAGCACCTCTTAGCAGCACCTCTGAACAGTTCAACCTGTCTTTCAGGTCAACCTGGTGCATTTAATAGATTTTGGCCACAGTGAGATCGGATTTCAGCTGTGTGGATAAAAAATTGACCACAATCTGAATATTGCATGCAGTGTCATTAATTCATTGGACATTAGATAGACATTAGGCTTTAGATTAAACTTAATGACCATTCTTGGTAATTTGAGTTGCTGCAGCATCAAGTAGTCAGAGTATTCAGCAAAGAATATATTGTATATAAAAATACAACATATAGAGGTTTGTTTATTGTGTGTATGTTGTGTGTTTGTCACTTTAGGGTGCAGCAGCAAACCCTGACAGTGAAGAGCAGCAGCAGAAGTTGCGAGAGGCTGCCGAGGGTCTCCGCATGGCCACCAATGCTGCTGCGCAGAATGCCATCAAGAAACGTCTGGTCAATAAGCTGGAGGTAAAATCCAAATCAATTAAATCAAATAATTATGTACAAGGAGTTTGATTTTGAATTACCTTGGCTTGTATTACTTACATATAACACACAGTCTTATTCGCAATAGGTGGGGAAAGAAGTAGAAAACTTAAGAGGAAAAAATGAAATAAAATAAATAGGAATAATGAAATTAATAAAAACAGAATAATGGAAGGAAATATGTATGTACAACAAGGTATGTCACAAGCATTTGAGCAGTGTACAGTGGTTATATATATGTAATAACAAGTGTACATTTATATTGCACATCTGAGCTATTTAAATCTATATTCCAAATATGAGCTCTAGTGCACATTTGAGATATGTAAATGAAGAGGAGACCTTCTTTTTCCCTGAGCTGAGATACAAGACTATCTGTAACAGGGAATAGAGAAGGTGTGGAAGGTGTACGTCAGATTTATAATATACAGTGTACAGTATATTTCACATCTGAGATGTGTAGGTGGAAATAGTGGGGGCTTATTGACAGTCTTTCTCCCAGGGTGGGGACATAAACCTGTAATCACAGGACACAGTGGAGAAGTGTACAGATTTTTCCAAGGAAACAAAAAGGAATGAAACAAAAAATGCAGATATTGGGTATTTGGTCAAAGATATTGTGATATTTGATTATGTCTATCGCCCAGCTGAGTGCTTAATCATTCATCCATATTTGTCTGCGCTCTTCCTGATTTCACATGATTAACAGATCATGAGTGAGTGGTAAAAATAAAATGTTCCTGTTTTCTAAGTTCCCCATTTTCTGACAGACATTTCCCGGCTAGCATGTCATTTTGTGGTACATAACTTAATTGTAGTCAGAAAAAGTCAGACATCTAAATGAACAGTTAGTAGAAATAATACGAATTAGACCATAAACTACCAAAACACAACCTAATTTAAAAAATGTATTACCAAATGATACTATAATTAGATACCATAATAGGCACAGCCTTATTAGACACACATATCCTTATATATTTATTTAATTAATTTAATTTAATGTAATTTTATTTTATTTTATTTTATTTTATTTTATTAGACAAAATATATATTACAGTAATATATATTGTAAAATATATATTACTGTACCTCCAAATTATACTGTAACTAGAAAGATGGCTCTCTGTAGACTGCATACCTCTGCCAACGCTATGCAGTTTTCAGCATATGCCATTTCCATGTCACAGAGTTGACCAAATTCAACTTTTTCCAGTTCTTGCTTTTCATGCCTTTGATAGAAAATAATGTTTTTTGCGTAATAAATTCAACCATTATACAGTTATGTGTATGTAGTTGTTTTAGGGAGGATTTCTGTTGCTGCAGTTTTGTCATGGCACATATCAGCTCTGTCTTGCCCCCATGACCAAGCTTTCCACAAAATATTGCCAAATTGTGTCAAGTGCAGAAGTTATACCTTTTTTGTGACTGACGACGCCCATCACCAAGCCCACTTTTTACTGTTCTGACCTGCCTGCAGTCAGCAGATTGTGTATTAATCCACGCAATCCGTGCATCCATGACACTTACTGTGGACCCCTTCAACCTCCCCGAGATGGCCCGTTCTATGTACTAACAACAAGGACAAGCCAACTCTTTGATGGCCTGTTCCACGTCCTAATGACTAAGGGACATGCCAGCTCCAGCCCGTCTTGTGTCCTAACAACTGAAGGACAAGCCAGCTTTGCAACGGCCTGTTCCACATCTTAACAATTGAGGATCATGCCAGCTCACCTGCCCAGACTGTCCTGTTTTGGTTAGCTCAACCCCAGCAGCAGGGATGACTTCCCACCCCGCCTCCATGCCATCATTGACCCTGTGCCCTGCTCCTGCTGTGTGGAGCCCTTCTGGCTAGGCCAGTCGGCTTCCCAGTATGCTGAAAAATATTTTACACAAGCAAACTTAGCTATTTCAAAAGCAATCTTGCTGATAAACCATGCACTTTCAAATCAAGGAGTTTTTCTCTTGCCAAAAACTTTTATTTACCACAGGAACAGCATGTGAAATGAGCACTAGTTGACAAACAGGTATGGTGATAAAGCTTTGGAGCTGGAATAGTTTTGAATTGTCTCAACAATCTACAACAATTTTGATGTAAAATCTTTATGGAGGGTAGCCAAATGGAGTGTCAGGTTTAATAATTCAGACCAAATCAAAATCCACTCTAACCTAAAATCATTAAAGCTGGGTGACTGGCTGCTTGACTGTTGGATGGGTTCGACTACGATTAGATGACACCTGTTCAGCTGTTTTGCATAGTGACAAACATTTCTGTATTCCACTTTTTGTTTTCTCGCAGAATGCAGCGAAGCAGGCTGCAGCAGCTGCCACTCAGACCATTGCCGCTGCTCAGCACGCTGCCTCGTCCAATAAGAACCTAGCTGCCCAGCAGCAGCTTGTCCAGAGCTGCAAGGTAACGTCGCCTGCCTCCCTGCTTTCTGTTCCCTCACCACACTGCACAGTTCACGTAGTGTTTGAACAGTCACTTTTTGTCTCTATACATCATTTCTCTCTTTGCCAGTTTTCTTATTTCTCTTTTCCTCTTTGTTGTTTCCCACTCTTTATATTTTACAGTTTCAGACTTTATCTGCACCTTCTTTTAGATTGCAGTTCATCAGCAATTGTTCATATGTGATGAGATGAGTTTAAACTTTATTGATCCATTTAAATCTGGGGGGGTGTTCTGTGTATCCAGTTGCCCTTGCTGAATTTGTTAAAATTTATTAAATGTTAAAAAAAAAAAAAAAAAAAAAAAAAACAAACATTGATGTTATGAAGACAGACAGTTGCAGTAGTACCAGTAGCATGGTATGCTTGGTTCAGAAGTTTACAGTTGTCTTTTGTTCTGCATAGTTGTTAATTCTATTGTAAATTTCACACAAAAAGCAAATAAAATTCTTTATAAACACTATAATTCGAAAATCAGTATAGGCACACAGAGGGCTAATATTTATAGAAGAGGATAAGGACCACACAATTTTTATTTATTTATTTATTTATTTATTTTTTAGATGAATCTCAAAATTCTGGGGGGGAAACTGAATTCTTACATAAATCTCAAATTGATTGTAAGGTTAAAAATCTGTCTTTGTGTGGTTCTAATGTTCTTCCATAATTTTTGAAGTTATAAAGGAAGGTTAATGTAGAAGTCAAGTAAGGGCTATGACCTATGTGAAATAACCAACAACAAAATTGAGTTAAAAATGTATTTTAACTGTAAATTGCAAATTATTCCAAATAAAAATGCCACATAATGTCATTTGTATGTGCATGTGTTTGTGTCAGGTGGTGGCTGAGCAGATTCCTCAGTTGGTCCAAGGTGTCCGAGGCAGCCAGTCCCAGCCTGACAGCCCCAGTGCCCAGCTTGCCCTCATTGGTGCCAGCCAGAACTTCCTCCAGGTCAGACATACCTCCACACATCTCTCTTTTTTATATGCTTTATGTAAACAAGCTTTTGAAAACAGACATTACAAACAGGACTATATAATGTATATCAGGTATAAAACATCAGATTTACAGAAAGAAAAAAAAGTGCTCAAGGAAAAAAACAACAACAAAAGAAAGCCAGTAAAACCAGGAGTAAGCCATAGTATAGCTAACTAATAACTACTGGACTTATTTATGCAGGGTTTGAAAGATGAACTCTCTTTTTTTAAATGGATGAAAAAACAGTCTAAAAAAACAAATGCAAAAATTGAATCCTAATTTGGTTTGACCCAAGCAATCTGTGGAAAAATATGTTAAAGCAGATTTAAAGCAGTTTAGAGGGAACTAGCTGAAATTTATGTTGCTTGTTAGTGCCATTTTCTGACCATTTAGTTATTTTTGTTGCAGCTGACATGCCAAATATGTCTAGTGTACTTGCTGTGTCTTACAGTTTCAGAACTCTAGACAGAGAAAAATAGAAATAAAGAATATTGAAAACTATGTCAGTCAATAGAACCAAAATTAAGAGAAGAATCTGTGTTGACACACAAGTGACAACACAGTGATTGACATACAGTAAAACACACTTAATGAGGTATTTAACAAAAATAAATAAAAATGTAAATAAAATGTAAAATGCTTAAAATTAAACAGCATAGATAAATATTGAATTAAAAACATTAAATAAATAAAGAAATAACTGAAATGAAACAAACAAAAATAGATTTTTAGTTTGCTTTTGAATGTGTTAATAGGCTATATCTTCTATATCTAATAGTTTATATATGTTAATATTTTAATGTGTTAATAATTCATATTTAAACAGTTTCTAATTTATATCTCTCTCTCCTTCGCCAGCCTGGGGCCAAGATGGTGACTGCTGCCAAAGCCACAGTGCCCACCATCGGTGACCAGGCCTCAGCCATGCAGCTCAGCCAGTGTGCCAAAAACCTGGCCAGTGCTCTGGCAGAGCTGCGCACCGCCTCACAGAAGGTACCTCTCATGTAATATGTACACTGTAATAGAATTAATAGTAATGTGAAAATGACAGAGACTTTTAGAGCTCTTTAAATCAACAGGACTAACTTTGCTTGAAGACTGCTACCATCACTAACAGTTTTTTACCAGTAGTTAACAAATTTCTAGCTCCTACAAAAGGGAAAGGATGAGGACACACACCTAAACAGGACATTCGTTGAGAAAACACAGTTCAGTTTGTAACAAAGGAAAGCCACATACTCCAACTCCCCTACTTGGATTTATTTTCAAGTCAACCAAAGTTTTGGGCAGAGCCGTCTTTACGCAAGAGAAACACATGTATTAGAGGATTGACGCATAGGCACTCAGAGATAATTAGATACAGTTAGATACAGGTGTGACCACTAGGCTAATGGTTGAACCACTGTTTCATCATTAATTTCATTACATCATATTCATCTTAGTAGTTACAGTCAATCTGAATGGTCTCTCAGTTTGTGTTGGCCGTGACTCACTGCCTTACAGATAAATGTGCAGTCTAAGAACCACAGGTTAAGTCCAAGTCATCTCTGTTCTCTTGGCATTTAGCCTAAGAACTGGGAGGGAAACATCATGTGGATATGGAAATGCTTTACATTCATACTGTTTCTATCATTCACATATGTTATATGGCATATGGTAATGGAAATATTGACATTAACTCTTATTGTATGTGCGTGCGCGCGCGTGTGTGTGTGTGTGTGTGTGTGTGTGTGTGTGTGTGTGTGTGTGTGTGTGTGTGTGTGTGTGTGTGTGTGTGTAGGCTCAGGAAGCATGTGGGCCACTGGAAATAGATAACGCTCTGTCAACAGTAAGGGGTCTGGAGAAGGACATGCAGGAGGCCAAAGCCTCAGCTGAGGAAGGGAAACTCAAACCCCTGCCTGGAGAAACAGTAAGGGGCTGTTATTAAATACACACACGCACACACACACGCTTTTATCCCTAGATTGTTTTTCACCAGCTTGTGGCAGTGACTTCAAGAGGGAGGTCAGTAGTGGAATAACCTTCAGCCATCATCACCAACATTAGAAGCAAGGTTGATGCCTAAGTACCCTTTCAGTGCTCCTGTTACCACAGAAAGATCACGTGACTGATACTCAAAAGAGAAAATAATGCAATGGACTAAGAAGTAGAAGCTATGTTCTTACAGTTTTGATATCAATGTTCTTCAGACATGCATGTTTGTTGATGAAGTACATTTAAGAGTGGGAAATCTACCAGACCACTTTTCATGATGTTTTCATCCACATTCACACATCTACTGTTATTCAGCCAGACAGTTGACAGATCTTCATCTTTCTAAACACCTCGCCAGCAGAGGGACATTTTTTTAGAGATGCCAAATTATGTTATTCTTCTTCTCTTTTGGTTAAAAAATTGCTGTCCCTAAATTGCTGTAAAAGGTATTTGAAAAATAATTCAATTTCTGCTTTGTAATTTAGTTTTCTCTCACCTCTTGTGTGACTTGTTTCTGTTTTATTATTTTATTTGTTATTTGCTACGACACTGTTGTTTATATTTAACCAGCATTTGCTTTTCCCTGCACTGTTTACATCCTGTGTTTTGGTGTTCTGTTGTGTTCTGTTTTTTAAAATTGTGCAATTGTTTTTTGTTTTTTTTTTAAATATTCGTAACAGTATTTTTGTTTTGTCTCGCTGTTTTCAGTTGGAGAAGTGTTCCCAGGATCTGGGCACCAGTACAAAGGCTGTGAGCTCAGCTATTGCCCAGCTGCTGAGTGAGGCCACCCATGGCAACGAGAACTACACAGGTAAGTTTGAAGTAAACACACCTAGACAACAGCATGGGAAAATATCTCTGGAAAGCCTTTCATCTACCTCGGTTGAGAACCAATGCCATATTGTACCATTGTACCAAATTTCTTGACAACAGTTGCGATGAAGAAAAAAAAACATTTTAACAGGCCAAAACCTTGAGCAGAACCCAGCTCTGGGTGGGTGGCCATATGCCTTGACTGGAAGGGTAAAGAGTCAGAGAAATGGGGGGAGAGAGAGAGAGAGAGAGGGGGCAGGAGGGAAGAGTACAATGTAAATTTCACATTTCCATGCATTGGATAATAGCTGGAAATAAATGGTTGTAATGGTTGAAATTTAAATATCACTTCTTGATTCCCTGAGCCCGTGAAGGTCTATTCCTGAAGTTTTACTCTCCATGCTTTCATCTCTTTTTGTTCCTTACGTGCTAACTACTGTTACCTGTTGCTTGAAGACTTCATCATCATCATTGGTTACTGGTTTCTTGGATGTCTGTATAGCCTTTACTGTACTTCATTTACATCCTCCTTGCCTGACATTTTTGAAGCTGCAGCTAAAGAATGTTCACAGGTATTCAGTAAAAAGAAGTAAATAGAACAGAACAATGGGAAACTTCCATGGAAGTATATAAAATATATGTATATTGAATATATTGAATACTTTTGAATACTTTTGCTTTTTGAAGGGCAGAGATTTGTCAGAAACATTGTAGACCTTCCTCAGAGTGTAGAAGTCAGTATTTTTATTTATTTAAGGCTTGTTTGAACAGTGAGAAGCAAATACATTTATTTTTTAGTGAGGATCTTGTTGGCTACCTTTCACACAGGATTTTGCTTGTACCTGGTTTCTCTGAGACGCTGAGACGCTTGTCTCTACAAATATATCTATATCTATCTATTTCTGTGTATCTATATCTACAGTGCATTCAGAAAGTCTTCAGACTCCCTTCACTTTTTTCACTTTTGTTATGTTGCAGCCTGATGATAAAAAAATCATTTTTTCTATACACACACCTAATCCTTCTAATCCTTCTTTCTCCTACCCTCCTGGTCTGTCCTGTTGTTTACTAGGCATAGCAGCCAGAGATGTTGCCCAGGCCCTGAAGTCACTGGCCTCGGCTGCTAGGGGAGTTGCTGCTACTACAGCTGACATCCCAGCCCGTGATGCCATGCTGGATTGTGCTGCTGATGTCATGGACAAATCAGCCAACCTGATTGAGGAGACCAAAAGGGCTATTGCCAAGCCAGGAGACCCAGAGAGTCAACAGAGGCTGGCCCAGGTAGGATCATCAGCAATTACAGCATAGGTTAGGGTAGGGAAAAGGATAGGAGAGAGTATCGCCCCCTTTACACCTGGGGCTCTATTTAAATGATCTATGCCAGGGGTCATCAACGTTTTTCAAACCAAGCTAACCCTAACCCAAACTGATCAAGTGGTGGAGCAGGGACCCCCTTCAATATATCTTGTATAAAATTGTGTTTTATATTAAATGAGGTCTAGTGACATGTATAAATGTATCTTGTTATTGTGCATTCAATACAAAGCTATTCAAATAATACACAGGTTTATTTATTCAAGTTTTTATTTTAAACGTGCAAGGTAAAGTGACAGCAAAAGGTAAAGTGGAAACAAAAATAAGTGATGGCCTGTTAGTGCCACTGCCATGAATAAACATATCTGTAACATTGCAAACAATACTGAACTATTAAAATAATTAAGAGATTCATGTTTTTATTTTAAACATACATGTAGTAGGGACATCCTCAAGCCATCTGTGGATGGCACACATACTCCCACATTAGTGACATGTCTGACCCTGATGAGTGGCACACAACTTATCTAACCTTGGAAGGATGGAGGTTGTCAGGCAGAGGGTCATATCAGCATTGTCTCCATTTATCCATTCGCTATAATATGTTGGATTCATGTTAATGTGTGTTTAAAGACTTTTAAATTTGTGGGGGAAAAAATCGGGTAAAAAAAATAAATAAATAAAAAATAATCAGCCAAAAATTTCATGACCCCCCTGCAGTACCTCTGCGGACCCCCTAGGGGTTGCGGACCCCCTGTTGAAGACCTCTGATCTATGCAGACGGTCTTAAGAGCATGGCACAAGAGTATATAGAGTGTGTCCATGTCCACTTTTGCTATTTAATGGTGGAAAAAAGGCTGGCTGCACCAGGCACATGGTTCAAAAGGGTTGTACTTAGTCTCTCCATTATTCATGGGTGTGTTTTGGGTGTAACATGCAATAAATCAATCATAGTGCAATCTTCCATTTCCCTTAAAAGCCAGGTGCATTTACACCCTGGCGGATTGCTGTTATATTGATTGTTTGCTAGGTATGAAGGAAGGCTTCTCTGCAGAGAAAACAGATCTGTTTCTGCACAAAGAGAAAGTATGCGAGCAGTTCAACTATGGAAACAACAGAATTTCACCAAAGCTCTCTGAGGTGAAGCAGTCATGGGTAGTGAAAGTGATGAGTGTCTTCTGGCATCACCAGAACAGCTGCTCAAAGCTGAACGCAAAACAAAAGCTTGCCACACACCAAAAACAGCTATTGGAAATGGGAAGAGAACCACCTATCACTACTGATGATAATGATAATGATAATGTTTTGCATTGTAATCTTTTTATGTTTAATCGTTTGCATGTTTGTGCACTGTTGTACATTCCCGTTTGTGTAACAAGCAGTATATGTGCATTGTGCACCTGCTTTTGTAGGCATGAATCACTATCTTGACAATGTGCCCTTAAAATAACAGTGAAATACTGCACCATTGACCTCTGACCTGTTTTTTTGTTGGTCAGTTGCACATTTTCACTTTCATCTGCCTCAAGATGGCAATGCACCAACAATGCGCCTGGCCACACCTCATTTTAAGATCCACACACATATGGGCGCTCAGATGGGCACATGCATTTGCTATTGACACAGCTTTGGTGCTTGGTGGGTTGCAAACTAGCGAAAAAGACTTGCATTGCGCTTGGCGCTGCTTTGTGCCAGGTGTAAGATAGGGTCCCTGGTATTAATGTGTCTCACGTTAATGGAAAGTGACGAGATTATGTGCTTGACCACATAAAAATACAGGTGTAAATGCACCAAAAACACATTGAAGACATATTGTGATCCGATTACCCAAACCACCTCTGGAGGTGTTAAGGGGCACATTGTAAATACTTTGAACAGAAGTGTAAATGTGTTTCCAATCCACATCCTGGAAAACAACATCATTTTGTGTGGCAACACAAAGCTGAAAAATTGTTATGCTGGATGCACAGCACATGTTTGTTTTGGTTTTGCTTTCACCACTCTTTCCAGCACCCTGACTTCCAAAATGGCAAAACTATTTCCTGGTGTTGCACATGGTATAATCCTCTAGTTGGAATATGGGACTGGAGCACAGATGCATTGTGACATGTTAACAGTGCTATGGCAGAAAACAGCTCTACCATTTTTGAAGCAAGGGCATTGTAAAGAGAGCTCAAACAACACTTAAAACATAATAACAAGATATTTCAACACAAGAACTTTGTTATGCTACTAATATGAAAATGGAAAGTATTAGATACAAGAAATATAATGTTGAATGTCTAGTCATTTCAACTTGTTTATTCATAGCAGTAATTTTTTGTGCTTGTTTGTGTGTGTGCTTGTGTGCTTGTGTGTGTGTGTTTGTAGGTGGCCAAAGCAGTTTCTCAGGCCCTGAACCGGTGTGTTAACTGCCTTCCAGGCCAGAGGGATGTGGACAACGCCATTCGCACCGTGGGTGACGCCAGCAAGGCACTACTTGCTGATTCGGTTAGTACACATTCCCTCTTATAATAAATATCAGGACTTCCATAGCCATGGAAATCCTTGAAAGGTCACAAACTGTTTTGGCAAAACTTAAGTATCATCAGTCTTTTAGAGCAGTTGTGGCTTTCAAATAATTCTACACAAGGCATATTTACATCTAAGTAAGTACATGCAGTTTTTAGTCTTGACAATTTTGTTAGTTTTAGTCTAGTTTTTGTTGACAAAACCTCATAGTTTTAGTCCACAAACTATTTTAATCTAAATCTAATGCCTCTTTTATCACATTTTTTTCTCTGTAAATTCCTCAACAAACAACTAACAAGAAAATGTTAGTTACCTTATTCATAGATTGAGCTATATTCCTCAAAAATGTCAGTACATATTTAAAAGTCTAATGGCTTGGAGATGTGTATTCTGCTTTTAATCCTGCTGTATCTCCGACCAGATGGGAGGAAATTGAACAGGGGATATGCCGGATGGGAAGGCTCAGTGATTATATTTCTGGCCTTCCTGATGATTCTGGTTGAATAGAGTGATACAAATGTTTGCTAATGTTTAGCCATGTTTTTTAGCAGCACTTTTACTGCTTAAGACCCCAAGATTGCATTTTCAATTTCCTCTCACACCTACAAGATGAAAGTATCAACAAACTTGCATGAAATAATTTTCTCAGATTCTCTCAATAAACAGCTTTCAAGCCAGAAAAAAATGTATAAAAATTCAGAAAATTAAAACTGAGACGAATGCCTTTTCACAGTGCCTTACTTCATAACGATTTTTATCATCTTTTCTCCTCTGTCCTCCACAGTTTTCACCTAGTGGAAAGAGTTTCCAGGAGATCCAGGCTCAGCTAAATGAGGCAGCAGCTGGTCTGAACCAGTCAGCCAATGAGGTGGTACAGTCATCCAGAGGAACCACACAGGACCTGGCCAGGGCCACCAGCAAATTTGGACAGGATTTCAGCAGCTTCCTTGAAGCTGGAGTTGACATGGCTGGCACATCCCAGGTTAGCAAGATGAGAGACTATTCTGAAGAGGATTTTGAAGTGGTGGATAGCAAGCTTTGTGTAATTGCTTTTTTTCCAATGCATGTATACATGAATACATGGATATATGGATGGATATATGGATATATGGATGGATGGATGGATGGATAGATGGATAGATGGATAGATTATTATGCATTTTCAAACTACATATTACATATCACTACATATAGTTATGTAGAACCAGGGTTTGCAGCATAACACTAAAATCAATTTCTTCCCCCTCATCTCTAGTCTAAAGAGGACCAGACACAGGTTGTGTCCAACCTGAAGACTATCTCCATGTCTTCTAGTAAGCTGCTTCTGGCAGCCAAAGCCCTCTCCACCGACCCCAGCTCCCCCAACCTCAAGAACCAGCTGGCAGCTGCTGCTCGGTAACACAACACACTCCCAGCCCCAAGTGTGTGCTGGCTTCGTCTTCAGCTATGGAGTGCTCTAGACACTCACATTCACATATTGTCCTGTTCTACTCCAACTACTATAATTTGAGAGCCATGTGTTTGTGTGTCCCACAATTCAACCCTGCTTTTTCTAGTTCTTACCTCTTTCATGTTATTTGCTGATCCTGCCAGGACCCATCTCTGAAAGTGAGATATTTTGGCTCTCCAGTCTCATTTTGTTTAGCGAAATCTTTCTGTAATTTTTGGACTTTTTTAATTTGAAAAGTAATGTCTTGATCAATTACGTCATTAAGAATGGCAGCATTTTATTTTATTTCCATAGAGATATAGCAGCTTTCTGATGTACTCTAATGGGTGAATCAAATTTAATTGATTGTCTCTTTCTCTCTGCCTCTCTTTCTCTGCCTATCTCTCTTTCCATAGAGCGGTTACCGACAGTATTAACCAACTCATCACCATGTGTACTCAGCAGGCTCCAGGCCAAAAGGAGTGTGACAATGCACTCAGAGAACTGGAGGTAGCTACCATCATCCATCCATCTTTTCCTTTGCTTTTTTCTGTTCTTCTGTTCTTCTCATTCTATCCTGTTGTTCTGTTTGTATTGGATATGTCTCTCGACAAAGGGCTCTTCAGCAAAGTAAGATTACACAGACTTTATTGATACATAATAGTTACATTAGCGTGTCACACATTAAGATGCCTTTCACAAGCATTTAAACCAGTCAAACTGAAACAAGAATAGGCCAAAACCTAGTGTATGGCTGGATAGCAACTTTATTAAACGTGTCCGATTTGACCTCAGTTCTGTGAACAGAGGCTTTACTGGACTGCAGATTTAAAACCTTGAGTATTTATACAGAACAGAATCCAACATTGTTACATTTACATTTTTTACAAAGATCTTTTTTTTTTCTTATATCTATGACTCTATATCTTTGACTCATTTGTAGTGTGGATTTTGCTTGGAAAATGTAATGCTTTCCCTACATACCTCCCCGAGAATATATCTCTAAGTAGTCTTTTGCAGTCTCACCCAGTACAATGTGTGTGCTAGTTGGAACTTGTGTGTTGTGACTTTTGTGTCTGATCTCTGTGCAGTCAGTCAAGGGGATGTTGGAGAACCCTGTTGAAGCAGTCAGTGACCTCTCTTACTTTGACTGTATTGATAGCGTCATGGAGAACTCCAAGGTAGGAAAAATATCACTGCTGTTCTGCCTTTTTATGTTGCATATCTCATCTGCACTCTTCTTATTCTTGTCTCTCTCCCTCCTCTTATTACTCTAATGGGAGGGTGACACAGTCTGTAGTAACCCATTGGTTCACTTAATTTCTATGTGATAAATGCTACTTTGCTATAGCAAAAACAGCAAAAATTTTTATCCTTGGTGTACTAGACATTTTGTGATTAAGACATTAAAATCTATTAAATTAAAATATAGGAACACATGTTTTATCCATGTATTTTTGTATTCATTTATTCATTTATTTATTTATTTATTTTCTGGATTCCTTGGCTAGCATGAATGTACTTTAATTTTACTTTAATGTCAGGGGCTGTGTTGTTTTCTATCCAACAGATACTTAAGTAAGATACTTAAAGGCTCCGAACTTGAACTTGGTTAGAAATGGCTGGTCTATAAGTATATATAAGTAAATAAGTAATAGTCCAGTATGTTCCCCTTCTTTGTCCTGTGCTTCCTATATTGATGAAAAACAGTGATATTTTTTTCCATGGTGTTTGTATATTTGAGTCTGAAATGATGTGGTAATCATAAAAATAAATACTATAAAAACATATTCTTTTGACTAAATTATGTCTTTTTCTGCATCTTTCATTTCCTGTTAACAGGTCCTTGGTGAGTCCATGGCTGGCATTTCCCATAATGCCAAGAACTCTAACCTGCCAGAGTTCGGTGATTCAGTCAGCACCGGCTCCAAAGCCTTGTGTGGCCTCACTGAAGCAGCTGCGCAGGTAAAATGAATAAACATAGAAACAAATAAATTATTAAATAATTTAACATCCAACTCATCTCTCATACCATTTTAAACATTTTGAGACTTTTTATTCCAAATCTTTCTCTCACTCACACATATACACAGTTTCTCACACAGACAGACACACAGGCCTCTATCATTTTGTCATTTATCTTACACTACTAACCATGTATATTCAGTCTAACTCACCCTGTTTCATTCAAGTGTTTGTCCACCGATGACTTTCATTTGTGTACCACCACATTGTTGCATATGGTGTAAAACAATTTGCCCCAATTTTTCTTTGGTGCAAAACATCAGGGAATTGCATTGCACAGTCTTAAGCAGTAATTATTGTTGGTAAATGTGAAACATTCCTGTTGGACATGCCTGCTTCATTGAATTTGTCTTAATTGTTGCAATCATGAAATGCTGGAGGGACATTTTACCATGTTTGTGGTTGCTGTCTGTTGAAAATTGACCAGTGATCTGTCCATGTTATCAGGCTGCCTACCTTGTGGGAGTCTCAGACCCCAACAGCTCAGCAGGTCAGAAGGGCCTGGTGGACCCTGCCCAGTTTGCCAGGGCTAACCAATCAATTCAGATGGCTTGCCAAAATCTGGTGGACCCAGCTTGCACTCAGTCACAGGTAGATGTCAACTTCACACCAAGCCCATACCAATTGTATAGCCTGACTGATTATTGCAATGATCAGCTGACTTTGAATACACATTTTTCTTCCCCCTAGGTTCTCTCTGCAGCCACCATTGTTGCTAAGCATACCTCTGCACTGTGTAACGCCTGCCGCTTGGCTTCCTCCAAAACCTCCAACCCTGTTGCCAAGAGGCAGTTTGTCCAGTCAGCCAAAGAAGTGGCTAACAGCACAGCCAACCTGGTGAAATCCATCAAGGTTGGTGTTTTTTGTTAAAGAGCATGCATTACATAGTGAGTAGTTAGTGCTAGTATTAAGTAGTTTGTATTAAAGCTTGTGTAGGTAACTTTCTAGAGTGAGTGGGTGGAAAATTTGAGCTCAGACAGCATCTACCTGAGATTGACTACCTTTTCCAAGTTGCTGTCATCCTCATGCATGCTCATATGTGGCTCTGATGCCAGTGCAAAGAGGGAGTTGGAACTGGGTTACTGGGGAACATGATCAGAATGGCATTATTCCTGTGCAGGCTTTGGATGGAGCATTTAACCAGGAGAACCGAGAGAAGTGTAAGGCTGCAACTGGACCTCTGATCGAGGCTGTGGACAACCTGACAGCCTTTGCCTCCAACCCAGAGTTTGCCAGTGTTCCTGCCCAAATCAGCCCTGAGGTTTGTTGCCTGTTACAGCAGCTCAACTTCACGACACTATTCCACATATCATCACCAAAATAATTTCAGAACCACATTCTCATACTCTTAAATTTCAGCTGTACTAATGTGTGTGCTGCCTTCAGTCCCTGACGACAAAAGCTAAACACAATCAAAAGTTCAGTCATTTTTTCTGTCACCGTCATGAAAAAAAGGCTCGGCAACAACTATTTTTCACCCAAAAATTTGTTGTCAGAATTAAGTGTTGAGAGCCCAGACGCATTATGCAATTTGTTATTGCTTGCAACCGCTTATCAGGGTTTAACTGCCCCCATCTCTCACAACCACCACCACCTACCTGCAGGGTCATGCAGCCATGGAACCCATTGTGGCGGCAGCAAAGACAATGCTGGACAGCTCAACTGGTCTGATCCAAACCGCACGCTCCCTGGCTGTCAATCCCAAAGACCCCCCCAAGTGGTCAGTGCTGGCTGGATACTCCAGGACTGTGTCAGACTCCATCAAGAAACTCATCACCAACATGAGGTACACCCTGTGGGAAATAGTAGTGCTAATAATAACAATAAACATCATATTGCTAACGCTTTATAATAATGATAACTACCAAATGATAACTACTTTATAGATATAAGAATGATAATCTAGTAAATATTTGTGAGTATCTGAATAATTTGTTAAGAAACATTATTACATAGTATTACCAATCATCTGGAATGCTAGTAACACTTGATATTAAGTGGCTGTAAAATAATGTTAAATGATGCTTTCGCTAACATCGACTGAACATGAATAACAACATTAACACAAATTATGTAATGGTAAATTAACATAAAAAATTCCAATAAAATGTTGTTTACATGTGTGTTACTAAGGTTAACTGACAAGTTCACCAGTATGCATGAAGCATGAGCAGTGATGTTAACAAAGATGAGCTCATAGAAACATAGCAATAATCAACTGCAGTCAGTGATGTTATCCATACTTGTTGATGCCAGTGCTGACAAGCACCTAAACTCTCTCTTCATGCATTACTGAAAACATTGTCAGATTAATAAAAGTGATTAGGCACAGCAAGAAGCATGAAGTAGATACAGAATGGAAAAAACATGATTTTTAGCAGTGACACAAAGCTGACAAAATGTTTGAGGGATGTACAACAAACACTCTATATCTATAAAACATTTGTCATTTTGCTGGGGGAAACAGAATGAACAGTGGCTAAATGAGAAAACAATAATAAATGGAATAAGAAGGAACTCACAACATCCCTTGGCAATGGAATCACTATTATTGTCCTTTAAGATTGATATACAGTGCATTCAGAAGGTATTCAGACCCCCTTCACTTTTTTCGCTTTTATCCAAACTAAATCTTATACAAAAGTATACAAAAGTAAAAGAAAGCATAAAGAAAGCGGAATATATGCAGAATAAATGTCTAAGGTTATCTGCTGTGTGTGTATCATGAATATAAATAGAAGTAGTAAACTGCATTCACACATGTATGTATACAGAGACAAGGCTCCTGGCCAGAGAGAGTGTGATGAAGCTATTGAGGTGCTGAACAGCTGCATCCGAGAAGTCGACCAAGCCTCCCTGGCTGCCATCAGCCAGCAGTTAACGCCTCGCGAAGACATCTCCCACGAGGTAAACACACACACATACATATACATTCTCTCTCAATTTTACTGGCATTTTTGCCACAAATGTTGTATGAAGAGTGGGATGGGGGACAAAAATTGACTCTGTCACAGATTGTGATTTTTTTTTTTTTTTTGGACGATTTTTATATTGCCATGTTGATGGTATTTTGTCATTATTTTAAGAAATATTTTATTGTATTTGAGGTGGAAATGAATTTAGTTTATTTCATGAGCCAAACAAAGCTTCACTGTTTATTCAACATGGACCCACAGAACTTGAATCAGATTAGAGTGGATGTCGCTTTTCAAATAAACATAACAGGATGGGTGGAGCAGTGACCATTTTATGTGCATCTTTTCCATTGCAAAGAATTGTGGCCTTTGCACTGGGCTAACCTCTGTATTCCAATTGGTGGTAACTATTAATGTTTATTTATAGCATTTAGGATGCAGCCACTGTGCAACATATCTTCTCAGTTAGCAAAGGATACACTTTACTGCCCTATATGTGTGTTGTCTCTGTAGCAAATAACCACAATCGGTATTTCATTCTGTACCAGCCAAATGACCATGGCAAACAGTTCACTGACCATTCTGCTCCATTTCAAGTTCTGGAGACCTTCCGTATCAGGATCTGCTGTACAGCACCATGAATCCAGCTGCATGTAAAGCAAAACTCAGCTGCAGTTCAGATGAGAGCATGTACAGTATGTCTTACCAGCCCCAGAGGAGAGGATAAAATTTTGTGAAGTAACAGTACATTTATCTACCTGTTTTATGTGTGTTGCAGGCTCTCCATGAACAGATGGCTGCCTCAGTGCATGAGATCAGCAATTTGATTGAGCCTGTAGCTGTTGCTGCTCGGTCTGAGGCCTCCCAGCTTGGCCACAAGGTAAAGCATAAGACACAGCACTTTAGAGCTGGTTATATATGTTTACATGGTCATGGTCCATCTGATGGAGGAATATAGATGGGTTAAGCCTATTCAAAAAGGTCCTGCCATTGCCAAACTGGCCTATAGAGTTTTATCTTTTATATTGACAAGCAGCTCTAGATTCAAGGTAAACAAAAAAAAAAAAAAGAGAGAGAGAGAGAGAGAGAGAGAGAGAGAACAGTGTTCTTTTTCATGATTGTCGTTATCATTTAGTGTTGGGGATTAATCTTAGTCGTAGATTAAAATGCCCTTTAGAACTGGAATAACTCTAATTCATTTTCTGGATCGTGGATGGAGATTTATCTCAATCTAGATTAAAATGATCTGATTTGTCTGGTTTGTCAGAGGAGCAGCAGGATCCATCCTGTGTCTCCTCCTGTCACAATTCTGGGGTTTTCTCAGTTCAGGCTTTATAATCATTAGGTTTTGAAATTAAAGTAGTAATCCACAACACTTTTATATGAGTAAGTGTCTATTTTGATACCCTCCCCCACTAATTGATAGTGTACAGTAGTGATTAAACCTATAGGCAGTTAATGAAAGATTCAGTTTTTCCTGTGGGAGTAGTGGGGCCTTTTCACTGGAAAAATCCTGCATAAGCAATGTATTTTAATGTGTGTAGGAGGCAACATCCATGGTTTGTTTGTAATAAATGTGAGACAGTAGAAGATATAGTGGATATCAGTGTACACTGAGAGTTATTATTATCAAAGAAGTAACTAATCTGAAATACAGATGTGTTTTGGAAAGTCCCTTTTTAGGCCATAATTAGCTCTACTGGATTAAAATCTTGTCCCGTCTCAATTAAATCCCTGTTCAGGAAACCTATGTCTATAGAATCCTGCCTCACTGCTCTGCTTTCTTTTTTGACCAGGTATCTCAGATGGCAAGCTACTTTGAACCTCTGATCATGGCAGCAATTGGTACAGCATCTAAGATTCTCAGCAGCCAGCAGCAGATGGCCGTCTTAGACCAGACCAAAACCTTGGCAGAGTCAGCCCTCCAGATGCTCTACACTGCCAAGGAAGCCGGAGGAAACCCCAAGGTAGCACACATATATATATATGCATGTAACTTGGACATCAAGATGGTCATCTGCAATAAGGCAGGTGCTGCCTCACTGTAGTTTGCCTTTCAAAATCTTTTTTTGCATCATTAATCTGTAAGTGGTAATTTAATCAAATGCAACTTGCTGTATGTTAAAGTGATAGTTCAGATTCTTTCCCATTTAGTTGTATTTCTTGCTCCATGCGAGTGTAATACATCAAGTCTGGTCCATTAGCTCCTTCCCTGCTGCAAGAACAAGAGGAAACCCACTGTGGTTCTGTGGTTCACAGGGTTAAGGTTCAAGTTATGGTGAGGTGATGGCTTTCTTGGATGTGCCCACAAGATTAAGGTTGGGGTCATGGTTATGGATGGGTAAGGGCTTATGTCAAGCCTGTTTTAACGTTAAAATTAATGTCACAATCACAGTGCTGGTGAGCATATCTTTCCCAGAAGTCCATAATAACATCCTCTACTAGGGGGGAAGTCCTAGAGGATGGTATGTCTGTCCTTTGAATATTTACACACATGTTGAAATTCATGGCTTATTTTTATTCTACTGAACTCATGTTGATATATATCAGTTGACATTCTGTTGAATATGTGCCGGTGACAATCCAAAGAAAGTGTAACACCTTCTCTATTCCTATTCTTTGTTGACCTGATGACTATTTGTGCTCTAATAGACTGTATCTACTCTAATCTATGTTCTTGCCCCAGGCGGCTCACACGCAGGAGGCCCTGGAAGAGTCAGTGCAGATGATGAAGGAAGCAGTAGATGACCTGGGTGCCACCCTGGCCGAGGCAGCCAGTGCAGCAGGTGCTGTAGGTGGCATGGTGGACTCCATCAACCAGGCCATTAATAAAATGGAGGACGCACCTGGAGGTGAACCCAGCGGCACCTTTGTCGACTACCAGACCACCATGGTTAAGACAGCCAAGGCCATTGCTGTCACAGTACAGGAGATGGTAAGGCTGACTGTGTGTGTGTTATCACCCTACCATATCTGTTAAGAAAATAGTTCAATGACTGACACAGTTCATACTTCAGAGTCTAGAGTGCTTGTTTTTAATGGAGACAATGAGTTGTATTTTATGCCTGATTACTGATTTAGCAGTGTTTCTAATAGAGCCTACAAAGTATGTCACCTTTACTGCTGAGTGCTGTTGGTTAAAACTGATCTACCTGGTGGGTATTTGGTGGATGGACAGCAGGTTTTGGAAATAGACTCTTATGGCAATTCATCTGTCCTCAGGTTACTAAGTCTAACACCAACCCTGATGACCTTGGAGGATTGGCCAACCAGCTGACCAATGAGTTTGGAGAGCTGGCTACTGAGGCCAAATATGCTGCCATCACTGCAGAGAATGATGAGGTAAATTGGATGAACTCATTATCTTGGACCATTACACATTTCCTGTGCTCCACATGTTGTTGGTCTGACTCCATCTCACTGTGTCTATGTACAGATTGGTTCCCATATTAAGAAGCAGGTGGGCGAGCTTGGTTTCAGCTGTACCAGCCTGGTTACCAAAGCTGGAGCTCTGCAATGCAGTCCTAATGACACTTTCACCAAGAAGGAGCTGATTGAGAGTGCCCGCAAAGTCTCTGAAAAGGTCAGACCAAAAACTGTTTGTATACTTGAAAGTGCCACTACAGTGATTATCTATTTTTGCCCTGCTGGAAAGTAAGGCTGGGCGATCAATCAAATTTTATTTTCAATTACGTTTTTTGCTTTTGACAATTGCGAAAAAAGTGAACATTCTCTAGCCAATGCTGATGTTGGCTGAAGGATGAAATCTATCCATTTTGATGACAGTCCAACTAGCACCAGCAACAGGCCCAGTATATCCGTGTCAGAAATAACATCTGTTTTACATTGACATATGTGGTGTGGCACAACAAATTGTGTGCAAGCAAGATTTTCAGACATTTGTTTCATACAGCTTATTTGTATCAGTTCTAAATGATTTAGTCTTGAATAAGAAGTTTCAGCTGAGTCAGAAAAAGTATTTGTTTTTAATAATGAAAAAACAAACATTGCACTGCACAACTGCAGTGTGTGCAGTACATAACAAATAAAATATGAATATGAAATAAATATGAACACATTGGCTTACTCCCATGTAGTCATATTGCTAGCAACAATCATTTTATGTTAACAACATGATTACATTTTCAAAAACATTCAAATTAGAATCTGGATAATTCTTGCGCTTGAGACATAGCACAGCCCATTTTGTGGCCCTTAGTTGTTTTTGTGTTTCTGTGTTACATGCATAATGGCTTTTTAATCTGTTTCCTCAATGTCAATGTCAGTGCCAGTCAAATTTGATTCTTCCTCTGGCAGGTATCCCACGTCTTGGCATCCCTCCAGGCAGGTAACCGGGGCACCCAGGCTTGCATCACTGCAGCCAGTGCTGTGTCTGGCATTATTGCCGACCTCGACACCACCATCATGTTTGCCACTGCTGGCACTCTCAACAGAGAGAATGCTGAGACATTTGCTGACCACAGGTACAAAACACCACAGAGACCTCACACAGGAGCATGATAGCAGTAACTTGCAAGCCATACTGTAAGCCATATGCTAGCCCTTGACAAGATAAGATACTAGTAGAGTAGATGCGCGCTTGCTTATCATGGCATCACGTATCATCACGTCTGCTAACCCATCATGTATAGACTTTTAAATTTTAACAATAATATAGCATATGGGAGCAATTTCAGCTCTTTTTTTTGCAAAAGTTTAATTTATCATTTGCTTTATAAACATTTTTTTTATATTACATAAGATGTGGATGATTATGTATTATAGTTCAGAGAGTTAATCACATTTAAAAGGTGCATAATGTTTGAAATCTTTAATCTTCATCTGTAAGTAAATAAGGAATAATAACATGTTCATTATCAGCTGAAATAAATGCAACCAAATAACATCTGCTTTTCTTTACGTTGCAAAATAATCTCCCAATATGGACATATGCAGAAATGGTCAGAATTCAGGAAATGCAAATGCAGAATACATTGGAGTATCAGTCATACATTTGAACATACTTGTGGCTGTGCGCAAACAAAGGGAAGCCATTTTCCTTCTTCCGCTTTGGACTGTACAGCATCATCAGTCCAAACTGTTGACTTTATGACCTTCTTGCACCCAGAGAGAACATCCTGAAAACAGCAAAGGCGCTGGTGGAGGACACCAAGCTGCTGGTGTCTGGTGCTGGAGCCAGTCAGGAGAAACTGGCCCAGGCTGCCCAGTCCTCGGTCTCAACTATCACCAAACTGGCAGATGTGGTCAAACTGGGAGCTGCCAGCCTGGGTGCTGAGGACCCAGAGACACAGGTATGGATAGGAGGAGTAGTGCTTGTCAGATAATATGTGAAAACTAGCCTAGAGCTAAGTTGTCTACAGAAGAGCATTGAGCCCACACAAAAATAGAAAAACTGAGTTCTCTGATTAATATCATAATTATGAGATTAATCTCAGAACGCATTTTTCACTGTGTTTGTGGACCTAATCCTCTTCTGTACAACAAAGGATTATAGGTAATATGTTACATATGTAATAATAAATGCAGAATTTGAATAAAGACATACCATAATTTACAGAGATATAGCTCAATACAACAATAGGTGTTGACATCAGCTGCCACCAAAGACCAAGCACCTTGCTTTTCGCCATAAGAGGGCAGGTTTCACACAGGTTTAGGATTTCATTTCATGCACTTTGTATGAACTTATTTTGGGGCAACACTGTAAATTGTATGTATATCCTCTGTTGAAATTAAACTTTGTTAGGCTGACTAGGACCTCTAAATGTATCAAAAAAAAAAAACAAAAACAAAAAAAACAAAACACGAGTGATGGATTCAGCTCATCGCCACTTCCTGATATATTTCTCCTTTCACCCAACATTATTACTACACTATTAACATTATTACATATAACATTATTATATTGATATATTGTATATTATATTGTTATATTGTATGTTACTTCCCCAGTAAAGATGTATTAACTACATAATGCTGTATGCTGCCCTCCGCAGGTGGTGCTGATTAATGCAGTGAAAGATGTGGCCAAGGCCCTGGGTGACCTCATCAGTGCCACTAAGGCAGCAGCGGGCAAACCTCACGATGACCCCACCATGCTTCAGCTGAAGAACTCTGCTAAAGTAAGATACTTCATGTAGATACAAAATACTAATTCACGTGGGCCACCATTTTTATTTTAACCCTTATTTGTAAGCCTTTTGAAACCTGGATTGACGTCAGATTTCTTGTGCCTTTCACAAGCATTTGAAACCCAAGCAAATTGATTTGATTTCTTTCAAAAACATGTGAAAAAGACAATAAGCTACTAAGCTCATTGCTCACAGATGCAAAATTTGAAAAAATAAAAAAAATTAAAAAATTTATCTAGATAGATAGATAGATTTTCAATGCTTGCTTTGGGAAAAGATTAAGATTAGAGACATGAAGTACACATTTTGTAGATATTACACTGAACATGCAAAATCACAGATATAGTTCTTTCATGTTGTTTGGACTGTACAAACATCATAATGATTCGTAGTTCAATTGTTTATACTATGGTCTGTAAAAAACACTTAATTTATTCACCAAAATGTATTCCAATGTTCCAGTATTTACCTTAATTTGATGTATTATCATCAACCCAAAACTGCCAGTTTCAGATAAGGATGGTAAAGACCTAGATGATGACAGATGTCACAGCACCATTCCTGTGTCAAATAAAATAAAATCACTGACACTAAAAACACACCCGGTGCAGACAGTGTTTGTTGGGATGAGTTCATATTTATGTCCACTGTGTTTGTATTTTTGTTGTCTTGATTTTGGCATATCAGTTGTTTATCATCTGATTCAGAGTGGGACTCTGTGTGTGTGTGTGTGTGTGTGTGTGTGTGTGTGTGTGTGTGTGTGTGTGTGTGTGTGTGTGTGTGTGTGTGTGTGTGTGTGTGTGTGTGTTTCTACCTACTGTTTCTTCTCCTGCTCTTCTTCCCTATTACTGCATATCACAGATGGGTGGGGACAGATTTTTAAAGCCATGATTATAATTCATAATATCTGTCCTGGTTTCTGCAGGTGATGGTCACCAATGTGACCTCATTGCTGAAGACTGTGAAGGCAGTAGAAGATGAAGCCACCAAGGGAACCAGGGCTTTAGAGGCCACAATTGAACACATCAAACAGGAGCTGGCTGTGAGTAACCACATTAAAGGACGCTTGTCCTCCCTAAACTGTTAAAATAGTAATTTTGTAATTTTTTTCATTCATTAATACAGGCAAATAATACACATATGACACATAAATACAACACACGCTCAAAATATAAATATAAACTCAAAAAATGAATAAATAATAAAAATAAATGGATTTTATCCCTTAAGTTGTTAAAAAAATTAAATTGACGGTACTGTACAAATACATTTAGAACTGGTACAGGCAGAACATATTTAGTCAGCTATAGTCCCACTCTTCATTAGCACATTTTTTTTACCATTTCATATTGCCTAGTGCTACTTTGTAATGGTTTATAATGTAGCAGTTGTGGGAAGTAGAGACAGACAGATTACTTTTATCTTTTATTATACATTGCGTGTGTCATCTATTGTAGCTGAACACATGTTTCCCATAATGCCTTGCAGCTCTTAAAGTGAGCTGTCAACAGACACAACCAAGCACATAGAAAAACTGTACGTACTGAACAGGACAAATGAAATGCTATGGTGAATTAAGTCCTGTATGCCCATTATGTGTCCGCTACAGTCGCAATTATTTTTTCCAAAAGAAATTAGTTCTTGATTGAGCTTTTGATTTAAATATTTTATCTGACAGAATAAATGAATTCATAATCTCATCCAGAACCTCCAACATAATGTCTAAAGTTGTTAATTTAATTAATGTTTAGTGGCCGTAACCAATTTTGAATATTGGTCCACAAACTTGCATATGGACAAATGTTTTTAGTAGTCTTTTAATTAGAAGGCAGGAATGTAAGTGGGTGAAATGAGTGACACTGAAAATAGAATGTTGTCAGTGAAATATTTGGATTTCCATACAAGTATTTTAATGTGAATTGTTGAATTTGTAAAGTAACATTGCAGAGGTTCCTCACAATCAGAACATGGGAGTTGGATGGGGTTAGTTCAAACTCTGTGCATGTGCTTCTCTCATCCTCTGCTCTGATTTGTATTAATTATGTTTGACATCGTTTGCCTAAAGCCAGTAATAATAATAGATTTTATATATATATACTGTGTGTATATATATATATATATATATTTATATATTTATATATTTATATATTTATATATATATATATATATATATATATATATATATATATATATATATATATAATTCATTTGTTTGTTTAGTTTGTTGCATATGAACTGAGGGTTGATTTATCGAGGATTTTCAGGGCTTATCCATGCACAAACGATACAAATAGCATCTGCACTTGGCTTAACAAGGTGCCACAGCACGGGTTTGAACTCTTGAAATCAAAGAAAAGCAGCAGTGCTGAAAATTGCGTGTGTTGCCAAATGCAAATGTACTTTAGGGTGTTCTGATATAAGACCACAAAAATATGGGAGGGGAGAATGGAAGCCCATTCATCTTGAATCCTTTGCAGCACCATCAAACAGTTCAACTTTCAGTTCACTCCAGCTTGTGTTAACTGTGAGGTACAGATCTTGGTCACAGTGAGATTGGTTCTCAGTTGTCTGTGGACAGAAATTTGGCCACAATCTGGATATTGCATGAAAGCATTTTTAATTTATAACATAAAATGCCACTGTCCCCCTTTTAAACTTGGAGATGGTGTGTGTCTGTGTGCATCACTACCCACCAGCATCCTCACCACATTTCACAGAGGAACGGTGGAGAGCGTCCTCACATAGTGCATATCGACCTGGTACTCCAGCTGCAGTGTTAGGGACAGAGTCCCTGCAGAGGATAGTGACAACAGCTGAGAGGATCATTGGAACACCCCAGCCCTCTGTCCAGGACCTTTTTCAGAGCTGATACAGGAATTGGACTCTGAGCATCATCAGGGACCCCTCACACCTTCTCAACAAATGCTTTGAACGGCAAACGCTACTGCAATGTTAAATCTAAAACAACCAGACTGCTGAACAGCTTCCTCCCACCGGCTATGTGGATATTGAATGGTTGAACAACTGAACTTTTTACACTAGCACCTTATTTTGCATTTTGCACTTTATAGGAATTTATATTATCACTATTAGAACAGTCACTTTGACTGAAATGGTCACTTTAATGATTGTCACTTTACATTATTATTACTGCTGCCACTTTTTTCCACCCATATCAAAATATGGGGACATGGGGATGATGTGTGGTACTGATTTGTGGTTAATGTGACTTTTTATTATGTTTTATTCCATTTATTTATAGTTTGGTAATAGGTTTGGTTTTGTGCAGGGATTCCTTGCAAATGCCGTCTCTTTTTACCTGCCTTACTGGTGTATGTAAGGTAAAATAACAATAAAGTTGATTTGATTTGATTTTGATTTTGATTGACTTGTTTTATCCTCACATGAAAGGAAATGTTGTTAGCATTACCAGACAGTAAAAACATTAACAACTCCTCTCGTACTGATCAAATCTAGTCTTATTCTTTCTATTTCTCTTTTGAAATTATAGAACCCAATTTATTTTCTGCAAATCAGCTGATAGAAACCCTTCTTGTTTGCATTTTGCATTAACTCAAAATTCTGCACAAAGTTTGTTCAGCAGTTGGATGGATACATTTAATATTGCATTCTGGGTGTTTTATTAATTATAAAAGTATGTCATTGAAATCAACCTGTTTTTTTTTTTGTTGTTGTTGTTTTTTTTCCACACAGGTGTTCAGCAGCTCTGACCCACCACCAAAGACAGCCACACCAGAGGAGTTCATCCGCATGACTAAAGGCATCACGCAGGCAACTGCCAAGGCAGTGGCCGCTGGGAACTCTTGTCGCCAGGAGGACATCATCGCCACTGCCAATCTTAGCAGAAGGGCTATCGCTGACATGCTGCACTCCTGCAAGGTAAGGGACCAAAAGGCATTAAAATAAACTCATAAACTGTGTTAAGAGATACATCAGAAAATCACATATGCTTACTTGAGGCAGAGTTTAAGTCCCTGCGTCTGTTTGCGGAAAAGCAAACAGCAATAGATATCCTACAGTGTGCCTCTGGGGCCATAATACAACACATGACTGTTCTTTACCTAGAAAAGCTGTCATGTAATAACTTTGGATTTCCTATAAATTTAAATGGCATGTGATGTCCAACAAATAATAATAATGCATTTTAGTGATTTTCCCCATATTGAATGTATGACTTACAGCTTAATATAAATATGGAATACATGTAGAGTATTGAATACAGAACAAATATAAAATTCATCCTAATGATGAATATAGGTGCGCTGTGAGCTTAACTACTTTTTGAAAACATTTTCTCCCCAAATTATTGATTGGGTCTCAGGACAAATAGTACCTCTGCATGTGGGTCCCAGCAAAATAAACACTCCTCCACATTTTTATATGACTGGATGTTTTTTGGAGACACCAGAATGAAAAATTACACATCTCTGGACTTGGCTGTTTAGTTTAAGCAGAAATGTTGATAAAATGTGGCTAGATATGCTACACTCTTAGAGGGTTAGTACAGTTTGGCAAAATGCATTTGTTTCCCCAAAAAAGGAAGTGAAAATCAGGCTTCTTTTGATGATTCTTGACAGTAACTGCTGCCACTATCAAACAGATGGAAAGGGACTAAAACATAACCTCCATTCAACTCCTTTGGCAGAGGTAATATTAAATAATAACCAATACGTAATTTGGGTCAAATACTTAATAGTCTTTAAAGGTTTTCTTGTAGGAATGATCCATTTTTGCATCTTAACCACTCATAGCTTCACCATAAGTCCCTTCTGACTGCTCATTGTTGTACATAATCAGCTCACACGTTGATATCATCTCTATTGTCCCTTCAGCAAGCTGCCTATCACCCAGAAGTCAGCAAGGAGGTGCAGATCAGAGCGCTGCGTTATGGAAATGAATGTGCTGCTGGGTACCTAGGACTACTGGAGCATGTGCTGGTGGTAAGAGACCCTTTACCCCCCCCATTTTTTTTATTTATTTTTTTTTTTATAGATATATTTTATTCAGGGGATGAGGATTCCCATTCCCACAAAATCACCCTTTTAGCTATAAACATGTCAAACATGAGAGCCAGTTGACTCGTGGCGGTTGAAAATAGTATTCACAGCAGTCCAGTATGGCAAAATTACTGTCAGAGGTGATTTGCTTCTCACAGAACTTGCAGTGTGGTGAAAGACCAGAAGAGGTGAATTAAAGTCCCATCCTTCGACTTACATTTGTCACATTTAGGGAAAACAGAGGGGTATACTTTATTCCCCAAGCACCCTTGAGATATTCAGAGGAGATATTCTCCTTAAAGAGTGTTAAACTGTGATATTAAGTGTTTGGAGGTGGGTGCTAGACACATATGGTCATAGAAGGCATGTTGCCTGGGTAAGATGTCAGAGTAGGCTTAACACTCCTATAAAGTTTCTTGCTTGTAGGTATCGGAAAAAGTGACATGAAGGAGACTGTATTTATCTTTTAACTGGCTAAAAGAGCCAAGATGTTTATCAGTATAAAAGACTTTAATTATTTACAGGCCCCCTTTTTCACAACTATGGAAAACAGCATCAGTTTGCCCTAGTGTTCTTATTACAAAATGGGACAGGACAAAATCCTTTACCATCCATTTTGGTGATGTGTCAGGTTTTGAAAATACAATAACTGACATGGATTATTTTGTTAATTCCACAGACTTTTTGGCCTCAGTCACGAGTGACTTAAGGGATACAGCACTGACATGTACTTTGAGCTGGTTTTCCAGATGCCAAAAAATAGCCCTTGCAGTGCAAATCCAATAATAGTGACGAAATACTGGAAGCCCCAGTCCACCCTCCTCTATAGATTTTTTCTAGCTGTGATTTGGAAATGCAGTGAGCCTTAAATGGCCAAATAATTGGCATGATTATGGAGTCTAAAGACTTTAAAAAAGAGAATATAAGAAATATGGCTAGATTTTGAAAGGGATACATAAATTGAGGGTGTTCAGCCATCTTTTATAGCATTTACCTGACCAATCAGGGAGGCTACTAGGAGTTTACAGTTTTCAGTGTAATTTTTTAATGTTCCAACCATTTCAAGATAATTGAGCCTGAATAAATGCCTTGAGTTCCTTGACATTTTTAGCCCAAGATAAACAAGATGATCAGTACAGATATTAATGGGGTGAGTGCCAAGATAAGTTGAGTTAAGTCACCCATAAAGGGCATCAATAGAGTTTTGCACCAGTTAAGAGATACCTGATATTTTCCATTTTTTTACCAGATGTAAGTGGAGGGTCTGGAAATTGGAGAGAGTTATATTGCATCAACTGTGTACAGACCAATAAGGGATTCAGTACCACCTAACATTATTCTTGTTAATTCTTGATTATTTTGGTTAATGAATGGATCTGCCTTGATAGAAATAGCCAAAGGCTCAGTTGCTAAAAGTTGAAGAGCATAGAAGAAAGGCAGCATCCCCGCCAGATCCTGTGATTTAATTGAATCTAAATGGACTCATCACAATTAGTTAAGACAATACGCATAAAGCATTTTCAGCAGAGCCATGAATTTCTCCACAGTTTCAATGTGTTAAAGAACAGCAGTCATACAGTTCCATTCAGCTTGGTCGAAAGTTTGCTGAGTGCCTTAAGAAGTCAGCTAACTCAGCAGAGTTAGCTGAGTTAGGTACATAACATTTAACAGGCATCAAACGAAACCCCCTCGGACAACATGGACAATTTTCTTGCTGTAAACCCAGCACTGATGGGCATAATATCTATATTATATGACCAGATCTTCAAGTTGGATTGTTCTCTCTATCTGCTGTAAAAATGACTGGAATGCCTGGGGAAAAAATGCCTGGAAAAAAGACCTTTGTATGGAACTTTGAAATGGAGATCTGGGATAATGCTTCTAATCCAGTCTACTGTTGCTTTTAACATGCACCCACTACTCTTTAATACAGTTCAGTTTGTGCATCGTATTCACATTTCTTAAACACAGCTGGCCAGAATACACTGTGGAATTAGTCCTACCTGTGACAAAAGTAAAGGGGCAGATGGCACTTAAATTCATAGGTACTGGCTGTGCCCCAGCCTGGATGAGTTTTGGAGGTCTGTCTTTGCCACCCTGTTTCAGAAACTGCAATGTGCAGTTGAGCCCACTCCCTTTGTGGCTATTTTTGGTGTACCCCCCAATGAATTGGGCCTTTCTGCAGTAAAATATAGTGTTCTTGCCTTTTCTGCTCTTATAGCACAACAAATGATTGTACTCATGTGAAAAGAGGCTACCCCTCCACTGGATTAGAGAGGTAATGCCTTTTCTTAAACTTGAGAAAATCTGTTGTACTATTCATGGCTCAAAGAAAAAAAAAAAAAAACACAACATATGGGATCCTTTTTTCTAGTCTTTGTCAGACCAGTGACACACGTCTCTTGACTAACTTCATCCACTCACGGATACTTGTGGCTACTTGTAGCTAGTTAGTTTGTCTCATAATTAATTAATTTATTTATTAATTTTTTTTTCTAATTTATGTATTTTTACTCTCTTTAATTTATTTTGTGATCTTACGCAGACCTCCTTTTACTATATATGGGTGGAGGGTGGCCTTTAAAACACCTTTACATTTTGTTCTCTATTTGAAAAGACCTCTGAGACAAGAATTATGGACTCCTCCATGACAACAGCCATACCACAACTACTGCAGTGAAAACAAATACCTACATAAAAACGTCAGTTGTGTTATCGTTGACCCAAGCAAACCAATGGTGACCACTTTGACCCGAGAAGAGATCCTGTTACAGGAAGACCAGCAGGCTTCCTGTCCTTCACCACCCTCCCCCATGTCACTTCATTTGGAAGACAGCCAGGAGAGAAATACTGAGCTCCTGTGTTATTTTAAGTTGGTGACAAACGCAGATAGCCCCCCATATTGACCTGTGTGCTCTTCGTCAGTGTTAGGCAAGTTAGTCTCAAAATATAATGTATTACATATTGCTCATTACTGACATTTAAAAGTAATACTTTACAATATGTCTTTTTGTTGGACGAAACATGTTACTTGATACACTTCTCTTGCATTACTTTCATAAGCATAAGCACAGAAGTTGAATGGCCCTCTGTTAGTTGCCTATGGAGTTATTGCAGTTTGTAATTATTCCACAGGGGGGCGACATTTAATAGCTTTACAGGGTTTATATGTTAACTTGGTTTACCTTTTTGTTAGCTTTGACCGGAATCTTGGTGATGAGCTTTCTGAAAGCTGCTGATTCCACTGTAGACACAGGTTGCATGTCTTCAAACACACACTCACTACCACAAGCCTCCATATTTCATGAATTTCCAGCATCTTCACTGAGGCAGAGCAAGATGTAGAAGAAAAAAAAACCCAGTTTGGCTTCAACCTGCTGGCGCTCTTTTCCTCTCCTCATCTCTTGCTAGTTGCAGCAACAGCGCCATCTCTCACTTAGCTTGGTGATGGAGTGGACTGTCACTTTTTTGTTTTGGTTTGGTTTGGGTTTTTTTTGTCAGATTATACTTCACAATTATATCCTTGTCTTTCTTTTCCACAAACTGGAAGTAATGTGCATAAATCCGTTTAGAAAACATGCTTCCACTGTCTTCCATGATTTGTCATTGAATCACGGTCAGGAAAAGGTAAAAGGTAATTTTTTTTTATTTATTTATTTATTTTCCCTGGTGACATGATGGAGACGTGCTTCATAAATTGTAAATAAATGAATTCTTACTTTGATTGTAACACAATGCTAGACATAAGTAATTGTGATAATATTAATGACATTGGTAATGCTTTAGATTAGTTACTGTTAAACTTATGTTACAGTAATGTGTTACTTTTATAAAGTGTTACTCCCAACGTGGTTTAGATTGTATTATTAAAGGGATAGCTTTGCAAAAATGTTATAGGATAGTTAATTATTTTCTTCATAAGAATTCATAATAATTCTACTTGTTGAATTTTAAGTTCCCTACACCTTTTTAATGACATCCCTGAAACACTGGGAATATTATTCATAGATTCACTGTGCCTGAATACCCCTGTGTCTGCTACCACAGATCCTGGCTGTGAATGCAGATATTGTCTATTCAAATCTTCATATTCACTGATGACTCCTGGAGGAAGAGGTCTATTGTTTATTGATTATGGAGAAAACATGACTTTTCCTCTAAAATCCTACATTTGAGTTTGTAGTTTAATTGTAAGTAGGTTGGATAACCCTTAAAAATAACAAATGTGTATAATACTTAGATAATGCACTAAATTTATAAATTATGTAAAATTAACAGGGTGCAGATTTTGAATGCTGCTATTCTGTTATTGCAGCGTTTTTTGGTGCTGGAGTTCTCTGTTTACCAGTGTATTGAGCAGGGTTTTTTTAACTTTTTCATGTTCTGGACCCCTAAGTTGATTTTCAATAAGCTGCAGACACCCATTTGAATTTTTTGTGCCCCATAGGGACTCTACATTAAGAGATATTTTGGTTTGTGTTCAGTATTAAATGCTTGTGACATAAATTGAAGTACTCACAAGCATTTAAACATAAAAAGTTTGAGTCCAGCATGAGTTATTTCTCAAACTATGTAATTTTGATAATTATAAGTAAGTTTTCTTATTTTTTCAAATTTCCTGATAAGTATATGCTAATTTTCCATTAGTTTTCTTGCAATTTTTTCCTTAGTTTTTACTAATGTTCTTGGTAATGTTTGCTGATTTCCTGATTGCCTTCCTTCCCATGTTTTTGAAAGAAATCAAGTGAGTTTATGTAGGCTTCAAAGGGTTAAACTGTTTAGATGTCATACTTGGACATACTTGAGGAGAGATTAAACCAGAAAGACAAAAATGTTAGTATGATCCCTTATACATGTTTGATTGAAACAATTCCTGGTAAGTTAAATTACAGTTAAATTAAACTCTTCCTCATTTTGTTAGGAACCCCTGGGGGGGCACGGTTTGAAAACTACTGGTATAGGGAATCTACCATGGATTTTGTCAAACGTGGATCAATTTATATTATGCTGTACTCTGTACAACATCAAACTTGTTCAAAATATTACCACAGTTGAACTCTCCTGTGCTGAATGCGTAAATATATAAAATCAACATTGAATTTTTTTATTTATTTATTTACAGTAGTGGACGCAAGATTAGGACAGACGTGATTGTTGTCAGAATTAAAGATGGTCATGTGTTTGACCCACCATTTTCTGTCCTCTTCCCAATGGTCTGTCAATGTTCCTTCACTGTTGTGGCTTACTGGTGGCTAGCCGGTGAGTAGGCCACATGATTGACCTGCACAAGTGTGGAGCTGCATTTGTTGAATGCCTTAGGACTTTGTTTTATACCTCGGCAAGCCTACAGAATTATTAGGAGACCCCAGCCCATGTAACACTCAGCTCACTGTTGGAATCTAACTTTACTTGCTATGTCACAATAGGCTGAATTAACTGACTGATGTTAGAGTGACCATGCTTTCACACTTTGAGCAACTTTGTTGATATGTCACTTTATTCTGACTAGTTGTGGATGGGACCAGAGGCTCTGGCCACTTCTATGTAGTGGTTTACAGCTACAGCTTTGAACAGTTAGATAATGTATTTTGCCTCTTAAACTATTTTGATGAGCTATCTAGTGGGGAAATAAGGACGTTCATAAATCTGATGTCTCTTAACAGTCACAATGAAAAACGCATGCACCTTGTAAGGCCAGTCTATATGTTCAAGTATAAAGTTGCCTCAGTTCCAAGTGGCAAATGACAGGAAAAATCAAGGAGGAGCCAGCTCACAAAAGAGTTTGTAAATGTAAGTCCATGAGCCAAAATATATTGGTGAAAACATCAGTTAAGGATAACAAAACGATACATAATGCCCAAAATGAAAATGAAAGTGTTTTTGGGGAGATTTAGGCTACCTCATCATCAGTGTCTCAACTTACAAAAGGTGCACACCTGATCCCACTTATACGCTCATCAACCTCGGTAATTCTTATAGGTTGAGGAGAAGTTGTGCAATGAAGACACTGTCCTTCATCAACCCCCATGCTATTTTTGTTTGTCATTGGACAAGATTTGTTCTTGAAATATTTTGGTTTTTTTTTTTATCAAATGAAAAGACTTGCAGAAAAAAAAAATGTAATGTACTTAATGTTAATTTACCAAAAAAACACTGTTATTGAATTCCAGAGACTGGATTCAATATTGAATTCCAGAGACTGCATTCAATAACTTTAAAAGGCACCTAGCCCTTTTCTTTTCTCTCATCTCTCTTAAGGAATTGGATGGACTTTTAGTGACTTGTTGATCTTGTTGCTCTTAGTGTGAACACACAGTTAATTATGTTTTCTGTTGGATGAACTGAAACATCAGACAAGCACACTAAGACTTAGAACCTTAAAACCATGTATCATATCAGCGAACATTATCTGGAACTGTGGCATGAAGTTTTGTGCATTTTGTTGTGTGACCCAGAACGTGTTATATGTCCCGTTTCCCTTTTGCTAATGCTGTTTTTTGCAATGGAGGTCATTCATGGGGATTTCAGGTAATATGGTAGTGGCAGTATGTGTAAATATTGTGTGTTAAAGGTCTGGGAAACTGAATTCAAATAAGGCTATAAACCTCAAATGTGTCTGGTTTTTAAGACTCATAATTTGTCTTCAGTAAACTCTGATTTTCATGAGGTATAAGCTGATTCAGGCCAGCTGGGCGTATTACTCACTCATTAATCTTTATATCCCACACGTCTTATGTAAATATTTCCCTATAGTAGTTGTTTTGCCGGAAGTACCATTAGTAGGAATGTTAACTCGTATTGTGTGAGGGATGGATTGAACCTGACAAACCCTAAATATCCATGTTTTACAATTGTCTCCAGATTTCTTGCAGCTTTCAAATTCATTGAAGCTTTTCTGAAACTTTACATTCTGCAGACATCAAAATTTTGGATCAGTCGCACAAATGCAACATACAAAAGCATCCAGTTTAAAAAGCACTAATATCCCTAGTTCCGAGGTCCACACTAAAAAGTCCATTCAAAGCTTACCTTGTAGCTGGGAGTCTGCAGCCTTGCCATATTTTTTAATTGAAGCTCAGATTCAAAGTAATCCAACAGCCTTATCACAGGCTTGCATGAAATGCCACCCTGGTTGGGTGGGATGTGGAGGGCATGTTTTAGTTTATCTGCAAAATTCGGCACCAGCATTAAGGTTCTCATTCATTCCTTTATTCAGAGAGGGCCAATTGAGAGCGAGCTCTCTTTTTCAGTGACACCCGGATTACATAAATGAACAATCTGAATCTATTATTGAGCTTTTTTTTTTATTATTTCTTATTGATGTAATTTTATGTCACATGACTAGGCTATTATTCTCTTTTATTCCTTTCTTCATTTTAAGTTTGTTCCAATTATTCAACTCCAACAGTTTTAAGACACATGAGCATAGAAGGTCGTTCCTATGCTGCTGTAGTGTGATCAGTCTTACAAGCACAGACGTTGTTGTGTTTAATTGTATTTTTTTTCTCTCTTTAATGGTCAGTTATGTTTAATTCTAAAGTAACTGCACTTGAAAACAGCCTCAAATCTTCACAAAGTATTATCAGAGACAGTACAATATATATTATCATTATTTATATTTGGTGTCTCTGAAGTCAAATACAGTTCCCAGCAAGCTACTCTTGTGACTTGTTTTTGCCTGTTCCCTGTTGGCTAAAACAGCCTTGATATGACAGCAGCAAAAGCTCTCTCACCCAGACATAACCCTGAAGTTAACCATGTGGGCTTATTTTTGCCCAGAGCTCTAAGTGGATTCATAATGAGGTCACCATGTAGTCTACATTAAAAAAAAAAAAAAAAAAAAGAGTGGCTCTCAGCCACTCAGTTCCCATCATTTACACCAAAGAACCATTCAGAAGAATTGATTTGTTTGTGAACGATATAACACTTCTGCTCTGGCCCCACAACACGGGGGAGGGAGAGAGAGAGAGAGAGACTGCGCTGAACTTTCTCTTCAGAGTATAGAGCAGAACATTTCCCATATGAGTTCAAAACAGTTTTAACTTTCCAATTAAAATTCCAGATTATACAGGATGGTGGGCAACCCAATTGGTTAGTCCCACAAGCCAACATAAATGAAAAAAAAAAAAAAGTTATTTGTAACATCAACAGTCCCTCTGTCTTGTAAGAACAAGGGGTTAGGTTGTTAGAGGTTGACCATCTGACCTAATTAAATATTAGTGAGAGAAACTATTTTTCGTGGTGTAGCTTGTTGTTACGTGTATCAGTCCCTCAGAAGCCTGCCCAGTAAAACAGAGGGAAAAGAACAGAGGGAAAAGCCAACTGATCTCTGCCGAGGCTTACTGCTTTTTGGAGTGGGACTTATTTCAAAATATCTTAGAGTAAATTGTGGATGCAGTTAAATTAACCCATTGCCAGAGAAATAGCAGATTTCAGTTTCCCACACCTTTAATGTGTGTCCATGTTGGTGTGTTGGTACATGTTATGGGTCTGTGGGCATTTGCATATGAAATGTTCATGTGTGTTTGACATTGACATTGGTTTGGTCCATTGCATGCATTGCTGTGCAGCTACATTCATGCACCCGTCTTTCATGGCAACGCATCTGAATGAATTTGAGCTGGGCATGGACTTAGCCCTGTTAATTCCCTGCACCTGTCATGCACCGCTCCAGTCTCATGGCCACCTAGGACACTTTGAGGACACTGACTCTAGCTGCAGCTGAAACTAAAACCCAAACACGAATATAAGTACCAACAAGGCAAATATGAATTACCATAATTTTTCTAGACTTGTTAGATTTACCTTGAAAGATTTGGAATTACCCAAGCTTTTTATAACTGTATATTAATGATAATATGATTGGTTTGAATGCTTAATTTTCTCCAGTTTCTCCTAAAGTTGTACAAGTCCTGTGAGTTGAAAAAGTGATGGGAGCTGATGAAAGGTGATACATAAGAGGTTCCAGCTTAGGCCATGTCCACACAGATATGATTTTTTTTTTTTAAACACCTTTATTTATCTGTTTTAAAAAAAAATGTACATGGGAGCATTTTCAAAAATAAGTCTGTCCACACTGCAAATGCAAGAGCAAATCCTGTTCAGAACATCTTAATAATGACTGCAGGGAAAAGGAAGTGGAACGATAAAAACAAGGCTGAGTGGTTTATATGGGCAGGAGACGAGGTTGAGCTCCTTCAAGCCACAAATGAATACAAGTTGTTGAAAATAACTGCATGATCAAAGTAATGCCTGTGTTTCACTTTCACAAAATTCCACTCTGGAGATGGTTTTCAAAAAACTGTTTTTGGTGACCAAAAATGACATTTGTGTGGACAGAAGGTCTAAATGCTAAAAAGTTTCATTTTCAAAAAAATGTTCTCTGTGAGGACGTAGCCTTAGCATGTGCAGGCCTTTCACAAAGACTAGCAAGCTAAGCAAGTGTGAGATTTACATAATGCAAAGCAATGGATGAGGCAGTAGTGATGCAGTGTCATACGGTGGCCCAAAATGCCAAAGTATATAAGTAAGAGATGAGATGAAAGGTTGTGACTACTTTGTTTCGCCTTTGTCAACAGATCATCCAAAAACCCTCCCATGACCTGAAGCAGCAGTTGGCCAACTACTCGAAGCGTGTGGCTGGATCCGTCACTGAGCTCATACAGGCTGCCGAGGCCATGAAAGGTACTGTGACCTCTTTAATCACAGAGCCACATTCTCAACTTGTCATTCTCCCTGCCTCTTTTCCTATCAAACTCTAGTCAGCGTCCTTACTAATTAGTCTAAACAAGTCTGATATGGAAGAACAGTTGTATGCAGTGTAACTGAAAACACTTAGCTAGTAAGCAACTGTTTTTGTTTGTTTGCTTTTGTGATGTAACTATTAGCCAAAACATCAACCTTGTTGAATAAGAGGTGTTTAGGACAATGCTTAGCTAAGTCAGAGGAGGAAAATGGAGGAAACATACACTAACACTCAAAGACACACAGACTCACGGTTCATACACCATTCCCATGAGAGTGAGATAAACACTTATGCCTCACTTTTAGTCAGTAGAAAGGTAAGAGGGAAGTCATTAAGGGTAGTTGTGCATTTGTTTTTAATTTCTAAATCACAAACTGATTATCTTAAAACAATGTATGGAAACACATGAAAAAGACAAGCTTCTCATGGGTGCCCTGGTGGCTCACCTGGTAGAGCGCTTACCTGTATCAAGCCCAGGTTTGATTCCAAGCTGAGCCCTTTGCTGCATCTCATCCCCGTCTCCTCTCCAGCCTCTCCTGTCTCTCTCTGCTGTTACTATTAAATAAAGAAGAAATGCCCAAAAATAATATTTAAAAAAAAAAAATGACAAGCATTGGCAGGTAGACATTTCTCTGTTCTGTTAAGAAACGGCTGAGATTGTCATGAAAAAGACAATAGCTAGTCCACCTAAAAGGCCAGTCCTCCTTAAGTGAGCTTTTTTACGTTGGGCTAAGCCATTGTCACTAACTTCAGGGCTAGCCCTCTTCACTTTAAGCAGGGAACATGAGAACTTGGCTTGGGTCTTGAGGAATTTTAGCATTTATTCACCGGCAAATAGTATCAACTACAACTACACATTGCTCTGCCACGTTCACAGCTATCCTGCTAACTTCATATTCTCTGCTCCGGTTTCTAGCCTCACCATCTCTGTGTCTCTGTTGCTCTGTCTCTCGACTGCATACTTGCTACACACACAACCCAGCCACTGAGCTATCCCATCAAGGGGCTGTTACTTCTGTCGTGCCAAAAATCACCCAAAAAAAAAAATAAACAACTGGCAATCGACTCAGCCAATCTAACAGGCATTCTTCCAGGTTCACCAACTGATTATAGGCATCAGGCTTGATGGAAATGTAAAGCTGAGTATTGTCCATATAAGAATGGAAATTTAGTCTGTAATGTTCAAATTTATGTACCAAGGGAGAAATTGTCCCCCTTTGACTACAGTAGGTTTTCATAATAGACCATTTGACCATTTAGCACTGACTACTTTGTCACTGTTGTGCTGTTTGTGTTGCAGGTACAGAGTGGGTGGATCCTGAAGATCCCACTGTTATTGCAGAGAATGAGCTCCTGGGAGCAGCAGCAGCCATTGAAGCAGCTGCTAAGAAACTGGAGCAGCTGAGACCCAGGACCAAACCCAAGGTGAGATGATTTTTTCTGTCAACCATTCACTCCTATCCTGTACCTCAGCCTCAGTGTCAGACACGTTTTTGTCGTAGGATGTAGCTCATCACTTGTGTGTTATGCTTGGATTATCAAGTCCTCACCCAATGAATGATATTCCTAAGCCCTTGTACATAGTAGACGAGAGGAGGAAGAACTTGATTGTCAGAAGAACACTAAAAGTCCTTTCATGACACCAAATACTGTCATGCTGTGGATCATAAATCCTATTGTCAGCTCCACATCCTTATATTTATTAGGATGTGGGGTTTTCTATGAAGAAATCATCCACAGATCATTACGCTGTGTAAGGCAAATGCAATATTGTTATTGTCTAGAACAATTGTTTGCTGTTCTTGTAACAGGAGGCAGATGAGAGCCTGAACTTTGAGGAGCAGATTCTGGAGGCAGCCAAGTCCATTGCAGCTGCCACCAGCGCTCTGGTCAAAGCTGCTTCAGCAGCGCAGAGGGAACTGGTGGCTCAAGGAAAGGTATGTCTGAACTGCACTGGTAGTATAAACACACTTTAGTGAAATCTGATTTTCTTGAAGATATATTTTTATTAGAGGTCTAAGCACTGTCAGTGCAGGATCTGCTTTATGATTACTTGCATTATTACTAGTGGTTCAAGTCCAAGGGGCTGAATCTCTCTTGTTTTTGTGCTGGTTTATCATTTTTCTTATTCTAAAGCCTCCAAAATGTTCTTGCAAATTCCTGTGAGATGGTAAATGGTAAGGACATGAAATTTTGTACATTGATTGAAAGTTGTGTGTAAGTGCTGCCCAATAAATATGACCCCAGTTGGTCTAATGTGGGAGCTACAATTAAAGGTAAAAAATTTGTACACTGAAAAGTCATAACTCCTATGTTGTAAGTCCAATTTACACTTTTTTTCTGAGATTATTTTTGGGGGATTTCTGCTTTATTAGACAGTCACAGTAGAGAGAGACAGGGAAGACATGGCAGAGAGGGGATGATGTACAACAAAGGGTCTGTTCCTAATTTGAATCCAGCCTGCTGCGACTTAGCTTTAGTATTAAATGGTGAGCCAATGGGTCATCCCCAATTTTACATGAAACTTGATACAGACATCCATCTGTCCAAAATGCTACCTCTCAGAAAAAAACAGCCTTAACTCAAACTGTTTGTCAAATCAATACAAAACTCAGACCACAAGTTCTTAAGTGTATCCTGAGCATGCACTACATTAGAGACACCACTTGTCAGTTGAAAAAGTCCAAAAAATTACGTGGCTTGTATTAGGCTAGGACAGCTAGACAGATATTTAAGATGCACTGACTCACTGACATGCTTATTCCACACTTTTGGTCACTTCATTCTAAGGGTCCCCACTTTAACCAGCCGTCATCAGTTATACATAGTTCACTTTTAAATCATGGATACATGTGTCACAACTTGCAGACTTGACCAGTCAAAATTCTCCTAAAATCTTCTAAAATTTTGGATTCTTTGACTGTTTGGTTTTGAAACATTTTGATAAAGTATATTGGAAAATGTTGTATACAACTATAATCTATCCTTTGTATCCTTGTGTAAATTATCCATGAGTAGTTTTGCAACACAAAGGGAGTGATCACCATGATAATCAAGCCCTTCTAATTCTGATAATTTTTTCTTCATCTGCTCAACAGGTTGGCGCTATCCCAGCCAATGCCGTGGATGATGGACAGTGGTCTCAGGGGCTCATTTCAGCTGTAAGCATCTATCCAGAAGCTTTCTTTGTATATTTTCAGTTTTAATGGTGAAACATTTCTTCACTATCGGTCTCCCTCAATTCTTAGGCTCGAATGGTTGCAGCAGCAACGAACAACCTATGTGAGGCAGCTAATTCTGCAGTACAAGGTCATGCTAGTGAGGAGAAGCTCATATCTTCAGCCAAGCAGGTGGCAGCATCCACTGCTCAGCTCCTGGTGGCCTGCAAGGTCAAGGCTGACCAGGACTCGCAGACCATGAAGAGGCTACAGGTGACCACTACATGCTACTAAACACACTCACTCCACTCACACTGTTTTGTTGTATATGTGCGAGGTTTGAATTTGACAGCCATCCCCACTAAATTGCTTTTGCTTTACTATTTTATGGCTTCCATATTTTTTTTAACTGATTCTTTGGATTCTAGAAGTTTTACCTATATATTTTACTTGAAATTTTGGCAATCAGACTATTAATTGCTGATACAGGTATCATTGAGTTACATGTAATCCTGTTCTTGTTTCCCTGTTGGACAATTTTTTTTTCCCTATTCAAATCAGCATTGCAGGTAAGTATACAATCAAGTACAGTGTAATAGGGCCAATTCAGAGATGAGGTTCATGTAGGAATTTGTTAACCAGATGTTAATTGTTACCAGTGGTACATTTTTCCACAGAACATGGTAAACATTTTTTTAATTTCTCTCATGTTTTACTTTCTTGTCACACCAGTGTGACAAGTAAGTATAACAAGTAAGTATAAAGGCCGATTTATGGTTCTGCGTACGCGTAGCTTACAGAGGGTTTGCGTAACAAATGCGTCACTTGTGGGCCCTCTGCAACCGCCGCAGAGACTAGCTGCACACCTCCCAGAAATTGTAACTACGCGGACCCTACGCAGACAAACAAGAGCTATGATTGGTCCGCCGAACTACATCATGTCCGGCATTTCGCCCCTCCGGCTTCACTGCCTGCTGTAGGACAACATTCCAGTAGTTTTCACCTCACTACTTTGCACCATTTGTTTGTATTGATTTGCGCATTTCAGTTCTTTTGCACCTGGTTTTGCACTATTTGTTTGAGAAAATTAAACAAGTACGTTTTGTAAAAACATCACTGTGTATTTACAATGCCACAAATAAGTTTTTTGAAAGGGCTTGTCAGTGTAGGTAACAATATGATAATAATATATCGGCGGGGAATTGCTTAGCGTACAAGCAGAAGCATGAGAGGCACACACCATCTGCGTAGCAATCGGCCTTAACATAACAACATATTATAGTATAAACTGAAAAGTATAAAGTAAAAGTATAAACTGAGTCAGGTTAAACTACAATAACTGTTGAAACAGCAGGCCAGTATAAAGGCAGTATTAGGTTCAGTAGATTTGATAACACCACAGATCTTGACTCTGATGCAGAAATTAAGATAAATTCAAATTTAAGAGTATTTAATTACTTTTAATAAGGCTTAATACTTGTGAAATTACAATAAATGTACAACATTTTAAGACTTTCTAAGGACTTACAGACAACCTGTTTCATAACCAGATGCTCTCCTATGGTATTTGGCCTGCCTACTAGCTTATCTGGGTTTGTTTTTATCCTGGCTGCCAGCTATGCTCTTTAACTATATTACTATTGCATTCTAACTTGGAGGCTGTTGTTGAGGTTGTCCACTTGGGAGACATGCTATGAGTATAGAAGAGACAAGCACACTTGAAATTTAATGTACGTTGCTCAACCCCTCTCCACTACCGATCCTGCAAACCTCACTGTTAACAGGAGCAGTTGCGGCAGTTCACCACTCTTAGTTGTCGATTCTCTGACAGAATTTGCAGAGGCGCAAAGCTTAGGGAAGTGACCACCAAAAGAGTCTGGCTGTCCAGTGCATTCTGGCAACTCCACACAGACTAGAGCGCCACAAGTCCAGTCCATTGACATTTGTCTACCTCATTGCCCTTGTAGTACTTAGCACTCACTCAGCTGTTAACACATTTATTCATCCAACCACTTACACAATTTAACTGTTTACACTGTACATAAAATATCATTACAATACTGTTAGTACTGCTGTATTTATTATGCATTCACACCTGCAACAGCTGTGGCTGGGGGCATTATACCTTCAGGCTGTCCGTTCTTGCATATGTAGTTCCCATTATCGTGAATGCAGTATCTCAGGGATGCCCTAAAGGAACTTTGTTATTTTTGGCACAAACGTCCACTTGGACACAGAGATGAAGTGATTAGATTTTTGGGGTTCAAGGTCAAAGTTCAAGGTTACTTCCATTCTTGTGAACATGATATCTCAGGAATGCCTGGATTGATGGCAAAACATCCACTTGGACTCAAGGAAGAACTCATTAGAATTCGGAGGTCAAAGTTCAAGGTCACTGTGATCTCACAAAACATGTTTTTGGCCTTAACTCAAGAATTCATATGCTAATTATGACACAAATGCCCAATAGGATAAAATGGTGGAGTGGTGACATTTTATATCCAAAAGGTCAGAGGTCAACTTCACCATGACAGTACAGTGTTACATTTTTCAATGCCATAAGTCAGGAACCGACAGGGAGATTGTGACTATATTTCACATTTGGTCAGATTTTGTTGTCCTGGTGCTTGGACCATGTCCAGTAATGGTAAAAGTTCAGTCTACTCTCTTAATGAAATACCTGATGTGGGAACAAACTTTTGATATGTTTTATTTTGAGTGGTTAGACTACAATTCTCTTTTAAAATGGAACAACTCTAATTCACCTTCTGGGTAATGGAGAGTTCAAAATGTATATTAATCTAGAACTAATCCTTAGTTAAATTGTGTTTTGGGAATTAAGTTTTTAGGCCATGATTAAATTTCCAGATTAATCCCTTCTCCTGTCTTAGTTCAATCTTTGTAAGGGAAACTGCCCCAGTATCAGAAATACTAGCTTGCTGTCACTATGGACTTAGTTCAAAGGTATCCCACCACAGAGATGTACAACAGCTTCACTGCACCTTGGAATAGATTCTGCAACTCTCTGGAACCCCACTGGAGGGATGGAGCACCATTCTTCCAGAAAATACTGTACATAGAAAGATTTATCACAGTACAGTTACAGTACATAAAGCTGTACTGTAAAGACAAATGCACATTTGAGAGTTGAGTGGTGGGGGAAAAAAGGTCATGAGGTCAGATGAGTCATTCTTCTCCATATTCCAGACAAGTGGCTGAGTGCATGTGTGGTGTCCACCAAAAGAAAACTACAGGCCTGTACGCTAGACCCCTACAGTGAGGCAGTCCGCTGGCTCTGTTATGCTGTGGCGGGCATTTTCCTAGCATCATTTGCATCCATGTGTTAGAGAGAAGGCTTGCTGCAAATCAGTACAGTGTTAGTGATCGTCTTTCTCCTATGGTGAAACATTTCTATCCTGATGGGAGTGGTCTCTTTCAGGATGACACTGCCTCCATCCATAAAGCACTGAGGGCTCACTGAATGAGAATGAAAATGATGTAATTCTTATGACATGGCCATGGCACTCACCACATCTCAACCCAGTTAAGTCATGTTAGAGAGCACTCTCTACCACCATCATCAAAAAATGCCAAATGCAGGAATGTCCTATGGAAGAATGGTGTTCCATCCCTCCACAAGATTTCCAAAGACTTGGGCAATCTATGCCAAGGAGAACTGAAGCTGTTGTGGGAGCTTGTGGTGACCCAATACCCTACTAAGACACCTATGTTAGTTTTTTCCTTGAATTTGTCACCGGTCCGTAGATATACCTTTTTCTGATGCCCCCTGAAGAAGTGTACTGGAAAGAAGGCAGTAAGCTGGTGTCCAAAAATAGGAGTCCGTTTGTAGGTGAGATCCCTCATCTGTACTACTGCCACATCAGGATTAGGTTGGTCTATATTTAGCATAAGTTAGAACAGCCCTTTATCTATGGCTGTATAGAGAAAGCAGCCCTTTGAATCAGGGCACTAGTTTGAGGACTCACTTATATTATGGAGTTCAATGTCCAGAGATAAGGCTTTTTGAAAACTTCATATTCTGTGATAATCTTTAGTTTAGCACTCAGCTCAGATTTTTCAGTTTGAGCTATTGTTTTTCACTGTACCCTTCATATTAGTATTTGTATTAGAAACCAAAAGAGTCAAACCTCAACCAGTCAACTAATGGTTGAACTGTAGACGCTCTTATTCTTAATAAATTACATTGAAAAACCTCATTCCCTCTTAGAATAGGTTCACCATGATAACCCATTAGAGCAGTTTTGACCTTTACTATTTCCAGCGTGTAATTAATGTGGTCAGTCCCTAAAGACGTAATAGAAAAACTACAAGTATCCCTTCTCACCCCACTTACCCAGGAATAATATATTTAAGGCTGTGTGTACGCCAGCCAGACTGGCCATCTCATATTCTCCAATCCAATCAGTAGTGACTTATCTCCTCCTGTTTTGGGCTTGCAGCTGCCACTGGGTTAATTCCCATATATTTGTGTCTACAGTATCTCTGGAAACAACTTAGCTTGGAAATGTTGCATCCATCACTGGAAACATTTGCCTTGACTACTTGATTACGACTCCAAGAATTTGCACACTTCATGCATACTATTCATAATTACTCAGTGTGCTACGCAATGCGCATTCAGATCCACCCTTAAACTTAAATGTGAATATCTTGGGCAATATGGCTCTCTGCAATAGTCTGCAGACTTCAGGTTCAATTGGATTTGACAAGTGGCACAGGGAATCCAGAAGTGTGTGATGGATAGAGTCCAATCTCTTCCCTCCCAACATGAGCTGGAGCTGCTATGATTGTATCAAGTTCAAATTCATATTTATATATTTAGAGCCCTTAATCACAGTAGGAGTCTCAGTGGGCTTTACAGGCCCACAGTTGATAGAAAACAGCACCCCTGGACCTAAATCCCCATTGCAGGATAGAAAAAAAAAAAACTCAAGGCAACTAAGGGAAAATGGAAGAAATCTTGGGATCGATCACAGAGAGACGAAAGACCCTTATAGGCCCGGCTTGGAGTACAATGGATGCCAAATGGGCATACATTAGCACAAATTAGTTTAGATAAAAGTAATGGCTCTGATCAAATAAAGTAAAAAAAAAAAAAAGTTTCATATCAAACCTTTTTGATATGAAACATTTCATATATTTCAAACATTTTCACAAATGAAATGGGGTTTTAATGGGGTTACCTCATAGTCCCCTCTTACTCCCTCTGCCATCTGTAGAGCCCATATTGGTCAGTCCTACTGTGACTTAATCCAATTGTGTTCTACACACTTCCAATCTGTCTTTTAACATATAACATGGACAAGCTACAAAAGCTGCAACTTATTTTTCCTCTGTTTGTTTTTACTGTCACCTCATGGTAACACAAGATCTTGTGTTCTCATGTCAATTAGGTGTGTGCAGTTTGGTTTAAGACATTGATCTCATTTGTTGTGTGTGTGTGAGCCTGATATTTGTCAAAATAAAATATGCAAAATTCTAAGGCTTGATAGAATGACCATAACTTCTTTTACACCACAGCACCCTCTGATGGGGTGTCTAGCCCCACAGATAAGAAATCATCGGCATTTTGATCAACTAAGCCGCCTGGCGGTGACTCGTGGCCCATAAGATTGTAATACAGTATTACCAGTTTGGTGTTTTGCTCTCGTGAGCAGCTGTTGTATCTTTGAGGATTGCTGGGGCTGCATAGCATTGTGTTTTATGTAAGGGCCATACTAACAGTAACATTCCAGCCAGAGATAACTCACCAGAGTGGTATTCACTGGTGACTACCTAGCTCCGCCCTTGGCAACACAGTGTCTGATTTCGTTTCGTAGAGCCTCAAAAGGAGAAAAAAGCCCACTCTTTGTTTAAAAGGTGTTGCCAAATGAGGGTGAATGTTTTCCTTCAAGTGAAGTACAACTAGCAGTTCCTCATTGCCTTTTAAGGGTATCCTCAGCTACTGAGCAAGAAAAAAAGAAAACTGTTATGGTTCTCTCTGTGCACACTGGTGGGAGCTGACATTCCCTTTCCAGGAGGTGCTTTCATACTGAGCAGTACTCTTGGTAAGTCTGGCTCTAAAACTCTTCATGAAGCTGAATCCATGTTCCCTGAAAGCCAAAACCATGGTCCAAACTTTTTGAAAGGTCAGGAACCTACTAAGTGGACACAACTGACTTTATCTTCAAACTAAGTCCGTATATAAGCGCTTATTTAAAGACCCTTGCCACTCAAAAAGATGTTTTCTTTGAGTTTTAGTACTTTTGGAAGCTTGACTTGGACTTTCCAGATTGATATTGGTGCCAACTCTGCCATTTAAGCACCATTTTCACATTCCTGCACTGAAAAGGAGAGGCTTGTCCATACCTCCCTGAAACCTGGTTTTGTTCTGTGCATGTACAAGAACAATTTGTGACATCATGAATGAGTACAGCCTATCAACAACTACTATGCCAAGATATGCAAATTTGAGCATAATGTCTGATGCTGCTGAAACTAGCACAGTTGAGTGTTGTGACGTAAAATGCTGTCCACTGTGGACAGCAGACAAATCTCAGCTGTTGGCAAAACATTGGTGTCACGCAGAGGCAGCCTGGCAAGTAATGTGAACTTAAACTGAGCATTTATCTCCTGCCAAATAAACATTCAAATCAAAATTATGACCAACATAAACTAGACATATGCAAATATGTTCAGTTACTGTAGCTAACGTTACAGTGCACTCAACAGTTGCAGGCTGACAGGGATATAAACAAACTGAGAAATAAACTTAACATTTAGACACACTGACAAGTCTCCAATTTTGATGCACACAAGGCTCTTCTTCAGAATCGGAGTCTTGCACATAGCGGGCGCTCAGTGCCGACCTCGGCATCATAGCCATTCATTGTGTATGTGATCGCGGGGCGCCACGGCGCTCCGCTCTGCGCCGAGGAGGGCGCTGCCGCGGGACAGGGCACCGCCGCTGGACAGGGCGCTGTACCCAAGTTGAAAATTTTTAACTTGGGCGCAGCGCCCTGTGACGTTACCTCGGCGCGCCCAATAGGAGAGAATATTGGAATCGGAAAAAATATGTGGATTTTGGCAGAAAGGCACAAGAAGAATGGAGGAAAGCATCATCATGGCTGTCTCTCTGCATGCAGAGCTGTGGGACACTAGACTGCAGTCATACCGTGATATCGTTAAAAAAGCCCAGGCATGGAGAGAGATGGCAGAGATATATGATGCTTTTCCTTTCCACAATAGGCGATTTTTTTTCTTTTTTCTGCAATTAAACACCAATACTGTTGTAAACTGAAGCAAATGAATTTCTAAACGGACAGGAGGTGTATGTATTTAGAAATCTATATGATTGACATCATGGGATATGCACTACTCTTGCAAAGACAATGCAGTATAGTCATACCTTTATTATAAAATCCCGTGTGAAATCACACACACAACAGGTAACAGGTGAAATAAGATGCAATACAGCCTGTATTGTCTGCCAGAGAAAAAGTGCGACAGAACGGAAAACTACTTCTTAGCGTCTGTATTGTCGCATAGCAACCAGCGCCACATACGTGCACAACGCGCATGCGTGTGCCCTCCTCAGCGCCGTACTCAGTGCCCACTCTGTGCCAGTCTGCGCGCCGCCCAAACCGCACACGCTATCTGAAAGGCCCTTGACTGAGGCTCAAACATGTAGGGCTGGATTTCACCAGTGTTGCCATCACAGGATGAGGCCCGGGGTTTAGGAGCTAATTTACTTGGGGGGAGGAGTCAGGGGTGTGGTGTGTCAGGACCTGCCTATGAGAGGTGTTGCTAATTTGCATATCGTTTTTGGAATAAACATATAAAACAGATATTTAATAACCACAGATTTTTTTCTAAGAATTTGGAATCCATGTGAAGGGGGTCTTTAATAAGTGAAATTGTCTTCCTGACACGCAGTCCATTCTGCTGTTCCACAGGCTGCCGGGAACGCTGTCAAGAGAGCCTCTGATAACCTTGTGAAGGCGGCCCAGAAAGCAGCCTTTGACGCGCAGGACGACCAGGCCGTGGTGGTCAAGAGTAAGATGGTGGGCGGTATCGCTCAGGTGAGTCAGAAACACCCGCTCTTTTTAGAGCTGTGTTTCAGTTTGCTATCAGATATTGTTTCAGTGCACTGACTGGCTGTGTTGCCTCGCAGATCATCGCCGCTCAAGAGGAGATGCTCCGGAAGGAAAGGGAATTGGATGAGGCCAGGAAGAAGCTGGCCATGATCAGACAGCAGCAGTACAAGTTCCTGCCTACGGAGCTGCGAGAGGACGGGCAGGAGCAGTGAGAGTGTACGCCTACACACGCATTTCTCTAATGCAGCGGTGACAAATCAGATGCTCAGGGCCTCACCCTAGATATTTTTAAAGAACAGAGGAGGAAATCTTTAAGGTATTATGCTTTAGAACTGTATCATTTGGCAAATTGACAAAGAAACTCTTGGGGGTATAAGATAGAGAAGATGCATCACAGTGTTTATTTTTAATGTATTTTCTTTGGTTGATTTCCATATTTTTATGAGCATAGTAGGGCAACTTATTAATTTTGGTAATGGAAAAAAATATATGCAAGTCTTTAAGATAACTGTGCTTTTAATCATATGCATTTAATATAATATCGGGGTTCTTTAAGTTACTCTGTCTGTGGGTTGCATGTCTTCACTGTGTACACACTGTGCTACTTGGTAAATTCACAATGAAGCTTTTTGCCCTTACCATTAAAACAGGTTTCCAACAGTTATTCTGCACACACACACACACACACACACACACACAGATAAGATAGATATAGATGCATAATATGAGCATGATAACTATTGGAAATGTTTATGGGCCAACAGAGGGGATGTTTGTGATACTTGACTGTGCAACTGGGGTCTCACCCTTAACAAATGCAGTGCTTCAGTCAGACGGTGATGATGACGATGATGATGATGATGAAGATGAAGCGGTTATTAGTGCGTGCCTGTCAGGACACACACGTTGTTTCAATCTGAACGAAGCACACTGAACTGCATTTGGTTGTAATTTGGACCAGAGCTGCAATTATTAACTTTGCAATGAAACAAATCAGAGACGGGGGGGGGGGACTTTTTTTTTTTTTTTTTAAGTTACGAAATGTGTTTAAATGGTATCTTCTATTAAATCTCTATATTAATAAAAAAAAAATCTACGTTTTTTAATGTCAATATTTGGACTAATGCAGTTATTTCAGATTAGATTGAATTTGATGTCTTGTTTGTTGAAAGATCATGAAGCCATATATTTTATTTTATTTCAGGATGTTGCAATTTGAATCATGAATGACTTTCTCTGGGTGCTGCTTCTTAAATAGAGTATGTGCATGTAGTAATTGATAATAACCAATGTTTCTGTTTGTTTTTTGATTTTCCTTCTTTTTTTATGCGCAGTCACTCAACAGCAATTTCTGTCGTCACAGTACAATCTTCTTACATCCGTGCTACATATGTCATGTTTTTTGTTATTTCTACCATTAGTACATTTCTGTATCACTGCCTAAGGCCTCATTTTAACCGCTGTATTTTTTTTTCCAGCACATCAATGAATAAAAAGACCCTACATAATGTATTTTCCAAGTGTATTTAACTGTCAACATTTCCACATTTAAGTGCCCTTAATCATTTGTTTAGCATAGCAGAATTTCATATGAATCTACTTTTATACACATTTTTCTCTCGCATATTTTTTTATCTTAACAAAAAACATGGCGGAGCAGAACCAGTATGCCTAATATATAAGTGTTTGAATTTGTATAATCATACTAAGTTTCAAAATGTCGCTTCTTTGTGTTTTTTGTTCTTTTCTTTTCACATTTTGACATCAATATAAATTTACTGCTATGAAAGTACCACCTCATTGGCACTGCAATAGACATTTATGGTCAATAAAGCTGGTTTTCCTTGACAACATTGCCTCTCACCTAATTTTTAACAGTTTAATTTTCTCTTTTCACCTGCCTGTTGTTGAGAGATGGCACATTTTCAGATTAAAACTCTTTAAAGGACCATATAAAATGTACATACTTGATATTTCTGCTAATCTTTTCTCAAACCAAGCAGATGTATTTTACAACTCTATCATTTTTCCCTCCCTTTTCTCCAGCTGTTGGTTTCCATTCATTCCACTTTGATATGAAAATGAACTTTCAGAGACTTCAAACTTTCTTCACATCAGTATTCCATCACTGTAATAAAGTCATCCATCAGAGTTTTCCTAAAAGCAGCAGCACTGTTGTATTTTGATGACTTGAAACTGGGTGGAGTGAAACTGTCTCCGCTGGAAAATAGTCCCCAGGGAAACATTTGCTTTACACAGTAAATTATCAGTTCTGTGGTTTATGAATGGTGACACTTTGTTAGCTGCAGAAGCAGAACATTATAAGAATTCAAATTTGATTATTATTATTATTTTTATTATTTTTTTAATTTTCTCTTTAAGAATTGTGTTTGTCACACAATCTGGAAAAAGAACCTTATGTTTGACCTTTATTTAATCTCGTTAAGTGAAAGAAAAACAAAGAAACATTGAGTTCTGATTGTTTTATGTGTAATTGGAGAAATTAAACTTCTTCATCACATTTGATCAAAGTGCTGTCCAGGGGCCCCGCGGGCCCTCAAGGCTCAAGGGTCTCCTTGACAAAATGTGGAAAAGTTTCATTCCAGCTTTTTCCAAGCATCAAATATGAGAAGCCTGACTGAAATCCAGCATCACCCACCTGACTGATCACTGATCTGATGTTCAGGATTTTTTTTTTCTATTTTTCTGCTAATATGTTTTTATTTATTGATATATTTACTCATTTATTTATTGTGTCCCAGTAATTTCTTGATAAAGAATGTGAAAGTTGCCAGGTTTCAAAGGGTTCATTCACTTGACAGGTTACAACACAAAAACATGTACAAGTAGTTATTATTTTAAACTGATGTTTAAAACTTTCTGCTTTGGGGATCCAGTACATGAAATAGTGTGAAAAGCCCTGGCCTGCACAGAGCACATTTTGTCGACTGTGTAAACACCAGAAAGTGACAAACAGTGGAGCTTTCCACTGTGCACAGCCAGCAGAGAGGAGGAGAGGAATTTCACTTGAGTTTGTTTGTGTGCTTTTTGGTAATTTCCCAATTTCCAGTTAAAAGAATCCCAGTTTGAACTTTGTACTGTCATCCTTTTTAAAACTGCAAGGAAAAGATATTAGAAGAGAATATAAAAAACTTGATAACCTTTACTAATGACTACATTTTAAATAAGTTTACTTTAATAAGTTTACTTTTTGCTTTTACTTGAGTAGATTTTCTCACGTGTGTATTTCCTGAAGTAAAGCATCAGCACAGTGACAGCACTTCACAGGGCAGAGCACACATGAGGGACAGGGGGACATGTCCCCCCTCACATCTGGAGTCTGTCCCCCACTCTTCAGTCCATCTCCCAACTGTTAATTAGTCCAGTGTGTGTGCTGGGGGAGTGTGAGCCTGGGCTGCTGGGAGGTCCAGACTGTTGAATGATTCCACCATGGACAGTAAATAATCAGTCACTTAGGAGCTTTTCATTATATTCCTTTTTACTTCGGGGAGAAACATCACAACACCAAGACGGAAAAAATCAGTGCAGCTTTCCACACTTTTTTCCTCTGTATTTCAAGACATAAATAGATGATAAACAGCATGAAGGATCAAGCCACTAACACACAAAATAGAGCAAAGAAATACAAAAACACCCATGAAAAAACAAATAAATAAATAAACAACTAAATCGTGACTGTATGACAGTAAACCACTGCACACATTCATCGTTTTGATAGCTTTTGTGAGGAGGAAAATGTTGACACGTGTGGCTTCATTTACTTTATAAACACAAAGAATTGGGTTTTTTTTTTGGTTTTTTTTTCATTGTAAATTTGCATTTGTGAATTATGGAATTCAGCAAGAAGTAAGATCAAATGAATAGGAAGAACTGCATTCTCATAGCCTACCTGTTGCTACAAACAAAGCAACCAAACACACTGCGTCTACAGAAAAGACTGAAATCTGAGGAAATGATGCTAAAATGATTAACATCTCTCCACAGTTCCAGTGTAAATGTACAGAGCATAATAACATAATAATAATAATAACACTCATGTGTGTCTCACTGTAACTTCTGTGAGAAATGTTTCACACGACACAATCTGTGGATCAACCTCTAAATGAGCCTCTTGTAGCTGATTTTTTTTTTATTTTTTTTGTGGAGTAAGAGCCGAACTTTTTCCCGTCAATATCTCTGAAAACATGAGTCCAATAAAACGCTGCTGGAGCAGAAGAAACCATATTGTCTTCCCAAACATAGTCACCATCCCCCGGAGGAGCCGCCTGACGTCACCAGGCGCTCCGTAAAAAAGTGCGGGCCAGACGCGGCCGCCGTCCCACTCTCTCTGTCTGTCTGTCTGTCCGCCTGTCTGTCTGTCCGAGCTGCTCTGACCAGCCGCCGGCTAACCTCTCCACAGAGATCGTTAACGTCTGTCGAGAGCACCGACTCCCTTTTCTTCTCCCGGGACTGAGAAAAAGCATCCAGAGGAAACATGGAGGCCATCAAGAAGAAAATGCAGATGCTGAAGTTGGACAAGGAGAATGCTATTGACCGGGCAGAGCAGGCTGAGGTGGACAAGAAGGGGGCAGAGGACAAGTGCAAACAGGTAGGGGAGAAGTGTCGGGGCCACAGGTGTGTACTGCTCTCGTCCCCTTTGCTTAGAAGAAAAGCACCTCCTAAATTTAAAGTCCCACTGCTGCTGCTTTTGCCTCGTATTAAAAGAGATCCCAAGGAATAAACAGTGACAAAACAAAACAAAACAAAAAAACTGGGCCACATAGTGTATTTGTACTTATACAGGTATATTCATTGGTTATAAATTTGGGGGGGTTCTTTAAAAGTGCAGTGGCTGAGTGAGGTGTTCTGAACATTTGTAAAGGAATACATTTTTTTTTATCATTATTATTATAATTTTGTGATTTGATTAATCTCCCAGGAAGGAAATTGTCCGTTCTGTCTGTGTTTGGGCTTCAATGTCAGCCGCTAAGCTGCATGTTGCTCAAGGACAGCAGCAGGGAGGGTCACAGTCACAGTCACAGTGGGAATCAAAGCCAGGACCTCCTGCTTTGGAATGTCTTCAGTAACCACTTGGACATCCCGCCGCCCCGACCCGAGAGGGACATTTTCCTGCCAGCGTCACTTCTTGGCCTTAAATATATAGAATTATTGTGATCAAGTTCAAGCCAAATGCATTCAGAGGAGACCCTGAGCTTATTTTCACCATAACTCAAGGATAGAAGGATGCTGATGAGGGACGGACTGGCTGGCTGACTTTGATCTGAGTTGTGTCCATGTGGATCTGTAAGCCAGCAACACAGTGTGTCCCCGTTGGTCCCCCGCTCCTCTCAGTCCCCGTGAAATCCATCAGCTTCATCCTCTCCTCTTGTGTCGATTTTGAAATGCACCACTGACTCCCCTCCGCTCATGGAAAAATTGATGTCATCTTTGAGAGAACGTGTGTATCATGGAAGACTGCCACAGCCTCGCCCCGCTGTCACATATCATTCCTTCTCCCTTTCGGCCAGACAGGAGATGCATCAAACCACAGCTAGAATGAAAAAGACACCCAGCAGATGGACAAGTGATGCACATCAATCTTAATATCCACTCAGTAGCCACTTTATCAGGTCCACCTGTACGATCTAGTACAATCCAACACAACTGTTGTGCCATAAAGTTTCCTTTACTGCTGCCTATAATGCTCAGCTTTTCTTTTTGTCACAGTAACAGAGGTGTTCATTCACTTCTGTGTTTGGCATTGAGCTCATAGTGCTGCTGCTGGACTGGACTGCATTTGATTGAGAGGTGTTTCTAATATTTTGTCCCCCCCTTATGTATAGTGAATACAGAGGACAAAAAATTAGAAACACCTCTCAGTATAATGCAGTCCAGTACAAGACCTCTGCAAACCACAACCTCAATAATAAACATAGAATTAAATGTACACATTCTCCACAATGTCAACACAAACTGAACTTTATAAACTTTGTTAAAAGGTAGAATTTATGGCAGAGCTGCTGAGCTGAACTGCATTAGATTGCACAGATGGAGCTGATAAAGTGGACACTGAGTGGATACTGGAATAATAGTGTTTCATGTTTGAATTTTCTGGATATATATTTGATATAGAGTGGACTGGGAGGATTTTTTGGGCATACATCACTGTGTTTTAAGCCAGTTATTATTAGCATTTAGTCAGAGCCAGTGATGTTACATGAGTCCTCACTCCATTTAAGCCCACTACAAAAGTAGGTATGGAACTCGGACGCTCCCTTGACCTGTCATCAGTCCCCCGCCCCGCTGTGTGTTTGTGAAACCACAGGGACCCTCAGCGGCCCGGATAGCAGGGGAGGGACGGGGCATGGCTTTCTTTTTCTGTTTCTCTTTTTTTTATTATTATTATTTATAACTGACATTGTCAGGTTGCAGCCTATGAATAGTGTGACTGCCTTTAGTCTTTGTTCCCACAAGACCCCCTCCCCACACCCCCACCCGCCTTACAGCTATTACAATTGCAGTGCAATCATTTTTCTTTGGCTGGGAGGGTCAGATGGTGGCCGGGCTATTTTAGCGTTCCCTTTATAGACCCTCACCTTCTCTGAATTGTTCCAGGCAGAGCGAGGGTTAGGGCTGGGCAGGAGCCGCCACAAATCCAGCCTGTCACTGCGGCTATACAAGGCTTTGTGGGCTTTTAAAGCCGCACACAGCCTGAGAGCAGCACACATCGCCACACGTGATGTCACACACATCATCTCAGGGATACTGTGCTCATGTCACTGTTATTTGCTGCTGGTGTTTTATTGAAGGGGTGGGGCAAAATATCAAAATATCACGATACTTCCTCTTGCGATATATTATCAATACAGTTTGAGTTTTCAGTTTAAGCTCCTATGAGGCGTATGTATTCCCTGCCTTTAGCTATTTTAATTGGAACGTGTCTGTCATGTTCATGTTGCAGTCACCGTGCAGATTAAATTTCCAGGGTGTTTTTCCTTCTTCAGTTACAGATATCGTCATGTACCACAGCTGAGGATCCTATATCGATATATCTCATACTGCAGAATTGCCTGTATCGTGATACCATCGTTACCCTGGATAACATGTTGCGATAGTATCGTGTTGCCTGTTACTCAGTGACCCACACATCTCCAATGTAGTACTCCAGGTTAGCAGTTTACCAGACATATGGGGGGCAATTTTAGTTTTATTTATTTATTTATTTATTTGAAATGCTTATAAAAGGCATCCCATACATTCAGCCCTCTGAAACCTGTTTCCGTTGAGAAGGGAAAAAAAAAGGGGGAAAAAACAATGAACAAATAAACAAGAAATTAGGAAAAACAAAAGACAAGAAAATTACCAAAAAATTACCCCAAATTTTGTGTAAGTTGCAAAAATGTCAGAAAATTAGCACACCAAAACAGCAGAAAATGAATAATACTAAAAATATCATAACATTGAATGGAAAAAGCTACTAGAAAATCATGCAAATTTTTAAAAAGCTTAGTTTTTTGTAATTTAATTTTAAGTATGTAAATAAATATGTATATAATAATTAATAATTGATTATTATAGTTTTCTGCTAATATGGGTGGCTTATTTTATTTTATTTATTTAGTTATTCATAGCTAAAGTTCAAAATCTAATTTTGTCACAAAACTTTCTCTAGTGTAGAAAAGGAAAACATTCAGGCATTTAAAAATCAAAGTCGTTTAGTGATTCTGCGCTGAATGCTGCACAATCCTGCTTCTTTTTTTGTGACTTTTTTTTTTTTTTAAATTATTATTATAAACAGAAAATGAGAAGTCTTAACACACAGGGGAAAATATATGGGACCAAGACTCAGCCATAAGAAGCTTGAATGTTTGACATGTTCCACCAGCTGAATCATCCACTGTCCTGCAGTAATCTCAGTGTATGTTTGTCTTGTGTGTGTGTGTGCGTGTGTGTGTGTTTGTCCTGCAGCTGGAGGAAGAGCTGCTGGGGCTGCAGAAGAAACTGAAGGGAGTGGAGGATGAGCTGGACAAATACTCGGAGTCTCTGAAGGACGCTCAGGAGAAGCTGGAGCAGGCCGAGAAGAAGGCAGCAGACGTGAGTGACAGGAGGGAACACCAGGGGTCACCCTGCTGCTGCACAATGTCCACACACACACACACACACACACACACACTCACCAGTGCTGGGTGTAATTAGATGACTTGGTAGTGTAAGGGGCTGCGTTTGAAGTTTCAGTAATCACATTAAAGTTATCGCTCTATTAAAAACTCTCATCACTTGTGTCACTTGAGCGCTGGGCTGCTTGAGAGGCAGCGTGTGAGCTGAGGTGTCGGCCAAGTCTGTGAGGGGCCCATCTGACTCTTGTCTGCTGGTCTAGGATCACATTTATGTGTATGATTTATTATGATTAATATGTGAAGCTGATCTTAGATCAGTACTCACATGACTTGGTGACCCTCTGATAAGGGCTGATCTGAGTTTTAGAGAGAAGCACAAAAGCAAAGCAATAAGTAAAAGGTGATAGCAAATGTTTTGCTTCCAAACGCTGCTGCAGAGCTCCTGAGGTGAAGTCCATGACTGATGCCAGTGCTCGCTAAAGCTCCATATTGAACAACAACAACAACAACAACAATAATGATGATACTCTATTCAAACAGCACATGATGTTTTTTTCCTTCCACCCGAAAGAAAAAGCTTTTTTTTTTTTCACAAAGCTTTAGATTTTTCACTGTATAATCCAAAATCAAGAAAATTATATGATTAAACATGATTTTTCAGAACAATAACAAAAAATCATTTGGTCCATGCACATCAGGGTGGAATGAAATCCAGCAGTGAGGTAAAGTAAAGCCACAGCCTCGCCTGTACAGCAGCAAGGTTCCTCTGCACTCAGGCCTTCAGCCGGTCTCAAGCACACTGGACCACACAGGGCGTTTAGACACAGCAGTCACGGAGGTGTGGCCAACAGCTACAAAACAACATTCAAAATTTGTAACATAACATTAATAGGCTGTATGTACAATACAATATACTGATGAGTACCACAAACCATGGAAAGTAAAGATACAGAATGAGCTGTTTCAGACTGCAGCAGGTCGCTGAGCAGAGCGCACGTCTCCACTAGAGGTCCTCTTTCCTCAGCCCCAGCTAACTGTTCATGCTATACCTCTCACACAGAGGAAGAGCGAGAGAGAGAGAGAGAGAGAGAGAGAGAGAGAGAGAGAGAGAGAGATGGTCAGGCGAGGTAGACAGTGGATGGAAGAAAAGTGGACACACCCAAAACAAGTGTTCTGCAAAGGTTTGAACTCACAGAGGCTCTTCATGGCGCAGGCATGAGTGCACCGAACATTTTAGGCCAGGTAGTTTCCAAGATCAGCCACGGACAGACAGACACACACACACACACACACACACACACACTGAGAGAGGAGAGGAGTGAAAACTATCTCCGCCTGCTGGAGATAAAAATAAACAGTATTATAGAGCAGAGCTGCTCACACTCTGTCAGCACATGCCTTCACTAGTCTAATTTTAAAAGAGATCTGCTGAGAGTGAGAACTGGTCCACAATGTACAGGCAGCATCCAGTACAGCCAGCACAAGATCACGGCAATAACAAAAATGAATGCAGAAGTAAATGAGTGAATACATTCGGAAATAATGATAAATAATAAATCAGTCATCTACCATGTAGATGAGGGTTACCTCATTGGAAAAGTGATATGAGAACAATTACAAAATATAAGTGCTGTGGAAATTACACACACACACACACACACACACACACACACACACACACACACACACACACATTCATATATACGTATATATATAGAGAGAGAGAGAATCCCCACATACATCATTTACATAGAGGACGCAGTGACGTAGCACGGAAACGGAAACAGGCGTGAGGCTGAAAATGGTTGGCCCCGTTGCCCTGGAAACGGGTGACAACACAGCAGGTGACATCTCGAGGTGAGGCGCAGACTGCGGGCATCATGGCGGCGCTAACCTCCATAGACTCTGTGAGGAGGAAGATCCAGACGCTGCAGCAGGTGGCGGGCGAGGCGGAGGACCGAGCCGAGCTGCTGCAGAGGGAGGCGGACATCGAGAGACAGGCCAGAGAGAGGGTAACACTGTCCCCCGTCCCACCACTGTCCCCCGTCCCACCGCTGTCCCTCAGTGTACACTGTACGGCCGCACGGCGAGAGCGGAAAGCGACAATAAGCATCCTCCACCGAGCTGCTCCGGGCAGCAAAAGTCGAAAAAGAGTGGAGTCGTTCAATCCAATCCAGAGTTAACCTGCAGCAGCAGCAGACACGTGGTGTTACCTTAAAGACTGGCGGTACATCTCTGACTCTCAAAACACAGACCGGAAGTGCAGCCAAGTTTTCAGTGTTGGGCAAGTTACTGAAAGAAAGAATCAAGCAGAGTCAGTCATTATTCTCTACTAACTGTAATCAGCTTACTTCAGCCGCACTGCTCTCTCTGATGAGACGACTAACTACTTTAGTGTGACTTTGTAAAACCCGTGATGATCAGCTCTCAGCTGAAGTCAAGTTTAGCATATTAGGTATACTAAATAAGATCATAATAAAGAAGATGATTCTAGATCCGCAGACAGGAGTCAGACAGGTGGCGACACACCTTCAGCAGACCTCAGCTCACACACTGTGTTCTGAAAAGTCATCTAATCACAGGAATCTGAGTAAAAGTAATCACATTACTCTCAACACCACTCGTTTCATTGATCGTCCCAGCTGATATCACCAATCCACTGCAACTGTTTTAGACCACATTTTCACATATCTACATGAAACAGCTGTCTCGGATAATAATTAGTATTTTAAACTGTTTAAACTCTTGAACTTCAACAATACTCTTCAGACTTTAGATGGATTATTATTAAATGCATATGGTGATTATCATCACTATTGATCAACCGGCTGGAAGTTATTAGATTTCAATCTCAGGCCTACCGTTAGCAGCGGCTAATAAATGCCAGATATGCCAAAGGAAACATCATATCCCAAATCTGCTGATAATGACATAACTAATACTGGCCTCCAGAGATGGGAGCAAGTCACCCATTTGCAAGTCTCAAATAAGTCTCAAGTCTTAACCTTCAAGTCTCAAGTAAGTCCCAAGTAATTTTTTCTTGGGCAAGTCAAGTCCAAGTCAGGTCACATTATTACAATCTTACCTGCAGAATCCGGTCTTAATAAAGAGAGAATATAAGATATTAGTAACTGATTGACAGGGTCGTCATCCAATCATTACAACACCATTCCCAGCGTGCACTCGTATATCGGGTAATATTCCAGGCTAGAGATATTTATTTTATATTTTATATTCAAACTGAAAACATGAAATGAACAACAATCAAGTCATTCAAGTCATCGTGTCTCAAGTCGAGTCAAGTCCCAAGTCTTAAACTTCCAAGTCCAAGTCAAGTCTCAAGTTTTTTATTTTTTGTCAAGTCAAGTCACAAGTCATTAAAACAGTGACTCAAGTCGACTTGAGTCCAAGTCGCAATGACTCAAGTCCCCATCTCTGCTGGCCTCATCACCTTCAACATGGCTAATGACAGGTTTGGACTCTTGCCAGTTACTTCAGACATTCTTATTAACTCAGGTGGTCCAGGTTATGGAACTGCCATGTCTGTCTGTCTGCCTCTGATGAAGATATCTCAGAAAGTTGTGAATGGATTTACATGAAACTTTGTAGAAAGGTTGGTTGTGAGCTATGGAAGATCCGCTTTAATTTTCATGCCAACTGGCCAAAAGATTCAGTAAGGACAAACAGAAACATGACTATGACCGTGTTGCAGTTTGCCTCATTCCCCTGAATGCCGTGTTTAGTTAACTGATGTCATGTGGGGCACTGGATGCTGAAGTACCATGGACGCCAATGTTAAAACCTCACCATAAAAATACTGTTCTCTTCTATTGAACACCTACATGTCACACTTTTTTCAAAACCTGTACTAAAAGACTTCAAATGTGTTTAGTCGTCACAGTTTTCATGATATAAAATCAAATGGATGAAGGTGAATGGCTCTCCTGATGGGGGCACCATCCGTCTCAGATCTGTGTAGCTGCTGCATTCATAACATTACAGTTAATGCTATGCATGCATGTCAGATGTGATCAGCTGACGGAGCAGAGGGGGGGAAGGTAAATACTGGATCTGCCCCCTTGGTGGAGGTCTGCGCTCTACTCAGCACACTGTATACTGTAGCTCTCATTGAGAGCGTCTCATTAGACATGATGATGATGATGATGATGATGATGATGGTCACAATAACAACAACAACAACAAAAACAACAACAACAACAATAATAATAATGAAATCATAAATAGATAAAATAGTTTATGACAGTGTTGATAATATGATTGTTCAGGTACTGATACAATCTGTCTGCCATTCTTTAGGCATTTCCTTTTTTAAACATTATTAGTGCTGTCATTGCTTCGAGCTGCCTTCAGGCTGGAATCTGCAGCATGCAGTGACTGTCTGTGTCCTTGCAGGCCGAGGCAGAGGTGGCTTCTCTGAACAGGCGCATCCAGCTGGTTGAGGAGGAGTTGGATCGAGCCCAGGAGAGATTGGCCACTGCATTGCAGAAGCTAGAGGAGGCTGAAAAAGCTGCAGATGAGAGCGAGAGGTCAGGAGCTTCTGCTGTTCACCTCCATTCACATGGAATCAAAGCATCACTTTGATAATTTTCTGCTCTACAGATTGGTTTAGATCAGTCATGTTGTCAGTGAGGGCAGTGTCTCACCTCATTTTTTCCACTTCAAAATGTGATACTAACTTTCATCTGCAGTCCTGAGTCACAATGTTAAAAGGCAGTCCCTGTAAGCTCTTAAAAAGAATTGGCACAATGTTACATATTAACATTAAACTCACCTCAAGGGATAATTTCTTTACACATAGGCTTTGCAAGAATTGCAAAATTTTGTTTGGAAAGAGGTTGACACACCTTTTGTTGCCCCTGTGTGTGTTATTGTTATTCTACCTGGCTGAGCTTCTGCCAAACCTGCTGCAATAACTATAACTGTTATTACTGTTCCCACTATAATTACTACAGTTAGAACTGCTACTACAACTAATGACTACAGCTGCTAGCATTAATCTTACCACTACAACTCCTGTTAATATAATGACTTACCATTACCATTGCTACCTGTGCTACGACTGAAATTACAGCTGGAAGTTCTCCATTCTCCTTTCTGTTGATGCTGCTGCTTCTCAGTTGTTACTGTGATCACTACAGTTGCCTCTGTTACAACTACTGTTACTAATACTACTTAAATTACAAATGATACAAGTACTATTACAACTAATAACATGAGCACTACTTTGAATTCTTAGCAAATTCTTAGCAACAAACATTTTTTTTTATATTAAAATTGTATCCTTTTCTTTTTGTGTATATTATTGCACAAAATTCCAGTAAGCAAAGAATATATTTGCTGTATTAGAGAGTGTGGTAGTGTATGTGCCGTATACTGGACTATGGAATGAGTCAGTCACATGAGTCAGAAAGTTTGACATCTTAGGGAAAACGTATTATGAAATCTTAGTGAAATGTTAATGTAACAATAAGATGGTGGTTTTTATAGTGGTAAAAGATGGTTTAAGCCATATCTCTAACTCAGTTATTTGAGCTGCAAAATAGTTAGCTGCATATGATTTGTATTAAAGTTCTTTGGTCAAGTGACTGCTCAGTATTTAAAAAAAAAAATCATATATCTCACTAAGCATGTGTCAACAGTTAATAACAGTTCCTGCAGTTAACCACTGTCAAAGCTCAAAGCATTTATTGCATTCCTGAGCTTACAGAGCTAGGTGTCCAGAGCTGGTATATGTCCTCACAAATGTGCATTTGGTTTATGAGTGAGTGCTTATTGCTGTCTCTTTGCACTGTTATCCAGAGGAATGAAGGTCATTGAGAACAGAGCAACAAAAGATGAGGAGAAGATGGAAATCCAGGAGATGCAGCTGAAGGAGGCGAAACACATTGCTGAGGAGGCTGACCGCAAATATGAAGAGGTAGGAGAAAATTACCCATGGCCCAGTGACTGGATTTGTCCAGCAGAAATCCACCTGTGCTAACTGGCTTTCACTTCATCCCTTACCCTGCGTACGGAAACTATGGTTTCTCATTTACATTGCATTTCACAAACTGGAGAACTCCCATGCAGGGGAGATAACCCAGTTACTAAAGTGCATGTAGGCTAAATGTACTGACTTATTAGTGTTTCCTCTATGGATGAAGGTATGTTGAGTGATTGATTGATTGATTGATTGATTGATTGATTGCTTGACTGAGTTTATTTCAGATGTAAACAATTAAAAGTTGTTTAATTGTTCTTAACCAAAAATGGATATCTCCTTTTCTAATTTGTCATTACTTTCATATTCTCAAGATAAATGCTGTTTAGCCATGAAATCAGCTCCTGTAGTGGTTGGATGAAAATGAAAACTTGCAGACCCATGGGTGATGATGAATTATTTTGGAATCATGACAGCAATTCCTGAGTACAAAATTAAATATCCTCAGCATACCAGTTATTGTTATCTCTGTTTATAACAACTTTTACATAGATACGTGTCCCAACATAGTACAAGGATTGCTTTTATAACAGCCTGTGTAACAGTAAATGTTATAGTGCAAAATTATATTTTGTAATAGTACAACACTTGCTACCACTTGTATTCCTCTTTTCCTTACTTCATTCTGCTGGAGCAGGCGTCGTGCTGAGTGTGTGTTAATGTGTCTGCAGGTTGCTCGTAAACTGGTGATCCTTGAGGGCGATCTGGAGCGTTCAGAGGAGCGAGCTGAAGTGGCTGAGGCGTAAGTTAACCCTTTACACAAACATGAAACTCACTGCACATTTATGTGATCATCGCAGCACTGTCTCTGTGCAGCGGTCCATCAGTGATAATGATCCATTCTATTGTCTGTGCATGTCTGAATTCCTAATAATTATGCAAAATAGTCCCTTAAACTTTGTTACAGAATAATGGAAACTGAAGTTATTGCTTGGACTCAAAATGTCATTATAAAATTGTACAAGCTATGTTTGCTAAGTGGAATAAGCTGTGGAGCAGCAGGTACATATACACCTCTAGTGCAGCAAGGATGCCAACTACTGACTACTGAGAGCAAGTAGAGCTGGGCAATATATTGATATTATGTCGATATTGTGATATGAGACTAGATATCATCTGGGATTTTGAATATTGTAATATTGTGATATGCATAAGTGTTATCTTTTTTCCTGGTTTTCAAAACTGCATGACTGTAAAGTGATGTAATTGTCTGAACCTACCTGACTGTTCTAGCTGTTCTATTATAGGCCTTTACCCACTGGCATTTATGAAAATGCCTATATATCAGAAATCTCATTGTGGACAAATTTTAATATCGTCATTTAAAATATCGTCACAATAACGATATCAAAGTATTTGGTCAAAAATATTGTGATATTTGATTTTGTCCATATTTCGCAGCCCTTGTAGCAAGATGGATCCAAAGTAATGTAGGGTATTAGAGTTGGCATGTAGGAAGTAGAATTCCCATTTTTCAAAACATTTTTTTTTGCTCAGAGTCAGTACAGTACTATAATGATTCATCTTGTTCAAGCTGTAACATTCTTGAATTACTGATTTTTTGAAAAGTCTACTAGAGAAATGAATGGGAAATTTAGTTGTGGTATGTGGCCACCAAAAAAGTCAGTGTTAATGTCCCAGCTAGAAGTAAATGGTAAGAAGATGAAAGGTGTCCTTGTGTCTGTCCCACTTGCTGCTCAGGTCATTTATGTTACAGGCCCATGTGGACAAATGTATTAGGTGCACTCTCCACAGAGAGCCATGTGGATGTGTTTGTTTTGTGTTCTCTCTCTTTGTGTTTTTTGTAATGCATGCCTGAATACATCACACCTCCACCCCATTGGGCACTTGCACTGTTTTGTGACTGCCGTGCCGTCCCCCCCCTCACCCCCGCACTCCTGGCTGCGGACTAACCCAGTCGTGTCAGGGAGCTGGAGGAGGAGCTTAGGCTAATGGACCAGAATTTGAAGTCCATGATGTCCGGAGAGGAAGAGGTACCTATGGACTGGACCAGGGTCCAGTGCTAAACTTGACCCTGACGCACTGACCTGCTGCTTCTCCGTCCTCTGACCTGTTGCCTCTTAACTCCTCCCTCCATTTTCCTTCTGACCTGCACCTCCCTTCAAAAACATGGACCATGTGCTTTAAGCACTGCTTACCATATGGTTCATATTTGGGAACCTTGAATTGACTTGTGTTTTCAGTCAACGGCATGCAAAATATATCAAGCGTCCTAATTTAGTTTGGTTATTATTTGACATCCCTCTATTCAGGTAAGCAATGTCTGTCTGTCCTGCCTGCAGTTTTCCTTTAGACAGGGTTGGTGTTTGATCTCCTCTGTTGCCAACCCTTCTTTCCCCCCTCTGAAATTGCTCCATTTTCTTCTCTTGCTTTTCCTCTTTCTAACATTACTCAGTAAATCAGGTGACCTTGAAGAAGAGTTGAAAAATGTCACCAACAACTTGAAGTCACTGGAGGCCCAGGCTGAGAAGGTACAGTTCGAGCTGTAGAGCAGGCGTCTCTGTCCAGCCTCAGGATTGGCCAACCAGACCATGACCTGCATATCATATCAACTGTGACTGTATTAGATGTCCTGCGGTGACACTATTTCCAAAAGTAAACGTCAATATATGACTGTAACAGTTATGATAGACAAATTTAAAGTCACAGACAGAGACGCAGACTCACTGCTGTTAGCAGGAGTGTGTCACATCTAAAAGTGAGGCAGCAGTGAAAGTGTCTGACGATTCTAACAGTCCTGCTGAAGGGAAGGAACACTTTGCTAGGTGTTTTGAGTTCTGTACATTTTGAAAGGTTGCTGTGCATTAGTATATCATGTGATGACAGTAGAGGTGATAGCATAACACAGTGACAACATGTTTGAAAAGTGCTACTATTGCTCAACTGTTTAAGTTATTATTCCCTTTCCTCAGCTGTTATTCTCAAATAGTTTCCCAAATAGTCTCCCAATGTAGTGCTCAAATATTTTGTTTTAGTTAACAAAGTGCTTTAATAACACCTTTCATATTTTATTGCAGTACTCACAAAAGGAGGACAAATATGAAGAAGAAATTAAAGTTCTTACTGACAAACTTAAAGAGGTGAGATCTCCTGAGTCACAGTTCTACACTCTTTGCACTTTACAACAGTCTTTCTCCACTTTTCTTACCCAGTATTCACTGAATGTACCACAGACAATCTAGAAGCAGACTGCGTTCTCCATACTTTGTTGTGTGTGTCTTTATCCAGGCTGAGACCCGTGCAGAGTTTGCCGAGAGGTCTGTGGCCAAGCTGGAGAAGACCATTGATGATTTAGAAGGTAGTCACCGCTTATTTTTTCTGTCTCCTATCAATCTATTCATTTAAACTTTTTCCATACAGATACCGCTATGTTTTCTCCTAACACATCTGTTTTCTATTCTTGCATGAAAAATATTACATAATTAACATCTTTGCTAATACCAGCTCCACTGTGTGTTGGTGGATGAAGCCAGTAATGAACAGAGGGACTTTATCATCTGTAACTGCATCGCCTATCTGCTGGTCCTAACCACCGTCACAGCTTGTTTAGCTTAGTTATGCAGTCATGCCACAATTTTGAATGTCCCTACAATATATCTATGCAAGTCAACAAATCAAAAATGCATATCATAACCTACAATGGATCCTACTAATCACCCAACAATACCTCAAAGTGCTATAGCAGTTACTGAAAAGTATCCAATGAAAAAGTACCAATAAATTCTCAGATTCTTTCCCAAATGTATCTAAAAGTGCCCACAAAGTTATCTAACTGTACGAAAAATTACTCTAAAGTGCTAACTAAAAATTGCATTAAACAGACCAAAGTTCTCAAAGTCACCCAAAAGTACTCAATTACACCAATATACCCTAAATTACCAAACAGTGCTCAAATGATTTCCTTGTACATATCAATCAGTGAATTTATTCCACCACTGCTCCTCTCAGGGTCCGGCCCGCTGACACATGGGGTCAAATATTACTCAGTGGAATGGATCATGCATGGGCAGCATCCCATGGACCGTATTTACACCACGAGGAATCTCAGAGCCACATCTTCCTAGATTACAGCTGCTTTTGCTCCCATCAAAGCCAGCATTGCATCTACTATTCCCTGCCAGACTCTAGGTGTTTATGGGTGGAACTGGCCAGAAATTTAACTCCCCCTTAAAGTATCACAATGATTGGCCCCCAGCTCCAGGGAACTAAGAGTTTCATCTCAGTGAATGGATAAATGTTTGGATAAATGTCTTGCCAACGTTAATGGTTTATCATGAAAAAATTATGTGGCTGGTCTAGAAAGAGAACTTCAACAGGAGGTTAGTTGTCCATAATTTCTGCAACTGTTTTAAATTCAGTTTTGTTTGGAGAACTATTTCTCATCAAGGTCCATAGAAGCTACATGTCCAGTTTTGTAGAAATTAGACGTACAGCCTTTGACCCCTATGCTGCAGGTCCAGTTTCCACTATCACAAATAGCAAATCAGAAACATCAAACAGTCTAAGGAATATGTACATTTCCACTGTGATGATTTGCTGTTGCGCCCCCTGATGGAATTTTAGTGTAAACATTATGGTGAATGTGCTCCTCACCAAGGACTACACTGATTAAATGTTGTGTCAGTACACCTCTGAAGGTGATCAAGTTGCTGCTGCCATTTCATTGGCTCATGGCAGCTATGTGGTTTGGAGCTATGACTTCTCAGTTACTGAGAGTTGAGCAGCTGTTGTAAGTGTGCTGTGTAGAAACTTTCACATTCATTTCATGTTGGCTGTCAACATACAGCAATGTTATTTTAAATGATTTGTTGCTTCATAGTAAATTTGTGTTTAAAACTCGTGCTATTCCTCGGTCCGACATGACAACTGTGCTACCAGGTTTGGTGTTGATCAGACTTCAATTTATGGAAACCAATTTTTTTGGTAATCACTTATCATCAAGGTCTTTAGATGTGACTTGTCAAGTATGGCAGAAACTGAGTTTGTGAGGTGAAGTATTTTGTTTTTGTTTTTTGTTTTTTTAATCCAAGATGAAAGAAAGCCCAATTTAGTTGGCAAAAGAACATCCAATAGGAAATAGAGGATTTTTTTTGTCATAAGACACCAGTCATGAGACTCTTGGCCAACCAGGGGCATACATTTGGATTAAGCCTCTATCAGCCTGCAGAGGTTTAAAAAAAAAAAAAAAGCTGTGCATGGGACAGGAATTGGGTGAACAGTTAAAAAACAGCAGAGGTGGAAGAAAAAAGAAGAATACATACAAAAACAGTAGGGTTCCATGCGTCTCATGCTCAGATCCCTAATAATTGTACAAATACAAACCCTAATAACACAAAATGCAATGAAGAATTTCAGTTGACATTTTCAGATATCACTCATCGCCCAGAACTCTCAGCTTGAGAGGGGTCTGCTGTCTAAACTGTAAGCTAACTAGGCAGCAGGCTAATTTAGCAAAACAACCAGTGTTAGACATTTGACTACTAGCCACTCATGTTGTCTTTTACATTTATTGGCTCATGTACAAATCAGCTGTGTTAAATATGTCACTGATGAAGTCAAAAAAACAGTACAGGATTGAACCATGTCAACAATCAGCTGTTCACAGCCATGGCTGCCCAAGGGCTGTAGACCTCCCACATGGCTGCCAGAGGGGTGTGTCACGTCAGCTGAAAGCCTGCAATACTGAGGTTATCATTAAAGGCTCATTTACACTCCCTTTACATACAAAAATAAATAAATCTGTTTCCAACAATGTAACCGTCACTGCCCACATACTTTATGCATTCCTGATGTCGGCGTGGATGTTACGTGATAAGTCCACTAGAGGGCAGCTCAGAGTCCAAAGTTTCTGGCAACAATAAACATGCCCTGCGTTCCAAATCGCATACTTATACTTACTTACTTACTTTTAGTATGTACTGCAGCTGACCTTACAAAGTATGTAGTTTAGTATGAAATATGCATGCTAATTCTTTTTTTCCCCTACTAAATAGTATGGTAGTATGAGTATTGGAACGCAGGGATGGTGATGGTGGAGGAGGTCGCGTTAAGGGACCTGCTACAAAGAGGCAGAAGCAGAGGCAGTGTTGTAGACGGTGGTGGTCTGTAAGGTCATCGAATACATCATGACACAAGGAAGCAGAGTTCTTTTCTCTAATATTACCGATGAGATAGTTTTCTGCTGTGTGTCTCGCTCACAGAGGGGTTAGGGTCTCTCTACGGTCTAGGGTTACCGTCTTTGTTGAACTATCGGCTGCACTGCCCCCACGACCTCAGGTTTGGATCCGTAAGCTTCCTGATAACTGGCACAAATATGGACCAAATGAATGCAGAGCACGGACAGAGGGCTCCGTCTGTATCTGTATTTGAGCAGAAATGACACATCGTGGTGTTTGCTGGACTAATAGTAGGCATGACATGAAGCTGAGCCTGTGCATGTGCTGCAAGTGGCAGTTTGAAGTGGAACATGTGGTGATTAAAGGCTGCATGACCTCAACGGAGATCTTTAGGGATCAGGCCTGAGGTTAGGTCCTCAGTGTCCTGTTACTGAAATATGCTGACTAAGCATGTTACTTCTGGTTGTGTGTTGCTGTAACCACATGTGATGACCCCAGATGCATTTTTACAAGTCAGCTGGAGGACCAGTTTGTATCACATTTTCAATTTTCTTCTGTTGTTTTTGTTGTACTTTTGTTTGTCCCGTGGTCACGTTTTGTTTCTATTCTGGTGCACCCCTTGTCTTTGTGTCTGTCTGTCTGTCTGTCTGTCTGTCCCCACACAGACGAAGTGTATGCTCAGAAGCTGAAAGGCAAGGCCCTCAGCGAGGAGCTTGACCTGGCACTCAACGACATGACTACTCTCTAGACGCTCCCTCTCTTCCATGCGGCTCCTCTTCCTCCTCCTGCTTCCTCTGCTTCTTCACCTCCTGTCTTTCTGTCCCATTCCACAGTGATATCCTGTCCCAGGACACTGTCGAATTGTAATCTATGACTTAGTGCTGGATTCCCTCATGTGTCAGAAACCTGTCCTGCTCACCTGGTTCTTTTACAGAAACTATCATAGCGAGTCTTTGCTCCCTGGTTCAGTTGTTGATATCCCTGCTGAGACCTTGTCTTCTGCATTTACATATTCATGTAAAACATGACAGATCTTTCCCTTGTTGCCTTCTGTAATAAATGTATGAAACACTTTGATATTTCTGGCACATTTTCAGTTCTGTCCTGCCTGCTCTCTGTCTTCTGTGTGTCTTCTTTGTGTGTGTGTGCTTTCTCAGTATGGCGCTCTCTACATAAGCACAACAACATGTTAAGTGACCACAGGTGTTTGTAAAAGGCCTTTGCAGAAGAGGCTTGAACGTGATCAGAGCCACACACACAAGGCCCTGCTGGAAGAGCTCTGACAAGACAGTGGAGGACCTGGCTCTTGTTGCTACAGGCCTGTTGAGGTCTGCCGGCAAACCTACAGGAACACATGAAATTGATAACCACGGTGATTTTTGTTGCTTTCAATTTGCCTTTCACACAGTGTTAAATGATCAGTGTTAAAGTGATATAGAGGTTTAATAAAACATTTGTCTGTATATGTTCTTGCCGCTGAGCTTCACCAGGAGCTCTGCTAAAGAGAGCAGCTTCTGTTCTTTGCCTCCCCATTCATGTGTGTTGCGTTCACAAACAGTTCTCAAAAAGTTCCAACTAAAACATGGACGAGAGGAATCAACTAAGAAAGCGGTGGGCTAACATTTATTTAATATTGGCTGCTGCATTTTCATGATAGAACTGTGAGAAAGTAGTTCTGGTGATCTGGAGGAACCGTACAGTAAATCCACTGAACACGGATCTACTTTCTCATTTAAACATTCTGAAAATTCAGTAGTCAGTCTGTAGAAAGTTTTCAGACCACTGCTTACTGAGATGATGTATTATTTTTTTGTAACTTGTAACTTTTTATAATTATGTTTATAACTGTTTCATATTTTAGTTAGAACTATGTTTTTGAGTTGTTTTATGAACACAATACAGATGAACTGGGAGGTGGGCTCTCCTGGTGAACCTGAGCATCAGAGTATAGCTTACACTGAGCTCGAGAACACACAGCCTCCAGGCAAGGGTTTCACTAAATTTCCATATCACTTTAAAAAAATTTTGAGGCGGAAAAAAACCTTTACATCAAGACCCAAATATCTGCTTCGTGTGGCATCGCAGAAGTGAAAACAACATGCTGCCTGGCAAACACACAGCAGAGCTTTGTGTGCTGAAGCCTTGGATAAACAGTAGTAGCTCAGAGTGAATTTCACTGGAAGTATGACACAACTTCTCAAAGTCCAGTGAGGTTAGGTAACAGTTAACTTATTTCATTCAGTTTACTCACTGACATTTTGGTGACTCTTTGTTGAATAGCAAACTTTACATAGAAATTTAGTGACAAAAAGCACTTATGAAAACATGCAGTTACAAAGTGCTGTTTGTCTGTAAAGATTTTTTTTTTTTTTTTTTTTTGCCATTTCTGTTTTATTTGACGGTGACAGCAACGTGGTACGCGCTCTACCGCGTGAGCTGCCAGCGCCCCCTGCAGCATGCAGGCTGTAGAGCTGCACCGTTTGGGGCAAACCTTGTACTGATTGCTGTTTGCCTCGGTTTCACTGTTGGAGGCTAGGGTGGGTTTTTCCTGCTTTACTGGTGCAGAGAACCAATCAGTAAAACACCCTGTTATACTTTGGCAAGTGGTTTGTGTGATCGGATCACAGTTGTTCACTGTTCACACTTGATTTTAAATACATTTCACATATTTTCCAAGATATTTAAAACATACTGAATATTTGTACATCAATATTTCAGTCCATTTAACCCTATGCTTCTACTGGTAAAAAGTGAGTGAATGCTGCAGTGGGTGGTGTCTATCTGTTCCTCTATTTTCTCTCTGTGTGTGTGTGTGTGTGTGTTAAATATTCCTTCTATATCTTATTCTGATAGTCAGCTGTAAGACATTAATCTATATTTAACAAGAAGAACAAAGGACGCTGTATTTTTGGGTGAAAATAATGAAGGCTTGCTCTGTTTCCAGTCTGTCACTGCTCTGACCTTCTTTGCTCGAACGTGACCCCGTCTCTCTTCTCTCTGGACTCCTTGTCCTGTCCCTACAGACCGCTGTCACAGCAAGGTGGACAGCAAATACATTCTCAGTAATAACCGGATAGTTTGTATAAATCGGCTTGACACATTCAAAGGGCGGAGTTTCACTGGCTCGCTTCAATCCCTCCACATCACACTGAAAGTGTTACTGACTCAGAGCCACCGCTTTATTCATCTCGCAGAGACTGGGCTCGTTTGAGTTATGCACACATCAGTATTGTAAGGGTGGTCATTAAATATGTTCCATATTTACACGCTGTCTGTTTAGTAGAAGTGGAATAGCAGTGTTACAGTGCTACAATGATTCATTTCATCTGGACAGCGTAGATTATTGTTAGCAGTAGTGATACCTTAAGATGATGCACATGACACAGCATATTTATTGTGGAGATTATGTAACTTTTATAACTGGTCTAGAAAAGTGGTCAAAAACTTGTTATGGCAATATTTGCATTGGTTCTTTGGGTTTTAAAAAATACATTATTTCATTAAACCCAGGGTTAATTGTTCCTATCGTGAGAGCATGCAGGTGCACACACACACACACACACACACACACACACACACACTGTAATTACAATTATTAATTACAATGGGCGCACAGTATTTAAGCTGTAAGTGATGGATATTGGTCCGAGCGCTCCTCTGTGTCTTAGGCTGCAGAGTTTGTGTTATATAAACTCATGACTCAGCACTTTGGCTGATCCTGTTGATGGTTCAAATTTGACAGCATGCAAGTTCTTCCTCATCCTCATCCTCATCCTCAGCTTATCCTGGTTGTCTGATTCTAATTTTCCACCACACTACATGGAGAAGAGGACAATAACAAACATTTCCTTCAAAGGAGGGATAGCTGACTCAGGTAGTGTGCATCGTTCCACAAAAAGGATTATTTGAAACTCCTTCCAGCAGTTCAGCAGTGACAGTCAGAATTCAAAGCTCTCTCTCTCTCTTCAGAAGTTACCATATTTGGTGTAAAGACTGATTTTCCACTGTGTTGTGTGGAGAAAAGCATCCTGTGGTGGAAGAGCATTTAGCCTGTTTACCTTGAGGGAAACGCTGAGTTAAACGCTTGTTAACACAGTCCTTTTCTCCTGGTGGCATGGTGGAGAATCACTCTCAGTAAGCACACAGATACACTCAGTGGCCACTTGTACAGTCTAATGCAGGTCAGTGCAACAGCTCTGCCATAAATTAGACCTTTTAAGAAAGCTTATGAGGTTTTTTTGCCCTCCCTATGTATACACAATGAGGGGGACAGAATAGTGGAAACATCTCTTAGTAAAGTGCAGTCCAGTCCAACAGCAGCACTAACTATGAGCTCAATGCCAAACACAGAACTGAATGAACACCTCTGTTACTGTGACAACAAGAAAAGCTGAGCATTATAGGCAGCAGGAAAGGAAACTTTATGGCACAACAGTTGGACTGGATTGTATTAGACTGTGCAGGTGGACCTGATAAAGTGGCTACTGAGTGTGTGTTAGGTAGTTTATGGAAAATGAGAGTTTAGTTGCTCTAAACCACTGATTACACACTCTTCAGATTTGAATTGTATTGTTTGAGTGGCAGGGAATATATTTGTCTGTCATGTGTTGCTGGGAAAGCAGAGAACACAGAGGGGTAAAGACGTGGCTCAGCCGGCTCTAGCTCCGGGACGGTTTGCAAGTCGATCCATCTTCAAAGGGGAACTACGTTCTGGTGGAAAGGGGTTATAAGAGGCCTGAAAGAAATGCTACAGTGACGGTGTAGGCTGAGTGGATTATTGGCAGTGCAGCAATTCACAGGTAATGTGTAAACATTGTCATCGTGGTTACACAACGAAGTTGAAAGGCACAACCAAGTTGAAGTCTTTTGTTTATCCTGTCTGTCTTGTTTTGCTATCCTGTCTTGTCTTGTGTTGACTTATTTTTAATTGCTGCTGAGAGAATGCCAACTGAATTTTGTTGTGTAATCACAATGACAATAAATTTTCTTATGTCCTTATGTCCTTATCTCAGCTGTCAGCATCAGGAAAACACTGTTAACACAACAGTTCATTCAGCTGTGGCCCAGATTATGGGCATTTAATTATTCATCTGTAATTTCTATGTCTATTTTATTGCTCCATTTTTTTAGTTAAATCAGTTCAGGCACTCCTCTCGTTTTAGAATACAAATTTTCTTGAAACACTGGTGGCGGTAAAGCATGGTGGGTGCAGCGTGTGGTTTGAAGGTGGCAACAAGAGTCATTTTCCTCATGCTCAGAAACAGCTGAACAAGTTGCTCTGCTTCTTCAGCAGCTGCTCAGCTCGGTCTAACTGCACCACATGTCTTGAATTAAGCCGGTGTGATGCACTGACAAGGAGGTTTGAGCTGCCGGCTTGACCGGACCGCCACGATGGAGGACAGCAGACACTGATCTGTCATCCAACCTGCACCCCTCCTGCGTTACTTTGTAAAGGAACGTAAAGCCTGTCTCTGTGTCAGCCGCTGCCCTGAAAAATACTGCAAGACATTCTGTTGTTTTCGGTGCAAGTTAGCTCTGTGGGTTAGCAATCACATCTTATATGAGATATTAGGGTCAATAATATTTTGAGCTTGTGAAATGTTTTTGCGCACAGAGATATAATTTGCACATTTTTTAAAAGGTTTTGTAGTTGAAGAGGTCTTCTGCGTGTGTGTGGAACACCTGTTCAGATGCTCCTTAGGCTCACAGTAAAGGCACACTCTTTGACTTCATTCAGGCGACAGCAGCCCCAGAATCTCAACTTTCCGCCCAAACGCAGAACTGCAGCTGTAAATGAGGTAGAAAGAACAAAGACCATCAAGAGGGCTTGACCTCTTGATCAAAACTTTTTTTTTTTTTTACTGTTTCCCTCAAACACAGGGGTGCTCTGAACCAAAATCAAGGAGTGTGTCTTTAAGTGAATGCATTACACTTCTGTAATTTACCAGCTTTCTTGGTGAAATAATTCAAAAACACTTCATGGAGAAATGTGTAGAATAGAGGCGTAAAATCGAAGTGTAAAAGAACAAACTGTTCAACACACAGCACACCTCATGAAGCTGCCACCAGTGATACTCATACCTGACCGTGACTGTTCATTATGTTCTGAGCCGGGACGTTAAAAAGTGCAGCGTGTGAAACACACACACAAAACCACACATGCTGTCGCTTTTTTTTTTTTTTCACACCTTGTTTGTCTGTCCTGTATTGTCTCTGTAATGTCATATTGCACAATAAAAAAAAAAAAAAAATGACAACAACAGATAACAATAATTACCATAAAATAAAATAAACAAATAAATAAAAAAAGTTGAAACATACAAAAAAAGTTACAAGAAAATTATTAAAATAATGTATTCAACTGTTATATCAGTGATTCCAGATCAGATTTCTTATGTTTGGGCTGCGTTCAGGCGCTTTTCACAAGTATGTAACACTGAAAATAAACAGAAATATCTCTTGAAAAAAAAAAAAAAAAGTGCAGCGTGACCAGATCCACTGTATGAGCCTGAATATACATTTTATACATTTTCAATAGTCTAGTCTATAATGAGACAGAATATGGGGAAGATTGGAAATGGTAGTGTTTTTTTCTCCCTAATTGTGACCCAAAAATGTATTTATATTTTATCAGTGTCAGTTGATTGGATGTTTGTTTGTTTGTTTGTTTGTTTGTATAATCCGCTCTGTCTGTGTCTCCTCCACCAGAGAAGTTGGCCCAGGCTAAAGAAGAAAACCTAGACATGCACCAAGTGTTGGACCAAACCCTCCTGGAGCTCAACAACCTATAGAGCCTCGCCTGGTGAACAGCAGCCACCGAGTGCAAGACCAACAACAACAAACAAACAAACAAAAAAAAAAAAAGAAAAAAAAGAAGAAAAAAAAGGCGAACAAGCTTTAAGCCACGACCCCAGGTGCACACATCCAGAGGGAATCTCCACAATGCTACAACAATACTTGTTATTGTTTAGTATGTTGAATCAGGACTTGAACAACAAAATGTCAACATTTGCTGGCTGGTTAAATTGTAAAGCATTAATTTTTGTCAGAAGTCATAATTGATAAGCCGTCAATAGTTTGTCTTTAATCTGTTCTCAAAATGCACATCTTGAGCTAAACAGTAAACCATGAGCTTGCAGCGAGGAAGACGGTCAGATGATGATATGAACTGCTTCTCATCATGGCTGGCTTGAGGTCTGATGAACAAACTGTTAGTTTGAGTGAAATAGGGTTTTACATGCATTTCCCCATGGTTATAAAGTTTATTAGACATAAATGTTTTTGATCCTGAGCCTGAGGCATTATTACCCCCCTCCCATCAAAGGAGAAAATGTTATATGGACACGTGCCCCGCATGAATTTGATACTGGCAACAACATTTTTGTGTATTACTGATTCAAACTGGGAATGGGGCTAATATGTAGCTTTGTTTGAAATGATCAAAACACCATCATACCTCAACATTCTGCATTTCAATAATAATCATAGTCCACATTCATTTTCAGGCATACTCAAAGTGTGGCCTGCGGGCCAATCACAGCCTGCAATGAGAGACGGTGACATGATGAAATACTGCGCTACATTTGTTACAGTTGTGGGCCAGTTTGAAACCAGCTGACATCACACAGCGCTTTGCTTTGAAGAAGAGTGAAACTGCGCCCCCCGGGCTGAGCTGGCAGGTTAGGAGTGGTTGCATGGCAACAAGGCATCTTGCAGCAGTCAGTTTTCCCAAATCTCTTTGAGCCTCATTAACTACAAATTGTGTTTACTTGACATTACTGGCTGAAACCATTTCCAAAGTATAAATTGCAGACATGTGGCTTTGTTAAAACATCTTCAAATGGACAAATGGGATTTTTTTCCTCTGCCAGAAAAGCTTTCTCACATGATTCACAATTGCCATGACTTTTAGTCTAGAATAGGCTATTAAAGAAAAAAAATTCCTGATTTTTCTTGGTCAGTCCTCAAGCCCATGCTGGGTCCCCAAATTGGACCTCAGTTATCCTTTCATTTTTGAATACATTTTAATAAAGAATAAGTGTATTGTTGAAATTATAACATTAGATAAATGCAACAATGAAATTGTAGAAAAACAAAATCAGTTTCTCTGAACCCTCGATATTGATAGATAGATAGACAGATAGATAGATAGATAGATAGATAGATAGACAGATAGATAGATAGATGATAGATAGATAGATATTTGATTGCTGTTGTGATTGTGACTGTGTTGTGCTAATGAGGATTAGAATATTGGTTGCTCTAAGAGTTTGAAGTTGCAGTTTATTATTTTTCACTTTTATTAGCCATAGACTTTTACAAAATGTGCGCTGATTGTTTAAGACAAATAAAGTTGTCAGCACTGCAGTCTTGATCTCAGTCATTCAGCAGCTAGAGACTGACGAGGTCCTAACGGGGCAAAGGAAAAACTTGAATTTGGCAGTACTGCCAGGAGCAGAGATATACCTACAGCTACGACAGGCATTCCAGTGCTCATTATTTCATAATGCATTGTGGGCTGTATGAGTCGAGACAGTAAGATGAAAAAGTTTAGTCAAAAGGAAAAAGCTCACCTACATTTACAAAGCTTTGCTCATCTCATCAGCGTAGAGTGACTGAACACCTCGGCCCAGATGCGACACCTCTCTGCAAGAGCACAGCTTTCCTGATTCACAGCTGAAACCACAGCGTGTGCTGCTGTTCATGCCTACGCAGCAATTTAAAAACCTCATTCTGAGATTAATCTCAGAATTCTGAGATATAAATCAGAATTCTGAGATATATTCTCACGAATCTGACTTTCCTATCACAATTCTGACTTTATAGCTGGAATTCTGAGATTAAAGTCATTATTTTGATCAGAATTCTGACTTAATCTAAAAATTGACTTTAATTTCAAAATTCTAAGAATCAAGTCAAAGCCTGACTTGTATCTCAGAATTCTGACTTTATTCCCCTCAGATTAGTTGTGTGGCCCTCATGCCCTTCCTAGTGTGGTCCTGCCCTGAAACCAGAGGCTCATGTTAAGCCAAGATGGCTCTGCACAGTGAGGAGACGGCTTATCTACTGCAGACACAGTGCAGAATGAGATTACATGAGGATTTTTTTTTTTTACTTGCCTGTGGTGGAAATTCTGTTAATAAAATATTTCACGAGAGAAGTTGTCTTTTTCCTGTTTATTTATTATACTGACACGTATAAGGCACTGTGCCGCTGACAGTGCTGGAGTCTGTTCAGGCAGTGAGCAACAAAGTCTTAAGAGCCCTGCAGCACACACTTTATAGGTCAGCAATATCTTCAACCTTTCAGACTGAAGCAAACACACACAGTTTGTACCTATGAATCAATGAAAGTCTCTGGAACCAAAAAGTATTAGTTAAAAACATTTATTTCAGATTTCAAAATGATAATTATTCACAGCCATGCAACAAAGAGGCATCTTCAACTTCAGACATGTAGTGAGATATTGAACCTTTTCCTCTCTGTTCAAGGAAAATAGTGTTAAAAGCCTTTACCAACAAAACTGTCAACATTCTCTTTTTAATTAACGTAACTTTTCTCTCACAGCAGATGTTCTGCAGCCCAGTGTACAGTGAAAAAAATACAAGTCATACTGTAACAAAACACAAAAGATAAGGCCAAGATGATTGCTGCAAATGGTCTGCATGGTCTCCCTCCAGCAAGTGGTCATTTTTTGGCCAGAGGCTCAATTAACATCCCCCTACAGTGATTTATCAAACCCCTAAAATAATCACTGTTCATCAATATTACTTATTTTCTATTTTTTCTCCATGAAAAGACATTCTTTAGTGCCTTAAATGTAACTGCAAACCTTGCCCTCATTAAAAATGTGCAGAGCTATGATGATGCAAATAATCTCGCAAATAGTAACAAGAGCTCGTCTTGGAAGTCCTGTCCCACAACACTAATGAAAATTATGTCATATTTCATCATTTAACCATGAAAAACAAACAAACAAACAAAAAAAAAAACTTACATTAATACTGTTCATGTGAAGCAACCGTTTTGAGCTGGTCTTTTTTTTTTTTTTTTTTGAAAACAAAATCCACCCAGCAGTCCAGCAGCACCGCGTCTGGCAGAGCTCCCAATGATATGCAAAGCAGCGTCCTGTCAGTTGATGTGATTGGCTGTCAGATTTGTGATGTACCAAGTGTAGCTGGCCTGGGGTACATCTGATTGTCAGATTTTAGGGGCGTGCACACACACCTCCACCTTCAGTAGAGGAGTGTGAAAACGCCTGTATGGTGACAAACATTGACCAGATACAAGTCAGTATTGTCAGGGTCGTAGATTCTAGGGGACATAAACATAAGAAAAACATATAAAGTGCATTTCGCCTTATCTCCCAATATAGAAAAAACTCCCTAACTCCAAAACTCCCATGGAAATGCAAAAAGAAAAAACAAAACAAATTACAACAACAAAATGTACTTTTTAGAATAACTACACAGATAATGCATAAATGCCTTTTCATGTATATATTGTACAATGTTAGAAAGTTAATTTGGCAGTAAAATGTCAGTCAACGTGTCAGATTGAACCTGCACTGCTACAGCCTTCTGTCAGCATCATTCCACCAATGTCATTTTTATGACATTCACAGACCTGCCAGCTGTGGGAAGACATGTTAAGTATCACAATCATGTGATGGTTTTTCCCTGTATATTACTATATAATAAACAATTGTTAAACAGATTTAGTCAGTTATAAGTACTGAATCTGTCGGGAGCCATCCTTAAGTCAAGATTGTATTATGTCACCTGAATTTTGAAGCTTCACAGTATTATGATATACAATAACCATATGACATTAGTTAAATAAAATGACTCTTCTTACTTGTGATGGGGAACATGGTATTAAAAATGTATATCTAAAACAGATGCCTCACTGGTCATGTTGGTGGCGCTAGAGGGACAGTCATGGGGTCGACCGAAATTGCCAGGTTTCATCCTCTAGGCGACATGAATGTTTTCACCAAAATTCATGGAAATCCACCAAATAGAGAACATTCCACTGCAATACTGACAATCTGTTGGTGGCGCTAGAGTGAAGGTCATAGGGTCCCAAAAATGTATATATTTCATGCTCTATCCAACATGAATATTGTCACCAAATTTTATGGTGATCCACCAAAGAGATCTGGAGATATGCTGACCCTGATGGAGCTACAGTCACATAGAGGCCCACACTGATAACTCCTCTGACTGAAAGTGGCACTTGGTTACACAGCAGTCAATGTTAGGCAAATATTAACTAGAGGGTTTGGTATTTTTTTGGTAAGTTATTTGGCTACCTGAAGCTTCTTGGTGTCTGATATCTACAGTATATCAGTGTTGCACAATGTGCAGAAGGCATGAAAAGGCTGTTTAACAGTTTGGCCACTGCTTTTGATATTTGGAGAGGAACTTCTGGGACGCATGCACTCTCCTCCCCGTATTGCTCTCTCTCAGTGCCTGTTGGTATTCTCATCTGACTCACTTCACTCCAGCCACAACTGGTCAAATGCTGGTCCAGACAAACTGGTCTGCTTAAATTAGATTTAGCAGTCTTTAAAAAAGTGCAGCATAGTCTAGCCTGAAGAACGACATTATCAAGGCAAATAGGCTGTAACACATTGTGTTGAAATCAATTACTAAGAAGCTCCTTTACAGTTTGATTTGGAAAAGTTTACACAAAAAAATACAAAGGAATTATTTTCCAAAGAAAAAAACAGCAAATCACATTCAGACTCAAAGTGGGCATGGAGGAAATGCGCAACATTTAATACAGCTTGAGCCTACCAGTCCAAAAAGAGAGATGAAAATACAGCGGACCAGCTAGTTTAACTACTGATCTGTGTACTTGAAGCAGGTATTTTGTATCTTTTGTATTATTGATTTTGGTTGGCAGGTCTGCATTCATGTGCACACTTATCTTAATATGAAAGAAGGCCTATATACGCTTGTAATTTAAGTGTAAAGCCAGCAAATCTACTAGTACACGCTCCAAAACACAGCAAATGCTTAAGAGTAAACGTATCAAGGCATTCTGGGATATCTGTATTTTGTGAAGTGCAAAAAAATACTCGTATATTACTGAAAACTAACTGTAATTTGAACCCTCTCCCTTCTCACTGTGGCCTGTAGCCACCCAGCTGAGGCATGTAGCTGCAGACTGGCACTCCTTGCTGCCAATCAGACGACTGGCTTTCCTCTGTAGGTATAGTCTGCTGAGGGCCCTCCTCCACGGGACAGAAACTGAGGGACTCCATTCCCCCCCGATCCTCCATCTCCAGCTGGTTCACATCTGCTGAGTTAGAGCTGTCTTCACTAGTTGGCGAGTGTCTGAAGCTGGGATTTCGGGGTAAACGGCCAAACTGTCTGCTGTTCTCCTGCCTTGGGATGTCAGGATTCTCCTCAAAGTCCAGCAGGGGCTGGGTTGACTCAGACCGGAAAAATGTGGGCTGCTGGGTTTTGGGCAAGGAGCTTGGGGTCTGACCCTTGTAGCCACTGCATGCCACCACTGAGGAGTACTGAACAGTGCTAGCTGTAGTTTCACTAGAGTCGCCACCTTCATCGCTGTCCGACACACTTTGGCGTGGTGAGGACATGCAAGAGGAACCTCCGATGCCGCTGCTATGCTCCTCTGACAGATATTTGTCCTTCTTCAAAGGCAGGCAGGCCTTGTCCTCCTCAAACACAGACTTCCTGTCCAGCAAGTCCACCTCAACCACACTGACATCAGCCGGGGCATTCTCCTTAGGTGTGTCTGCCTGTGGACGAGGAACGTCAGAGGCACACATTATCGTTTGCTAGTAAGGAAATAACAGGATAACACCAGGAACCAGGAGACTACTGTATATTTGAAGCACCTCAACCACTTCTACTGCTTTTACTTACTTTTACAGTACCACCTTAAATTCCTCAATCTCGTGAATTACTACTACTGCCGCTACGGCTACTTGTAGTACTACTTAAAGTATTTTAATTCCTACTTCTACTGTTTCTAGTACCTCTTCAAGTGCTTCAACCCCTTAAACTATTACTACATTTACTATGTCTTTAACTACTTCATCTCTATCTACTTTTCCATTTAGTACTACTTTGAGTATTTCAACCTCTTCAACTGCTACATCTACTACAAGTACTTCAGCCCCTTATTCAACTACTACCCTAGCAACCACCCCAAACATAATAGCAACCAGCAGGCAGCTTTCAGCTAGCACACACAATTTCCCCAGAAACTGTACTGTACTGTGGTAATTACAAGGGATCAACCAATTACCAGTCCCAGACAATTATTTGGGCCGGTATTCTGAATTTTTCAGTTGGAGGTATTGTAATTTGGATCTGCATGATGGCCGACATAACAACCACTCAGACGCTATCTCTCTGTCAGAAAGACATGCAGCTGAACAAAAGCGAGTGGGCGGGGCAACCTCCTCAGAATAATAATGGTTACTATTTTTATATCCCTTTTCACTGGATTTATATTTTATTTAGTTTTACAGAGAGACAAACCACTAAGTTGTAGCCCACTAGGCTGTAGTGCTGCCCTTACTTACTTGCCTTAAGGCCAGACATTTTTTTGTGTCAGTGCTTGTGACAGGTGTCAGAACACAGCCACTTTTCACGAGCATTCAACCACAACAAATCTGATCTAGCATTACTGATCTGACCTATAAAATATATCAGTTTAATTATTATTGATATAGCTTTCCTAGTTTTTTTTTTTCCAATTTTTTGGGGGGATCTAATTGTATTTACTTCAAATGTATATCAGCCCTAAATATAAGTTACTGGTGTCCTGGATTACTAATAATCTGCATCATCCTGAAGTGTAAGATGTCATCATCACTTGTATTTATTTATATACAAAGTATTACTGAGGAGATTACCATCTTTTACTTCTTTTAACCTGGAACAGTAACAATCTCAGTACGCACTGAGAAAACAGACTAATGCTCCACATTCTGCCAGTTAACAGTGACTTCTGAAACACTGCCTTTTGTGTTTGTGCCACATACACCTGGAATAAGATCAAAATTAGGCCAAAATATAGACCAAGCAGTACCTAGTATCAACTGGACAATTCAAGAGCCTGATCTCACATCTTAACAAATAAACTGTAGGGAGAATTTTATCCTTTTTCTTGTTGTTGTCGTTCTTGTGATCATCTTTATTGTGGTTTCAGTGATCACAGTTACGTTTTTTTTAGTCTATGTTGTATCGTTTTTAGTGCCTTAACTGCCATTTTTTTTACATTCTCTGGCTACTCAATATCTGATCTCTGTATTTTATCAGGCCTAATTACATTGTGTTTTTTCTGTATTCGGCACAACTGTAAAGGCGGGATTTTCCTCAATGGTTCCTTCAAGTCGAATTAAACCATGTATATGCACAGATAAAATCAAATTGACTGTAAGGGTTGTGATGGTTGGTTGTTTTTTGTCATAGTTTATCATAGTGTCTTGCTGAAAAACAGCATACATGCTCAGTGAACCAACCCTGGAAAATAACTGTAAATGAATGAATGAATGAATTAATAAAACGCCTGAACAACAGTAACATAGAATACTGTACTGTTCCAGATAAATTCTGTGTAAAAAGTAAGAAATGTTGCACTTTCCAGCCCTGACTCCACACAAACACATCGAAAATACCATCTGTTTAATGGTAATTAACCAAAGTGAGATACTGAGATGCAAATGAATGGAAACCACCACACAAATACCACTTTAAATAACGTATTACCAAGCAATATGGTGATTAATACCTGAATAATACCTCTGACTAGACTCAGATTCATTGAATAGGACTAGAAACTAGATTGTTTCTAGTCCTATTCAATGAATCTGAGAATGCTGTGTTGTTTTTCATGACACAGATGAGGCTCATGCATCAGCAGGTGCATCTTTGTGGATATAGATGTCACAGCAGAACATTATTTGATAGTAACATTTGTTCATTTTATTCTTTCCAATTTCTGTAAAGTCAAGACTGTGGTTATACTGGGCAGCTCCCGGTATCAAAGCATGAAACCATGTTAATGTCAAGCAGGGAATGAGCACAGAGCTCTGATGACTTTACCTTGATATTTAAAGAATAAAAATATTTGTCTGATATATACTGACTTTGTGCCAGCAAATCTTTTCATTTTTGCACTAATTTTAATGTTGCCTGTTAGAAAGAATTGAGCTCCTTACTTTGGAAGGGAAATCTGGAGACCAGGTACCAATGCTGCTGTTTCCAGGGTTTGGGATCTGAGGCCAGAAGTTTTTCTTGATACTGCAGAGGAACAAACAATAATGATTATCTACCAACCATAACACAAGCAAAAGGGGTTCAGTTCATTCAAATTCATTCAGATATATAAAATTTTGTAGAACAGTCAAGGTGATGATTACAAATAGCACCCATCCAGTCCTTGGTAGCCTCTGCTAATGCTGGAATGTGTCACTAACGTCCAGTGCATCCCTGGCCTGCCTGTACACACATACAGTGCAATAATACATGTATTCGTATTGAACCGTTCAATACAGGGCTTCCACTGTGGTACATATCATGAACTGAAATGATGTTGTCAATACCAGTTTTTTGAAAATGTTCTCTGTGCCACTCATGGATGTATGAATAGAACGGAGCTGCTGTGTCCAACATGGCAGCCAACACGACGAAACAGGCAGCGTGCTGTCCGAAAAACACTCTAGTACAGCTCCAGTGAGGCACACTGTCGGGGTCAATCAAGTGTGCATGTATGTTTATTTTTATCCCCTTACATGGATTCAGTTCATAAACATAAAAATTTACACTATCACCAAACCATAAAACAATTGCAAAACCATCCCAACAGCACATAAAAACTGACAGTGGCTTAACAAACCACATTCTATGTATACGCACTGGACTGCTCATTGACAACACTGATGTGATGCTGTCACATTTTAGCATGAATGCACTGTGCAGCAACAAGATGTGTGGTCTGAAAACAAAAGTTCAGGTGAGTGAGACTTACATATCTCTTTTGTAGATACAGATGAGCACAGCCAGCAGGACAATGAAGAGGAATCCAAGGCAAACTCCCACCACAATCCCCTCAATCTCTCCTGGAGCTAAGGGAAAACACAGAGGACAGCTGGACGATTGGATGATTTCTACAAGGCGTTCATCACACACATTTAGGGAGTGAATGTGGGGAAATAAAAAGGGCTTCAAATTGTGTTAGGAGATGTTATACTTTAATCAGGAGCAGAGAGAGCAAGCCAGAAAAATAGGTTTGATAAGCAGCAGCTCTTGCAGTGGTTCAATGGTTAACTTGAAGAGGGATCAAAACTGCTAATGAGGTACCAAAATTGAACAATGTATGTTATCAAAACAACATAAAACATAACATTGTGCCTGCGTTTATCTACTGTACCTGCCACAGGGCTTCTAGAAAAGGCTATTATATAGAAGTTGGGCATTATCTTTTACAGTGAGTATATTTACATGCACTAATAGCAATTACTGGAAGCAGTCAATTTAAGGTGATACATTGATTACTTCTACATATAGTGGCTCTAACTAAGTATTATGACTTAACAGGCCATACTCACCATATTTCAAAGTGCTGAAAGAGTGTTTTGTGCCATTGACTGAGCCTCGTATGGTTGATGCACTGATCCAAGCCTCATACTTGGTATCACTGGACAATGACCTCAGAGGGTATGAATAGGTGTCATTTGGCACTGGTATAGCTGCAAAATAGAAAATACAAAATTTTGCACATAAGACTGCTTTTTCCAATACTGTTCAAACACAAATTTGTGTAGTTTAGCAGAGCATATCGCACTGTGAAATAAGAAGTCACCTTTACTAAAGTGATAATTCTGACTTTTTCCCATATGCTTGTATTTGCTGCTCCATGTGAGTGTAACCTCGTGTCTCGACAGCAAATGTAGCATGAGAGGCATGTTAGCAGAGTGGAAGCAGCAGTGACTGCTCTGTCTTGTGTGTCATGAAGAACTGAGCGACAGTGTTGAGCATAGGTCACCTGCATTTTGGAAGCGCTCAGAGCCCAATACACACTGAGTGTAGTTATGTGTGTACAATGGAGAGTTGAAGCCTAAAAAAATGCTTCAGCTTGCGGTTGCACAACACCTTTTGTTGCTGTGCATCCTTTTTATTTATTTTTTTTTTCAAATTTTACTTTAAGTAAAATCCTTTTGTTATGCTTTAACTTTCAGTGCTCCTTCCAGCACCCTGGCTTCCAAAATGGCAGAAGTATTTCTGCTGTAGTGCTGCCACTGTATCACCCCATATGTCACATAAGGGACTAGAGTGCTGCAGTGTGGTGATACAGTGGCATATATTGTGCTGATTAAAGTGTTGGTTTCACATGCTGATGCTGCAGTGCTCCAGTTCCATATTCATTCTACGGGGTGATACAGTAGTCGGATTTCCATCCAAATATATCGCAAATTTTAACAAAATTTTTAGAAGATCGTCAAAACAAAATGCAAATTTATGCATGTTTCCATCCACTTCTTTTGTGCGAATATTTGGAGTTGGTTCATCGAGATAAGCAACAGGTGGCGCTAATTCTCCAGCCGGGTGACATTATACCACTGCAGAAGAGGGCGCAATGCGATGACGTATTACAGGTGCGTCAGTCAAAAATCAAAACAAACAACAGCAACAGAAAAGAGCAAGAAAGACGCAGCGTAAAAGCAGGGACAAAGGCGGACAAGTGGGAATGGAAATAGAAAGTTTTAGTGTATTGCAACTATGCGCTCTTACGAGTGTACTGATGACAGCGTTAACAGTGTCTGTACAGAGGAGCGGAAGCCATGTGATTATGAATGTGCACTTATATGCACTTAATTGCATTTTCCTTTTATCGATACGCCACCTTTTCCACCTCCCCCAAGCTTAAAAACTTCTTTTGAGATATTTGGAGATTTTTTGAATTTTCAGCGTGCGCAAATTGAAAATGCGAATACAAACAGGTGGAGGGAAACCCATCTACGGAAGAAAACATTTCCATTTCGGAAGCCATGGGGCTGAAAAGAGCGTTTAAAGTGAAATGAAAACATACATGATGTATACTCCCAGTATAGCTCTCATTCTCATGACAGGGAAGGAATGAATGGACCAAACTTGATGGATGTATCTCACTCGCAACAAATACCATGATGTGGGTAAGAATCCAAACTATCACTTTAAAGTACCATGTGGTAGACACTGACCGTGCTCTTCAGTCCCAGCTGAGTAGAAGATGGTGTAGTTTGTGATGAAGCCATGCTGTTTGTCCTGGGGAATCTCTTTCCATACCAGCTGGGCCTCATGGGTCCCTGGTGTACCATTCAGTTTGACAGAGGGGCCCTCCGATGGTACTGCAAGAGCAAAAACAGGCAAACTGATCATTAATCCTGAAATAAGGTTTATACACTATAGCACTATAGCCACTATAGCCTTAATAAGATGTCATTTTTAGTGCTATTATTCCTTATTGACTTTGTTGTTTCTGCAAATGCTACAAATTAGACAGCATCTGAAATTTTGACCATGCACCCACTAAATGCAGGTAAACAGTGGGCCTTAGCATGTCTGAGGGATGCTTTTTTCAGGCTAAATGTACAGGGCTTCTACAGATTCAAAGGCAGAGCTGGGTGGCTGGAATCCAATATGCAACGATGCCAACACACAACCAAGACATGGCTGTCACGAATCTCACACAGGCTCTCATTTCCAATCATAGTTTGAATGGAGGTGCTGTCAGTGCCTAATTGACTTTCTTATACTTTTCTTTCTTGTACCTTTATACTTAAAAGGGAACCACTTGGCTTCACTTTGTGAGGTTGGATCAGCCACACACTGCAGACGCTGCAGTCTGCCGTGTATCAGCAGCTGATGAGTATCTACTTTGCAATGGGATTTAGGAACAAGGAAATTTTGGTGATTTTAATCCACAATCACAATATTGTTTTCTTCTGAATCAGCCCAAGTCACAGCAATGTCTCTTCAAAGTCTAGATGCTGATGAAAATATTGTGATTTGTGTGCCTTTTTCTCGTAAATCTGTGAATTTTAAAATCTCAGAATTGTCAAGTTTTTTCTCTATATTTGTGATTTTTTTTCTCAACTTTAATCTCAGAATTTTTTTTATTTTTTTCTGCAAACTTGTGACTTTATAATCTCAGTTTTTGGATGTTTTTCTCATAAATTTGTGAGTTTTTGTCATAAATTTACCACTTTAATCTCAGAATATATCAGAGTTTCAGATTCATATTCATATTCAAATTCATATGAATTCATTCATTTTTTCTCAGAATATTTTCTCTGTCATTTTTTTTTCTCCCTAATAAGAACAATGTTTAAATGTTATCTTACCTCCTTGTTCCAGAAAGTCCTCTACAGACACTGGCGTGCCAATCGATCCAGAGTATAATGAATACACAGATATGGTATAGCGCTTAAACTTCTCAAGGCTCCCTAAAGTTGAAAAAGAGGTCATATATAGGTTAGCACATACTAGCGCCCTTAGATTATGCTTGATTCATGGCAGTTTGAGCCCATATTACAAAATCCAAGGACTAACTTGAAGAATATTATATCTAACATAGATGGTGATCACCTCTGATGGCGGTTCGTGTGGTGTTTCCACGCTCCCTTTGCCAGTCTATCTGGAGGCCATCGTCCCATTCTACCACGTACTCTGTCACAGCGTCTCCCCCGGCTGTTACTTTGGGAGGCTGCCATTCCAGCCACAGCTGGCCGCTCTGGCTCCACGACTTCAACCCTTCAGCTGGAGAGCGCTCTGTAAGCAAAACACACTTTGCATTACTATTTCATTCTCAGCAGTGTCAGCACTCTATCCTCTGTAGTTTTTAGATGTAAAAGCTTGGTATTTCACCTGCCATTTATTTTTGACCTGTAAGAAAAAATCTACCACAGGCTTGAAAAATGCCATGATATATCCAACACAATAAATATTGTGCCTAGTTTATTTAGTCAAAAAACCCTTTTTGTTTCATAGCTGTGTTGCTGAGTGTGACCTGACAAAAATGTCACCAGACAAGTCCCTCTTTATCATGTCACCTTGGCACATCTATAATTTTTTATTTATCAATCAATCAATCAATCAATATCCTTTAATTAACCAGGTAAAAAGACTCATTGAGATTAAAATCTCTTTTTCAAGAGCGACCTGGCCACGAAGGCAGCATAAACAGTGTTACAACAATACATACAACAACAACAAAACAACAGCAGTCACACACTGTAGCCAGTAACACAAAATGCTTACAACATAAGCACAAGAACACATGACAGGTCAAAGTAATGTAAAACATTTCAGCACTAAATCAATTTGAAAAACAGGTGCATTGTACCAAAGAGAACTAAGTTTAAGTAAGTGTTGAAATATCAAATTATAACACAATTGTCAATAATGTTGCATATTATTGGATGTTTTTTTGTTATTATTTCATATTTTATATTGTTCAGTGCTCATGTTCATGATGAGTATATTTAATTTATTCTCTAATTGCAGTTCAACTTATTTTTAAGCATAATATAAAGAGTCAATGATCTGCATGGAGGAGACAGTTGGATGAACTCACTGGTTTGTGATGATGTACTTTTCATAAAGTGTCATTTGTATTTGATAAAACTAAAACTGTAAACTATTGTCATGGTGTCTGAAAACAGAAAAATATTGTGCAATGTATTCATGCCAAACACAGCCACCAAGGACACCTACCATGTGCTGCACCATGTGCTGGGATCTCCAGCCGTGCCTTGGGAGACTTCCCCACAGAATTGATGGCAACAACTTCGACATAAACGGTTTCCCTCTTGGGCAAGTCTATCAGCCCAAGAATAGTGATCACTATTTTACTGGAGCTGCCGTCTGAATCTGATCTGTTGACTGAGGTGGTTGACGATGATGCTTTCCCTCTTCTCACACTCGTGTTAAAACTTCTGATCTTCCCATTGGACAACACAGGATCCTGTTAAGGCAGTAACACAGTAAATCATCTTTCAAGAATGGAATCAGGACAGTGGGATATGACATTACATGATGTATGACCACTGCACACAGCTCTGCACTTTTTATGAACTCTGCTTAACATGTCTGCAGTTTGTAGTGACTGCCTTGTCATTGTCATGCATACAAACTCCATTAAATTCTTCAAGAAAACACACTTTCAATCAAAATTGAAGAGTAGCATATTGAGTTGTATAGATCCCTGAGCATGATATGAGTCCATATATGTATTTCTTCATTCACTTTGACAGCACAGTAAAACAGCTTCTAAGGCCAATATAAAACGCCACATGTCCCGTTACCCATTGTTATCATGACAGACAATCTTTTTTTTTTTTTTTTTTTTTAACATACATAACTGACTTTGCTCATTGTTTTGTGTGGCACCAAGAATTATTTTCCTTACTGGCATCTTCAAGATTTTATTTAGTTATATTCAATATGATTATAAAAAGTATCAGATCAATTTACCTTACAAACCAACAGCACTTCCCGTTCATTTCTGCTGATTCGCCATAAATCTGGTTCACTCTTTGGAACTGGCCAGGTAAAAAAACATTCCTTCATTAATTTTTCAGAGAAAAATGTAAAGGAAAAACTTGACATGACAACAACAACATCAACAACATTGCCATGAATACTACTACTATTACTATTTCGACTACTACCACTACTAGTAAGAATAATAATAAAGTTTATTTGTATAATACTTATCAAAACCAGTGTTAAAATGTGCTTTACAATAAGCACATAAAGCAGCAATAAAAGTTGGAGTCATTAATATATGACTAAACAGGCAGGCATAAGTAACAGAAAAGAGGAATAAAACTTAAAACAATGGATAATTAAAAAACATAAATGGAATACCAAGGATACAGTGTAAAAACAATGGGTGAGAGGTCCAGAATAAAGTACCGTATAACACAATAGAATAATAGAATACAAATAAACATAATCTTTTTGTCTTTGAGTGTCAGGTGGGAACAGTCTATAGGATCCTGTCTGAGGATCTCTGTCTGTTAATTAAAATCAGTTTCAAGCCCCTAATATTTCCTTGGTTATCATGTGTGTTGGTGTTGATTTAAATGCCAGTGACACTGGTTCTTAAAGCAGCAGTAAACTAAAATCAGCAATTTTTCATTAAAATGTTTTTCATTAGGCTGAGAATCTGAAACTGTGAGAATCATAAGTCCCATGCAGAGAGAGGCCAATCAGTTCTTTTCTCCTGACTCAAATGAGTGGGTTTGCTGGGGATTAAAAAGTTACTCCAAGAGTGAGGGCGATCCAATTAGAATGCAACTTCTCACTCCCATTCGATTGACTCTTCCACTGCACCTTAGCATAGCACGCGTAGGATCATATCAGAAGACAAGAAGATGAGACTCGAGGCTAGCAAAGGCTTCCATCGAAATATGAAGCAACAGTGAACCATGGTGTCATTCATGGACTTTCTCACTTCAACTCTGCACTTAGTGAGCTCTACAGCAATGTTAGCTATGAAATCATTTGGGGTCATATTGTTGCGGTGCTAATTCCAACAAGCAGGATATTTTCACTACAGCAGGCTGGTCTTATGAGAATCGTGAAAATGATGTTACAGGAATGTATTGCTGTCAAATCACAGTCTTTGAATATCCCATGAAATGGATTCTTATTTTTTTAATTTTATGGACTTTCTGTTGAATCAGGATGTTTAGGTGGAACATGGTGCAGGGAAGGATCATTCACAAGGACAAACCAATAGGACAGACCAAATCTGAACCCTAACCCAATAGGATCTCAGTTTAGAAGAGACACAGTTTTATTTGAAGGGATAGGTGGATTAGAGAGGATGTTTAAAGATTTGTGAAGGTTTTATTGGTTGAAATGTTAATGTGCACCCACTAGAGCAGGATGATGTCACTGTTTAAGATACTCTGTTTTACAGGAAGTACATGTCATTAGGGATGGTACGATACCATTTTTTCCTTGCCGATCCGATTCCGATACTAAATTCTGCCTAAAAGCCGATACCGATCCGATACCGATCCAATATGAGCATGCTTCTGCTGTAGCCTACACTACCAACCTTACATTATATGATTGCTGTCATCAGGTTAAACCCTTTGTAAAACATGAAAGAACATTCAGAGAATGAATGCCACAGAACTGTTCTTTTATTATCCAACTTAGTTTGACAGTCTAGACCAGGGGTCGGCAACCTTTAGCACTCAAAGAGCCATTTGGACCCGTTTCCCACAGTAAAGAAAACACTGGGAGCCACAAACCCCTTTTGACATTTAAAATGAAATAACACTGCATATAAAGTTTTTTTTTTTTTTTTGCCTTTATGCTATGTATAGCTAAACAAACCATAAAGTGTTGCATTTATGAAATCAATGAACGACTGCAGAGAAAACGAAATTACATTTCTGCATGCAACAAAATACATTTTGAACTCCGAAAAAAGACGCTGGGTTGAAGGTTAGCCTACTTCACAGCGCACAGCGTCTGCACATCTGGGGTCCGTTTCACGAAGCAGGTTCAACAAACTCCGAGTCTTACCCCGAACTCTGAGCTGATCTACTCTGAGATAGGAAACTCTGAGTTTTCAGTTCCAGAACTGATTTGAGTTAGTTTGATCAACTCGGAGTAGTTTCACCTGGAGTTAAATGCGTGCACCACAGCTGTAAAAAGACAGCCCCGATTTGACGAGTCACCATGGCAACGGGGAAGCATCGGGCTGCGTTTTTCACCCCAGCTGAATTGGAAATCTTAATGCATTCATACAACGAGTTTGAAAATGTTTTTTTTTTTTTTTTTTTTAAAAAGTGCGACACCGCTGCAGCGGCAAAGGAGAGGGCGACGGCGTGGGAGAACATTGCTGCTCGGGTCAATGTGTAAGTTTAAATGTAGTCCGTTGCAATCACAATAATATTACAGGGGAAAACTGCTTAAATGGTCGCCTATTAATTTATTTCATTTAGGTGCAATCCTGCGGGGGAGAAGCGCACTTGGCAGCAGCTTAAGATGAAATATGAAAACACTGTTCGAACAGGTAAGACCTCGGCATAAATATCTATGCACGGTCTGATAACCATCTCCCGACGAATATTTAATTCTCTGCACAGTAACACTGCACCTTCATCCATGCAGGGTTCGTACACTTTTTTCATGGTCAAATTAGTATTAAAAATCAGAAAAACAGAAAAAAAGAACAGAAGGAAAAAAGAAAACAGCTTCTACAGCTAGAAGTATTTAGTCTGCCCTCTCCTTATACAGTAGATGTAGGGTATAGGTAGATCCCCCTAAGGGAAAATTCAAAATTGACATAACAATTGCATAAGTAAAATAAGATTAAAAAAATAGATTACATTAAATGAACAAGAAAACCATCTAAGAATATTATATAATAATAATAATAATAATAATAAATATGTCAATATAATTCATATATATTATTAATATACTGCATCAATATGGTTCATAGATAGATAGCATAAAAATAGAGAGAGAGAGAGAGAGAGAGAGAGAGAGAGAGAGAGAGAGAGCTTGCTGCTTTGGTATACGTCTTGCGCTCCAGTAGCCAAGCGGTGTCTACTCTTATGTCTATCATCTTATGGGCTAACATCAGCTGTGCTTCAATTCTAAGTTGTGGGAAGTTCCTGCAGTTTACCGTTGAGAAACGCAGGCTTTGTTCTTAACTTAACCCTTAATAATTGTCACTAATTGACACTGCCATTCAGACACATCACATAGTGCTTCTACATTTAGGTCTAGCATGCAGCTAATGGTTAGCCACAGTGGTGTAGTCTAGTTTATTCTAGTGGGTACGCACACACGCACGCGCGCGCGCACACACACACACACACACAGGCTCCCTTTCTGAAATGTTAACGTTAGCTCCAGCTGTAGTGTCCCCCGAAAAATGGTCAAAAAGAGCCGCTTCGTAACACAGAGAAGGCGACTTTATGAACGGGAAAGTGAACGTTATGTCAAAAAAACATACTGATACGTATCTTTTTCATATCATTTTTAAGTGGTTATACGGAAATACGGGACCTTTTCTAGTGGGTATACACCGTATACCTGCGTATCACGTAGACTACACCACTGATTAGCCAACAAATCACACATGTAGGGCTAGTCATCTCTGTGACTTACTTTTCATGACTCGAGAGTGCTGACTCTCCCATAGCGAAAAGTTGACGCTTCTTTTTGCATATTTTGCAGCAGGCTACACGTGGATTTGGTCCATGTTTTATCCACTGTTTCTACTTTTCATTACCCAGCCAATGTTCATTAAAACGGCAACCTCCCGGCACGTTGGTCGCATGCTGCTGCACTGCCCTCTTGTTGGGGGCGTGACACATGACAATCAATCCAGCTCTTGTGAAACCCATCAGAGCGTGAGCTGTGAAGGCGTCAGTTTTAATCCGACTTATTTTATTTCTCTCCATTTAATAAGTGGTCCATTTAGTCAGACCAGAAATATGGTAACAATTTCAAGCATTCAAGCATTTACAAGCACGTTACCCAAAATTCAAGCATTTTTCAAACCTTGAAAACATAACATTAAAATCCAAGCATTTTCAAGGTTTTCAAGCACCCGTACGAACCCTGTCCATGGCATCGTTGTCGAAAGGACATGCCATGTTCATGAAAAAAAGTCAACACCTAACTACTAATGGACTTCTAATAAAGGCTTACTGACTGTTTTTTTTTTATTATTATTATTTTTTAAATAACAGACGGCAGAACTAATATGCCACGCCAAAACTCGCCTGCTGACTGAATGAATGAGGAAGTTAAATACGGTGTGTGGCTGAAAGAGGGCGGACGGACACAGAGAGAAACTCGAGGTTTCATGAGAAAAACCTGGTCCCGACCAGGTTAGTTTCATGGAGTCTGTTACTGTGTAAACTGACCGAGAGCTTAAGTTACCTCCCTCTCAGAAAGTCAGAGTTTCACTCATTTCTGGGTTAACAGACTCAGAGTTTTCACTAAACCTGCTTTGTGGAACGGACCCCAGGGTTGTAGGCTATGCTGTCATCTTCATCTGCAGGATCATAAGCTGTCATCTGTGAGGCGTGCGTGATGTTTGCTTTCAAGAGTGACAATTTTTATTTAGATGTTACAAGATCACCATAATCTTCAAATTTAGAATTACATTTTAAAAACGAACAAACTAAAATAAAATACATTTTAATTAAATAGGCTACTCATTAATTATTTTCAAAAGCCACAGGGAGCCGCATCAGAGGGATGAAAGAGCCGCATGCGGCTCCGGAGCCGCGGGTTGCCGACCCCTGGTCTAGACACTCTTAAACCGTTTTGCCAAATGGCTGACATTTTGCAACTTACCATATTGACCCGCATAAAAGACGACCCTGATTTTAAGATGACCCCTTTTTTTCAAGACCCTTTTTTGGAAATTTTTATATGGACAAAACCTTGTCCTGCGTGCATCCGTATCGCGTGGTGGTATCGGTGGTAGTATCGGTGTATTAACGGGCGTACTCGCCGATTCCAATATTACCAAATAAGGCTATATCGGGCCGTACCATCCCTACATGTCATGTGATTTCATTTCATAGGGACTTTTTTTTCATTACAGTCATTGACTTTCAGGAACTCTCAAATCCTGGTGAATGATGAGAATGGAACTCAAGAAGAATACTAATAATAAAATCCCCATTTTACCAACCCTTCAATTTCTACCCATAATACTCACTGTCCTCTGGTGTTCTTGCTGTGGCATTGGCACTCCAACTGCTCCAGTACCCATAGCCCTCTCTGGCGCTCTTGCAGCGTACCTGAATGACATAGACTGTGTCTGGTTGGAGCTCCTGTAGTCTAAAAGATTCTATCTCTTTGGCAATATCCACAGGAGGGACCTGAAACAAATTTCAAAACATTCTCAACACAGCAACTGAGGTGTGCAACCACTAATGTGAGCCAACTTGACACAAACAACCATGACAACCAGTCACTCTAGGACTTCAGTTTGAATGTGACTTCTGGTACCAGAAAGCTCAGTTTTGTGCAAGTATCTTTATTTTATTTTATTTTTTTGAAATTCACAATTCCTTGAGTTGTTTATGTTCATTTACAGGAGGTAGGTGTACTGATGGCAACTGTGGTATGAAATGGTAGGAAAGAAGATGGTACAAAGTGAGAAAGAATTCAACATAAACACTTACATTGCGCCAACTTGGAGATCGATTTGAACGGTATCTGATCTGATACATCAGTGTCACATATTCTTTAGCAATAGGACGAATCCACTTTATTAGAAGGGATGTGGGAAATTGCTTCTCAGAAATTGCTTTCACGTCTGATGGAGGGTTTGTTTTCACTGCAAGAAAAGGTGTTATATGCTGTCAAAACACTGTATAAAAGAGACGGTGATGATCATCATTACTACCACAACACATTTTAGAAGTGCCAGCATCTGATGAGCAGATTTTGACACAAGGCCAGACCACAGCGAGCAGATACTGTTCAGAATACTGTTCAAACTTTAACAATACCAGAATATGACATCAAAAATATTGCAGTCTAATGTCCATTGAAAATAAATTACATGGAAAATATGCAATCATAAAGAGTACATTCAGTGAATGAAAAAGTCTTTGATAAGACAGCTATAGGTTCTAAACTATAGGTAGGACACTAGTCATCACTAGCTTTAACTTACCAAACCAGTCAGCTTCTGCAATCAGATGTTCAGATTCTGCTTTGCCAAGCATGTTCTCTGCCTCCACCCAAAAATCAAGCTCCACATGATTGGGGAAAATTTGGAATGTTATTTGGGCACTGTTGTTTTGCTTTGCCTCCACCTTTTGGGTCTCACCACTGATGACGAATGACAACACACAAGGCCAACATCATCAACAACCAACGCATTTGAATACTTGCTTTTAAAACCAGTTTAACACCAACTTTGAGATCAACATTGCTACAACTACCATTTTTAACTCACAAAAAAAAAATATATTATGTGAAACTGTGAGATTATTAGGGATCCAAGCACTGAAGAAGCTGGAGCCCTATCTTGATTATTCGGATTGTTATTACTTTTCTTTTTCGTTCTGTCTTCTTTCTCCACTTTACGTATCTGGGTATCTGAAATCGTAAGACTTATAGTGACCAAACTTAGCTTGGAAAATCTCACCCACTATTCAGCCAAAAAATACCAATAGGGTTAAATGATGGTGCTATAATTACATATTTATGTTTTGGCCCATAACTGCTTAACCATTAGTGGTAGCGTTTTCATGAGACCAGAAGTTCACCATGTTGCACTTTGTCTAAAACAGTTTTTGGTTGGTCCTCCTATAAAGTTTCTTAAAATTTCAACAAATTTTGCATAGACCATATCAGGACTGGTGCAAACAAAGTTATTATTTCAAATGGAACAGAAATCCGTGCGCCCATAACAAAATCAGTAACGTAATGATACTCACGGCAATGTAACACACAATGTGTACTTGGTCTTCAGATCCTGGCTTCGATATATTCCTGGTTCCCAAACACAGGTGATGTTTGGGGAGATAAGGTCTTTCTCTTGGATGGCCACACAGGACAGATTCTCAGGCTTCTCAGGGTGATCTGACACAGAGACAAGTAACATAAAAAGGGCCCATTTTCATGGTTGTAGCATTAACAATAGCAAAGATGTGAACGCCTGCCAATATCCTCTATGGGGTGTGGTCTACTTATTTTTGCAATTTTTGTGACTGGCATTATACAAGGATACAAGGATACAAGGAAGTTTATTGGTCATTATACAACAGGTTGTATAATGAAATTAAAATGTGGTTCCCCCTTGATTGATTAATTGATTATCTGGGGAGAGTTGGCTGTAACAGGAGTTAATGAACTAAATAGGGGGAATACATTATTACCAGGTGGAATTTGGGCAGACTTCAACACAGGCCAATCAAATCAGCTTCTCTGATCCCCTTTAAAAGCAGTGCACTCCCCGCTATGACACACTGGCATTTTCTAATGGAAGAGATCTGACTGGCTTCCCCAAAGACAAGCCAGTGTTCTTGGCCAGGAGGTGCATTCTATGCAGAACAGACCTATATGACTCTACAGCATGAATATATATTGCACAAATATGCTGTCATACTGCCACTATGCACCTTTTTTAGGAGAATTTACGTTGCTGGAGATGGTGACAACCGTTTTTTACGTGCATAATGATGCTGATGTCATATTTTGAGGACAACCATTCGGACAATAACAGTGGAGTTAGAACAAACTTTGTTGAAAAAGAAACATCAATTCTATCATTTTGTCGGTTGCCTGTAATTTACTTGCCTGTTCTTTAGTTTCCTTAAATGAAAAGCTTGCACTGAGTTAGTCATTACTGTATTACCATGTGCACACTACTGCCACAACTGCCATGTGGGGAAAAAAGCAACAGTATTTTTCCATTATTTACATGTAAACTGACAACTCATCGTAATAACGTTGACTGAAGACCTGCTTTGTCTGGGTGAAGTAGATAGTGATATCTAATGCCAGAGTGGTACCAAAATTTCACTGAGCTGTGCCACTCTGCCCATCTTACCCTGGCAAGTTCAGCTTAGACCATGAAAATCCTAAAAGCGCCCCAAAACTAGCTTAACATGAGATGAAATTTGCTGCCAACAGTCACGTTAATGCCATGATGAATTTGCAATCTAATATTATTTACTTTGTTTCCATATGGAATTTCACAAGCCATAACAGCAGGACTACACAGGAAAATAAATATTTTCATTTTGTTTTACTTCAGTCTACTCATTTCATTAGAGGTAGTCAAATTTCTTTTTAGATCAAACAGAAGGTACTTACAACCCTTTCGAAGCAAGATCCCATGTACAAATTTGCCTTCGTGGATTGTTATATACGGCGAGGAGGGCTTCCTGCATTTACAAAGTAACCACTGAGGCGTGTCCCTGGTGATGGTGATGGTGACATTAACAGCTGATCCGCTGATCTTTGTGTACTGTTCTTTGGGTATAACACTCCGTGAAGAAATCCAGTAGAGGTCATCTGCTGTAGCTTCACTTGTATTGATGAGCATGCATGTGGCAGTGAAATTACTGCCAATCTCCACCACTGGAGACTGCGGGACTACCATCACATGGTATTCATGCTCTAAGGACCAAACACAACACAAAACAAGGTCATGTTGTCACAGCAGCAAGACTCAGTAAAGCATCATTTCAGAAGTTTTACATCTGCTCAAAATTTCCCATTACAGTAATATTCATTCAAATATTCCACTACTATTCCAATATACACTTAAGGAGGCAACGTTTTTGAAAAGGCATACATCTGTACATGATACTTGGGTATGACAGCCATCGTCAAGTGGCAGCTCTGTTGTGAATCCATTTACCTTCTACAGTAACTTGCATTTTTTGGCATGTGTGCACAGCCTATTTCAAGCTCATTTTTTACAACTACCATGTTATCAGCTTGTGTTTGGTATCAGTTTAACAGGCCACTTCTTAGCTTTCATTGAAGCACAACTGTGACTCTCTTTGACAAATTAAAGAGGCTGCCTGATCTCTTCAAAGTGGCAATAACATACAGTTTTTAAAATAAACAAACAAATAAATAAATGAATAAATAGATATGGTGCAACTGTTATTGCACCATAGTGTCCTATGTCGGTGTGAGTGTTTCTGAATCAGAGATAATCACCAAACAAGATTTTATTTATAATCATTACTATTATTATTGTTAATGAAGCAGATAAAAAGAGTTTCTGCTTACATTCTGGACTGCATTACAGTTTAGTTACAGTTAAGTTATTTTCACCTTGCGTTTTATTTTCCTGCTTTTTGCCATCACGACAATTTTCTCGCTCACTTCACTGTACAGCTTTTATACCATCAGGGTGCTGGGTCTGCTGCTGGCCAAAATACAGACAGGGCCAGGCCAGCACTCTCCAGCAATTAAATTCAAAAAGCAATCAGTCTAAAAGCACATCCTTTCAACACAATGGGACCATCCTATCCCCAATGGCCAATAACCCATTGCCTGAAACCTGCATATATTGTGGTATTAGACATGTTATTCTAATTAGCAAAAGCTTTTTAGCAAGCTGACAGTTGATGTTGCATTCTCTAGATCAGGCATACACAACATATGGCCTTGAGGCTACATGCAGCCCGGTGACCACTCCATGCTGGCCTGCAACATCATAATTGCTAGAGGTCAACCAATAGTGGATTTTTAAAAGACGATACAATAAAGACAGTTTGGGGCAGGAAAAAGCTGATAGCCGATTAATCAGCTAATATAAAACGACCCTGTGGGAAATGAACTCTGTTTGACTTCATTAGACACTGAATAACTGTTGAACCAAACAACTAAATCAAAGTCATAAAATCAAACTAAATATATAAATATACAGATCACTAAACTTCAAACTAAATAATTAATAAATAAATATGGAACTGAAAATCAGTTGGCGAAAAGCTAAATCTAGTGTGTAAAATAACTCAGTGGGTGGGAGCTCTTCTTATTTTTGGAGCAATGCTTTCTCCTCAAAGTCAGCATTTCCTGTTAAGAAGCCTGATATTGTAATGGAGGAGACAGTTTGTCTGCAATGTTGAGCTTTGCAGTAGAAACAATTTCATGATATTACCTTGGACTTTTGCAGAATTATATTAATTACTGTATAAGACTGTTTCATTATCGTTTACAGTACTCAAACATATTCCTATGTTATGAATATGTTCATTCATATATGAAACATTTAAGTTAATTTTTCAAGTCCTAAGGAAAAGTTTGCCTAAGGACAAAGTCATTTTTGTGAGGAGTTATGGTTTTTAATTTTAGTTCCTACCTGTCAATCATCAGCCACTGTAAGGGCAGAGTTCTGCCTATACTGACAGTTTGTAAAACATCCTATCTGTGCCGACTGATCGGCCAAACCGATTAACCAGTTCACTTATAATAATTACTAATTCATTAATTACTAATTATATAAAGTGCAAATGTTGTTTTCTTTACCTCAAATTAGTGGCAAAAAGTGCCCTCTTGCATTGAAAGAGCAATATTTCAGGCATAAACAGCTGATTACAGGCAATGCTCCTCAGTCCCAGCTGTATTTTGATTGGTCAAGTGACATCAACACCATGTTGCTACCGACTCAAACTGGCAAGAGTGCTAAACAAACACTGGAAGAGGCAGTGGTAAACAGTAAGGTTTATGAAGCTACAGCTATGCAATGCTAACTTATGAGAGATCAGTTTGTCATTATTACATCTATTTCAATGTGCACTAATGCTAAATTCACGTTTTGTTTGTTTGTTTGTGCTATGATCAATAACTACTTGAAGAAGCAGTGTTAAACATGCACCTGTGAGTCATCTCTCAAACTTCTACTGACATCTTCCAAATAAGTTGTGCAACTGTGCTTTGATGTTGCGTAAATGCAAACTGTGTAATGTCATTCTCCTAGTGGCAACTTCAGCCTCAGCTCATTGTTAGTTAAATATGTAGATGCAGAGATTTCTGGTAGGCTCTCCCACACAGCATCACAAATTGTGGAAGTATGTGAACACAAGCATTAAACACAGCTTCCGACTCAAGTAATATAAACTGTCTTCTTCCCCTTCCACTTCTTCTGACATGGCATGCAGATGAGCGGCACCAGGCAACATAAACAAGGAAGTGCACATGAGCAACATTAAAATATATCTAAATTTATAAATGGACTTGACCTAGTATAACCGTAATGATAAATGCTGAACCAAAGCAACTCAAGCTATTTAAAGATATAAGTTAAGATATAAGGTTGGGTTGGAAGGCTGTGTTTGAAGGCTTTTGGACTTCGTTGTTAGCTTAGTGTATGCATACAGGACACAGTAGCACTCCCAGGTATATAAAGCTCTGCAGTCGTCGGACTGATGGCATTTTTGACACAATCAACTGTCATGACAGCAAAAAGTTAAGAACACAATGTTGAAAATAACCAGATCTTTCTTTAGTTTCTAGAGAGCACCACAAAAACAGAACATGTCTTTAAAGATGCAACACAAAACTGCCAAATATCTGACATTTAGTCCGTTTTTTTTTTTTTTTTTTTGTAAATCTCCAGTTCTTTGTTCATGCTTTCAGCCCATTTCCCTCTGTTGCCTTAACGTGACGATCAGAGCTGAAATAACTGTTCTGAATGTAATCTCCATCCAAATGCCCGTGTTACTAATGCGTAATGTCCACATCCTGCTGCGTAGAAGTAAATTTTCAGGTAGATGCTGTGAACTGTGATGTAAATGTTTACAGATGAAAGATTAACATTCCTCAGATATACTGATGACAGTAAATGGGTTCAGGGTTACTGACCAGCGCTGGCAGGTAGGCTGGAGGCCAGGCATACCCACGCCAGGACGTGAAGCAACCCTCTGTGGTAGGCAGTCATGGCGCCCGGGGACACGGAGACTACAACAGATTGATCCACACGTTAGTTCACACTCTGCCAAGTCTGTGACAGGCTTCTGATGTCAGCGAATAACTCTCCGGATGAAGTCACTTCACGTTGTACTCGATCGAATAAGACCAGTAACTACTGTGCTATACCTTTGGTTGTTGTTGTGAAAATATAACATAAATATATGTGCCAATAATAATGTCGTACACCGTACGGCCGTCGAGTGTTAGCATCCTAACGCAGGTTAGTCGCCTGTGTTGCTAGCTACAATGTCTCAGACGTTAAACGTGTCACTTACCTGATGGTAGATGTTAGCTTCTTTATGTAGGATGCGCTAAATCAATACCATGTTTCACCGACGGTGTAAAACCTGACTAAAGGCCGACACAACCGTTAAATACACTCGGTGGGGAGAGGGGGGGAAATGACTGTAAGCGACTGCCGTGGAAACAGACCACCCATTTCCCGTCCGGGTACACTTGTGTCTCAATATTTTGCAGTGCTGCGCCACAGTGTGCAGATTATAAAACATGTGAACCGACTGAAGCAGACACAGAGGCTAACCTGCCTTTTAGCACTCAGTATAAGGATCTGCCCACGTCAAAACTGTCCAATCAGCGTTACTGCGGCGGCAGAATGTTTTTTCTGTAGGATGGCGAAGTCATAGTCTAGTTGAATTGAGTTCATTCTCTACAGCCTTTTCCTAATTTTAGCCGTAACCAATTTATGACTAGCTCTAAACTTAACCCTTACCTAACCTAACCCTTATCCTACCCTTAACCCTAAAATGAACTAATAAGTCAAAATGACCGCTCACGCGACTTCGCCATCCTAGGAAAAAAACATTTGGCGCATGTGGCGCATCGTGTCGTGTGAGGAGCTACATCTTTTTTGTTGTTGGTGGTGTTTTTTCCTCTTTATTGAACAGTGTAAGTCTGTTACAAACAGCCATGAGGACAGAAAGGATAATTAAGGCACATTTATCTTATATGTGCCACATGTGTGTTCAAATAGCCTAAATATGCATATAAAATTAAAAACAAACAAATCCATCACTTCTCCTACAATTTTTGGCATATTTTGGCAGTCTGTGGTCAATAATGTAAATATACTGTTTCCTCTGTCTCACTTCCTCTGTTTTGTTCCTTCTCCCCCTCACAACATCACACATATATGGAGAAACACCTCTCACTACCCGCAGTATATTTTCTCACTAAATTTACTGGCTCAGCCTAATTCACACTCCTCAATTTCCCAAGAGGTTATAGGTTATGCCCTAGGAAATAGATCATAGCGAACAGTAAGTGCGAAACAATTTAATGTCATGTTTTGCATATTAAAATACAATGCAATGCACTTCCTAAGAGGACAGGGAAAACTAATTCCAAATTCAAACAAAATGGACTTAGTTCCGCTGATGTTTCTGCATGTCACAGAAAGTTTTTATCACTTTTTCTGCAAAGTCAGGCCATGGAAGGATACTGAAATGATTAAAATCAGGTGTGACTCAGGAGTAAAAGTGGTTGTCTGGTAATCGAATTGTTCATGGTTGGAAAAGAGTGTATCAAAGTGTCCTTGAGCAAGGCACTTAACCGCTCCTGATGGGCAGTGTGGCACCTGGCATGGCAGCCTCAGCAAGCCGTGCATGTGAATGGGTGAATATGAGCCTACATTGTGAAGTCATCAGCAGACTGGAAAAGTGATACAGAAATGCCATCCATTTGCCATGTAAAAGATTCATCTAATCAAATCAATTGCAAATTAACCAGGGGGCATATGAGCTTCACCTTTAAAGCAGATATACGGTACATGTTGTGTGAGCTACAGATTCAAATTTGCATGATAAAATAAAAAACATAACAATATTTTAAAAAAAAATTAATAGAAAACACATTTACATTACCTACTATGCTCCTACCCAACCCCACTCTCCTGAAGACAGACACTCACGAAAACAAAACGACTACACCACAAACCAATATCAGACTGGATTACTGCATACAGCAACAATATACAATCACACACACACACACACACACACACACACACACACACACACACACATACACACACACGCACGCACTCATGGGAAGCAATTCTGTGTTGCCTAGGCCCACTCCAAATACATGTTATTATAATTCACTGTACAAAAATCTTTAAATCAGAATTAGAATCAGTAATATTTTATTCATCCCCGAGGGATCAGTTGGAGTTGCTCAAATTCTCAAGAGAAGAATATATAAGCATAAGGGAAATTGTAAGAAATATTAAAGAAATAAGAAATATAAAAAATGTGCATTAGAAATTTTTATAAAAAGTATGTGCAGTATGTATAAATATGTGCATTAATCCTAAACTGATTACAAGGTCTGTGATTCAGATGTAAACCACGGTTTCGATGTAGATGTGACTACACTGATTCATTTTCCAAGATGGCGTGCTTCCAATGGCAGGCTTCCAGTTCTGTAGGAATTGCTCAAGTCTGTCAAGTGGATGTAATATTCAGAATTTGTTCAAACTGCAATGACACAGCACAGCATTTAACAGTGATTAACCTCTGAAGAATATATAAACTAATACCATACTGGCAAAACCTTAACATATATGTAACAACATGTGTCATCCAACATTAAAATGCATACTATGGGATTAAGTGTTAATTTAGTGTTAGTGTCAACCTTAGTTTTAATGTTACTCAATAACTCAGACATGTTTGGCCAAGTCCAGAGGGCCTGAAAACATGTGGCTCTGCCCATGTTACACTTCATACAAACTGCACTACACAGTATCATAACTGGATCTTATTATCTGAGTCATATGCAATTTATGAATGATTTTATTATGCGTACACTATGTTTTCCAGTCCCGAGTTGCAGTTGCAGTTCCAATGTTCACTTGCTGTCATTCATTTTCCCCCAGTTGACAGCTTCTTTATAAAAATAACTTAGTATCCTTTTATGACCTGAAGGATTGAAGGAGTAGTTCTTCCTGTAAACCAATTCCTACTTTTGTTAAATAAGAATAATTGATAGAACTTCAAAACTGCAAGTGTCTAAAACTACGTTTCAGTCTAGTCCATACTCTGTCCTCAGCTGGGAGAATGATTTCATTACTGTTGCAACAAACAAATCCCTCATTGCTTTATTGTTTTCTCATGTGCTGCCCTGGCTCTACTAGGGTTAAAACGGCATGTCAGCACGTCAGGATTTGCGCTTAAAGGTAACGGCAAAGTCCTGCCAGTGGCCTGTGGGCGTGTTGAGTAGTTTTTCCTTCCCTCTCTTTCAAATTCTTTCAAAGATAACAGTGGCCACTGCAGACCGAAACATCCGAAGCTGCCTAGTGCACACATTAACAGTCTGCTCTGTCCTTTCTCTGTCCTTGAGCCTCTGCAGTGAGCCAGCATGCACAGCACCAGGCCCTGGCTCTGTTGCACCGAAATGGAACTGAACTTTAATTCATGTCATAAGTAACACCTGTGTGCTATTTCATGTCAAAATGGCTGCTGTGAAAAAGGTCTGTTACCTGGAGGTTGAGACAAACATCCCATTGTATTTAATTTTTTTGGGAAAAAACAAAACTAATTATCTTCTTTAATAAGATCATAACGTCACAATTAAATCTTAACACAAAATCAATATATGTTGGACAGGTCATTTATTAAAATTTACAGTATTTTAAACAGGCATTGATGTAGTCATCTATATTCTCATTCAGTTTCACCATGCGAGGTGCTCATTGTTTGAGGGTTATAATCTCCATGGTAACCGCAGCCTCATCAGACAACCTGGAGCACTGGTCTAATTTCCAGTGTTTGTCTGCCCTACTTTTTCACATCCCCAAACTGTGAATGGTGTTTCATTGCACTGACACAAAACACATTCAGTATGCACAGATAGGCTGTGAATCTCACTCAGAAGCAGCTGAAACGTGACATACTCTCGGCATACACTCTTATTTCTCTGTTTTTCCAACGAAGAAATGAAATTTAGAAAAATGACATCAAAAACCAAGCAAAAATCTTGTCTTTGCCTCGACCTGACTGTCAAAACAGAAACTAACAATTGAAAATTGAATTTAGTTTTCTGTTTTTTTCATTTTTCATTTGGAGAAAGAAAAATCGTGCTGATAAGCATTACAGTTCATCTTCCTCTGACAAAATGAAATATGAAAAAATGGAAAATTGCCGTCAGTTATCTAATTTTTTTTTTTAAATAGCCAGATCATTGCAAAATTAAGATTTTTGCTGCATTTCCCCAGTTTTTATACTTCTTTGTAGGAAAAATAGAAAACAAAATCAAAGATGGCAGCCTCAAATTCTCCTTTGGTGCTGTTATTCCAAGCATTGCACCTGCTGCTGTATAAATGGTGACACTTTGCATAATATGCTCTCTAATTCACTCATTTATACAGATGATGCTCATGAAACACACAAAGCGACACTGGCGTTTTTAACCTGATAGTGAATGTATTATTTGGAACTATATAAAAGAAAATCAATCAGGTAGTTTGTGTAACCAAAGTGCCCTTGACTTCTGCATCATCATCTCTGATATGACTTTAAGTTACTTACTTACCCTGAGTGAAGGGAAATACTTGAGGGGGGAAAATGACTGCATCCTCTTGGGATGGATCATATGTCTGCTTCCCCTTGACACAAAAACACACCCTTCAGTCCAGTGAGGAGCAGGGGCAGCAGGGGGGGGTGGCAGTCTGCTGAGCTGTGATTCGCTGACATCGCCTCTAATTACATCAAGTAGCTTGCTTAGCTGGATGCTTTGTGCTCAGCCTGGGAGAATACAGACTCACCAGACAAGACTATGGGTATGACATGAAGATTAAAAGAGGGTAGGAAAGACTGGAAGAGAGAGAATCACAAGGGTAAAGGAGGGGTAAGAAAGGAAAAAGGGGAGTATCCTGTCTTCTGTGTCCTTCCGTGTTGATGTCAGCATCACACCCAGCCCCCTCCCTCTGTCTCTCTCTGCTTCTACTCATCTGTTTCTGTGGCTATGCTGAGAGGAAGGGCACCTGCCGCTCCCTGATGATTCAGCCTTTCGGCTGCTCTGAGCTCCGCTACAGGACAGGATGTCCCTCCTGCCACTGCAGTGCCTTGCTGCTGTATCCTCAGCACTGTTACTGCAGCTGCAGCCAGCCAACACATTTATAATGCCTCTGCTTTTCAAGTGTGCAGGTGAGTGAGCTGCTGCTATCCCGTGATCGCTCGGTAGCAGACCATGCAGTAGATTTAAGTGGAGAAATCTAATTCTGTGTTTGCGCTTGCAGGCAATTTGATGTCTATTTATAGATTTATATGTGCATTTCATGAGAGTAAGCCATGAGGACAAACCTGAGTAAGGAGTTCCTTTCCCTCCTATGCAGAAGGCTGCCTATGTATCTCTCAGACTGTTAGCGGGGTCAGCCTTACACGGAGCAGCATTCTTATTCCAGCCCCCACACTGTGGCCTGATAATGAAAAATGCACTTTATGGGACCTGCAGCAGCCAGTGACTGTCTGATGCTCTGAGTTAATAGTAGTGGTGTTCAGAGATCCTTCATCTGGCAAGAGTTGGGAGAGATGACTGAGGGAATCGAGGACTCCTCTGTAGGGCTGGTAGTCCCTCCCGGATCAGCTTCCCCCACCGGCTCTATTGCTTTTACCGGACAAGCTGCTGAGTTCAAACGGGAAGAGACAGTGGCAGGTGGCGAGGGCAGGGAAGAGTGTCCAGAGGGAAATGCAGAAGAGGGTGGTGGTGTAAATGAGGAGCGATCAGGGGCCCTGGGAATTCTGGGATTGGCAAGGATGTGCTGTGTGTGCATAGAGATGGAACAAATTCAACATTGTCTGCATTCTGAGAAAATCTGCATTCTGCCCATTCTCGCCTGCCTCCTAAGCCTGGCCCTCTGCACCGCTGGCCTCAAATGGGTGTTTGTGGACAAGATCTTTGAGTATGAACCACCAACACACCTAGACCCTAAACGCATTGGACAAGACCCTCTTATTATATCAGCTGACCCCGCACTTGGACTCCCTGTGTCATTTCCACTCTCATCTTCTTTCGCTGCTTCCTTGACCACAACCATCATCACTACCACTGCACATCCTGGAGTCTTACTGAAGGAGAAGTCTACAGGAGGATACAGGCCTCAGTTGCATAGAGGAACTCAGTTCACCCCTTCTTTTGCACTGACATACCAGGCTGACCAACCCACACAGTCTGGCATCTCCACTGTCCCAAAGCAGACCCTCTACCCTCAAACTACTGTGGAATTTAATGGCATAATCATTCCTACAGTCTGTAAGTACATACAACTTGTTAATCAACTCCACTGGGATTTTTGTCCCTTTTTAGACAGATTCGATACCATTTGTTTAAAGTTTTGCCACTGACATATGTAGGATGATGACTGGCTGGTGGTTATGAAGATAGAATTAGATGGATGTTAATATATGTTGCATTTTCACTGAAAGCAGACATGCTATGATTTGTAACATATAAGGCAATTTAAAGTACAACTATACCTATATAGGTGTGCAAGAAACTATAAAATCATGACTGAGAATGTATGTATATATAAAACAATCACTGCACTACTTTTGGATAAATTAGTATATTACAATTACTACATCCATTTTACCTCCTTATCCAGGGTTTTTTAAACTTTCACATTTTGGACCCCCAAGTTGACTTTCAGTAAGCTGCCCCATATATATCCCCATATCTATCTATCTATCTATCTGTCTATCTATCTATCTATCTATCTATGTCTGTGTGTGTGTGTGTATCAGCTATATATATATATATATATATATATATATATATATATATATATATATATATATATATATATATATATATATTTATCTATCTATCTATGTTTCTTTCTTTTTTGTTTTTACTAATATTTGGATACTTTTCTTAATTTGAATGAAACAGAACAGAAATCAAGTGAATTTGTGCAGCTTGATGACACACTTGAACACTGACAAATGGTGATGATATTAAACGATAGAGAAGATGATCCGTCATACGTTTTCTGTATCGTAACCATTTCTAGTGAATTAAATTACAGAGTGGAATTAAACTATTCCTCGTTTTGCTAAGGACCTCCTGGAAGCCCATCAAGGACACGTGGGGGACCCTGCCCCTTTTGAAAACCACTGTGCTAAACTATCCATGAAACAAACATGACATACAAAGCTAAAGGCATGGTGCCATTGTGTTTATTCTGTTGTTCTTCCAGTAGGTTTTAGGGGGTAGGAAACATGCAAAATGGTTGCAGATTTGCAGTCACATGAAAACATGCAAATCAATAAATGATGCATGACTTCCTAAAACAAAATGCTGTGGGGCATTGAGACTTCCTCTTTCCAGTCTGAGCTTTTATTTCAAGGTCAGTGTGTGCTGGAGGCTAATTGATTTCTCTGAGCCGAAAGGAAAGACAATCCCAGTGATTATGCCCGTCTAGTAGAGGCACGTGCAGAGTGGTATTTTTTTTTTTTTAAGTCTGGAGCATTTGCTCCTTTTGGTTGCTTCATTTTGGCACATGAGAACAAAGCATTTCAAACACAGCAAACACTAAAGTACTGCACCAAAATGCCTGAAACTGTGACAAAACATAAAAAACAAGCCACCTACAGGAAATGAGCCCCAAAATGCAAAGTTTTGTGGGTATAAGGAGACTTATGTTGCAATCTGGCAGTCAGCAGTTCCTCATGTTGGGGAAGCCAGACAAAATAAACTAAGGGCAGACCACAGTCTGGACAAACGCTCTTAATCTGTGACTTCTTCATCCGTTCTTAAAGTGATAGTTAAGGTATTTAGTGTACCTCAGAATCTCAGTTTAACATCTTGGCATCTTTTCACTTCACTTGCTTTTATTTTTTAAAAATAAATATTTCTTGATTAGTTGCACTAAAAGGACAATGATGATGTCATTACTATGCAACCAGATTTAAAATACATTTGGACCAACACATTCCTACAAAAATTACACAGTTTTGTCACAAAATCTGAATGGGGCCTATACAATTGCAAAAGGACAAAAATCATTAGGAAATCTCATAAATGCACCAAACACGACACAATGCACCATAGACACATATCTATATGAATGAAGCAACAGTCCCAGAAATAAACTATATGTAATTCAATTACAAAATACAGATTGATCTTAATGTTCTCACATAATAGAAGATTCTGAAGTTATTACATGCCTTCACGACCACAGTTACATATTAAGCTACAAAATTTTTCAATTGCAAAAAATTTTCAATGTCCATGGGAAAGGCAGTTAAACACCTCTGAAACAAATGTATGCCTGGGTTTGAAAACAGCATTCTTGACACTCAAGTCAGTGTTCATTTGTTGGACTTTGACTTCATGTGAGGCATTTAAACTAGCTCCACATTTCTGAAGAACCTGAACAGTTTCTTTTACCCAAACAGTTTTTTTTGTTTGTTTGGGTAAAAGATAACCACTTAATCAAAACATTCAGCTCAGTCTCAGAAAGAGTTGTGCTAGACAGATTTTAAGCTACCTCTTTATTCAGAGCTTGCTTCTGAGGGTTCTTTCATTTACCACCTCTTTGCCTCTACTGGTGGCAGGTGGCATTGTTTGCTTCTTGGAGGTTTTGGTGCATGGCCCAAAAAAAGCCACAGTGTGTTCTGTCGATGAGGATGTGCTGGAGCTGACATCGGAGGCCTCCAGCTCTCTCTCCTCCCCTTGCCAGAAAGTCTTGGGTCGATGTGGGGAAAAGGATCTGTCTGTGTGCCAGGGGTAGACCATGTTGTGTCCCTCCATCTTAGATCTTCTAAACTCCTCTCAGAAATGTGTCCATCTTGACCTAGGGTTCCGTCTCCATGTCCATCAATTCACATCTCCTTGTTTAAAAAGGTCTTAGATGGCAGGTTTTGGAGCAGACTGCTGTAGCTTCTTTTCATGAAAACTCAATAATGAGGAACATCAGGTCCATAGAGCAGCGGTTGAGAATTTGACACCATTTATCTCAGAAATAAGAATCCTGTTTCCCAATGGTAGGCTATATTTGGAGGTGTAGACCTCTCAGTGTTTTACTCTGTGGTTTGTATAATACTCAGTGTCACCGAGGGTAGGTTAAGGCAAATCTCTCTCTGTTTAAGGGATTTGAGTCAATTTAAGCAGTTGAATATTTGCATTAGTGACATTGGAAAGTGTCAAGTGAGTGAAAGTCAGAGGTACAGGTGGACTGCTGAAAACAGGATAAGCTGAACGCTTAACTTAAAGCTGAATGGCTGGGAAGGCTTGTAGAGCTGAACATTCCACAGTGATTTTTGATGGGAAAAAATGTGAAACTGTGTAATAACTGGATCACATAGAAATGTAATAGCTATTCCCAACTAAGCTGATTGAATAATGATGATCTTTTAAACCAGATGGTTGATGAAGTTGAAACAATACTTGAAGTAACAGTAGTTTTTCAAGCAGTAGCTACAATTGTCGCCTAGCAGTTTCAGTACGCATTTATTTCTTAATGTCGCACAGTAATCAATGCATTGAAAAAAATGTAAAAATGTAGTAGTTATACTGAAATAGTAGTGGCATGAATGGTTGTAAAAATATTAAAAGTAGAGGCAGTAGTGGTAGTAGTAGTCATAGTTGTAGTTGTAGTTGCAATCATAGGCGCCTGAGCAGTGGAACAAACGTTGTATCTGCATCTCCACTTAGTGGGCGAAAAAAATATTCACTTTTGCGCCCCCACTTTTCATTCAAATGGAAATGGGACTTTCAGTGGAAATAACTGCGTGTGTATTGAGGAGAGCAAAAATGGATCATGTGCAAGAAGCGTATGTGAATTTGTAGCCAACATTGCAGGGAAAATATCACTGATTTTTCTTTTTCCCGAGCAAATGGTCCTTTATTTTCAGAAGAAAGGTTAATGTGGTTACTGTGCCATAGCAAACATCTGTGACATTTTCTACTATGTTCAGACTTAATCTGAATTGTTCAATCACTGATTAGCACTGCCTAATCAAAATGTGTGACTGATTATATTGGCCTTGTGTAGGTGTTCCAGAAGGGGGTGCATGTTGCCTTCTCCCCCCAGTATACACTGTGGTCTTAAAAAATTCAGAGGGAGTGTGGGGGTTGGGGTGCTTTTGAAACATTTTTATTCATGAAAATAAATCAGAACCACAGTGGGCTTATATAGATTATGGAGCCTATAGTGGCTTTCTTAAAGCTGTCACAACATTTATAGAACAATTATGAGCTGAAATGAAACAATTATGAAACTTGAGCTTGACCACTGCATTTGCAGGAATATTTTAACCCATTAAAAAAATCATGTGTCATGCTTTGTTCTCTCCTCATCCGGACACATAAGAGATGTGATCATATACAACAAAACAAAAGGTTAAACGTTAATTTAACATGCCAGAATTAAATCCACCAGCACTCAGTGGTCAGATTTGCCAATATGCTTTGTCATTGTTGCAAGTCACTGTTTAATTCAGCTCTTTTCTGCTCTCCTGTGGAGGCTCATCTGCAGCGTGCTGCCCCTCTTTTCCCTACATCTCTGTAGACCTCCGAGCATGGATGGAGGTGACCCCTGGTCCATTCACTGCATCATCACAGAGTCTAGATGCAGAGTCATCTCTGTTGTCACTCACTGTAAAGTCCATTTCTGATTTTATTGTTGTTTGCACTATAGACTGCTCTCACATTGTAGCACTTTATTTCGATTTTTTAAATAGCCTATTTTTATTTTAGATGCTCTGTGGGTGAAGCAGCATAAATCATTATGAGGGGGATAAATTTTAGTTCCCACAAATTCAATAAAGTCAGCAGAAGCAGGGATATATAGACCAGAGGGGGGTGGAAATTCCCCCACCCCCAAATCATATCCTGCTCCTGGGGAAGAAGCATTGTCTTTCTGTTAATGTATTTTGTATTATGTATGTATTTTGTTATGTATTTTGAAATTTTTAAGTTTGGATTTATTAAGAAAAACCTGTTTTTGTCTGTACCTAGCATATTATGTGGAGCAGCCTAAGCTAATTACAGAGTGCAGGCAGCATAGCATTCTCATTGCCAGTGTGGCATGGGGGTCACCATTTTGCACAAATCAGCATATGTTACTGGGTGATGCAATTACACTTAAAGAACCACACCAGTGATTTTGAACATATGCAGAGGTATTACTTCATAACATATATTCAAAGATCGATTTTAAAATTTGAATTTTTGGCTAAATAATGTTCTGCTTCACAATGGAACTAATAATTTGCTGTGTTAAGCAAACATTTCCCTGCCCATGTAAGTGACACCCAGTGTGCCCTGGTAAGATCTCCTGTTATTTTGCCTTTTCTCCAAAACTGTTTTGTTTACTACTCCTACAAATTTAATCCATATTCCACCAAGTCTTGCACAGACCATATCTGGACCGGTGCACACATGCTATGGAACATGTCGTAACTTTGAATGCAATATGAATGAGATATCGATTTCAAAATTGGGATCTGTTTGAAAGTATTCACTAAGCTCATGCAGCAATGCACATTGCATTTCATCCATAGGTGTTACAGATGTTAAAAGTTTGCATAACTGGCCGCACTGATTTGCATAAAATTTAGTATACAATCCAAGATCATATCAAAGTCGATGCATAAACTTTGGTAATGACAACTTAAAGTGGGTGTGGCTTGTTATCAATATGGACACAGGTATTCCTCAGATACTACATATCATGTTTTATACGGTGTTCAGATGTGTCAAACAGTGACTCTGAAGTCATATTCAATAACTTACTGTAATCTGGACTGTATGCACAACATTTTCTATTTCTCCTAGAGTTGGATCAAACCTAAAAAATTTTGCCTGAAGTCAGGAGAACTGAGTGTGATTTTTTTCAAGATTTTATCACCAACATTTTGGTGATAGCACCATACATACATATTGTTGTAAACATTTATGTTTACAACATTTATGTTTTATACTAACAAAAATGCCCGTCATTTCCTTGCCTCCACAGTGACTTACAATGTAAGTCACTTTTTCTGGGGATGCAAAGCTGCTGGTTGAAATCCCAGGGTATCTAATAGAGCCTGGATACCTGACCCAAGCCCATCGGGACCTGTCGGGACCTATCGGGACCCACTGGGACCCACTGGGACCCACTGGGATCCATTGAGACCTGTTTGGACCTGACTGGATGGACCGGGTTCGGACATAAATGTAGAAATTATGTTCGGGTTCAGGTCAGGTTGGTTCATGTTGGCTTTATTTTAGTGATATTCTGGTGTAAAATAAATAAAACCTACAGTCTGTTCTGGGCAACACTCTGTATAGTGCTGGAGTTTACATGATGATACTGAAGGCAACACGTAGGCTATTTCAGATGTTAAATGTAACCTAGAAATGGAGGACAAGCAAAATCTGGGGCTTGGGTCGGGTCCAGACACAAAAAAAGAATGCCTGTCTGGTTCGGACAAAAATATGAAACCCAATCCACACTCTAGTGTCTACGTCCTACATGCAAAACTGTGACATTTTTTGTGCAAAAGTTGTGAATCAATTCATAGTTACATTAAGACCAGAAAATGTTTTCAAAATGTTTATCACCAGCTTTGCGAGCTATGACCAATGTTCAAATTAAAGACTGTAGTGTCTAGAGAATGTCTCTAAAGATGTGAAAATTGATTAATAGGTGTTGGCAATAAAGACAAAATATTGATTCTTTGGCACTGTAAAAGCAGAACAGTACAGTGGGTAGAGTGCTTACCTTTCAACCCTGAGGTCATGGGTTCCAATTCGTGTAATGCGTTTATGCCCCACATGAAAATTAAAGGTTATACTGAAGTATTTTTCCTTTGAATCTTATAAAATAACATGCATTCAATTGTTCTGAAGGTCACATGTACAGTTGCTTATTGTACTTGCACACAGTGAACTGCTGCCACTCCCATTTTGATTAGACTAGATGTCCGCTGCTTTGCATTTTGTTCAGTTTTTTGTTTTTTTTCTACAAAATTTGTTCAAACTACACCAAATTTTTGCACCAAAATTTTCACAGACCAAATCTGAACCGGTACAAACAAAGTTGTTCCAATTTTTGATAGGCATTGGCTTTCACTGCAATTTGCATTCTAAATTTGAAGGTGAGGCAAATTTTAAGTTTTTTTTTAGTTTCCCATAACTCATGAATGTAATGTGATATCAGCCTGAAATTAGAGACACCATTCAGGGGTGTTCACTGAGCTTATGCATCCAAGTGCATTGCATTTCATACCCAGGGGTCGCCACAAAAGCAAAAAGTTTATATTGTGTAAATGGCCACATGGATTCATAAGAAATTCTGTATACACAATCTAGCACTGGCGGATATGGGGACACTGGGGGAGTGGTGAATGCCCTCTAGCAGGGTGCAAAATTTATCATGTGGATTGAAGTTTGCGTAGCCCATAGAAATGCTCAGGAAATCTGTCGTTCAAATGAAATTAACCTGATCCATCGGGACGAATTTTCTCTTTATAATAATCCTATGTCTGTTATGTTGTAGGATATTAATGCAACGACCAGCAGTTATACAGCGTTAGTAAGAGGTGTAGGCTATTAATTCAGGCATAGGACTGAATGTACTATTGTTGTTAAGGTGTGCATATGAAGTGGTTCAAACCAGACCCCCCGCTCCCTCCCAATAAGTTAGGCTAATATCTTGCTAGCATTTTGATATAATCTCAGATGTAATCTGCACTGTCCCTGTTGTTTTATTTTTCAAAGTGGCCTTTAGGTTAGTTGTTTAATCTTACATCCATTCCACCTGTACAGGTTTTAGCCAAAGCCCCATTCCAATGTTCAGATGTCAGAGGGGGCTAATATAATCTGAGTTGTAACCCTGGCATCCTCCTACTACTACCTATACTTTCTTCATGTTGTTAAGTTTTACCATTACTATTATGTGTGAATTGCTTTTTCACATACTTTAAGAATGGGCTTAGGAGATTGCATATTGCCAAGGAGCTGAGAAATGCGGTCAGAGGCAGCTGGTCTTTGACAGGGCGGCTCCAATGCTGCAGCAGTCAGGCTGGAGAGAAAGATAAAGGGATGTTTGGCTGGGCATCCTCTCACTGCTAGCTGTCTGTTGGCTTATCTTGCAGAGCCTTAGTTTAGTTTATTACTGGGAGTCTAGTGCATACGTATCAGTCACATAGTGCCTTCAACATTTAAAGGCATTGCCTAGTTTTTATATTTGGGTTTTATAACTGCAATTTAAAAAACAAACAAACAAACAAACTGAACAATCCTTTAAAATTGCAGAACAATATATCTTGTTTGCGTGATGTTGAGGTGGGTTAATTCCATTCAAGGCAAGAGGGCTACTGGTAGTGCTGTGTTGGTAATACAGTTATAACACAACATTATATACAGTACAATTATATTCAGTTATTATAATACAGATATTGTTATTTGTTCCAGACGAGGACTATTTCATCATAGATAATGCATCATGTCGTGTAGTAGGAGCCCTTTTTATTTTTTCGCCCCTGGCCTTCCAACAGCCTGAGTCTGCCACTGTGATCTAGGTTCATGTCTCAGTTGATGCATAAAATTTGATTCATTGATTAGAGAGGGTATGGCTTATTACAACAAATCTTAATTTCCAGACATTTCACAGTCTCCTGTAGGGCTTTAGGGTCTGCCTGTAGGCTGTTAGTTGGTAACTCACCTCGTTTGAACAATTGTTCCAAAGACTCTACTCATCATGACGGACCTGTGCAGGCTGGAACATGTTTCCCAGGTCCTCTGTCACTGTGTGGTGGTTTGGCTATGTGGCCCTGGAAATGGTGACCTGGAAGACAAGAAAATATTAATTAGTGGGCAAGTTGGAAGCTTGCACACTCATGATCTTCCTACTATTTCTTTCTTTCTTTCTTTCTTCTTTCTTTCTTTCTTTCTTTCTTTACTTCTTTCTTATTCGGTATGTTTTTTGGCACATAACTACTTCCACATACTTAGTGCTAAAAATTTCATTCAAACTTTAAAAAATTCATCTTCTTGGTGTGATGTTTGCTTGTATTCAGCTTTTTGAAAACTTAAAAACTTTTTGAATTATTAAGCTTTATTTACACTTTTTTCCCCATAGGAAAGAATGGGACAGCTGCTCCAAAATTCAGCAATATTCAACGATTTGTTAGTGTGTCATACTTTGAGCTAGAAACTTCATTCTAGTTTTAAACTGTTCAGCTTGTGGCTTAGAATTTTTCGAATTTTCAACCTTCTCAGAGCTTTTACAACTTTTTTTTTTTTATTGATAATTGTTTTCACTATTATTTTTATAATGGAACTTAATGGGACGTGACTTCAAACTCACCCATTTTCACAGTCTTATTCTGCTTTCATAGTTTAGTTACAGACGTCATCTAAACTTAAAATGGTTGAGCAGAAGTAGTAATTTAAAGGTTTAAAGCAACTTTTCAATATCTTTCATTGTTTTTTAGAAAATATTTTTTTAGTTTTATGCTTTTTTTCAGACCTCTTCAGATTTTACATGAGTGCGTATGGGGCAGCTTGCCCACGCAGTTTCCCCAGAAACTGCACTTTTCTAGTTTAGAAATGTCATGCTAAGTTAAAATTATATGTGGTAATGCTGTATCAGTAATAGAAACTGGTTTTAGTCTTCTACAGTAACAAGAAAAGACTTTATATTACAAATAGAATTCACAAATGTATTAGTATCTTGAAACAGCTATGTTTCCTCTTCTTTTTCTCCATCTTTATCTTCTTCACAAAGATGAATCACATTTTTGAGGGACTAAAGGTGCCTAAAAATTCACAAAACTTTGTACATTTGTCAAAGTGGTGAAAATTTTATAGGTCTTGCATTGGGTTGGTGAAATGGCTCCAGAGCGCCCCCTACAGTGAAATTGCCCTTACAGTATATTTCACCTACATGTATGAAATTCAGTAGGCACATATAACATGGCCAGACTTACAAAAAAGTCTCTTGGAGCCATTTTTGCCATTTCCAGCTGTTACACTTGAACAAACTTCTCATAGAGGTTTAAACCAATCAACCCCAAATTTTGTCTGTGACATCTAAACGCCATTGTGATGCTAAATAGAGAAGCTTTGAGTTTTCGTTGAACAGCATATCCGTGGCAGCATGGCAAATTTCTGTGTTTCACTGTGAAAGAAGCAGTTGTTGTAACTCAAATCTACATCGTCTAATCTTCCCCAGACTTCACAAGTTTGATAAAAGTCCAGGCCTGAAGACATCTACATGCCAATATTCAGTTACAGTCATAGTGTTACCTATTGGCAACAGGAAATGACAAGTTTTATACTCTGGTGTATGACCACATCCACCTCAAACATGATATGAGTCTACATGTGTGAAATTTGGTAGCTGCATGTAACATCCCTTTACTTACAAAAAAGCCTCTTGGAGCCATACCCTAAACCCAACAGGAGGTCAGCCATTTTGAATTTTTGGGCAGTTTTTGCCATTTCCAGGCATTATACATTAACAAACTCCTCCTACAGATTCTACCTGGGAGACTTTGAATTTGGTGTGTGACATCTCAAGAGCTTTGTGATGCTAAATTGTGAAGCTTTTGAGTTTTTGTTGAATGCCCTGGAAGTGGCATGCCGGTTAATTTGCATGATTTGCCATGAAAGAGGAACATGTTCTAACTCCAAAGTACAATGACCAGTCTGCCCCAAACTCTTCTCCTGCTTGATAAAGCCTGATTATATGTGACAAACATAATCCGACTTACATGAAATTAAATCGTGTGGTCTACATGATATGCAGCAATGGAATGTGGATCATGGAAGTGATACATAACTCCTTGCATCATGTGACCTTCATGAAAATGCATGTCAGGCAACCTGAACTAAATATATTGCTGCATTAATGACCCACTTGTGTATCGCTGTATACTGGCAACAGGAAGTCAAGTCTTATATTACAAACTTCTTTTGATTTACATGAAATTTAAAGTGTGTTTTATACTTGATATGCAACAACATAATGTACTCTAAGTGTGTGTTTTCTAGCACCAAATAGTGGACACCTAGGAGACATTTAGGGATATAATACAATGTCCACTAGTCATGAAAATGTATATCTTTACATCATATTTAAAGTGTGTGGTCTACATTCAGGTTAGTGATTAGTTTTGCCACAGGTGCCGCTCCTTCTGCATGCAAGGTGCAAGGGCCCCTTCATCGCTGCTTTATAATAATACTTGTGATGGCAAAGGCAGGGATAATTGGAAATGGAATCAGTTTAGCAAATGAAGAATCCAGGAAATTGGTCTTAACCACACTAGCTCTGGCACATAGTGTCTCTTGCTCCATCTGCGAGATTGGGGTGCCATTAGGATATTTACTGGCATGGGCTGCATTAGCCCCCCTGGTGTCAGCTCCAGTTTGTTGATTGTCAAACTTGATATAGAGAATGTGGTGTCATTATATTCCTCTACACCAATCAATTCTCCTAACGCTACATTTCATAGGCTGTCTGAAAAGGCAACATTATATATGATTGCACATGAATGTAAGTTCAGTTTAAGAACAACCATAAATTGTTATCAATTCATCCAGCTTTGTCCACTGGAGGCTGAATGGCACTTAGTGTGCTAGTGATGTTGATAGATTTAATTGAGTATATATTTGCCAGGCGGGTAATTCAGCTGTTCAGATGCATTGTCTCAGATGTGCATTGTCTCACATATGGTGCTACAGATTTTTATATAGTCATGTTGAAGGTCAGGATGGTCCTCTGAGCAAACTGAGCTGTTAAGATGATCTTCTGTTTGTTCTCCCTTACTTATTTAGCTCAGGATTTCAATTCCTTTCCATTAGTTTGCCTTTGGTTCAAGATAAGAATGATTGTTGTGAAAGTTTTCCATAAGCCTTCTGTGCCATCTCCACAGGCCTGGTGACACTCAGGGCAGGATGGCTGGTCAAAGATGCAGCGTCTCCTCTATAGTTTCAGCTGAAGATCATCAAAAAGGAAAACTCCAAAACCTGAGAATATGTCATGAGGAAAAGCAAGTTATTAGTGAAGATTTTTCTTAGCAGTGTGTTTCCTAGTGAATGCATTGTATGTTTCATTAACCATTATTTTTGCATAGGTAATTTATATAAATTTAGTTTTGGTTAAAAAATATATTTTTCACAGCTAGTCTGGGTGTAAAGTATGCTGAGAATGTTCTACCTCCAGTGTCTTTGTTATTTTTATTATTGTCCAGAGTCAAGGCGACGAAGGGCGTCTGGTTTCATCGTGCTGAATCCATCAGTGATAACATGTATTTTTCATCTGTTCTCCCTTTTTGTCACTACTAAGTGTTGCTGCTGCACCTGTAGCTGCAGTTTTCACCACATAAGGAAAATCAGGAGCATCACCATAATTTTGCAGAACCTTTCTCATTTTTTCTTCCATGTACATTATGGCTTCATCTAAACTTAGCAACTATTGCATAACTTTGGTCTTGAAGGACTTTACCTGTGATTTTACATGTTTAGAGTAATATCTACAAGATTTATATAACTCACATTTATGCAAATCTTTTCCTGAAACAAGCAGTCATATTTTAGAATGCTTATATCATTATCACTACCCTTTATCCATACCATACCATAACACTTTATCTATATAGCACATTTAAAAACAACAAAGTTGAACCAAAGTGCTGTACAGGTTAAAAGACAAAACAAACAAATAACACCTAAAAACAGAAAACATACATGGTGTCACATGAGCAGTCACTCAGGCTATGTTATGTATCCAGCCATTATATTCCATCCATTTCACTATGATATGGAAATGAACTTCCTGAAACTTCAAACTTTCTTCACACCGGTATTCTGTGAGTGTTGTAAAGTTGTCATTGTTAGTTTTCCTAGAAGAAGCAGCGATTTGATGTGATTTGATGACTTGAAGCTGGTGGAGTGAAATGGCCTCTGCCAGAAAAACTCCCTGGGCAAATCTTGGTTTACACAGTGAATTTTTAATTCTGTGGTTATGAATGGCGATGATGTTGATAGCCGCTCAAGTAGAACATGTCAAGTTGTTGTTTGTTGTCTTTTCAGTTTTTGTAGTCATATGTAGGTTAACACAGGGTCAGCAATGCAATGAATTGTGCTGGAAGAGGGTCAGGTCAGCTTTATAGTACACAAGACTAGGTCAGAACCTAGTACATGGCTGGGCCGCGACTACATTTATTAAGTATCTGTTTTGAAGATTTCAGCATCTTTATCTAGTCTTTGCCCCTTTGCATTAACACACACATGCAGACATGCACACACACACACACACACACACACACACACACACCCCACTGTCGTTCTCACTCAGTGTCTTACAGAAAGCAAGATTCAAATTTCAGTAAATCTCTTAGGCGGCTCTCAGGCAGGACTTAAGCCTCACTGAATCAGTGCGTCAGCTGGAGCCTGGAGCCTTCTCTGTGTGAGGCTCACGGTTCTCAGCAAAAATAGACTGGAAAATGATCTGCTGCAGTCATATTGACAGCATGCCAGCAACATTACATAACTGACATGAAAAAAAATCGAACTTTTTACAAACTATTACTGAAATTGCAAAAATGAACAGCAAACTAACAGCGCCGCAGCAGCACTGCTGTCTGTGCGGACACACACGCGTGCGAGTCGCAGCAGGTCAGTGAGGCAGCCATCACCCACAGGTCGAGGTAACTACTCTGACCTGGGCATGACTGTTCATGTGAAGCCGCCATTTTGTGCTGGTGCTGTTGGGGATGTCCCATGAAGTGTAATACAGGAGCTTGACACTTGACAAATTTACATCAGGGGCTGTTTCTCAGTGCCGGGACTCTAACTCTCTCTCTGCCCCTCCGTCTCTCTCTCTCTCTCTCTCTCTCTCTCTCTCTCTCTCTCTCTCTCTCTCTCTCTCTGCTGTGTGTTTAATACATTTGGAATGCGCACTGATTCATTTTGAAAGAGAACAGTCAGTAGGGAAAGTCCAACACATGTTGCCATGTTCCTGTATGTTCCTGTATGGTCTACCAGATGGTAGCAAGGAGCAAACACAGATGTAGATGTTTCAACCAAAAACTCATATTTAAAAAAAAAGAGATTTTGATTAGATGTTGTGAAACCCATATATGTTGGGTGATGCAATTATGCTTCAAAGTGATTCTGAATTTATGGCAGTTTTAATCACAATTTACATTGAAACAAAACGTTTTACAAACCAGGCTGGGGCACTAAGGATTTCACAACATATATCCACAATGCCTCAATTTCAAATTTGAATTTTTGGTTGAAACACCCACTTTATAATGTCTGTCCCTGTGGACTGTTTTCAGGCGGAGAGACTGTTTCATTCTGCCTAATTTCGAGTCATTCAAGTCATCAAAATGAACAGTGCTGTGGATGTCTCTGAAAGTTAATATCAGAGACTTCAAAGGAACCTGAGAAGGAGGTGTTACCCACCCAGTCTCAAGTCTGTTGAGGATGGAAGGCTCACATCAGGCAGAGTGGAGTGATAACAGGATATCTCTTTGGGCCAGCTGTCTTCCTGGGCCTTCCTGTGCAAAATGTCGTGGTGAACATGGATGTGACAGTCACAGATGAGTTCAGTTCAGCAAATGGCCTGAGGTCATGAGGTCATGAGGTCATGAGGTCATGAGGTCGCAAGATGTTGCAATCAGGACTCAGCCTTAACATATGGTACGTGTGAGTCAGTGGGGTGTCCTGTATGATGTTAGTAACTAAAAAGCACTCAGTAGAGGTCACACCTATGCCAACACAATGCAATTGTCAAGATATGCCAGTTCCACTATTCACCAAAAATTAACCACACCCTCTGCCACACCTCGGGCTCTATTTTCGCAGACCAGGTGAGGCAGGGGCGCAGCGCAGCGCAGCTGGGCCAACTGGGTGTGGCCAAGTGGATTTTGCAATTTTGGCACGCCATGCGCCATGGCGCAACTACTGCGCCGTTCCTCCTACCGGCGCAAGGGAAGAGAGAAGGCGTGGAGTGGGTTTGACACCGCAGATTCACTTTAAACCAATCAAATGAGCCCCTGTCCTCTCCTCTGAAATGCGCTGCGCGAAGGCGTAATGAACGTTTACACAATTGACGTGGAAGTAGAGAGCAGCAGCATCACACACTCAGGACAATGAGGCCAGTTGCTGGAGTTACCTGCCATCCATCCATCCATCCATCCATGCCTCTATCCTCACATTCGTCTTCCTCAGTCCCGTCTTTCCATTACCTACCTGCCTCGCATCTCTCTTTCCAACTCTGTCACCGTCTGTCAAAGTTATTGATTTTTACGAGCAAATATACATTTAACTGTGAAGCCCCCATTTTTAATGAATGTTTTTACATCAAAGGATAATCCTCGCGATCTTCATATAAATACATGTTTGTTTTGCAACTTTCAACTCCATCACTCACTGATGCAACTACACACTAGAGATTAAAACAAAATCCGGTTCATGAAAGCTTTTACATTTGCTGTTCTAAACGCCCAGTGTCTGGCAAGGAACCGATGCATTTTACATTTTCGGTATGTGTGGAATCAGGGTTTCCGTTGGAAAAAACTGGCACCGGACAACGTGACCGGCAGGTTTTCAATTTACCGGACAAATGTTCCGGTCAAATATCTGAATTTATTGAGCTTAAAATTATATGCAGACTATATAAGAATGATATCAAGGCATGTCAATTTATAGTGTAATCTTTTTATTGAAAAGTAGGCTATATCAAATAAAATGAGTGCCGTCAATTGACTCACGTGCGTAACGTCTAAAATAAATAAATAAATATTGCACAAGCCTGTGCTCTTTTAACATGAACATTGCATACAATTGCAAACAATTGCAACTACAATTTGCAAACAAAAAAACGGGCTCATACCATTTTAATAACGCAGCGTGCTGCCACCTTGAAATCAAATAGATGCAATAAAAACTTAATTCAGCAGCTGAATTAAAATCGAAAGTCTCAAGTGTCTCTCCGCAACTTGCAATGCGCATCAGTCTTGTGACCTTGTTCTCCCCCAGGCGACTTCGCTGTGCTGTTTTTTAAAAAAATTAATAAATAAAATTACGTGGAAATTGACTGTTTTAATAAAATTCAAATTGTGAATATTTTCACAGGACATTTAAAAATTACTGGACTTTGGCAGATTTTACCAGTCAAAGTGCGGTGATTACCAGATAATGGAAACCCAGTGTGGAATATTTAATATGGAAGAAGAACTGTGTAGTTAACAGGAGCAGCGCCAGACAGCATGACTGGAAAAAAGACATCACCGTACTGGACACACTGTTTGACTGACAGGTGATCAAGTTGGGTTTCCATTGCGCTGCCAAACGGTGCCAATCTCCTTTGATTTGACATCAGTTGTGACGGGACAGTCGATATGGAGATACATTTATGTGCTGATTGAAATTATTGCATTGAATTGTGTTTTTTGTGGATATTTATTGCATTGTTAATGTGCCTGACAATCTGTGAGGTTGTGGTGACGTGTGCGCACTGCCCGTCGGTCAGCCAAAATTCCACTGCGCCAGCCCCGCTGCGCCTTGCGCCGAAAGTAGACGTGGTTTCAGATGGCGAGCTTTGGGCGCCAAAGCATTTTGGCACGAAAATGTCACTGTGCCAAGCTGAATCTGTCGGCACCTCCCCCTGCTGCGCCGCCACTCCCATCTCGGCGCCCCTCGGGTTGCGCTGGTCCAAAATACCTCTGTGTGGGGTGCGCCTCACTGCGCCACCCTGCGCTGCGCCGGGAAAATAGAGCCCCTCATGTGTTTCCCAGTCAGTATGAAAAGCTGTACTTCCTTGCTATGCCCAGCCTCTCCACTAAGTTTCAAGATGCTCCATGACTCATGACTCGTATGTGAAGCAACCATTTCTTCCTTGGTTTATGATAAACCTTTCCACCAAGTTTTATGTAAATCCATTCATAATCTCCAGAGATATGACCAACTCACAAATCATTACTGCATGTCTGCTAATCATCTGTGAGTTGATGCAGTTCAACAAACACTACAGCACAGTTAAACAAGGGCTGTCAAAGTCATCCATTTTCTGAAACACTTTAATTACAAGGTCATCATGGAGTAATAATGAAGTACTTGCTTGCGCTTTCATTTGAATTAATGATTGTTTACACAGAAGTTCTGTGGGCTATGCAGGACGCAGTAAAGTGGGAGCATCTGAGAGAAGGTCTGTTTAAGAGATTTGAAGAAGAGATTTGTGATCGCATACAGGGCGCAAAAATAACACCTATTATAAGTTAAAACCTCCCTTTTTATTAAAAATGTGTCATTGGCTACTTTCTAATTTAGGGCCCTATCTTGCGTCAGAGTCCCTAAACCCGTTATTTGGGGATTTAGCATTGCGTAAGAGGCGTTCCCCCGCAAAAGTTGCTATGTTGCACACCTGCTGTTATCCCTAAAACACTTGTGCTACCCGTTACATTATGCATAGGCGTAGTTTGGGCGTTAGGCCAGTTAAACCAATCAGTGTGCCAGGTACCATTGCCTTCAAGAGCAGGCTGCGTTATCCCAAATCCTCAAAACCCATGATGGAGAGAGGAAGGTTGTGATTTAGTACTATCTCTGCCATTTTCTCAGGGGTTCAACTGAGGCTAAAGCAAGGTGGCTTTTTATAGGCGAGTTAATTGGGGAGGTGGAGCCGCATGTGCACGTCCACATGTGTCCAAGTGGACGTGCATTGAAGCCACCTGGGCGCGCTCTTGTAAAAGCAGGATTCAGTATGCTCAGGAACCCCCAGATTAGCCTTGGTTCTAGGTCACTACAACGTTCGGTTCCGAGGTTCCTACTAATATAATATACTATGTATTTCCTACTATATTATACTACTATACTACTATATAATATTCCTACTAATCCTACTAATAAGAGAAGAGTAGTTTGTGTGTGTGCCACCCCTTTTCCTTTGAGCCACTGATCCCAAAACAGGCTCCAAGAGGTTTTTGATGTTGCTGAGTCGACTGGACATGGTCCCAAGTTGATTGGACCATGAGAAATAGTCAGAACTGGCCCATATAGGTGGGAAAAGGAACCCATATCTCAGGAACAGAGCATGGTAGAGACACTTGACCAAAACTGGCATGTTCAGTGTCCCTGAAAACCCCCAGAGTCACTCGGAACTGTGTTCACTGGAAGTGGTTTCCACTGTATCTTGCCTCATCATGAGGTGTACGAGTGCTTTGTGGGATTGTTGGGAAGGCAGTGGGATCATCGCCAACAAACACAATGCAGGCAGACACAGTGCTTAATGCTGAGAGCATAGAGGAGTTTTGACCGCTGGAGTCAGAATGTTATTTATCAGTCTGCAATATCCCAGTGACAGGCACACAAAAACAGCTTTTAAGGAGAAGGGGAAACAAATCTTGACAGGGAAACAGATTTTGACACAGCACTTTTGCTAGCCAGCTGCAGACATCACAATGTATTGCTTTATTGGCATGGATGTAATAGACATAACTGTCAAAGTGTCAAGTAATAATGAGATCAAAAAGGTTTCAATTCATTAAATCAAGAAAATAGCAGAAAGCAGTGAACACTTGCTGTGTGTGTGTGTGTGTGTGTGTTGCTGTTGGTGTGACTATCAAGTGTTAATTAATAATTAAAGGAATTATAACAAAATTACATATAGAGCACACATGTAACTAGGCTATAAAAAAGGCACAATGTAATCATAAAATTATTTACAAGTCAAATAATGTATATTATTTAGGCTTTAATAAACCACAAACTATAGGCCTACCAACCAAAGGATAAATAATAATAATAATACTAAAAAAAATTAAATGATGTCTTTATACTCTGGTCTTATTCAAGGACATGAGGTCCCTTATTTTGTGGCGGGTTGCCAACATCTCCTTGTTAATGGGGAGGTGGAGTGCAGCCATGAATGGAGTATGTGAATGCATATCATATCTAGCGTTTGTCAATCATATGAAACCCTCCCTACATTTCTATACACTGATGTTACTGCATGGAGTGTAACTACATTGTTGTATTTCATTCAAATATTGACATACATTGGTGGTCAAAGGAGGGGTCATCCCAGCCTTTTTGGGAAAAAAATGGGACTACTACAGCAGTGCCCGACTTCCAATACAGAATTAAAAATACCGCTGTTGAAATTTTACAGTTTATTATTGATGATGTTTAGTGTTCACATATCATGGCAAATCAAGGTATGTTAACTTGTATAGCACATTTTAACAAGGCAAATCAAGCGCTTTGCATTAAACATCAAAAGTATAACACAGGAATTAAAGCCATTTTCCTTACTTTGACAATAAAATCCCTTGATCAGCTAACTGCAGAGTTTATGAGGACTGCAAAGGAGCTGCTATTTAAATTTCAGCAAGCTCTCTCTGCAGTGAAACAAAAACGAAACAAAAAAATCCTACTAGAATGTTTGAGCACAACTGGCCAAGGGAAAATGAAAATGAGGGGATGCCATTTCACACGACAGGCCACATCATCCCTCACAATTTGAGTCCTAATCTTGTCAAAGAGGACAGCACCCTAATCTGTCCGTCCACCACAAGGTTTGCATACAGCTCTTACAGACATCTTGCATGTGGTGAGATTTCATCACACAGGCTAAATATTACTGCAATAAATGCTGCAGGCAACAGGAAAGCAGCAGTTGTTGCTTTAGCCCCCCACCCCCTCACAGAGGATGAAGAAAATATTCCCAAACCACTGAGGCTATGATTCATAAAGGCTCAGCAGAGTCAGCACAGTCACACAAGTATTTCCACAGCCTGGAAAGGCCCCAAACAGATACACATTAGGCCCTGTGCAGCTCCTTTATGACTTCTTTTTGTTAGATAGGACACAACTCCAGTAGAAAAGAGTTAACATAGTCATTGTCACTGACAGCTGCATTTGTGTCTTGTTCTTGACATGAGAAGAGAGAGCCAGCTGGCACCAGCGGGAGGTCGGGAAGGATAAAAGCACCTTGATAGCACTCTCCGATGGGGATGGACACTCGTGTCTCACAAGCAGCCAGAACCTATCCAAACACAATTCACCATATTTCAGTTTCAGTGTGCGGCCCATCAGCTACTTTCCTGCTCAAACTAGTGACTGATGTTGATGACAACAAGCAGCTATGACTCTTGCCCAGCCCTAAAGTAACAAACACGTCTGTTTCCCTTGATAACGTTGACTTGAAACGTGAAAAACTACTAAAGTTGAATTTAATATTTTTAAATCTGAGTGATATCTGTTTTATGCGTTGAACTGTACATACTATAAAATACAGTTTATATGAGGTGAATATGAGAATTAAGAGAATAAAAGTGAGAATAAAAATTATAACGTGAAACAAGCTGATTTGGTGGCAGCCCTGGACAGCTGTCATGGCACACCAGAGTGCCATGGCACCCACTTTGAGAACTACTGAGTTAGAGCACGGACAGTAACTTCCAACTTTAGATTACAGTTTGCATATTAGGTCAGTTGTAAAGGCCACAACAAAATCAAATATGTAAATCAACATCCCATCATGGTATCACCAAGTAGAAGGAGCTGGAGGACATGCTTGCATGAAACCAGGGGCATACCCAAGCAGGAAACATGTTTAATAAAACTGGAACAAAAAGACAAGGCAGTGTATCTGACATGCGGGTAAAAAAACGTGACTGATATGTTGGCGGTCTGGATAAGGGGTAACGACTAAACAAGACACACTAGTGCAGGGACAGTCAGAGAACTAGAGGAAAATGGGGACTAGTTAGAGAAGACAACTGGGGATGTAATACAAAAGGCAGGGCTAATGAGGCTAACACAGGGCAGGTGTGCAAGGAAATCAGCTGGGGGAGACTAAAGGGAAACCTGCCCTGCGTTCCAATACTCATACTACCATACAATTTAGTAGGGGAAAAAAAGAATTAGCATGCATATTTCATACTAAACTACATACTTTGTAAGGGCAGCTGCAGTACATACTAAAAGTAAAAAGTATAAGTATGCAATTTGGAACGCAGGGCTGCAGTTCAGATAATATGTAGAAAACAAAACCAGACAGTGTAACAGATTACAGAGCATGTTGCCGAGATCCAGTCATGCTGCTTATAATCTGTTCATCCAGTGACAGTGATAGCCAGGCAAATTTCTGATCTTCAGTTACTGTCCATTTGGTTGTTATATGAGATAGAAGTTATATTTACATACTAACTAAATTCAGTTGAAGTCTTGACACAATGGCCATAGCAGCAATGACAACAATGGCATTCCCTCCCCATTTCAGCTCCATTCACAAATAGGACCACCAAAATGTAGGCTCAAAACTATAATGCAGTATTAGTAGGGAAGGCCAGGCTATGTTCCTGTGTTTTGGTGTGGCTGTATGGGGGATGGAGTAGTGGTGGTGATATTGTACCTAATGTTACATACGGCTGCAATATTCAATATTATTGAATATTAGCCCAAGCCTAGCACGTAGCTCAAAATCTGCTCATTGTTAGACCTCAAATTAAGAAGTGAGGTTAATCAACACGAAGGACAAATGAAGAATGAAGGACAAAAGTGCTCCATTAAGAAAATGCTTTTGAGGTTTATTGATTTATTAGGATCCCCATTAGCTGTTTCAAAAGCAACAGCTACTCTTCCTGGGGTCCACTAAAAAATCAATACATACAGACATTTATCACACCATACACAATTTACACATTACAAAAATAAATAAAGGTGAAAGAATACGGATTTAGGCTTTGGCGCAGTGGAGAGGCTTGGTTGGTTGATTCTCAGCAAAACAAAATCATGCCTTGGCTCTAATCCTGGTCAAGCACTGGAGTCTGTGACAGGAGTTATACTTGCTCATTTCACTGTGGCGGGAGTCTTGAATACTCTCTGCATTGTTGTTTTGTGAAACATGAAAATTTACTCCATAGATCTTTCAAGCTCAGTATTTTTGATAGGACTTATGTTGCCAAAGGTGACATTCATTGACATAATTTTGCTTCATCAAATAGGTGTGTGTTAAATGATTTTAAGGCGTGATGTGGAGGTGATTTCTCTCTTCTCTAAGTGCCTTAAAAGTTGATTATCCTGCTTATACTATGGCCATTTACCAACAATATAAAGGAAAGGGGAGGAAACTATAAAAATTTTCATTTATCCTCCCAGTTGTTAGTTTATCAAGTTTTTAACATTGATATCTTTACACATTGGATAGCAGATGACTTAAGAACAGTAATTAAACTATTCATAATACTCATTTTAAATGCACACCTGCCAGCCAATCATTAAAGAGTGTTCACCCAGACCATGGTAATCAGTTTTAACTGCTGCATTTTCTGCATTAATTCACTCCAGCAGGACAGCGAGGCCGTTCTCCCCTGAGTAACATTGTTGTTGTGACTCTGGTAAGATCAGCCAACTATAGTGACAATATGTCACTTGTTGGAACTAGCGCAGCAACAAAATGATAGCAAATGTTGTCATAGCTAACATTGCTGTAGAGCTCATTTGCTAAAAACGTACATTCTGGAGGCTTGTAGTTGCAGAATTGAAGTGGCAAAGTCCATGACTGACTCCATCAAGTTTCAAGTTTTAAATTCATTTAATTTGTATAGCACATGAAAACAAACAAGTGCCTCACAAACACAATAAGATACACAGAAAGGATGTTAAGATGTGTGTGAAGAAGTTCAACAGCCTGTCTAATGCTCTCTGACAGGCTGTTCTAGAGCTAAAGGGCCGCTGGAGAGAAAGCTCTGCCTCCCGCCTTTTAGAAAAGTGAACAGGGGATGGACAATAATCTGCAGTAGAGGACCTAAGGGACCTGGCGGTGTTATAGGGGGTGGCACGCTCACAAGTACAGGGAGGGGTGACACCATGAAGAGATCTGAACACAGTTAGGAGGATTTTGAAACTGATTCTGAAATGAACAGGGAGCCAGTGACAGGATGCCATCACTCGCCATTATTTTTTGTGCAATTTGGTTTATTGAACAGGTACAGAGGAGAGAGGACAGAGACAGGGGGTGACATGCAGGAAAGGGCTGGATTCAAACCCAGGCCACTGCAGCGTAGTCTTAGTTTTTCATGGTTTGTGCCCCACACAGTGAGCCACCGTAACCCTTACCCCCAACCCTTACCTCTTCTTGCCCTCTGATATACAGTAATGCTTGGTGTGCCGAGCTAACAAGCTAACAGTTACTGTGCACAGGCTGTAGTTTGTTGAGTGTACAGTATAGCAGGCACAGCTGAAGAGCCAATCAATTTTGTCACTAGTTGCTTTTGAGGAATAAAGTCAGCAAGGGGGTCTGAAACTCGCTAAATCTAGTGACAGAGTTAACCGCAGATGCAGAAACTCATGTTTTTCAACCATAAATAGATAAATAGATAAATATGTTGTGAAATCTTTTGTATGCCAGCATCATGTGCAAAATAATGCGGTTGCAATGTAAAATGTGGATAATCTGTAGTATAACAACCTAAGATGGTCCTTTAACAGTTGACTGACAAAATATTTAATAATCATGGGCAGATAGATGCTAAAGATTTTACCTGTGCAGAACCAGGGGTAAACCATGTGCTGCTGCAATACTAACCCTGCTGTCACATTGGTGCCTCCTGCAGCTACCACCAGCATCACCCCTGCACCAAAGACCTCCAGTCATGTGACACGCTGCAATGACAACCAGAAGAGTTACTGTGTGAACGGAGGGGAGTGCTTCACCCTGGAGGTCGTGCCAGGTAGCACCAAGTTTCTCTGCAGGTAGGACACTGGGCTGACTTAACCAGTTTTAACTAACTGAATTTCACATAAAGTAGTTAGCTTTGATTCTTCACATTTTAATACTCTACATTGTACATTGTGAAATGCCAACAGAATGCCACTCTGCCATTTATGGGTTTGACATGATGTCACTGTGTGTACACTTTGCCATCTTTGGGATGTACTGTGACATTTCTCGCTTTCAAACACACATGCGATATAGCAAATTATTCAACATCTTATGCTGAATCCATCAATTTGAGGTTTGAAGCAATTGCAATTCAACTTTTTATGGTACACCTCTTGGAAGTCATCAGCATCATGTTCAACTACGGTTTTAATTGTGGCCATCAAGCCTAGCAATGGTCCCAAATATGCCAACCACAACAAACAAGTGATGTCAGAGAAATCCATGAATAGACATTATAAAGTGGTCACTTGTTTTTCAGCCATTGTATCTGTTGTATTTGCAAATTTTTCAGAAGCTACTGAGAATGGGATACTTACATTAATTCTTGATGTCTTTTAACCATTTTGAGGAAAATAGTCAGGCAACATCTACATCAGGAAGGCAGAGAAAATTTTAAAGCATAAATAAATGTAGTGAGAGATACACTTGGGCATCTCCACACTTTGAGTAAAGTGTAAATTAAGTAAATTAAAGTACATTAAAGTAAATTAAGTAGAGAAAACTGTCTATTTTAACAGATAAGTGATGTGTTCTGATTGGATCAGCCCCAAGCAGAGGCATGATAAAAGCCCCCCATGGAGGCACTGGTGGAGGGTCACACACAACAGTAGCTAAAAAAAACCCTGTAATTTAGCTTATTAATAACAGTCAAAGCACAGAGTCACTCACTACCAGTAATGTGCAATTGCTTACCATATGCTGTTGAGAGTTAAGTTAAATGATTGCTGCGGCATCAGGACAAATGTAGAATATCTGCACAACATGCATTGCTGTGCATATTCATTCTAGATTTATGAGCTGATTTTTTAAAACATTCTGCACCAGCACTAAGTTGGATGTGCACATAATTTTTCTTGCTTGATGCAGCATCAGGACAAACACAGGAAGCAGAGACAGAGGATGACCATCAGCACAATTGCTGAAGGGAAGCTGCTGATAGATCTGGCATGGCTGCAGAGGTTGCTGCACCTATTATAAATTAATTGTCTCAATAGTGCCTCTGAATGTGTTCTAAATGATTGCTATAACACGATTTCACCATGGGATTGTTATGCGGGGTTAAAAAGGGGCACAAGGCTCAGATAAAGGCCTGAGTACGCAGTGATTTGAAAGGGCATAGCTGAGAATCAGTGTGAACTGTGATTACAGAGCAAACACCTCCAGCTTTAGAATGATTAAGGAAAAGACTGAGGAAATCTGTGTGAAAACGTACATAAATTAGTTAAAAAGGTTACAATTTTAGTTGGATCAAATGCATTTGATGAAGTGGTAAATTCACTACTCCTAAAAAATATAAAAGCTGATAAAAATGCACAATACAGGAGGGAATTAACATGGGGAGAAAAAATACCTATGTCTTCCAACAGCATTTTATAAAATCTGATAATAACAGAAATATAATTGTTTCTGCTGTAAAATAGTTGTATACTGTTTGGACTCTAGGGGGCTGAAAAGTAATAGAAGTGAATGTGAACTAACACTGTATGTAACTCTGAAGTTTAAAATGATGGACATCCATGCAATGGGAAATAAATGCACAAACAGCACTGATTGTGAAAAGATTTAGTGGCAAATTTAAGCAAACACAGAACATGGTAAAGGTGATAGGATTTTTGAATGGCAAGGGGTCAAAGGGGCCAATTAAATAACCTTTATTGAGTTTCTTCTTGAGTAACTGAGACACTAGGCTCTTAGTGATCAACAAATACAGAATCATACTGAGAAGACACCTGTGATGTGAAAGCTTCAATGTTTATTGGCGTGAAGGCTGGCTTTTTAGTAAATCTTTGAGCCATGATGACTGCTGCTGAGGGCAAGACTGCCACGGTCTTGCACACTGATGTCAGAAGAGCGACTTCACAGTTGATGCAGATGTGGAGGAAAATGCAATTGGGGTAAGTGCAAACATTTTCCTTCAAATTAAAACCTATGAGCTTGGCTTTTTGCCTTCCCTATGGATAGATAGAGCATATCACATCACTGTAAATGCCAAATGATACTACAAATTTAGCTTGTGACCCTGACACAGACAATCTGGAATCAGCTGATTTATGACAGCCATAAAGTTTCCCAGATGAAAATTTTACACATTCTGGAGAAAGGAGAATTACACTTACAAAGGAAATCTTTTTTTCTGCTGATTTTTCCCCCCTTAAATGCAGAAAGATGTTAGCTCAGAGAGGTAGGTCCTAGACAGGTGTAGGAAGGCCATATGTTAGGCTTTCCTAACATATGGCCAGCAGATACCATGGAATAGTAAGTACACAGCAGATACCAGGGAATAGTGAGTACACAGCAGAAACCAGGGAATAGTGAGTCACATCCGGGGCATTTTCGGTGGAAATGAAAGAAATATGGAGGAAATATGTGAGTCATTAAGTGCAAGAAGACAATTAGGCTTGGGCCTTCTCCAGGCACTGCAGGCAAGTACAGGGTGACACAAAAAAACGGGAACGTTTTAACAATCCAATAAAACCAAGAGCGATGGAAGAAAAATATTTTATTCATAGTAATTGAAACCTGAAAACATGCCATTTAAGAAACAATGATGAAATTTTCATTTTTTAAAAATTGTGCTGCCACTTGCTCATGTCTGCCAATACGCACTTCAGAAATTCCCGTTTTTTGGGTCACCCTGTATTAGTTGGCAAGTATTAGTTGTTTGAATACTTTTTATCAGAGGCAGCACAGTTGATCTTAGGGCATTATTAGAAATGTTCTTATACCTAGCTTTGGGAACTAGATGATGAGTTTTCTTTCTGGTGCTGCTGTAGGGCCAGAGGTTCGAGGGGGCTCATCCTGAAATGGAACTTCACAGGCAACATAAATAGCCAAGTCATGAAGTGAAGGTGTGAGAGCTCCCAGACCTAGTAGTCCAGTCATTTTGTGAAAAAACCTAGGACAAATTGCAAGAGAAGCAAACTCAGCTGATTTTGTATCCTCAGTTTGTCCTGAGTGAGGGAAAAAAAGTCCCAGGAAATCCCATTGGTGGAAAGTTTTGAAAATCACCTATTTATGACCACATATTACCAAAAAACACAGTTTTTAACACACAGGGGAAAGGGGTTCAAAATTTTACTTTCAGATATCACTATAAAAATTCATAAGTTGATTACACACACAAAGACAAGAAAAAAGGTCAATTACAAGTTCTTTGAATTATTCTGTTTACACATGCATATCACACATTATCTGATTTGATATGGGCTAATAAGGAATATAAGGAATAAATGCCAGAACAGAGATTTAAACAGTGAATTAAAAGGTTACTATATACACTATATTACCAAAAGTATTCGCTCACCTGCCTTTACTCATACTATGAACTGAAGTGCCATCCCATTCCTAACCCATAGAGTTCAATATGATGTCGGTCCACCTTTTGCAGCTATTACAGCTTCAACTCTTCTGGGAAGACTGTCCACAAGGTTGAGGAGAGTGTTTATAGGAATTTTTGACCATTCTTCCAAAAGCGCATTGGTGAGGTCACACACTGATGTTGGTCGAGAAGGCCTGGCTCTCAGTCTCCGCTCTAATTCATCCCAAAGGTGTTCTATCGGGTTCAGGTCAGGACTCTGTGCAGGCCAGTCAAGTTCATCCACACCAGACTCTGTCATCCATGTCTTTATGGACCTTGCTTTGTGCACTGGTACGCAGTCATGTTGGAAGAGGAAGGGGCCCGCTCCAAACTGTTCCCACAAGGTTGGGAGCATGGAATTGTCCAAAATGTTTTGGTATCCTGAAGCATTCAAAGTTCCTTTCACTGGAACTAAGGGGCCAAGCCCAGCTCCTGAAAAACAACCCCACACCATAATTCCTCCTCCACCAAATTTCACAGTCGGCACAATGCAGTCTGAAATGTACCGTTCTCCTGGCAACCTCCAAACCCAGACTCGTCCATCAGATTGCCAGATGGAAAAGCGTGATTCATCACGCCAGAGAACGCGTCTCCACTGCTCTAGAGGCCAGTGGCGGCGTGCTTTACACCATTGCATCCGACGCTTTGCATTGCACTTGGTGATGTGTGGCTTGGCTGCAGCTGCTCGGCCATGGAAACCCATTCCATGAAGCTCTCTGCGTACTGTACTTGGGCTAATCTGAAGGTCACATGAAGTTTGTAGCTCTGTAGCAATTGACTGTGCAGAAAGTCGGCGACCTCTTTGCACTATGCGCTTCAGCATCCGCTGACCCCTCTCCGTCACTTTACGTGGCCTACCACTTCATGGCTGAGTTGCTGTTGTTCCCAAACGCTTCCATTTTGTTATAATAGAGCTGACAGTTGACTGTGGAATATTTAGGAGCGAGGAAATTTCACGACTGGATTTGTTGCACAGGTGGCATCCTATGACAGTTCCACGCTGGAATTCACTGAGCTCCTGAGAGCGGCCCATTCTTTCACAAATGTCTTGTTTCACAGTCTGCATGCCTGAGTGCTTGATTTTATACACCTGTGGCCAGGCCAAGTGATTAGGACACCTGATTCTGATCATTTGAATGGGTGAGCGAATACTTTTGGTAATATAGTGTATATAGTAACCTTTTAATTCACTGTTACATAGTAACCTTTTAATTCAAGTAATTAAGTAAAGTTATGTCTTACTTTACGCAAACTGTAGTCACATATAGTAATTACTCTCTCTTAAAAGTAATTGGTTTACTGTGCTACTTTCTAAACCCAAGATCAGCCCTTACCAGAGGGAGAACATCTTATAATCAGTACACATCATAATAAATACAAGGCTTATTTAAAAAAAAAAAAAAAAAAGTAAAAGTATCCAGTTCCAATTCAAAAAATTACATGATCCAAAGTGGTAAGTAGTTTCCATGTCTTCATCAGTCTTTTAGTGTATGAATTATAGGTTGTATAAAATTAACTTGCTTAACATCTTCAATGGACAGAGGGTAGAGTGGTGGGGCTAACCATATATTCTTCCTGCTTTGAATCCATATCTTTCAAGAGCAACATAATAGGAGGAGTTAGTGGATTTTCCTGATTTCTGAATGCTCTTGACAGTCTGCCCCAGAGTTCTGCAAAGGTCCAATTTTACAAACCTGTGTCCAACTCAAACCCCAAAGAGTTTAATCCCGCACTGGACCCAACTCGATGCAAGACCCACAACATCACCTGTAGCCGCTATCAAACACATCGCTCCACATTCTATTAAATTAGGGAATGATATCGTCAGCAAAGCTGCTGACGACATGATTCTCACTTGCAGTCGCAACAAAATTTATCCTGCATGCCTGTCTTGGCCTTGCAGGATGTGATGTCAGTAATCATATTTTCACCACTTCATCCCTGTTGGTCGATATGTAGCTTTGATTGCTGTCATCGTAGATAAAGAAATGTAGATACATTCACAATTTTAGGTGATCCCACCCCAATATGGCGTGGTCACCATATTTTCAATATTGATTTCCTACTTAATTCGAAGGGGCTCAATAAAGTCAGGTCAGCTAAGACATCAACACAGGCTGGTGAGGCAAGTGATCTTGTACCTGTGTCTGAATCTCCTGAACTGCTGAATTCATCAACCATGGTAAGTTTAACAAAGCCATTCTCATCCACACCACTTTTGCAATATATTTGGAGTTATGTTGTATAGAGCTTACCCAACAAGTGATATATTTCATAGGATCATCATTATGACATCATTATGAATCTACCGTTATCAAGTAAAATTTAAGATAGCTGAGGCTCAAGCAAGAGTTGAGGACTTGCAGAGGCAACTGAGAAATGCCAAGGATCATACAAGAAGACAACTCAAGTTGCTGCTACAAGATTTAAAAGAGAAAAATATGATTTTTCTCAGTGGTCAAGCTTTAGCTTGACCACTGATCTGGTAAAGTTTCTTCATTTAATAACTGATTCTTTTTGTGACCCCAGCAAACTAGCTGGGAACACCTGGAGGCCAGAACTTTGCCCAGGGGACACTATAAGGAAAAAAAACAAACACCTTTTCGTGCACTACACTGCCAGGGATTTCATACAACTTCATGTCCAAACATGAGAACTATCCCTTTAAATGTTAAATGAATGGACTACTGCATTCAAACTTACGCATTGACTCAAGCAGCAATTCTGTTTCATGCCAATTCTTTCTCTTTTGTCATTGTGGCTGCATTACTTTTTTTCTGAAAATGTGCTCAAACTCACCATTAGCATGCATTATAACCTCTAACTCCAATGGCGTTAAGTGGGACAATCTTTTTTTCTCGCCGGTTGCCATGGTGAATTGTAGTAGAATTGTAGAGCTCCATTAATGATGGCTTTTTAGAGATGTCATGCATGCACTTAGCTCAGAGTGAACATACTCAGAGTTGATTGAATAAATTCAGACCAGCTGTTCTACAACTGAAAGCTCAGAGTTTCCCACTTCAGGGTTCATCAACTCAGACTTCAGGGTTAGGCTCAGAGTCTTTTAAATCTGCTTTCTGGAATCGGCCCCTGGATCAGAACTCAAACAACAAAAAATCCATGAACAGAATCTACAGGGAACACAAGAGTCCATGACTTTAACCAAAGTCCAAAAATTCAATGCAAAAAAATTAATTCTGTATGTAAAATTCTCAGAGTATTTTACGTGAAGTGGGACAATCTTTTTTTCTCGCCGGATGCCATGTAAAATACTCAGAGTATTTTACATCACTGATTGTATTCTTGAAATAATTTATTAGAGACTCTGAATACAATGAATGAATACAATTTAGAGATGACTCTCCATCAGAACCATCAGGATGGGTGCCCTCAGGGACAGGAGGGGATTTTAGAAACTTTCTAAGGAAAGAATCAGACGAAACAGACTCAGAGTAACAGTCTGACCAAAAGGGAAACAGACTACAGACTAAAAACAGACTAAATACATTAAGGGACTAATGAATAGGGAACAGCTGAGTGGGCAGGAAGATCACTAGTAGTTGATTGGCTGGATGAAGATTGGATGAAGACAGAGGTTTATGAGGAGACTGTAGATAGGTGTGCAGATGCATGTGGAATGAACAAGGCTGGAAGGCAAGACAGGAGACACAGTGACAATTGATCATGCCCATCACTACTTCTTTGTTGTAACAATTTTGTGTTTGCTTGTTTCTGTTCAGGATCCTGACAGTGATGAGGCCTGGGCACAGATTTCTGTTGGGGTGCTGACATCAGCTGTTATCAGTAAGATGAGCCTCAGTTATGTTCAAATCAGCTCCACCCTGACCCAGTCTCTACTGCCACTGGTTTTGAGGGAGGTATTGTAATGGACAATCTCCAGAGCCTACCTGAAGCACTCCTGTTTGAGCTGTCATATGTTTTGTGCTTCCATCACCAAAAGCCATGAAAAACACAACTTCATTCCAAGAGTGGCTTGGGACTGATCAAACTCCAATCAAAACTGCAAAGTCTTAAAAATCTCCTGTTGAGTTAGAATGTAAGTCATCCTACGAGTGGCGTTTGGCATTAGATCTCACATATTTATGAATGAATAAGAAGCTCTATTGTTATTGTTATGCTTACTGAATGAAGCCACTTCAATGACTTTTGGTATTGGTTCATCACCAAGTTACTTTTTATTGTTATTACTGAATGAGGCAGTTCTTTCAACATAACGATTATGTGCTCAGTCATAAATCAGTTTTTAAAATTTATTTTAGAATTATAATCACTTAATGACTTAATTAATTACTTAAATTATGACTTTTATAGAGCCCAACTGATACATCGGCTGGCAAGTAGAATTGGCAGATACTGGACCATCACATATATTGCTAATCAAACAATTTAAAATTGTTATTCAATTGTCTATCCAACAGACCCCATTGTTTACAAAAAAAAATTACAACAGTGAGTTGACAGAGCTATGTTTCACAGCTGAAAATGTTAAAGTTATTGTTCACTTGTTAAATATCAAGCCTCCAGGTCATGTCTGTATTTTATAACCAAAGAACCTGTCTATCATTGTAGGAGGGTTTAAAACTGTTTTTGATGGCTTTTTGGGGGGTGTACAAGTCATGATAATAATAAAAGAAAAGTAATAACAGAAAATATGCTTATAATCTCATCTTTGAACTGTGTCACTACCTTAATTTTTAGGCTCAGAACTGTGTAAATGTGATTATTTGAAGAGAATGGAACCTGTTTTTCATTCAAATATAAATCGATATTTAAAGCACTGAATCAATGAAGCAATGAATGAGTAACACTTGTATGGGTTTATCAAGTAAATCAGATTGCTGTTCAAGTAAATACAACTGAGAAATGACAAGTTGCAGGAAATGTCACATTGGTCAGATCAATTTAAATAAAAGTGTTGTTTGGAATACATGCACAGGATATTGCACTTAAATGATTAAGTTATTTGGGATAGCAATGCCATATAGTAAGAGTACATCTAGATAAAATTTTGAAGTAGTCTTAAGTAGATCTACTTGTTGTGTAGTCACATCGTGTGAAAGAGCACATATTTCTCTACATTATGATGTGACAGTGAACAGTGAAAGATGTGAAAGTGAAAAAAGCATATGTTGTTTTTGCCGATGACACTAACATTTTTTGCGCTGGGGAGAACCTTAAGCAGCTGTTGAAGGAGGTATCAGATGAACTTGCCAAACTGAAACTGTGGTTTGATATAAATAAATTATCGCTTAACCTTAAAAAAAACTAAATTCATGATCTGAGTGGCCTGAGTAATGTACTGTGTTTGTTGAGTCTTATATCTTTAGTAACCTAACTAAGGGTATGTACGTAGGATAGGCACCTATAAGCTTTAAACTTCAGCCTAATCCTTTTGATCACCGTAACAGTGCAACTGATGTTTTTTTTTTTTTTTTGTGGATGTATGATTTTGTTGATGTATTATTTCATTGATTCTGTGATGATGATCAAATAAACCTAAACCTTAAACCTTAAACTCTTTTTTAATATAAATTGTAAAATCTCAAAAACTATAAAAGATATCACAAAGCTGTTTAGATGTCATGAAGTACAACCTGTGCTGACCCGTTCAAATGAAGCTTGTAGCTTAAAGTATGAAGAAGTATACAGTTCAAACATGGTATGGTTTGAACACTCTGTCCGCACATAACTACTAGTATTACTGCTACTAGGAACAGTTCTATTGCCCTAACCTGAACCCTAAGACTAGCTATACTATTCCTTCAGATTACTCACTCACCGTATCATTTGATGAAGGCTACCGTCCCTCCACCTCTAAGTATGTGTATTTTTGCTGTGGAATCTATCATCTTCTCCATCTCTTGACACTTAGGTAAATGACTGGCCCTACAATGACTGTGGCTGTCTGCAGTTGTCCCCTGGTTTAGCTAGGTTCTGAGTTTTTGTTGTGGGCAGAGAGCTGGTCATCTCAACAGTGCTTGATACTTCAGACCAGGTAAAGATAATAATAGCACAGAATCCACAGAAAATTGTATAATCTGGCTGTTATTATGACCAAAATCAATTTTACAAGCCCATAGGCCATGTTAATAAACATGACTAGACAAGTCTAGTTTAGCCGGACTGCCACTACAGTGTGCGACAGGAAAGTGCCCAGTTTAATCACTTAAACTGGCCATTTTCCTCTCTGCCATTCCATGCTCCTAGCTATTTTTGAGTCTTTCAGTGCAAATCCAAGTCAATTCTCAAGTCATTTAAGGGTGAGACTTTAAAGTCTAAAGTTACGTATAGAGTCACTAAAGGACCAGTTCAAGTCAAGTCAAAAGTCTTTATGACCGCAGGTCATGATGCTAGTCTTGAGTTGCATGTGTTCTGACCTTACCCATTACCGTGGCACAAGACCGTTCCTTGTGTACCTTTAGCCATTTGATTATTTTTACTGATTTTTTCCCCTTGTCTTTTAAACCTAGCTGTCTTGAATGAATTAAACTCAACATTGTAAAGGTCAAGTGATGTCCAGACATTGGACATCAGAATATCATCTATAAAATTTCAACAACATGGCATTTATGTTATCAAGTAAAGAAAATAGATGTCTTCCTTGGTATACTCCATGGAAGATGATTAAGAGTTGCTTCTTCTTGAGAGCATTCATTTCTCCAAAGGTTACAAGATGAGAGCCATGATATCGCAGGTCGGAAATGTGTAAGGGATTTTCCAAGGTTCAACTTTATTGTGAAAGGAGCATAGTCTATTGCATTGGTGCGGCAGTAATCAAAGCAATGTGTATCAAAGTAAATGATTTCATGTAAAATGTTTAGCAGTAAATCATTTAAGCAGGGAAATTATGTAAAGTGTTCATTTAAGATAAACAGTAAAACATGATACTTTCAGCAAAAGAAGATTTAAAACATTGCTAAATGTGCCAGAAGCTATGAAGTTACTGAAACTTTCCCAAGGGAGCATTCCCCAGGACACCATTAACTGGCCTTGGTGTTACCCAGCAAAACATGGCCATTTCCACCACTGATAACATTTAAGGCATCAAACAAAAAGGACTCTCAACCTATGGGAAAAACCTGGTGGACTAATGACTACAATTCAGGTTTTACATGCTCTCACAGCTGAAGGACTGGTGACTTACACTGCCTTGGCTGGAGCTTCCAGACAGCACCAATGATGGAACCTGTTGGTCTTTGTTATAAACTCACTGTTCTCTTCTTCTTTCTCTCTTCTCTCTGTGATTTCTGTGGTTTCCCTCTTAGGTGCCCAAATGAATTTACAGGTGATCGCTGCCAGAACTATGTAATGGCCAGCTTTTACAGTAGGTCTATTTCTTCTCTGTCTGTACTTGGATTGGAGCATGCTCACTGCATCTTACTTTTTTTTTCTCTGATTCTAAACAGAAGAACATTTGTTTTATGGGGCCCAGTCATTGTCCTTGCATGTTGTTTCCTAATTTTTCCCTAGTTTTTTTTTTTTTTTTCACTTGTATTGTTAAAGGAGTTTGTGGCACTGTGGAAGTTTGGAGAAGTAGGATTTACATTGTAATGTGACAAGAAATAGAACTCTTCACATATTCTCAGCTGGAAGAAGTCTGTCAAGTGTTTAAATTTTACAATATGTAGTGTAATAAGAAATTGACCAACACTAGTATCAACAATTCAAAAGCCCTGCAATCCCTTTCTTTATCACTTGTACCACACATTATGACTGTATTGTTTGCAATTTGCTCACTGGGTCGGCACCTATTGTACACCTGTCTGGGCAGGAATGGGGTCTCCTCTCTCTGTGGCCCTTCTCAAGATTTCTTCCATTTTTTTCCCTGTTACAGCTGGGTTTTTCGGGGAAGTTGCCTGCTATGAGGATTAGTCACTGGGTGTTGTCCTGTTTGTTGTAAAATTGTGGGCATGTAAAGCCCTGTAGTTAAAAATGGACAGAGTACTGAAATGTTTAGTTTTTGCACTACCACCTTAAATATATTTTACACAAGTTTCAAGTGAAATGCTGGACATTTGTTTAAACACCAGGCAGGTGAATGAATATGGGATGTAGCACCTTTGTGTAGCGATATAGTGGAAATTGTATGAAAGAAATTGGTGCCACCAGTTTAGAAGCAAGCAGGTTGGAAAATTAATCCTAAATGAATCCTTAAGGAACCTTTCATCCTTTAAAGCATGTTATTTAGTCGCATCTCTGCTCAAAATCATGTTGTTTGCTGGTGCCAGTCCAGTTCATTCATTGTGAAGCAGCACATTGCTAAACTAGCCATGTGTGCTCATGACAAGGAAGGACCAGATGGATCAGTCAGTGTATATATTCCACTCATGTGGTGTAGCAAATACCAATGTATCTGTAAAAACCTGAACTAATAAATAAGTAGATAAAAAATCTTAAGTAAAAAGAATGATTTTAACTGCGGAGTGTAATATGTTACACATCTATACATCTGCCTGAAAGCAAATGAGGGTCTTAAGCTGTTGTGTAATTTGTAGTGAGGAGAAGTTGCCTAGGTTTGAGATGAATGGATCAAGTGGGATGTTGAAGTTGAACACCTCAGATGGTGGACTGAATGGGTGTACAAAGGCTGGGTGCATGAAAGTAATCACCTGGGGGTACATCTATTGTAATTATCCTACAACAGAGATGCAACGTGTGATGACTCAGTTGTTTCATGCAGGAGACAGGCTAGGCATTAATTGAAGCTACGTAACTGAGTATCAGGAGCAGGACCACACCTCAAACCATGCCACTCCTGGCATTCGTACCCTACCCTAAATACCTGCGTAACCGTCTCCTCCCTTTCGCTGTAGTTATTCTGCACCAGAACCAAGATTACACAACCTAACCTCATGAATCGATCACATTAGAAAACAGTTAGTTACTCCTTAATCTGACAACCAATATTGTCTGTCTATTCACCTCATCACGAATCTGGACTTCATCTTTCTATCCCCATATGAAGATGGACAATCATGTCTAAGGATTTCATCAACCCATTGGCAGACCCAGTAACAGAAGCTGAAAAAATCTATACCACCTCTGCGCCTGAGACCCCACTGTCTCTAAAGGCTGCTCATGAAGCGTGTGAGTTCAGCAAGCCATAACACAGTCTCTTCCATAGTCTGTAGTCTGAAATCATCCTGTCATAGGGATTTTATCCTGCCAGCATCATCATCTTACCTTGCTCAGTGAGGTTCCCAACCCTGAAATCCTTGCCTCAATGGCAGCTCTTCTTGTACTTAACCCCTGCAGTCTTCCTTTTCAACCCTGTCCAGCTCAGCAGGCAACCACCAACTTCATCTTGACTACAGCTGATCCACCCATGCAGACTCTTTCATCTCAGGTCTGTTTCCAGTCCAGCCTTGGGCCCGGAACACAACCATCCTGATCCAGCTTTACATGAGTTCCTTATTAAGGGTTTTAAAGAGGGTATCAACTATCCATCTCTTTCAAAAGCAAAAACCTCCAGTCAGCCACAAATGAGTCTATTGACCATCAGCAGAGTCCATCAACCTGCTTGCCAAGGAAGTTAAATAAGGCTACATAATCAGCCCATTCCCTCCTCCATAGTTAACTTCTGCATCAGCTCCCTCAGTATTGCAAACAGGAATATAGGTTACTCTGTAAGTTTATGATGTCTGTTAGATGGTGAGCGCATGCGTGGCGTCTGATCTCTCCCCGCCGTTGATTCCAAGTGAAGATTTCTCCCTTAACTATGCCACCATCAGTCATGCCATTGCCCCCCTTAACATGCTAGAAAAGGGACAAGGCTCCCAAAAGCAGACATAGAGCTTTCAAGGTTCTCCCCATCCACCCTGACTTCTCACGTCTATTCAGCATCTGTTGGTGAGGTGCATATTACTTTGCAGTTTGGCTCACCTTCCGTTGCAAAAGCAGCCCTAAACTCTTCAACACTCTGTCTAAAACCTGTGCTGAATCATGTCCAATAACTATAAATCACATACCTCCACAAACACCCCCCACCCAAATCAATTTAAAGCATCACTCCCAGTTGAAATGCTCAACTGAATCAGCCTACTGATATCCAACCTCCCCCTCACCCCATGCTGCACAAAATGCCAACTTTTCACTGTCTCTACCACCTAAACTTTGCCCAAGACATCATTCCCCAAGGGCAAGCCTACATCTCTCAACTGGTATCAGTTTCCTCCTCCACCTCATCCCTCCTGGACTCCTGAACTGTCTAGGACATCTTCTTCCACAGTTCAAGCCATGCCAAGCCATGCTCAAACTCCTCGCCAACTGAAAGGATCACCTTCTTCTTTAGTGACCACCTGACTTACCCAGATGATGTTCATTTGTACGCTGCTGCTGCTGTTAACAGTTTGGGGTTATTTATACAATGGAACATGGCTCACAGCAAATTGGCCCCCGCAGCTTGCAAGAGAATACCAGATTATATCCTGTGCTGTCTTGCTGTGGGGTCACGAATGGTCCTCATTTACTTAGACAACCTTTCAGTTGTAGACATCATCAACAAAGGACCCACCAATCCATCCATCATGCTCCTCATATACTGCCTAATCTGGTTCTCCATTAAACACCAATATGTTCTACATGCAGCTCACATTACTGGTTACTCTAGTACCCTCCACCCTCTCTTCCTCTTTCACAGTTAGAAAAAATGTCTTTTACCTTCAAGACCAGTTCAACATAACGTTCCCATTTCTTGACATTGACACCCTGACCTGTTTTGTTACCTACACTCATTCTGTGATGGCCAAAACACACACCATCAAAGCCTGCCTTAGTGGCATCAACTTCTTCTTTGAAGTCCTGACTGGCCCCGAGCCTGGCCTCCAGCCATCCACAAATATCTTCACTTCTCAGAAGACTTTAATGTTGCTGCCCTCCCTTTACTGCTGACTTGCTGTCAATCCGCATCAATACCATTCTTTTGAGCTATTCAGGCATTCCTCATGTTGCTTGAACTTTAGAAGTCATGTTCTTGCTTGCATTTTTCAGTTTCCTTCAATGCTTCAGATTCTCCGCTTCAGCCCTACACTTCGCCTACATTCTGACTTGTTTCATTTCTCAAATGACACCCAGTATTTTGCTTAAAGCAAACTAAAACCAATCGGTCCAGTAAGTCTTCATCTGTGGCTTCCCCACAGTTCAGCCAGCAACCAGTAGTCCTACAAGCAAGATTCATGCATTGTACATTCATCTCAATCAACAAATCGTTTAAACACCTTGTCGATGGTGTGGTCCCTGCTAGTGAAATGGAGTAATCAATGACCTCTCAGGATGCTAGGCTGGGCCACCAGTGATTAGTCAATAGCAAAGCCCATTAGAGGGCTTTTGTCCTCACTCATAGAACCTGAGTTAGATCCATAACTAATATTTTTTCAGCACCTTAAATACCGGGGCCAGACATCAAAACTGGGGTTGGGTTGAAGCCCCGCACACTATGTTGCAGTTTTACCAGCAAATTTAAGTGATAAATGTAGCCCAGTAAATTTCATTGTAGTCTCACTCATTAATAAATAGTATAAAGTCATATATAAGCAGTTGCAATACATGATTAAAAAAACTGAGTTCATGAAAGTGCTTTAAAATGCACCTGTTGTGCATCATGATGCACTAAAATAATGAAATCACACTGATACAAATTTATCCTTACCAAGGAACTCAGGAATACATTATGTTCAAAAGCATATGAATTTGATTTGGAAGGTGCTGGAGACACACATATGATGAGGAAATCTAGTATTTTTTTTTTTTTTTTTTTTGCATTCCTGCAATTCTACACAGTCTAATATAGCACTGTCTTTAGGACAGGGAAAGTAAATAACTTGATCATTGTATCTGGTGTTAATTCAAATGTTCTTTACTTAGCCTCAGTACATTTTGTATCATATTTATAGTACAGCTATTTTAATTTATCATGGCTTGCAAATCAGCAATCAACAAATGTATTTATTCTATTAAAACTATGGATAAGCGAGCATAAAGGCATTTTGTTCGCTGAAAGGTGGAGAAAGTGATTTGCAGTGGTTACCTTTTGTTCTCTCTCTTTCTCTTTCTCTTTCTCTCTCTATCTCTCTGTCTAACTCACTCACTCATCAAGCACACATGCACACGCTCGCGCACATACACACACGCATGCACGCGCGCGCGCACACACACACACACACACACACACACACACACACACACACACACACACACCTGTTGACCAGCAGAGATTAGAATAGGCATGAATTTGTTTCCAGCTAGGCTTAGGATTGTTCATTGATAAATTTAATTATTTGTTAATTGTTAAAATAGAAAAAAAGGGGAAACCAGATCATTATTTATTATTTTTATTATTATTGTTGTTGTTGTTGTTGTTGTTGTTGTTGTTGTTTCTGTTATTGAGAGAAGGCCACATGTTGATCACATTAAGAGAGAGTTAACATAGTACCAAATCAAGCATTTTTCTGGATTGTTTAAATGTTATGCCCAAATCTTCACACTCTTTGACCATTCGTGATGTTTAATCTTACCATTACACCAAAGATGAAACTGATAAATACCAATCCTGTCAGTGAAATGAGCATGCAATCATTTTACACTCAGATTTTATGTTAAGCCACTTTGATAAACAAGGCCCACTGTGTTCTGTCGGGTTTGTGTATCATTGCTTTTGATAGTTGGTTAGCATGAATCCATCACCACCAGTAAGATTTGGTCACACTGACTTTTTTCATAGGAATACTAACCTAACCTTATGAGAGAAATACTACAGCTTTGAATAGCACCCCTTTGAAAAATACTGTTGTCTTTTCTTTTTGTCACCTTTCTGCCCTGGTAGAACATCTTGGGATTGAATTTATGGGTATGGATTGTTTGTTCCTCCTAGTTTGCAGATGTAGGATTAGAAGCTTGAGCCTGACCCTGTACTTCAGCCAGTTTCCTTTTGCCAAATGAAGGGATCATGCAGCCTTCACAGACTATACTCAGCACAAATAATCAATCACAGTCACTTTTCAAAAATATGGTTGCAATCAAGAACAACCCCTGCACTGTATTAATGACACTGCATTGTGATGCAGGCAGGCAAACAACATTCAAGTTATTGTCTTGACCTAAAGATCAATTTTGTTATAGTCCTCCATATTAGCCTACAAATAAACAGTGCAAATGCTGCTGATTGACTTGAGCACACCACGAAAGTGGCTGTACAGTACGCTGTATGTTCAGATCCCTTCAGCCCTCTCTCCCTGCATCTTCTGTTTCAACCAGTGTTCAGCATGTAATGACGGACCAGCATCACCTTCCTGCTAACTCCTTCTACCTCTTGCCATTTGTCTCCCCTTTTCCACTTCCACCTACTCACTTCTTTGCACACTTTAGAGTGACGCACTTCCACTCCCAAATTTTCACACTTGTTTGCTCCCTGTCAGCTACTTTTTCGCCACTACAAAGCTACACCGCTGCTCAGTACTCAGATAATCATTAAATAGTGTTTTTTATACCAGTTTGTTCATGGTAAGTTGAAATATGGTTATTTTTACAAACAGTATTTATAGTTGCGTTCATACATTTGATATCATTGTTTTTTCATACATGTATATAGGGTTTTTGTATAGTAGTTTGCGTGCTGGTCTTAGTGACTGGATGTTATTGTTGTTGTTTTTTTTTTTGTTTTGTTTTGTTTTGTTTTGGTTTTTTTTGGACAGGCATATCTTTGAAGCATGACGGACGCCTTATTGTGGCTAGTTGTGGTTAATGGCCAGGAGAAAGAGCTACTGAGCTCCTTTAAATATCTGGGGATTGTGTTAGACCAGTCTTCTGCCTTTTGAGATCATGTCAACTGCATTTACGAAAAGGCACAGCAAAGACTTGGACTATTGTAAAGCTTAGCCAATCCACTTTTATTAGAGTATATCAATTCCCAGTTGAAAGTAAACTTAATTTTAAGATCGTGTCCTGCCTCAGGTACCTGAATGTCAGGTACCCAACCAGACAAAGCTTTCCAGTCAAACTTGACAGTTCAGTAACAGGCTGCAAATAAACCCAGCTGTCACATCATCATGGCAGAGCAGTTGGATGTATGACCAAGAAGATCTTAGACAATGTTAACCAGCCCCTGAACCATCATTTTCATCTGCTGCCCTCCAGACAGAGGTGTAGAGTCCCCACTGAAAAGAAGAATATTTTCAGAAAATCAGTTGAAAACTTCCCTCTTCAGATTCAGATTCAGATTCAGATGAACTCTATTGTCCCCCAAGGGAAATTTAGTTTGGGCAGGAACAAGTTCCGGATGCAGCCACAGTCGCAACATCACAAAAATGCATCCTTGATGCATAGTAACACATAACATGAATACAGCCACTCACATGAGTATAACAAGAGCCTGGCCCTAAAACAAATACATTGGAGCAACAAATTAAAGTTAAAATGAAAGCTCAGCACTCAAAGAAGGTAAAAAAATAAATAAATAAATAATGACAATTCATAGAAATTAAAATGAATGAGGTAGTAATGTACCCCAGAGAATTAAAACAGAATAAATACTCAGTAAGTGTAGAATACAACCATAAAATTGCAAATGACAATTCTTGAAAATTGGATAAGTATGGTAATAACATACCCAGTAGAGTTAAAATAGCATAGTGCTCAAGTAAGGAAAAGTACAAAATGCAACCACTGGTAAATAAGAAGATATTGAGCACACAACTAATAAATAACAATATTGCACTGTCAGTATTGAAACACCAGATGAACCAACGGGTTCAATGGTTAGAGTCTAGTCAGCACTCTATCTTTCTTGTGAAACACTGCCACCTGCAGGGCGTGGCAATGCCTGTTTTTTGTTCAGCAGTTCCACAGAAGAAGGGAGAAAGGAAAACTTATATCTATTACTTTTACATCTTATAGATCTGTATCTTCTGCCAGATGGTAACAGGTCATATTCTGAAAATAATATTTCAGAATATGACCAAGCAGTATATTTTGAGCCAGGCTGACAAGCTTTTGCTTGTAAATGGATTTGATGGACGAGTAGTCAGTCTTGCTTATCATTTTCATTGCTGTATTCACTGTAGGCTCTTGCTATGAATCATCTCTGGAAGCCTTTCGAGGATAAAGGTTTGGAAAGTTAATGAATGAACAGTGGTAATGAGTGTAAAAAAGCTCTCCTACTAAAAAAGAGCCAACTAGTAGACCAGGGGTCCGCAATTAAGTTTGGCCTCGGGCCAGATTTTTTCCAAGCCATTACATGGCGGGCCACAACCAAAACAATGGCTAATTTATTGAATTAATAGGGGAGGATGAAAATGATAGGCGCTCGTGAAATGACAGAACAGACGTACTGGCGTCAATAATATGACGCCTATGTCCGTTGTTTGAGTGACAACTTGTGTTTTAGAGACTATTGGAATTTCAGCACCAGGCGCTGTCCGCTGACGTCATTTGTTTTTGCATGTTAAGCGTCCACGCTGCAGCTCGCTGATGCGCTTATTCACCCTCGTATCCAGATATAACAAATAAGAATTTAGATCGACTGAAATGTTTCTGTTCTGAAAAATGAAGTTTCCAAATAAAGACCTTTTTTGAGACTGTCAGTCTGATTTTTAAAAAGTATAATTTATTTATTTTTTTATTTTCGTTCTCTAGTTCAAACAATCTCACGGGCCAGATGTTTTTGGTTGCAGGCCACATGTGGCCCGGGGGGCGCTAATTGCCGACCTATGTAGTAGACTATACAAACACTATACAAAACACTTTTTAGGCAAGAAATGGAGGAACAAAACTCTGTTGAGCTGTCCTCCCTCCTCATCAAACTGACAGCGGTTTTCTTCATGTTCTGAAGATATGCCAAACACTGTACAAACAACACTTATGTAAGAATAACACAAGCTAACACTACTATATGATCACTCAGACCACCTGGCTGACCACGATATAAATTTCTCACAAAAATGCTATACATAAAGGCCTGAAAAAACGCTAACATTAAATGTATGAATGCTAAATATTATTTAATTCTATATGTAAGGACAATTTTGAACCAAACAACAACAAACTGGTGTAAAAAACATGATTTAAAGATCGCAGAAGTAGCGTGGCAAGATGGCTGACAGGAAGTAAATAGATGTGAAAACTTTGGAGCCCAAGTGCGTCACACTGCATTGTGCAAAAGCTGAATTGTATGTTCTCAGGATTTTTTTTTTATATCCCCTCTTTCTTTGTTTAACTCCATGGATAGTCCCTATTCTCATTACAGCGATGGCTGTTGTTGTCTTGTAACTATAAAATGGTGAATGCTCATGAATTTCTAGAGCTGGCTGAATGGTCTCCATAAATCCATTCATTTTAATTCCTTAGAGACATAGTAGTTACAAATCTCTTTGCAATAGATCCCTTTATAACTGGCATAAAAAAAATGCATAAATCATTCAGTTGTTTGTATTCCAAGTGTTATTTCTAAGTAGTTCTAGATTGTTTAAATTATGAACTATTCCTATTTTACTGTTTGTGACTGAACTCCAGCATTGAATGCCAGCATTCTTGGCACAGTGGACTGTTACAAATTTATTTAAGAGAGGGTTTTTGTCCTGTCACTTCCTCCATTCATTATTTTTTAAAGATAACCTTGGACTAACACATTCTGTCTGCCTGTACTAAGCAGAATCATCTCCCAGCTCAGTGAATTAGATTTCCACAGCCAATGGCCACTGCTACATAAATCCATCTGCTGTGAATGTAAAACCTGAGTGTATGACTCGAATGGCTTTTTGCGTGAGTGCATGCAAGCATGTGTGCATATCCTGCAGACCTGCATGTTGTGGAGTTTTAAGAACTGGCTGTCCTCTTTTCCAGAAGCCGAGGAGCTGTATCAGAAACGTGTATTAACAATAACAGGAATCTGCATTGCACTCCTAGTGGTTGGAATCATGTGTGTGGTTGCCTACTGCAAAACAAAGTAATTCTTGTCACATTTTTAAGCTTAATTGAAAAATACATAAACGTAAAATTGCATTGTTGTCCATTTTCTATTGTTCTTAGTGCCTGAAAATAGAATAATTGCGTAATCATACAATTCCTAATATTAGGTTAAAAACTGTGGTTAAAAATCTGCCTTTTAGAGCATGCGGATTCTTCCACTATTTTGTCCAGCAGAAAGCCAAGCAGCATCAAAACACAGGTTCTTTCTCCACAAACAGGAAACAGAGGAAGAAGTTCCATCATTCTCTGAGACAGAGCCTGAAAAATGACAGGAACAACACAGCAAGCTTGGCCAATGGACCTAAGATTTCCAACTTGCCCCTTGAGAATTTCCAAAATGTCAACGTAAGTTATTACTTAATGATATTTGTGCCTCTAAAACCTGCACACTTAAATGCGCTGTAGGTCTTTGTTTCCTGCTCTTTTCATCCAATATATGTCTAAAAATTCAATGTCTATGCAGCATGCAATGGAGCATGAGACAGAGACATCCTTCTTCACAAGCCTGTGTGCCTCATCAGTCACCCACGTCTCTAGCCAAAGGTAAGCAACAAATTAGGAGACAGTGTGAGAGGACGTGTGACATAGCCCCTGGGCTGGATTTGATCCAAGGATAGTTACATGGCATGTGCCCGTGCTAACTGTCCCACAGAATGCCTCAAGGTTCGTCTTTATGAAGTGGGCAGCATCTTTAGAGACAGCCCATTCTCATTTGCAGAGCATCAAATACTGTCGGGGTGGATGGTGGGTGTGTAAACCACAGGACCTTTGTGCAGAAGACCCAAGTTCACAGCGAGACCTTTAGTGTATGACTGTCACCATGTTAATTTCTTACCTAGACTCTGAAGGCCTTTGCACACCAAGTCCATATTTTTCATCCGACATTGTCACACATTTATAAATAAATACGCGAGGTGTAAATACTGCATGCATGATCCAGACATATAACCAGATTTCCAGTTATGAAAATAGCCAACCAAGTCTGACTGTGTTGATCTGTTCTGGGGTAAATCCCCTTCCCCCTGCTCCCCAACACACACATAGCCAGGCTGATGCCAGCATGGCTATGTGGCACAGCGAGTCTGGTATTAGAAGGCTCCCACACACACATTTCAAGGTGTTGAAAGCCCAGACCTGTTCACTCAGTTGGAAATAACATTATCATAGCAAACTGATCGTGCTTATGAAATTAATGCCCGGATTTCAAAATCACTTGATCAAGCCCTAAACTTTGCTATCTCTTCCCTGATGTCTTTCTTTCACTCACTTTCAAAACAAATGCATGGCTACAACAGATCAAGGTCCTGATGACACAAGGTGGTGGTACTCATGGGAAGTGTAACCTTCATCCAGGGAGACACCACCACTCTTGTCCACAGGGGCCGACAAAATCAAGACAAGATGAAAGTTCCATGTATGCTTTAAGCAAATGTGATTTTCTCATGTCACGTTTCTTTTTTCAGTTCAGACCTGTATTCTCCCAAGAAAGGAATTTTGAAATCTTTTTTTCACATGGTATGACAGCTGCCCGCATATAGTGTTTAGGGGTCCTTACCTATGCAAATAATAATAATAAAAAAAAAGCTCTGATACATGCCAGGAGAGATTAATCATTCTGCGCACCTGCGTAGGAACAGTGTTGGATAGTTAAGAACTTTTGGTGAATCTAGAGTTTTTTTCTCTTAACAGAGAAATAAGAGAGAATATAAGAGAAATTTATGAGCATGTTGCTGCATCTGGCCCATTGTGCTTGTGTTACCAGCTACAGACCAAACCTGTCTCAATCCTTGTAAACAAACTCACACTTTGCCCTGTCTCTGCAGCTGGAATAACGGCTGGAGCAACGGTGTTCTCTCTGGCAGCGAGTCAGTCTTGGTGATGTCTGTGGTGGAGAATAGCCAACCTGCGACACCGAGCCATCAGAATCATCTGAATGCCTCAGGTGGCACCAGAGACCTTTATGACACTGTACAGGACTGCAGAGACAATCCCAGCTCCTACAGGGACTCGCTGCTCAGCGATAGGTAATGGGACTCTTTGGCAACATTAACTGGCCCAAGCACATTAGAAGTGTTGTTACATTATTAATGGCGTTGCAGACCAGTCTTAAACGAATTGCATGTCTTGTAATATTCATTTACACATAGTCAATTATTTCTCATGAAATGACATGAGTTTAAAGGTGCACTAGTTGTCAGATACAGTCACTGGTGGGAAATCCTCTTACAGGAAGAGATGAATCAAAACTTAAGATTATAGCACTGTTAAAAATGTAATTGCTCTTTACCTTCAACAGACAGGGGGCAGACTGGTCAGGACAAACCTCCTCCAGACTCACCTTGTCCCATAGATTTTATCGATGGAGACAGTGGATTTTCCTGGTTTCTGGATGATCATGAATAATCTCCCTGACAATCCACCCACTCTCTGTCACTGCTCTCTCCTCAGCAGTTTATTGATCCAACCTATGGTATTAGATGATATGAACGCAAGCGCATGAGGATATTACTGTAGCAGAATTATTTGCAAATGTGTGTGGAGAGTTGTGTAACTTTATTTCAATCTGAGTGTGTGTAATCAGATTTGGACATGTGCAAAAGAATCTCTGAATGCATACTGAAACTTGTGAATCTGTAAAAGAATCTGCAAATGTGCACAATCAGATTAATTAGTTCTAAAAACTCTTCTGTTAAAATCGTAATTCATGCTCCTGGGATGCAAGCTCTTAAGAGTATAAATCCAAAAATCCTCCATGTGTTTCCTCAGGAAACACATCACCACCACCATAGAACCTATGTTCTCCATGATGCAGTCCTTCAGAGAAGGTTCTGTCTCTGCTGCGTACACTTGGCTGCAGGAACACACTAATCATATAGATCACATTCTTTTTTGCAGGTGATAAAACTGATATTCATAGTTTTGCCAGATACTGGATGATTGAAACTTTTAGTGTTTGTAGAGTACTTACTGTTACACAGTTACCACATTTAAAGTTTCCGCTAGGTGTGCAATCAAATATCCCATTGTAGTTGGTGTCAGTATGTGTTCATAGCATTGGTGCAATAAAGGCTTATGTTGTCCTCCAGTTCTCCATAGAATGAACTAATCAAGAAACATCTTCAACACGTTGTAAGTAACAACTTCATCAAATGAACTGTCTAAAAATGTTAATGGTAAATGTGTGTTTCTTGTGTTAGGTATGTATCAGCTGTGGCAGATCCAAATCAGCTGTCTCCGATAACCTTGACCTCTCCAGGAACACCAGGATCTCCTCCCTCAGAAATGTTGGCTCCCACGTCCAGCCTGGCCACCTCTGTTCCTTCAGTGGTCGTCAGCCCCTCTGCTGAGGAGGAGCACCCTTTGCTGTTGGCCACCACACTTCAGTCACACAGCAAATCCTCATACGAACACCATAACCAACTCAAGAGAAAGTCTTCTCACTATAACCACGGCCAGGACATCCACAGCCCACCACCCAGCCCGCCGATCACCATGGAGGATGATGATTACCAAATTTCATGTGGCCATGACACCACAGCTGCCATGGTGCCTCCAGTGTCTCCTCAGAATCTATGTGTGAAACTTGACAATATCAGCTCCAACAACAATGGCCACAGCGCCAAAAGACCAATAGCCAATGGCCACATGGGACACAATGTGGAGTACAATGTTGGCAGCATGCTAAAGAATGAAACAGAAGAAGAGCCTTTGAGGAGTATAACACCCTCTCTGATTGTAGAAAACCCTACAGCCCTGTTGGTCAGGTCTATGGACAGCAGCAGGACTAATCCAGCATCATTAAATGACAACTGGCAAGCCAGGTTGTCCTTCACAAAACCAGATCCAGTTGCAGAGTAAAGTGAAAAAAAAAAAAAAAAAAAAAAAAAAAAAACATTGCTTAGGAATTTTTTTTCTTCAAGATCCTGAAAAAAGAATAGCTACTGTTAAACCTTTATTTTCTATAAATTAAATATTTGATGTGAAAAGAATTTTAAAGATAAATAGAAAAAAAATATTTTAGTGATGTAACGAATGAAGACTTTTATAAGTAAAAATAAAGTCAAATAAAATAAAATAAAAATAAAAATATGTTCAAGTCATGGAGGTGAAGTGCCATACAGTAGTATGTAGCAATGGTTCACAGTATTTCAGTGGAAAAAAAAAATATCAATGGTGCCTTCCTCTTTGGTGTGCTTGAGGGATATGTAACAGGGCACACTGGGCCATATACTCATCATTTTAATCCTGCAGTTAACAGTCCTACTGATCTAAATAACAAATAAAAGAATCTGTGAGTCGCTTTTAATGTCCAGCAGTTGGAAGTGCCCACTAAAACGCTTACACCGTAGTTTGTTAGGAAATCTTCTCTGTGTTCAAACTGCATGTTATCCCTGTTAATGCTGTGATGGGATTCTGGAGCTTTCTATTAACTTTTCACACCAGCCACTTCCCTCCTACACCCACAATGGTTTATCTGGTCTATCAGATGTCCTTGGCATGTTAATGGACTAGTCTCACTGGTACTCTTTTGGAAATACAATAGCGCACTCCAAAACCTGTACTGATGGGAAAAAAATAAACAGTTAAAGAACCATACCAATGATTCTGCATGTTTAGTGTAATATCTGCAAAATGTATGTACTTCACGTTTCGGCTAATCTTTTCCTGAAATATTTTCATCTACCTTTTCTCCAGCTGTTGGTTTCCATTCATCCCACTTTGATATGAAAGTGAATCATCACTGTAATAAAGACAACCACATTAGTTTTCCTAAGAGCAGCAGCACTGTTGAGTTTTGATGACCTGAAAATTGGACAGAGTGACAATGTCTGCCGATTGTATTCCCTGGGAGAACATTTGTACAGCGATTTATTATTTCCATGGTTTATGAATGGTGAGGAGTTCCACTCAAAAACAAAAATTCAAATTTGAAACTTGACAGATTTTGATTATATGTTGTGAAATACTGAGTACCCCTGCATGATTTGCAAAATGGTTTGCTGCGTCAAAGGTGGTAAATAGGACATTCAAAATCACTGGTATGGTCCTTTAATCAGTCCATTAGCTCCATCTCACAAGAGAGGAGGAGGAGAGACGTCAGAGATGAGATAATCACAATACAGGATGAGCTATTTTATGGACATTCATGGACAACTGTTACATAAAATTTCAGTCTACAAAATCTGGCCGGACAGCATTTTCAGGTATGGCAGCTGGAATTTGGAATTGCTTGCCCTCAATATTGGAAAGTGCAGCTGAAAACTGGTTGAAGGAAAACAAGTCATGTAACCACTGATCATATGAAAGTGTATTGACATGAATTAATTATTTTTCTTTTGTTTTTAAGATGGTTGAGGTCTCTTAACAATTGACTGAGAGAAAAGCAGTCATGTAAACATTAACCATAGATAAATGTACTGACACTGACATAATTGATGACTCGATTGTTTTTCTTTTTGCTTTCAATAATGTAGTTGTGTTTTCCTTTTGCAATGTAATCCTTGCCATGTGTTTCAACTATATTAAAGACAGTCACTACAGACAGTGAGAATTTGTCAGTGGCATTTTACATTGTCCCTGGCAGGGCATGAGTGGGTATAGGCTAACAACAGGCTAGCCTCAGAAACTATTGCCATGGAACAGACCTAGACAACCAAATTATATGGCCTAATGCTGAATGACTGGCAGCTGTTAGGAGAAGAAAGTTTGGGACAAAAGCATGATCATTTAACCACAGACATAGAATTGGACAGAAATGGCTCAGGGCAAGTCTGAGTACTTCTAGATGGTTCCCGTTGCCAAGGCAACAGCTGCACTAACTGACATCACCATGTTGACAGAAGAGTTTGATTATGTTGGTGAAGGCTTGCTGAACTGCTCACAAAAAATATCCTGATCAGCTGATCAAGATTACCTGACATCACAACCACAGGTAAATGTGCTGGTTTTACCATTAAGACTACCTTGAGCTCGTGCGGTGCATACTAGGGCTGTAGTCAACCAAAAACTTGGTTGACTGAAATTTGACCCTCTCTTCAACCAATCTTCTGGTCAGTGGGAAAAAAACAAACAAAACAAAAACAGGGCATCTACCTATCATAATGTGCTTCACATTATGTTACTCTAGAGTACAGTACACTGACTGCACTGTAGCCTAAATGAATTCTAAATCACAAAATGCAAGTTGTAGCATATTGAAGCATTTTTAACCTAATTATTTTATATTGGCATCATGGTCAGTTTTTATCCCTGCCTTGTTGCAGTACTCACTCTTACAGCATGGTTTCAAGTTCTCTTGGAATCTGGCAAACTCACCTCCTCCTCTTCCTCCTTCTGAGTGGGTCTAGTGGGTCAGCAGTCACACCATAATCTCAGTCTGGGTCTGAATTTTCTAATTTATTTTTGTTGTCATCCTCAAAGTAACTGCTGTACAATGTTGCATTCCTCGCATAGGTCGTTAGATCGGGTCATTGTTTCTGTCTGATGACCTCAATATAAGGAGCCTCATATAATGTTCCTGCAATCAGCTAACCAGTTAACCGACTAAGAGCACCCAAACAACAAACAAACAAACAAAAAATGCATACCATAATGCATTTTGAAATCATCTAAAATGCTCTCCAGCTTTAGCGGACGATGGGGCCATATATGTTAGAAAACATAGGGAAAGCAATAGAGAAAGTGGAGTAGTGGTCATATGAGCTAGGGTTCAAGTCTTGCTACACAATGTTTGCAAAGAAGCGCAAGATTGATGCCATGAGGTTAACATTATATAGTTAGCTGAAGAGGATGTCAGAGGGGTGTCAGAATTTAAGTAACTGGGTGTATGGCTAGCTGGCAAATATACATGGAAAGTACATATCAAACACCTGGGAACAAAATGCAAAAAGTCATAAATCTAATATAAGCTATGGCTAGATATGACTTGGGGGCAGATAAATAGTAACTATTTGACATTTATAGGGCAATTATGAGGTCAGCAGCAGATTATAGTTGTATAGTGTATGGGGCAGCAGCAAAGTCATCATTGTAAAAAGTGGGCTGACTACAGTAGCCCTACTATTATGTATAGGAGCTATTAAGTCAACCCCCATTAACACAGCACTAATAGAAGCAGGGGAGACATCGCTGGAACTAAGAGAGAGAAGAGAGAAACTTGCACTTGCGTGTTGGGTCAGGCTAAAAGCAAGTAGGGAAGAAAACCTCACAAAGAAAACACTACAGGACTGTTGGGAATATTCTAAGCTCCAGGGGGCTGGGTTTGGGTGGAGAGGGGAGGAAAGAGTAAGGACACATAGAATGGATGCCTTAGAATTCACCAGGTTCACCCCAGTTAGAAGTGTACCACTTTGACTTTTCCCAGAACTAAAGACAGACATCAGTATTCTGGAAAAGAAAAGAGAATGGCAAATGAATAAAGTTGGAGTTTAAAATATCCATACAATACAATACAAAATATCCATCTCCAAGAGACCATCTAACCAGTTCTCAGTATATACAGCAGAAATAGTAGTATCCATTACTGGGCTACAGTGGGTTGAAGAGGTCAGACCTGATAGAGTGGTGGTCTGCACTGATTCAGCAGACATCTTGGAAAGCATACATTCAACAAAATCTGTCAGAGGGGACTTTCTCATTGAACTTTATCATAGTTTGCGAAGACTTCATAGAGTTGGTATCAGAACTCGGCCTTCATGAGGCTTGTTTGTATGAGTGTGTTTGTTTCAGTCTTTTGGATGTATTACGTATGCTTGGTGTTTTGGTGTTGTCTTTCTGTCTGTCTGTTTCTTTCCGCCACTCTGCACACCTAGTTGACATCCTGCCCACCCACCTGTCTGCTATCAGCTCATCAGCAGGTCCTTATATGTGTGGCCTACAGTCAATCCCTGCCGGATCATTGTACCATACACGGTTTGTCTGTGTGTCACAAGTCTAGCCTTTTATGCCTGTCAAGCCAGCTAGTCTGCTAGCTAGTCGTTTGCCTGTCCGTCTGACATTGTGTTTCCTCTGCCTTAGTTGCCAACCTGCTTACCACCCTGGTTGTCTGTCCACCATTCAAGCCTGCCAGTCTGCTCATGCTCCCAAGAAACCATCCTGCTGGACCAGACTCCTCACTACGACACCTCACTACTCCCACTCTGTTCTCTGTCACAGCTTTACAATAAAGCTACTTGGTTCATCCTTACCTCCTACCTCACTGTCTGCATTTGGGTTCAACCAACATTCATGACAGGTGGTATAGATGTACAGTTCTGTTGGGTACCAGCACATGAGGGGGTGAAGGGGAATGAGGGTGCAGATAAACTAGCAAAACGAGCATTGTAAAAGGAAATATCAGTACGTGTTCTGCTTGGAAAGGGAGAAGGAAAAGCAGTGATTAAGTGGAAAATAATGGAGATATGTGGGACAGGAATGGAATCTGATGGGGACATTGGGAACAGAAGGAGAAGAAGAGCAGGGTACGAATCACCAGGAAGGCACTAATTACTTTCTTAAGTGGCGGAAGGTTGGTGGGTAGAAATTAAGTAATGGAGTAAAATGACATGATGTTACACACTCTTGTGCAGTAAGTGGTGTTATGCGCCTTGAATTGTTTGCAGTCCAAAAGTAAGCCGAGAGAAGAAGAAGAAATGCGCTCCGGACTTAATATCCCCTGTAGCACTGGTGTGTATGAGCAGTGTGAGGTCAGCCCCCTTCCACCTCCATCATGGAACAAGACAAGGCTGCCTCCTATTGCCTCTTCTGTTTGCAACCACCATTGAGCCTTTCGTCATCTGGCTCTACAAGGAGGAGAACTTTAGTGGCGTCACTCGCTTAGGGGGCAGTCATAAACTGTTTTTATATGCCGATGACCCTTGTCTTATATGTCACAGCCATTGTCTTCATTCCCTGTACTCATTTTGAAATGATTTGGTAAGTTCTTAGGGTACACATGTGCTCAAGAGATTGCAAACTCACTCCTCCCATTCAAACAAATGATCACATAATTTCATTTTCCTTGGGTATTGTTATCACAAAGTCATTCCCTAATATCTTCCATGAATTTTCCTCCCCCCATTTGAAAGTGTAAGAATGATTGTGTCAGTCTAATCAAGATGGTTGTCCTACCTAATTTCTTTTTCCTACTTCAACATGTCCCAGTATTTATGAGGAAAAAATCTTTTTCAAACTGGACCAAATAATATCATCTTATGTCTTTGGGGTATCAAACCAGCCTGCATTCGTGGAATGATTCTCCTGCTTCTCCTGGATTTGAGTGATTACCAGTATTACCAGACATGCACGCCGCACACACACACACACACACACACACACACACACACACACACACATCTTGTTTTTCACTTTCTGCCATGTTCCCAGTTACCTCTGGCTGCATTAAATTCAATTTCAGTTTTCAAGGGAATGCGGGAAGTGGGAGGTCAGGTAAACTAAATTAATTAAAAGAAATGTACAAACGGCCTACGTCAGATGACAACAGTTTATTTATTTATTTATTTATTTATTGTATACAAAATGATTAAAGAACAATGAGGGAATATCCTCATTGGTACCAAATATATTGACAATATTCAAAATGTCTAAAAGAAAGGTGCCGAGAATGATGGAGTATCTGCCTCTGTAATTGTCCTAATTACATTTTGAGAAATGGAACCATGTATAAGTGTTGACACCCCTCTAGCACAGGAGGAGGAGGAAGCTGCAATGATCTCGCTACTCCATTTTTTTCTGGTCCTCATCAGTATCACATTGTTTTAAGTACGATTCCTGCAAAAGCAGTCCTGGAATTCAGTCACTTAGCTCAGTATACAACTTGCTTTAGTTTGTTAAGTTATTTATCCATGATTTATTCCATGATCTTGTTTCAAAGTGGTAATACATTCTATCATTACATGAATTGCATGTCATCAGTGACTCCTGCCCAGGAACAACAGATGAAAACTAGATGCTTGCTATCCCTGGTGCAATATATGTATTGTGCATTGTCCCTATTAAATAGATAAATAAACCTAGTGAGTGTGGAACAAGCTTTGTCTAGACTGTGAAACTTTGACAAGGACCTGCATGGTCTCTGTGAAAGAATTAAATTATATTTAAAGTCAATGAAAAACATTTAGGTTTTGGTTCCGTTGTGTTTACACACAGACACATTAGAATTTTATATGGGTCTGCAAATGACATTATCAATGCAAATGACTCAAGTATAATCAAGAGTCTAAGGGTTAGTTCACCTCAGGGCACAAAAGAACTGTCTCCTCCACACGGCTAAGATACAGAGCAAATATTGCTTAACTGCCTTGATGTTGCTTGTGCAAAATCTGTGAATTCAGAGATGTAGTCAGCTTGTGTGTACATGTCCAAGACTGCCAAATATCAGAACTGATGGATGGCAGGTATTTCTCAGGCTTATAATGAGAGCTACTAAAGACTAACACTTCAACAGAAAAGTGACCAAATTACTTTGTTTGACCAAATTACATGTTACTGACGTGCAGGACATCAAGTCTTCTTTTGAGCTTTTCATCCCAGATTCCATCCAGAAAATGATTCTGAACACAATATACATGCATCAAGTGCAAGAAGTACATATGCAACACGCACACAGTATAACTCTGCCCCTAATGTGTTGTGTAGGCTGGTGTGAACAGGCAGTGTATTCAGTGGGGCTGATCTGTTGTCTAGACTGACATGGTTACTGTGTGTGTTCAGCTTGTTTTGTGTAAACGGACCTGAATGTGTTGCAGCAGTTATAAGAACCAACAGTTATGAAAAATATTGCTTCATTTGTAAAAAATGAGTGGAAAAATCTTTTTTCCACTCATATCTTGATTATTATACATTTTCTTTTTTATTGAAAAAACAAACAAAAGACGAGGAGCACTTCATAAATGTTATCTAACAAAGGTAAAGGACAAATATTAACCATATATGCTGTTTATAGTGCTTGTAATTGCGATGAAGTAAACATCTGTTGAGAATTTGAACATACATTTTTTTTGCTTGTGTTGAATTAAAAACCCCAAAATGCAGTGGGTCTACCAGACCCTGGCTGAATAACCAACACTGGCTGAGTAACAAAAATATGAACACCACTAGTGTTGTAGTCAAGACCACACCAACCGAGACCAAGACATTACCGAGACTAGAGAGTACCGAGACCAAGATAAGACCAAGACATTTGGAGGTTGAGACTGAGACGAGACCAAGACATTTGGATGTCGAGACCGAGACGAGACCAGGACCATATATATTAAAGAAAAATCCTAACACAATAGAACAAAATGACAGGTATCTCTTTTAAACTTAGTTTGCTTTTAAACAAATGCAACAGCAACAAAAACAAAATGCTGTTGTTTTCTAACCAGCACAATGAAACAAATCTCAAATCTAAGGAAATCTGTTGTTTGACTTCTTGTAAAAAGTATGCCATCATTGACCTGACAAGCAATGATAAATGTGCTATTTCATAAAGAAAAATTAAAAGAAAAAGGAATAAGACCTAAATTAAATGAACTAAATGAAAAAAAAAATCAGCAAGGTTTCTTGAACATGGGTCTTTAACTTAAGCAATTTGAGAACATTTTGTATTTTGGTGCTTTGACAGCTATAGTTTGACTCATTTCAGGATGATGAAATTGAATACTGAATACTGACTATAATATTCCGTTTATGAACTTCCATTTATATTTTAATGAATATTTATTAGGCTGAATAATGATTTTTAAGGAACCTTGCATGGATGCTATTTTTTAACATATATTTAAGCATTATTACACGAAAGGGTGTGAAGTTACAATAATGACGGTCAAGCACACCCTCCAGTGTAATAATGCGATTATAGAACTATTACCAGCAAAATAAAATGTATAATCAACATGTTTTCATACTGTGGCCATTTCGCTCTCAAAATATAGAAGTTTTTTGCTAGTATTCTCTCCGTTTCAGCGGAAATACATGAGATCTGACATTAACTAGTCCTTGTCAGCCAGCCAACTTGGGCTTATCATGTTTTCTAGACATCGTGATTTCCCAAAACTGAATAAATACCACACATAGCAACACAAAACTGCTCTGCTAGCTTAATCATGTTGTAACTAGAATATCCGCTGGAAACTCACTGGAAGATGTTTTATTTCAGCTGGGGGTGTGTCACTCCAATTTAACATCAGATCGGATTAATGTGGCTAACCAGCAAAAGTAACAACAGTAAGCAGTCACATTAAGGCTGAACAGAGTTATACAATCACCTTTTCAGGCTGTTATCAATTTACCTCTGAAATAAAGATGACAGTTTTCACAGATGTGTTGATTTATTAAATGTTCATTTCAATGTACAGATGCAAACAAACTGACGAATTAATTAAATCAATGGCCAAGGCTACTCATAAAGACTAAACAAATGAATAATGATTAATACGTTAATTAATAACTGATAACATTAACACATTAATAACAAAAACAAAGTTATTGCCTGCACATCTCCGTGGAAAATCTTACTGGTACTGTCCGTGGTGCTGACGCTGCCTCAGCGGGTACTATTACGTCCGTGGTGCTGAATCTGCCTTAGTGGGTACTGTCCGTGGTGCTGAATCTGCATCAGCAGGTACTATACTGTCCGTGGTGCTGAATTTGCCTTAGCGGGTACTGTCCGTGGTTCTGAATCTGCCTTAGCGAGTGCTATGAAAAACTGACACTGCCGTTTGGTTCCTGTCCGTTCTCATTTTTATTCTATGTCTATCCCCTCCCGCATGTTGCCGCACGTCAGCCAGTCCACCATGAGCCACAGAATACACTCGCCGAGACGTTTTGCAATTTGCCTTGTATTCGTTGCCACTGACTTATGCAACAAGAGAAAGCCAGCCAGAGTTTGCCGACATTTTTCATGGCGATTTCCTGGGGACGCCTAACATAAACACCGCTTCTCCAGCCATCTTTATCCACTCTGCGTGTTCAGGGGGCGTGTCACACAAGCTGTCGCAAAGGCTGTGTGACACCGGGAAGGCAGCAGCTGCACTTTTCTTTTTTCTCTTATCAAAGTATGAGAGACTGATCTCGAGTGGTCTTGATCAAAAATTCCGAGTTCGCCCAGTCCGAGACCGAGACAAGACTGAGTGAAAATGCCTTCGATTCCGAGACGAGACCGAGATCCTCAAAAAGTGACCAAGACCGATCTCGAGTACTACAACACTAAACACCACACAGGAGGAAAATGTGTTGGTGTGGTCATTTAGTGTGGTTCATTGTTTGGCAGCAGGTTTTGTGTGAAAATCATCGGCACTGGTAAACATTTCTCAAGCATTTCACCACTGAATCAAAACAAATGCAGCTGGACGCACTGAGACCTTTTTCCACCAATATCATGGCCTCCCTCCTCATAAATGATCCTGTCTCACCTGTCAGAGTCAGACAAGCTTCAGACAAGCTTCAGGTACTTCAAAGCATAACTGCGGGCATTTTGACCCATCTCTTTCCGTGTTAGACCAAAGTCAAGTCATTTTGTTGCTGAAGCCGCGTAGCTCTCTAATGGTCTCTAACACTGGGCAAAGGAACACAAAGCCCTGTACTCTGAATGCATATTTGACTCAGTTGGACTGCTCCCTCTCTGGTCAGATATAAAAAGATATAAGTTACCTCCAGATAGGTCTTTGCTGGTTGCAGCTGCTTTATGTGCTACCATGTAGTTTAAAATAAACAGAGTTTATTAAGGCTTTTTGTTTGTCTGCTATGCCAGTTTTTAGGAGGGAGAATGCACCATTACACAACATGGCCCAGGTAAGGCACAGACACATTTATTTATCTGTTTATCTGGAGCTTGTGCTTTAGACTGGGTTTCTCCTTTAACAATGGAGTGATTGATAAAATCTTCCCACCAGCTCACACAAGCTATTTGGAATCATGCAGCCAAGGCCTATTTGACCGTCATATCTTTCCCAAACATTTGGCAAGCAGACATAAAGTGATTTTTGTTGATATATTGATTGATTATTTTACATATTCAGTTAATTTTTGCCACTTTTTGCAAACAGCTTTCATTTGTTCCACAGGGATTTTGGGCCACACATTCAATGACAGAGAATGCATGTTCACAACTCCCAAAGGATGATCACTCTGCTCTGGTGCTCATGAATGTCATTTATTTAGGTGATTATGGTTAGATTGCTTACTTTACCGTTATGGACATTGTGGACAGTCGTGGAACGCTCGTGTCAGCGCGTGCCTGTGGTGTCTGTGACGCAACAAAGCCGAACGCAGCGACGTCACGGTCGCGTAACAGAGCCGAAAGTTCTGCTGAAATGATGTAAAAGGATCAGAAGTTAGGAGACTGGCTCATTTTGGACCAAGCGTTCAAGGAGAGAACATCAGAGCGACTAACTTCAGGAAACCTCTGATAGAAATACAGAGATTTAACTACAGGTAAGCAACTAGATCGAAGTCATAATCCACTGTGGATTGAGGACTGAATTATAGTGACGGCTCCTGATCAGGAGCCGTCTTTTTCGGGAGCCGATTGGTTATTTTTTCTGCGAAAGCCGCACATGATTGGTCAAGATGTGGGGTACCGTCTGTCTGCGCTGAGCGCTTCACCCTGGACCGGCAGTTACACACACACACACACACACACACACACACACACACACACACGAACAGGAGCACAGGAGGGAGGGAGACGAGAGAGAAAGAGAGCAAGGGGCCACAAGGAGAGACAACACAAACGCGCTGGAAAGGTGTAGCCCATTTAAGAAAATGAGTGACAGCAGGAAAAGGAGTCAAATCTGGACCCATTTCAATTTTATTGACAATAGCAAGGCAGAGTGTAGAGTCTGCAAGAAAAAAAAAATCTCTTATCGACCCGGCTCCACAAACAACCTGCACAGGCACATGACAACTGTCCAGCCATCAGTGCAATGGGAAGAAAAAACGCAAGCAATCCAATCTGATATTAATGAAAGTGAAGTGTGTCTACTGCAACTGCTGCTGCTGCAGTGTCTACAGCAATTCAATTCAACTTTAAATAGTTAAAAGTTTGTTTATGTATTTTATAATATATTTTTTGTAGCAGTATGTAGAGTGAATAAATAAAGGCATATTTATATAATAAACATATATAAATAAAAAAAAAAAAAACCATAACACATGTTTTTTAACAATAGTAATTCATTTTGCGCATAATTTTACATTATTGTTGGTATAAATTAATTTAAGCAACAAAAAAATCTGAAGAGCCGCTTGGGAGCCGAAAGAGCCGGCTCTTTTTAGTGAGCCGAGCCAAAAGAGCCAGTTCTCTAAAAAGAACCAGAATTCCCATTACTACATTACTTTCACCTGGAAACAGGGAGTGAGTGTGTAGTGCAGACAGTGCCAGCTCTACCTATGTTGGCGCTCTAGACAAAATTACTCCCTTGCCCCCTTCCATGGCCTGAGTGCAGACACACGGCATGGAAGTCATTTTTAACAGTCAACATATTTTATTTGATGTTAAATATGAAACGCTCTTGGCTGCAAATGTTCACCCACCTCCTGTAGAGCTGTTTTGCTCTTTAGAGAGAAACACAGCCATTCTGCCACCAACAGACCATGTGAGTGTGCAGAGTCTGGACTTGTGCGGTCTTTGACTGACCTTGTTGTGTTTTGTTGTGTTCTCCCACCTTAAGGTGACAACAACAAGATGAAGCTCTTTACATTCTTCATCTTGCTCCTCCTCATCGTGAGTGGAGAAAACTCCTTGAGGAAGAACCCACCAAGGAGGAGTGTCCCATTCTACAGTAAGAAATCCTCAGCACCTTGGAGGGACTGAAGTCCACACACACATATCACTACTTTATGTGCAGCAGTCTGTATACTAGATCATTGTGCATGGAGACAATAGACTATACATATCAGATGACCATGCAACATGCAGGAATATTAAAAGTCTAATTAAAAGGCTCTGCAGGGTGAGATATGACTTCTCATCATATTCTCTGTTTTTTTTTTTTCCTGGTTTAGATGTACCTATGAAAAAATTTAGTGGGGCTGGTTTCACAAACCTGAGCTCCATGCTGGCGAGAGAAGACCTTGGACAACTCCTTGTTGGAGGCAGAGAGATGGTGCTGTCTCTAAACATGAGTGACATCGGCAAAATGATCGGCAAGGTAAGATCCTGCTACTTTTTATTGTGATTAACACTTTACTGAAGTTTTCTCTACAATAAAACACTGTCAGTTAAACAGGAGCATACAAGGAGCAACTGCAGACCCGCATGGCATAGCAGATAATAATTTCACAGTGTACAGTTGTGGGACTGAAGAAATAATAAAGTATATATTACAATATTTCGTCTTACATTGAGCCATTGAAGTTATACTATTGAACATGCACATATAAAAATCAGATCTGGTCTATGTTAAGTTTCCCTGGTCAGTGTTACTATAAATTCACACCTACAAACACCACCTGAGTGTAGACAAACACATTTGTGGGGGTATACGTATACCTACAGTCCCAACTATCTCAGCATCCACCCACTTAACAATAAAGACCTAAGGACATAAAGGACATAAACTGTGGGGCTGATTCAGCATTTTGAGGTCATAGTCCCCTCATGTAATTGAGACAGTTGAGAGATTTTACAAAATGTGGGGTTTTTGAACATCTTGATTTCTTGTTTTTTCCAGACCCAGTGGCTTGTGAGTCCATCAGCCAGACAAAACTGCCTGATGGAACATGGGGACATCAAGGTAAGAAGTGAATGACTGATGAATCGTCAGTGATGAGTGCACCTTTGTCAGAAAACACCACTTCTGGGGTTTGATCCAATTTTCACTGATTCCATGGTTTATTCCAAAAGGAGTGCGACAACTACATCAAATCCATGCACAGAACTGATGATGGCAATCTGTACGTGTGTGGAACCAATGCGTTCAGCCCCTCGTGTGACTACATGGTGAGTACAACACACTGACTTGGCACGAAATTGGAGGATTGGTAGATTGAGCAGAGTGAAAATTAAACACCAACTTCTCCTCCATCAGTCATTTAACAACAGCCACCTGGTCATGGAGAACCGCCGAGATTTTGGAACGGGCAAAGTCCCCCTTGACCCCAACCAGCGCCACACCTCCCTTTTGGTTGGTAAGTACAATAGTGCTGTTTCTCTGTGTGAATTCAGAGTGGAAGACGTAAACAGTGAAATGAGCTGGTGTAGTCTCTGGTTCAGAGAAAAATCTGCAGCTTTTGAGTATCTGTGGCCCCTGGTCTGACAACCCTGTTCAGTTTGAGAAATATATGAGATGGACTGTGATTTTGACTGTACTGATGATTTTTAACTCCTCCTTTTTGACCACACAGAAGACACGCTGTACTCGGCCACATACACCGACTTCTGGGGCACACAGCCAGTGTTCCAGAAAAGTGGACCGAAAACACTTAAAACAGATTCGTCAGGGTCCTGGCTGAATGGTAAGCTCTTCACTGTCTCTCAGCGTGTAAACCTTGTATTCATATTTCAACACGCCTCAGTTTGTCTTGAGTCAGATTTCAGGCGTTGCCAGACCTCGGTGCTAAATGTTGAGTTTTCTGTGTGCTGTTGTGATTCCAGATCCCACCTTTGCATCCATGAGCCTCGTCGAAACCGGAACAAATAGTGAGGAGGGTGAAGATGACAGCATTTTCCTCTTCTTCACTGAGAAGGCTTTGGAGAGAGATCGCACTCTGGTGTCAAGGGTTGCACGTGTTTGCAAGGTAACAGCGAAATCATTTGATACAGCAAATTAACCAATGTAATCTGGGAGTGGAGTTAAACCTGCTTCAGCTGCCAGTGTAGTGGAGTTAAATCTGCTTCAGCTGCCAGCTGATGGAACTAACTGTGTGTGTGTCATCCTAGGGTGACATCGGGGGGCGAAAAGCCCTCATGTCGAGATGGACGTCATTTCTAAAGGCGCGACTGGATTGTCCCATCGGCCAAGGGATGCTTCCTAGCCTGGTCCAGGACGTTTACCTCCTGAAAGACCAACATGACTGGAGGAATAGCGTCTTTTATGCCACCTTCACCTCTCAGTCGTGAGTTGTCTTCCTTCGTCTCGTCTCACTGTGGCGCTGTGGCAGTCAGGAGCAGCAGGGTTTGACTATAGCCTAGTTCATTTTAATGGAAGAGGGAGACGATGATGTTCACAGATGAAGAATCTCTGGCAAAGGCTCCTTTGACCGTCCCAGTCTTTATGAACTGAATAGTTTAGAAGTAAACAGTTACCTAGGATTACAGTCAAGAGGCCTTTAGTCCTAGCCATCACTTTATTGCTTATTACTATTAGAGTGCCTCTTTGTACATGTGGATGAGCATAGTTACTTAGCACAGTAACACAAGATGTAGCCTAGAAATCCAAACAGCTGTAAATGTATCATAGAGCAAGGTATAATGAGAGCTTTGTTCTGAATCCATGACAGGGATTCATGCAGCCAGTCTGCCGTGTGCGCGTACAAGGTGTCAGACATCATCAGAGCGTTCAACGGCCCTTTTTGGAGTGAATATGGTTCATCACCACTCGAAGAGGAGCTGCCATACCCCCGTCCAGGAGCTGTAAGTGTACAGAATGAAAATAAAACAACTATACAAGCAGCTGGTTTTGGGCTTTATCTTATGTTAACGTTTCCATGTGACCACTGGCCAGTACCAATGCTGTTTTCTGCTGGGTCCTAATCTGCCTGTGTCTTGTTGTTCCAGTGCATTAACGATGCCATGAGGGCCAGAGGCTTCCAAAGTTCTCTGGACCTCCCAAAGGAGACCCTCCAGTTCGTCAAGGAAAACCATCTGATGGCGACAGTTGTCCGACCTCTGACCGGAGGGCCTCTTTTGGTTCAAAGTGACACAAGATTTACCAAGATTGTTGTGGACCGGGTAACAGCGCTGAACGGAGAAGAGCATCCAGTTATGCTCATAGGCACAGGTATGCCACTAGCATGTGAGAGTTAAGGAGTTTCACTTTTGGCTTTTTTAGAAAAACTCACTCTCGGTCCCTTTTTCCCTCAGACTCTGGCTGGCTGCAGAAAGCTGTGAAGCTGAATGGAGAGGATGGCCGGGTGTTGGAAGAGCTGCAGCTGTTTCAGGCTCCCCACCCCATCGACTTTCTCCAGCTGTCCTCCTCCACTGTAAGGCTGATCACAGCACACAAACACTCTGCACTGACTGATTCATAGAAGATGCAAACTGACTGTGGCAGGATGGCTTGTTGCACTCTTCTGCACTTGCTTCAAGGGGCTTTGTGCTGATGAACTTTTTTGTGTATAAAAACAGAAGAAGAAGCCCGTCTACTAAGGCATTGCTTACACTTTTCTTTTCAGTGTGACTTGTGTCATTCAATCATGCCAGGACACAGTAACTATGAAGTCTGTACGCTCTGAGATCAGATCTGTACGCTCTGAGATCAGATCTTGCTTGAATTTGGATAGACCAAATGCAAGCAAGACATGTGTGGACAGCATGTGGGCACAATGCGGACAATTTATCAATAGACATGTGTGTTGTGTTTCTACAGGGCCAGCTGTACACCGGATTCAATGACCTGATCATACAGCTGAACACCAGGGACTGCAGCCGCTACAAGTTCTGTTCGGACTGTGTCCTGGCCCGAGACCCGTACTGTGGTTGGGACATGGTCCAGCAGCGGTGCACGTCTGTTGCTGGCTTGCAGTCTGGATCCGTGTAAGTATAAGCTCTGAGCCCTCTTGTGTTTCCAACAACTCCTTCTTTAATGTGTCCTTTTAACCGTGTCCTCTTCTCCCAGGATTCAGGATATTGCTGATGGAGATGTGAGCATGTGCCCAAAATCTGACAGTAAGTTGAATATTCACTTCCATACATTTTTCAGCTAAAAATATACCTGTAAACTCCAGATGAAAAACAACAGGGGCATATTCTTGAAGTGGACCTTGACACGCACTGACTCTGTGTGTTTGTGTGTTTCTGCAGTCATGCTCAACACCAGGCCATTCGACATCCCCCTCACTGTCGGTATCTCCCAGCTCCTCCCCTGTTCTGTGGACAGCAACCTGCCTGTGTCCTGGTGGTACCATGGCCGCATCATCTCCCCCGGCCCCCGCCACACTGTACTCAAGCAGGGTCTGCTCATCGAGAAGCCCACCGAAGCGGACGCTGGCCTCTACTCCTGTCACACCATGGAGACAGTCAAAGGCAAACCGCATTACAAGATGGTGTTCCAGTATCTCCTGCGGGTGAAGAAGGACCAGGACTTGATCTACCTGCTTGGGCCTTTGGTTACCGCCATGTTCCTCACTCTCCTCGTGTTGGTCACGTTCACTGCCTGCGTCACGTTTCACCGACAGAGGAAAGCTGCGGCTCTGCATTACAACATCAGCAACAGCCGTCACTGCATAGTGGACATGGGCGTTAACACAGAGTGTGGCCAAGCTGAAGAGGAGGAGCTGGTGGCAGAAATGGAGGACGCATCCGACTGCAGCAACAACGATGTGGTCATTGAGATTCCAGAGTAATCACACATGCCACAGGTACGTGTTTCTGCCTTGTTTTCCTGTCTCTGTCTCTGTTGTATTTCTCTCTGTTTTTCTGTCTCCTTCAGTCTGTCTCTTTTTCTGTGTCTGCATCTGTCTGTTTCTTGCTCTTTCTCTCTTTGTCTGTCTGTCTGCGTCTGTCTCTCTCTTTTTGTCTCTCTTTGCTCAGCCATGACTGGCTGACTGCAGGAGCTGCCAGTGCCAGCCCTCCATCATGACCACACTGAGTCAGTCAAATGTTCTTTTTCTCTTTGTGAAGATCTGGGACCAGACGAGGAACGACTGCGGCCAGGAGAAGTGCATCATCGAGACCCCGTCTTTCTCTTTGTGTTTTTCCATGTCTGTCTGTGTGTTGTGTCTCTGTCTGTCTGTTTGTCTGCGTCTTTGTTTGGTTTTGTCTCTTTCCAGGCTATCTTCATGAGGTTGAGAAACCAGTGCCTTGCCACGGGGGAGAAAATGTATCATCAAGACCAGGACCACCAGCCATCGGAAATGAGGACATCCTCTTGCTCTTTCTCTCGCTCTCCTTCTGTCTTTTCACTGTCCACTAGTGTAGTGCGTGCCCAGCCGTCCTGGTGGGGGATCCCTCTCTGACTTGGCCCATCCAAGGTTTCTTCCATGACAAACAAGTCTTCCTTGGGAGTTTTTCCTTGCATGCTCTGAGGGTCTAAGGCTGGTGGTGCCGGGCAGGAACGCTACGTTTTCTATTTCTTTGTCCATCCTTTATTTGTTTGTGATAGATAGGTAGGTAGGTAGGTAGGTAGATAGGTAGGTAGGTAGGTAGGTAGGTAGGTAGGTAGGTAGGTAGGTAGATAGATAGATAGATAGATAGATAGATAGATAGATAGATAGATAGGTAGATAGGTAGGTAGGTAGGTAAGTAGGTAGGTAGGTAGGTAGGTAGATAGACAGATAGATAGATAGATAGATAGATAGATAGATAGATAGATAGATAGATAGATAGATAGATAGATAGACAGACTTTATTGATTCCAACCAGGGAAATTCTGGAAATTCTGTTTCCTCCTCTTGCTTTTCCTGCTTTTCCTCTCTGTCCACAACCTTTTATTGTTATACTGGGCTATTAATATCAAACAGTCACAGTAAGTAGACATTTGAATGTGGATGGCAGTGACTGGTATGGCATTATTATTCAAAACATTATTCAAACAATTCATGCATAGCCTACAGTATAAATAAAGGTGTCCATTAACATTTAAATGCGTGTCACCTGAGTTTTTAAAAATGTTGTGTTCTTGTTTTTGCATTGAAAATATAGAAAATAATTTGTAGGAAAAAAAATTGTCTCAGTTTCAGAACTTCTCTGGTGCACCATTAATTTAGGGAAGTTTTTGTACCTTTGTATCACACAGTGTAGTAAACAAAAGTTTTCCAACTTTATACATGGATGACGTAACAACATGCAAAGCAATATGGCTTTCTATTCCATTGAGTTGTGCAGCACACACGTGGATTCCATGAGGAAACTCTCACTGCTCCTCTTGCCTTTTCTTGCTGTAAAAGAAAGAAAAAGACAATCATATTATGACGCAGCAACATGAAAATATACAAACAAGACTTGGCATTTATGGGCGCACATCAAATCAGCTGATGTGTTTGTTAGGCAAGCAGGAAGATGTGTGATTTGCTGTTTGTTGTGGAGGAATTACCTTTCCCCTGAGGCCTCGGAGTTCATGAGCCAGAGGAAATATTCCTTGGCGGCCATGGAGTCCAAGACCTTGTTCACATCACTGGTGAAGGTCCCATTGACATGCCTCCTGCTGAGAGCCTCACCCTCTCTGTCCCTTTCAGATGTGGATATGTAAACCGGCACACAAGATAAACACTACTCATTAAGGGTCAGTAACTCCATAATGCTGAAGCCGGCCATTGGCAATTTGATCTGTGTTATATCTCTAAGTGTCCATCAGACTTTAATTATTATTTTATTATTTCATTTATTTTTTATTGGGGCCCATTTTCATATTTTACCAAAAGAAAAATGATGTGATTAATTATTTTTTTTCAACCTCAGTCTCATTGGCTTTGGCTCATTTTCTGTGAAGGACATAGATCAGAACCCATTTTCAATGACCACACACTGTACACCCCCCCTGCACATTTATATTACATGCAGGATGTTGGGGTCCACTGGACCCGGGGCCAATAAAAGTGTAGAGACTGTTGGTCCTGTGCACCTTCACTCTGTCCTCTTCCTGTGTGGGCCTGCTGTTATTGTGTGTGTGTTTGTGTGTGTGTGTGTGTGTGTGTCTGTGTGTGTGCGTGTAATATTTAACAAATTATTCTTTTATTTATGTTTGTTTAATTCCTTCATATAGTGAGGAAAACAGAATTGTTATTTTAGGTTTTCATCTCAACATTTCAACAAGAAACTGGTGATGCTGCTGATTACCTCTTTTTATGATGGAGCCACTGCGCCATCTACTGACTGAACAACTTTCAAGACCATCTGTATGCTTTAATAGAGTTAGTGTAATATTTAACTACTGAGTGCATTATCTAGCTCTGATGTAATTGCTTGAATCATGTACAAATTGAATATGTTTCATTGTCAACTTATTATTGTCTATGGTTTATAGAATTAAAGTTTCATTCAAGGTTATATTGTTTTAATTTAGTTTTACTTGTATTGTCTGATATTATGCAATTGCTAAGTTTTTGATTATATAGAATTATATGATGTACTAATATTTACAATAGTAATGAGTGAACATCCGATTACAAGTGTGCAGCCTTCAAATATTTCCCTTAGATACCAGATATAGTGTAAGATATTTTTTTATTTGAAGGCAAGAAAATTTCCCTTCACACAAAGAAATGAATTAGTAAACATAGCTGTTCCTTCCAAAGCCCATCAAAGTGTCTGCTTTCAACCAGCGCCTATCTGAAACTATAAAGTTGTTCCATTCCAGGTGTCACAGACTTTTCAGCTCCCCGGGGCTTTTGGCCTTTTGTTCCCCAGAGCTGAGAGCTCTTTGTCCAGGCCTTTCAGCTCCTGCTTTGAGGCTTTATGATTTTTGGACTTATCATTGATTTTTAGCTGCTGATGAACTGAAAGCATCAAATCAGAGATATTGAAGACATAAAAAACAATTTCACAAAAGATCACAAAATAATACAAAACAAACAACACAAGGAAAATTGTGAAGGAAGGAAAGCATGCAGGCGGTACCAGCAATGTCCAAACACAGTCCAGCTCAAGTCAAGTGTAGGAGCAGTTTAATTTAGTGTTGGCATATTATTGTTTTTTATTATGTTTTATCTTTAGACTTAGCATTCACTATTATTTCTAACACATGGTGGCAGTGATTAGAGACAGGATATATGTTGGGCATAGGTAACTGGAAGGGGTTGGCACAGGAAGGAGGAGGGCACACAAGTTTTCACCAGACCTGAGGCAGGGAGGATGGACAAGAGCTGGTATGTCAGAATTTTGTTTCTTCAATAAAACAAGTAAATATACGAAGATTGTCTGGACCTGCTGTCTTTTGGGTCTGCGTAAAGATCACTAATGCTCCTCCTCTGTATGTAATGGCAAGAGTGAAAATGTTTGAAGGAAAAGGAGAAATTGCCATTACATCAAGGAAATGATGTAAAACAGCAACATGTTTCCTTCCCAGCGGTTTGTAAAAGACCTTTACAAATATTGAAAGAGGGGAGTGGCTCTAAGGTGATGATATGTTGCAGCTCATTCCATGCTCAATGTACATAAAAGAAGAAAGCAGTTTGACCGAGCTCTGAGTGCACCTGACGTCTGATCAGTAGATCTAATGCTGTATGAAAGGATATAAGGCTGGAGATATAAACTGTTAGGATACCTCTCCTCTGGTATGGAGAGGACTGTTCTAAAAAGCAACGGTGCATGTGGGAGCCTGAAGAATCCAGTATTTTAAGTAAGGATGGAAGCTATGGTAGACCAACACAAGAAGCGTCCTAGAAAAGTTCCTGATGCTCCCAGTAAGAAAGAAATTGAGGGTTCAGAAGAGGGATTACAGTAGCAAAAGAGTGCTAAAAGAGGAGATGGAACTGAGGGCAGACATGGATGTCATGTTACTTCTCTTGAACAGGAGAATGTCTGTAAAATGTTAGAGCATTTACTCTACTGAAATAGTGGATTATTGTCTCAGAAGTGTGGAAAGTTCTCTTTATGTTTCTAAATTATTTCTGAGAACACGCCTTTGACTTTATGGCCGGGCACGGCATGGCAAGGTTAGCGTTACTTAGTTAGTGTAACTTTTATCATAAAAACTAGACAATGAAAAATTTCAGGTGTGTTGCTGGCTGTGATTTACAATTTTGATATAATAGCGGGCCATCCATTTAGACTGAAAAGCATCCTGAAAAACTCTATCACATGATGATATTGTAGTGGTGGATACACAATTAATAACTTCAGCATAAGCAGTCTGTTTGCATCAAGCCCCAAGAAGGCTTGCAGTAACCCACCAACCAGAATGGACCTTCACAACTTCCTCCAGTCACTGGCGCCGGAAACGGGACACACACACACACACACACACACACACACACACACACACACACACACACACACACACACACACACACACACACACACACACACACACACACACACACACACACGCATTGGCCCCCCCACTTTTACCCTCCTCCCCCGTTATTTTTAATCACAATCAGAGTCCCTATATTGCAACACTTACAGTAACTCATACGTTAAGTAAAATACAGAGAGGGGCCACAGAGAGAAAGATAAAACTGACAGCAGGCACTCACAAATTATATCTGGTTCGCACTCAAACATTTCTAGTGCACAGCGTAGTATAACGTAGCATGGTGTTTTATTTTTCTCTCAATGGCCCCTCCGCGGCTCCGTAGTACATAAACATAAAACAAGAGAAGAATATTTACATTTTTAATCCAATCAAAGAGGACGTCACACAATTCAAATACATGCAGTGTACTGTACATCAGCAAATAAAACTGTTTCATTGCTGTGTGTTGTTGTGAACTGACTGCTTGCATCTGCAAACATGTCCGAACCGGTGAAAAAGAAAACAAAATACTGCCAAACAAACTTGAACTTCATGAAGAATGTCGGGAATCCCGACAGGCCCTGAACACCCCACAAGGTCTCGCGATGCTGTTGTCACCGGTGCGCGGTGCTTTTGGCTAGCAGCAAAGAAGGAGATTTCCCATGAAAAGACTTTCTAACTTGATATTGAGGAAAAAACTTAATATTAACTGGGAAACCAACACCTGACCTCAAGGATTTAATCCAAAGGAAGGGACAAAAAATGCGAGGACTTTTCAAACGGAATGGTACAAAAAGAAAGAGCGGGTTGTGTGGGTGTAGTCAAGCTAGCAAGTTGTTGTGCTTTCCGAGTCTCTTTTTCTCGGCGGGTCGCGGCAGCGTCTGGCTGAGAGAGGCTGACTGTGACCTGCACAGCCTGCCGAGGCTTTGCTGGAGCACCAAACCTCCACAGCCCACATCCGCTCTCTGGTCGCCCTGAAGACATGTGGGAAGAGTCGGACAGACACAGACACAGCGCTGGAGGAGCAGCTCAGGGTCCACATCAGTGCACACAACGAAAAGGTAAAAGCTAACAGGGATATCTCTCTCTGGTTATAAAGTCTTCCTATGTTGTGCTCGTATGTGAGTGACTCGGTAGCTTTTTAGGTTTTTTAGACTTAGTTTTGCTTGGAGGTTTAATGTGTGATCCGAACGGGCGGTGTTTATAATGTATTTTAAAACGGCTGCTTCCCATCCTTAAATGTGATTGGCTGAGCCGCGTTCCATGCTGTTGTAAAATCAGTGTAACTCACAGATAGACCGCGGCACAAAATATCCCTGCGCCACTGTAAACGACATAGCGTTGCCTAGCAACCAACTACTCTGCGCTCAACTTACTCGTTAGGTTAAATATCATACTTTGCAGTGAATTTTGATTTGCTGGGTGGCCTGAGCCTGGATGAGTGGTTGGAGGAGGTGCTTGGTGTCTGTTAGCAACAATGTTTTCACCGGTGTGGTACAGAAACTCCGTCGAGAAGGACGTGACAAATCTTCCCACCACCAAGCCATAACCGAGGCAGACTGCCAGAAGATGAAGCACTTTCAGGCACGAAGTTCAAACACACCTTGGGGGCTTGTCTGTAAAGTCTGGTTTGACGTGCAGCTTCATATGGGACGCAGGGCGAACGAGGGCAGCCGCAAATTAAAGGCAGACTCCTTCGGCATTCGCCACGACGAAAATGGCCTAAAATATGTCACTTTGTCTTTGAACGAATGCATAAAAAAATCACGAAGATGCTGCCAGGGAGGCCACCGGACAGTGGCCTCCCTGGAGAAATAGCCTACCTCTCCCTGCTGCCTCCTGATCCACCTGCCTTTTATCTCCACCTAAAGCAGACACAGTGTGACAGTGCCGATGTATGGTAAATTACCATACATCTATTTCGTTTTAACCTGTGTATTTTTTTACTATGGGCGAAATGACAAATAAAGGAATCTTGAATCTTAAATCTAACAGTATACTTTTATTATTATTGTTATTGTTACAACCGACGTTAGGCATACGTCTGCGCAAAAACGCACCTGTCGCGAAACGCACGCCACCGTCCCTGCAAAGAGGAGTCCAAACATAATTGAACACTATTTTAACAATTGCACTATTAATGGAAATATCCAATTCAACATTAACGAGCCCAAATAGCCTGATGTGACATGATGATGGCACTAGATGAAAAAGCAATCTTAGCGTCTGTGTTGCTTGGCAACCGTTCTGTCCACTCTATCTTGCTTGGTGGAAGAATGAATAGTTCTTAATTTTTCTTGTGTGTTTATTTTATGGGCTGTATGTGGGGTAACCGTTTTATAAAAGCAATAAGCCCCGAGAAGACGTGAGTTACACTGATTTTACAACGGCTGAGGGGCGTTGTAAATCACTGTCACCCACGGGGCTTATTGCTTAATTCTTGTTGCTCTTTTAGACTGCACTGGGGCTGGAAGTCCTGTGCTGTTGAGATTCAGCTGATTTCTTGTTGTGATCTTGTCTTTGGGAGCTCCTGTGCGGTAAATCCTGCAGAAATGCAGGTGAATGTATGTCTCAGATAATTAATTGGCAGTAATTATGTGCGCGCTATAATCCGCCGATGTCAATAACTCCATTTTTGACAGCGGCAGCTTGATTGAGTTTGCAGTGGTTTTAATATTGAGTTCTACTTCATATATATGTAACAGGGTCAATCGTGCAGCAGGCAAATATGTAACATTATGTACAGTAGTTATTGTTTGTTATAATTATTACTGTTATAATTACCCAAAATCTGTGTACTGTTTTTTTACATTTATTTTATTTTTATTCATTTAGTACCTGACAGGTTGGGCCTCCGAGTCAGTTCATAGGGACCGGAACATAAATTTGTGTCTGTACCCCCAACGTTCTTATATTGTGTGGCACCGCCCCTATATATTGTGTTTTTCGCGCCCTTACCGCCCTTTTGTTATTGACCTCCATGGGAGAGGGGCGCAGTGTTTTGGGGGAGCTGACTGGAGGGAAATATTTTTTATATGCCTTTTGTCAGGTGTGAAATAAACGGAGACTGCCTCCAAAGGTGTAATCGTCTCAGACCCTTCCTACAACGCAGAGTCGCATCCAACCGGTTACACTTGGTGCCGTGACGACCCGTTGCATCCCCGATCAGCGTCCGTCTGGTCCCCGGGGTACGGCTGCTGACACCTGGCTCCTGTCTGCTGCTGCTCTCTGCTCATCGCTGCTGCTGCGGTGTCGGAAAACTGCGCTCGCTCCCGAGTGCGCGCTAGGTGTACTGACCAATTATAAACTCGGTAAAGAGACGCTCGCACATAGTTTTGGAGTGTGTGGATATATATATGTATTTTTTTTCCCTCCTGTAATTTTGTTTCGTGGTGGTTTGTGCTTGTATTACTGGTGTGACCTGCCGGTACACTGCTTGGACACTTTGATGAAACAGGAACTGTGTAACTAAGGAAAAAAAAAACGACCTGAGGGAGTAGTATAACTGTATACGGGTTTGTGGGCTTATGGTTTGTATTGGTGGAGTATTTGGTGAACTGAGCCTATTTGGTTTACATCATTTTGTTTTGTTTGTATTTGTCATCACTTATGAATGGTCATGCACATTGAATTTTAGTTATATTGTGGGGGATTTGATGTGCTTTACTTATACTCTGCTTTCCTTGGCTCATACTGTTGAATTTTGCATAACTGTGACAGTGTGCCTTACAGTTACAGTGTTGATTTTGTTTTAATTTTTTTTTTTTTTTCCCTCTGCTTACATTGCACTTCTGTTGCTGTATTGGTATAGCTATTAATATGGATGAACATTTGCATAATGTCACATTTGGGGTGGGGAGGGGCCAGCGGATTGCTGGTAGAGATTGGTTGTCCTCCAGTGTTCCCAAATACACAGCTGATCAGTCAGTTAACCCACCTTTGACCCCCACTGCTAGTTCCACACCAATTACCCAGTCAGACCCCAGGCCCACACAGGTCATATCTGTTGATGATTTTGGAGACATGATTACAAATCTGGCTAAACAGATTGGAGAAAACATCTCAGCCAGCCTTAACACTATACACCAGCCCAGTAGTGTCCAGCCTCAGTCTCCCGCTACAAGGCAGTCATCCAGTGATGCTGGTTTGTCACAGTTGAAGGTTGTTGTGCAGCCAGACACCAAAGCTCCACCGTACTTCAGAGGTGATCATGCTGATGCCTTCTCTGTTCATGAATGGGAGGACATGATGAGATGTTACCTGAATAGAGTGAAATGTGACACTCATGCTGAAATGTTTGACCTGATAATGTCAAGACTTACAGGCAAAGCCAGAGATGTGGTGAAAGTGTCGCTCCGCAGCCGCCCTGAACTGAGTGAAGCTGACCTGCCCACAGCTGTGTTTGACATATTGAAAGGTAACTTCAGTGAGCTGTCATACTCTAACTTACCCATGAAAGATTTCTACAGCACTGTTCCCCGTGCTGGTGAGTGTGCTATGGACTATTGGATTCGCCTTAACAAATCCATCGATGCAGCCGACGAGTGTCTTCGGAGGCGAGGTAAGTCCGTGGAGGACCCCAGTGCTGAGGTGGTTTTGATGTTCATTAATCACTGTCCTGATGCCAGGCTCGCCATGTCATTCCAACTGAAGGCACCTGAACAGTGGACTGCAGCTGAGGTTCAGGAGCGTTTGGATGCTCACATGAGGAATATGAGAAAGACAGCAGCCCAGTCCCAACACACAGTGAGTTTGTCAGCCTACAATCAGTGTTCCGGGGGTGATTCTTTTCACCCTCTCAACCTTGCTGTGCCCCAGGCTGCTTCAGTGGCACACCAGCCAAAGCCCCCTCCTAACTCTCTATCAGCCTCTGCCATAACCTGCAGTCTGCCTCAGTCAGACAATGTATCGAGCCCATGTGAGCCTGCTTTGTCACCCCTACATCCTTCTGCTGTCTCTGGCCTGGCTCATGCTGCTCTTGAGTCGCCTACTACCGACCCTGGTGTTCAACAGGTTGTGGCAATGTTTGACAAAGTTCTGTCTTTGTGCAACGCATCCCTTGCAACCAGTCAAAGGTCAAACAACCGTCAGCCAGGTACTCGCCAGCCAGCCCACCGTCAGACTGGTCGACCCCGTACCCAGCAGTCTTCTGAGCCCTTTGCATGCAAAGTCTGTGGCTCCAGAGACCACACAACCCATGCACACTGTAGGCTTTACAGGTTGTGCCTCAACTGCTTCAGTGCCGGTCACATTAGAAATCAGTGCCCGCAGGCCTCTCATTCCCCAGCCATGCCGTCCCCTTCTCCCTCCAATGCTGATTTAAACTAGCCCGCCCGTGTAGTGAGAGGGGTAGCATGGGCGGTGCTGGTGACACCCTCAGTGGAGTAAATGACTTGCAGTCGACCTATGTGAACTGCTGTAGTAATCTTTCTGATGACAAGACTGTGATTGTTGTCGGTTCACATAGAGTGGAAGGAGCTAGTGATCTGTTTTATGCTCCAGTGTTTGTCGGGGGTCAGTCTACTCTGAGAGGGATGCTTGATTCAGGGAGCATGTCGTGCACACTCAGTGTGGAGGCGGAGTCCAAGCTTAGAGCCACTGGTGTTCTCCCTAGTCCTCAGCCTGTGCCTGAAAATGTGGTCCTTATTGGCTGTGGTGGCCTTACGACACAACCCAGATGTATCTATGACCTGGAGATTGAGATTTATGGATCCAGATTCATCGTGCCAACTTTCCTTGTCCCGGGGCAGAGAGACGAGCTTATCATTGGAAGCAATGTCATTAGGCCCATAATACAAAGAATGAAGTCTGATGAAAAATACTGGGAGCTCATCTGCTCCAACACCTCAGACCCTGATTGTGAGCAGTTTCTTCAGTTGCTCAGCTGCATCACCCGTTGGTCTGGTCCTGAACTGCCTGACAAAGTTGGAACAGTCAAGCTGCGCCAGGCTATCACTCTTGCACCACAGGGGGAGTATCTGGTGTGGGGAAAGCTACCCAGTAGTGCCCCTGTGTCACCTGGGAGCACTATCATGGTGGAGCCCACCTCCTCCCGTTCAGCCCCTAGAGACATCATTGTTGGACGGGTTGTTGCGCCCATGTGGGGAGATCGTTGGGTCCCAATGAAAATCCTTAACCCAACCATGAGACCTGTGACATTGCGCCGCAATGCTAAAGTGGCAGATGTGTTTCCTTGTGTGGCGGTGGAGGATCTTCCCCTTTCCCAGGGTGTGAGTAGGCAACACACCTGTCAGCCTACTGACCCTAAACCCAACTCAGAAGCCACCTCTACCCCCTTTCAGCGACTTAAGGATTGTGGATTGGCAGACATCAACCTTGAAGGCTGCGAGGTGTCAGATGAATGGAAACAGCGGCTAGCTGAACTTTTGCTTACTTACCAGGATGTCTTCTCTAAAGACAAGCTGGACTGCGGGGAAGCGAAGGAGTTTGTCCACCGGATTCACCTCACTGATGATCGCCCCTTCAGGCTGCCCTATCGCCGTGTCCCTCCGGCACACTATCATAAACTGAGAGAGGTGCTGTCTGAGATGGAGTTGAAAGGCATCATCAGTAAGTCAGTCAGTGAATATGCTTCACCACTGGTTCTGGTCTGGAAGAAGTCAGGAGAATTGAGGATCTGCACTGACTTTCGCTGGCTTAATGCTAAGACCGTCAAAGACGCCCACCCGCTGCCTCACCAGTCCGACTGTCTTGCTGCTCTTGGTGGAAATGCCTTTTTCAGCACCATGGATCTCACATCGGGGTTCTATAACATCCCCCTCCATGAGTCTGACAGGAGGTACACGGCCTTTACGACACCCTTAGGCCTGTACGAGTACAACAGACTTCCCCAGGGCTTATGCAACAGCCCCGCATCGTTTATGCGGATGATGATCAGTGTGTTCGGTGACTTGAACTTCTCCAGCCTCCTCTGTTACCTGGATGACCTGCTCGTCTTCGCTCCATCCGAGGAGGAAGCCCTGACACGGCTGGAGACTGTCTTCTCACGTCTTAGAGCCAACAACCTGAAGCTGGCACAGAAGAAGTGCTACTTCCTGCGCAGGTCTGTGAGGTTTCTTGGCCATGTGGTGGACAGTAGTGGTGTCTCAGTTGACCAGGAGAAGGTGAAGGTCATCTCAGCTTTCAGGAAGGAGGACCTCATGAACGATGACCGCTGCACTCCATCTCAGCGGAAGGTCAAATCTTTCCTTGGGATGGTGCTGTATTATCAGCATTTCATTCCTGGCTGTTCCTCCATCGCAAAGCCACTCTACACCTTGACCGCAGGGCAGAAAAGGAGGGCTAAAGGCTCTTTTGGTCGGAGAAGAGCTGGCACCTTCCGTGAACTAACTCCTCAGGATTGGACTCCAGCCTGTGAGAAAGCATTTGAGGATCTGAAAAGCGCACTCCTCAACAGTGTAGTCTTGGCACACCCTGACTTTGATAGGCCTTTCATCCTCTCCACTGATGCTTCCCTTGATGGTCTGGGTGCCGTTCTGTCCCAGGTGCCTGCTGGTGAGGTGAAAGCAAGACCCATTGCCTTTGCGAGCAAAACTCTCAGTCGCAGTCAAGTCAACTATCCTGCCCACAGACTGGAGTTCTTGGCTCTGAAGTGGGCGGTTTGCGATAAGTTTAGCCACTGGCTCAAGGGTCACAGGTTCACTGTCTGGTCAGACAACAATCCTCTCACATACATCCTGACCAAACCGAAACTTGATGCCTGTGAGCAGCGCTGGGTCTCTAAGCTGGCTCCGTATTCCTTTGAGATCAAACACATTCCTGGCAGGTTGAATGTGGTGGCAGATGCTCTCAGCAGAGACCCCTTCGTGAAGCCTTTGAGGCAGCGACTGTTGTGCGAACCTTACTCTGAGCTGCTGGACCAGGTTTGTGATGTCAGTGATGGACATGTGCAGGATGCATTCCGCCTCACCTGCCAGCCACAGTCACTTGGGGGTCCCTCTGCTGCTATTGAAGGCTCTATGTCTCAAGATGATGTCTCCTCCCTTCTTTCCTCCTTGGACGAGTGGGACTCTGCTCCCAGGCAGCGTGCGGCCTCCCTAGCTGACCACCTCACCACCTTGGAACCTCCTGGCCAGGACATGTTGCCTTCCTTGTCCCTCGCCGAGCTTCAGTCACACCAGCAACACGACCCAGTCATATCAAGGGTCGCTCACTTTGTTGACAGGAAACGCAGACCTTCCAGACGTGAACGCTGCAATGAGAGTCAGCCAACCTTGAGAGTCCTGAAGCAGTGGGATAAACTAACACTTCTGGATGGCATCCTCTATAGGGTCACAAGGGACCCCTTAACCAAACAGAAGAGGTTCCAGTTTGTTGTGCCTGAGTCCCTGAAGGCGGATGCATTGTCAGGTGTTCATGACCACGCTGGTCATCAAGGTCAGCCCCGCACACTTTCTCTGGCCCGCCAGCGTTTCTTCTGGTACAACATGGAGAAGGATGTCCGCAACCATGTGAAGCACTGCCACAGATGTGTTCTCAGCAAGACTCCTGAGCCTTCCGCAAGAGCCCCACTGGAGAGCATTAAGACCTCTGCCCCTCTTGAGCTCGTGTGCATTGACTTTTGGTCAGCTGAAGACAATCACAACAAGTCCGTGGATGTTCTTGTAATCACTGATCACTTCACGAAGTTGGCACACGCTTTTCCCTGCCAGGACCAAACAGCCAAGAGGGTAGCCAAGAAGCTGTGGGACAACTTTTTCTGCATCTATGGCTTCCCTCAGCGCCTCCATTCTGACCAGGGAGCAAACTTCGAGAGTGAGCTGATTGCTGAGCTCCTGAAGTTGTCAGGAGTTGACAAGTCCCACACCTCGCCTTACCATCCTATGGGGAATGGCGGCACAGAGAGGTTTAACCGCACCTTGGGCAACATGTTGAGATCTCTACCCCTTCGCTCCAAGCAGAAGTGGCCGCAAATGATCCAGACCATGACCTTTGTATACAATTGCACTGTTCATGAGACCACCGGGTTTGCACCCTTCTACTTGATGTTCGGGAGAACCCCTAGGCTGCCGGTTGACCTTCTCTTCAGGAATGTGCTCCATGATGTGACTGTATGTGACTATGATAGCTATGTGAAATCCCTTTTGGAAGACCTGCACTGTGCCATGGCACTGGCTCAGAAGAACTGCACAGCTGAGCAGAGACATCAGTGTGACCAGTACAACAAACGGGTCAAAGGTCAACCTCTGTCTCTCGGTGACCAAGTGCTACTGGCAAACAAAGGCATCAAGGGGAAACGTAAGCTTTCTGACAAGTGGCTGCCTGTTGTATATACTGTGGTGGCCTCAAAACCTGCCCTGCATATCTACCGGATCAGGGATCCAGAGGGAAATGAACGTGTTGTTCACCGAAACCTGCTGCTTCAGGTCAACTTCCTTCCGCTGGAGGAGGCCTTGGATGATGATGATGCTCTCATGTCCTTGCCTGCCCCTAGCATGACCGATGCCCCCCCTGAATCTGATTGGCATGTGACAGATGTGTCTGGTTTGGACACGGCAGCTGCAACAGCTGTGCCCTCTCTTGCTGGTTCTCTTCCGAGTGTTGATGACTGGGATGATGGCCGCACTGCCTCATGGGTCCGTGATCAGTCCTCCATGGATGAGCCCCCTACTTCAGACTGTCCACCACCTCCCTCTGTAGCAGCCTCCCCTGCTGCTGGTGGCCCTGCCACTGTTCTGGGCCCCCCCACCGCTTCCCCAGCTCTCCTATCACAGCCACCTCCGGCCATTCCACCTCAAGCATCTGCTGCAGATGGCCAACTTACCTCGAGGTTTGGCAGAGTCATTAAGCCAGTGTGCCGCTTGATTGAGTCCATGACCCAACTTGAGTCCATTCTAGGGGTGCAGTCAAGCCCCCGTGCTGTTCTTCATGTGTGAAATGTGTGAACCAGAGTGGCGTGTTCTGCTAAGCCGCTCTTAATGTTGTTAGGGTTATATGCTGCTGTATAGAGCCACCTTTTTTTATAAATTTTTTTTTTTTTTTCTTCACTCACCCACATTGTTGGCCTGTGTGCGTGTGGTGTATCGGGCACCTCACCTTGTCTGTGGAGTACTGTGAGTTCTTGCTAGGCGCCGAGCGAAACTCTCATTCTCTTATCCTTTAGATAGGAAGCTCATATGGCTGGTTCATGTCATTTGGTTGTTTTCTTGAAGGCCAGTGTGTTTATGTGAATTGTTTTGTAACCCAGAATTTTGTGTAATTCTAGGGGGGTGAGTGTAACAGGGTCAATCGTGCAGCAGGCAAATATGTAACATTATGTACAGTAGTTATTGTTTGTTATAATTATTACTGTTATAATTACCCAAAATCTGTGTACTGTTTTTTTACATTTATTTTATTTTTATTCATTTAGTACCTGACAGGTTGGGCCTCCGAGTCAGTTCATAGGGACCGGAACATAAATTTGTGTCTGTACCCCCAACGTTCTTATATTGTGTGGCACCGCCCCTATATATTGTGTTTTTCGCGCCCTTACCGCCCTTTTGTTATTGACCTCCATGGGAGAGGGGCGCAGTGTTTTGGGGGAGCTGACTGGAGGGAAATATTTTTTATATGCCTTTTGTCAGGTGTGAAATAAACGGAGACTGCCTCCAAAGGTGTAATCGTCTCAGACCCTTCCTACAACGCAGAGTCGCATCCAACCGGTTACATATATTTTTGTATGCATGTATTATGCGATTTCAGCTCTGGCTGATCCTGCCTATCCAGCCACGGACCTCACTGCGCCTTAATTGATGATATACATTGAAACGACAAGTTCAAAGCATTAATTTTAAAGACACCTCAATCTTGGTGATGGATTTGGGGCATGTGTGTCTGAGTTAACGGGAATGAACCAAACGTCGTTTTATTTTTTATACCGTAAGTGTTGCAATATAAGGGCGTCGATGAGGTGCACGGAATAGAGGCACTGTGAATGAGCTTAACACACAACACAGCACTTTTTGGCCACCCCACTTCTTAAGTGAATCCGGCGCTCCTGGTAAGAGAGGAAGGGAGAGAGCGATGAAGGGATGTCGTGAAGGGGTCAGGCGCTCCTCTAAGTCTCAAACATTCTATAATCCACACACAACAGCGTTGTACAAAAATCTTGTAGTGCAAATTTATCTTCAAAAAAAAAGTACAAAAAGACCTACTCAAAACTGAGCCTGACAACTGCTGCAGCAAAAAAAAAAAAAAAAAAAAAAAAAATTCTGTAAAATCCAGGGATACTGTACTTTTTACAGGTATTCATTGGGATATTACAGGGGAACTTAATTACAAGTTACTGTAAAATAATACTGTTAATTATTGTGAAATGCTGGTAATTTATTACAGTAAATCATGCAGCCAAGGCCTATTTGACCGTCATATCTTTCCCAAACATTTGGCAAGCAGAGACAAACAGTGATTTTTGTTGATATATTGATTGATTATTTGACATATTCAGTTAATTTTTTGCCACTTTTTGCAAACAGCTTCATTTGTTCCACAGGGATTTTGGGCCACACATTCAGTGACAGAGAATGCATGTTCACAACTCCCAAAGGATGATCACTCTGCTCTGGTGCTCATGAATGTCATTTATTTAGGTTATTATGGTTAGATTGCTAACTTTACCGTTATGGACATTATGGACAGTCGTGTCAGTTAGGAGACTGGCTCATTTTGGACCAAGCGTTCAAGGAGAAAACATCAGACCGACTAACTTCAGGAAACCTCTGATAGAAAAACAGAGATTTAACTACAGGTAAGAAACTAGATTGAAGTCATAATCCACTCTGGATTGAGTACTGAATTACTGTCATCTGGAAACAGGGAGTGAGTGTGTAGCGCAGACAGTGCCGGCTCTACCTATGTTGGCGCTCTAGACAAAATGACTCCCTTGCCCCCTTCCATGGCCTGAGTGCAGACACACGGCATGGAAGTCATTTCTAACAGTCAACATATATATTTTTTGATGTTAAATATGAAACGCTCTCGGCTGCAAATGTTCACCCTCCTCCTGTAGAGCTGTTTTGCTCTTTAGAGAGAAACACAGCCATGCTGCCACCAACACACCATGTGAGTGTGCAGAGTCTGGACTTGTGCGGCCTTTGACCTTGTTGTGTTTTGTTGTGTTCTCCGACCTTAAGGTGACAACAAGATGAAGCTCTTTACATTCTTCATCTTGCTCCTCCTCATCGTGAGTGGAGAAAACTCCTTGAGGAAGAACCCACCAAGGAGGAGTGTCCCATTCTACAGTAAGAAATCCTCAGCACCTTGGAGGGACTGAAGTCCACACACACATATCACTACTTTATGTGCAGCAGTCTGTATACTAGATCATTGTGCATGGAGACAATAGACTATACATATCAGATGACCATGCAACATGCAGGAATATTAAAAGTCTAATTAAAAGGCTCTGCAGAGTGAGATATGACTTCTCATCATATTCTCTGTTTTTTTTTTTTTTTTCCTGGTTTAGATGAACCTATGAAAAAATTTAGCGGGGCTGCTTTCACAAACCTGAGCTCCATGCTGGCGAGAGAAGACCTTGGACAACTCCTTGTTGGAGGCAGAGAGATGGTGCTGTCTCTAAACATGAGTGACATCGGCGAAATGATCGGCAAGGTAAGATCCTGCTTCTTTTTATTGTGATTAACACTTTACTGAAGTTTTCTCTACAATAAAACACTGTCAGTTAAACAGGAGCATACAAGGAGCAACTGCAGACCTGCATGGCATAGCAGATAATAATTTCACAGTGTAGAGTTGTGGGACTGAAGAAAAAATAAAGTATATATTACAATATTTAGTCTTACATTGAGCCATTGAAGTTATACTATTGAACATGCACATATAAAAATCAGATCTGGTCTATGTTAAGTTTCCCTGGTCAGTGTTACAATAAATTTACACCTACACACACCACCTGAGTGTAGACAAACACATTTGTGGGGGTATACGTATACCTACAGTCCCAACTATCTCAGCATCCACCCACTTAACAATAAAGACCTAAGGACATAAAGGACATAAACTGTGGGGCTGATTCAGCATTTTGAGGTCATAGTCCCCTCATGTAATTGAATTCCAGACAGTTGAGAGATTTTACAAAATGTGGGGTTTTTTGAACATCTTGATTTCTTGTTTTTTCCAGACCCAGTGGCTTGTGAGTCCATCAGCCAGACAAAACTGCCTGATGGAACATGGGGACATCAAGGTAAGAAGTGAATGACTGATGAATCGTCAGTGATGAGTGCACCTTTGTCAGAAAACACCACTTCTGGAGTTTGATCCAATTTTCACTGATTCCATGGTTTATTCCAAAAGGAGTGCGACAACTACATCAAATCCATGCACAGAACTGATGATGGCAATCTGTACGTGTGTGGAACCAATGCGTTCAGCCCCTCGTGTGACTACATGGTGAGTACAACACACTGACTTGGCACGAAATTGGAGGATTGGTAAATTGAGCAGAGTGAAAATTAAACACCAACTTCTCCATCAGTCATTTAACAACAGCCACCTGGTCATGGAGAACCGACGAGATTTTGGAACGGGCAAAGTCCCTCTTGACCCCAACCAGCGCCACACCTCCCTTTTGGTTGGTAAGTACAATAGTGCTGTTTCTCTCTGCGAATTCAGAGTGGAAGACGTAAACAGTGAAATGAGCTGGTGTAGTCTCTGGTTCAGAGAAAAATCTGCAGCTTTTGAGTATCTGTGGCCCCTGGTCTGACAGCCCTGTTCAGTTTGAGAAATATAGGAGATGGACTGTGATTTTGACTGTACTGATGATTTTTAACTCCTCCTTTTTGACCACACAGAAGACACGCTGTACTCGGCCACATACACCGACTTCTGGGGCACACAGCCAGTGTTCCAGAAAAGTGGACCGAAAACCATTAAAACAGATTCGTCAGGATCCTGGCTGAATGGTAAGCTCTTCACTGTCTCTCAGCATGTAAACCTTGTATTCATATTTCAACACGCCTCAGTTTGTCTTGAGTCAGATTTCAGGCGTTGCCAGACCTCGGTGCTAAATGTTGAGTTTTCTGTGTGCTGTTGTGATTCCAGATCCCACCTTTGCATCCATGAGCCTCGTCGAAACCGGAGCAAATAGTGAGGAGGGTGAAGACGACAGCATTTTCCTCTTCTTCACTGAGAAGGCTTTGGAGAGAGATCGCACTCTGGTGTCAAGGGTTGCACGTGTTTGTAAGGTAACAGCGAAATCATTTGATACAGCAAATGAACCCATGTAATCTGGGAGTTGAGTTAAACCTGCTTCAGCTGCCAGCTGATGGAACTAACTGTGTGTGTGTCATCCTAGGGTGACATCGGGGGGCGAAAAGCCCTCATGTCGAGATGGACGTCATTTCTAAAGGCGCGACTGGATTGTCCCATGGGCCAAGGCACGCTTCCTAGCCTGGTCCAGGACGTTTACCTCCTGAAAGACCAACATGACTGGAGGAACAGCGTCTTTTATGCCACCTTCACCTCTCAGTCGTGAGTTGTCTTCCTTCGTCTCGTCTCACTGTGGCGCTGTGGCAGTCAGTAGCAGCAGGGTTTGACTATAGCCTTGTTCATTTTAATGGAAGAGGGAGATGATGATGTTTACAGATGAAGAATCTCTGGCAAAGGCTCCTTTGACCGTCCCAGTCTTTATGAACTGAACATTTTAGAAGTAAACAGTTACCTAGGATTACAGTCAAGAGGCCTTTAGCCCTAGCCATCACTTTATTGCTTATTACTATTAGAGTGCCTCTTTGTACATGTGGATGAGCATAGTTACTTAGCACAGTAACACATGATGTAGCCTAGAAATTGAAACAACTGTAAATGTATCATAGAGCAAGGTATAATGAGAGCTTTGTTCTGAATCCATGACAGAGATTCATGCAGCCAGTCTGCCGTGTGCGCGTACAAGGTGTCAGACATCATCAGAGCGTTCAACGGCCCTTTTTGGAGTGAATATGGTTCATCACCACTCGAAGAAGAGCTGCCATACCCCCGTCCAGGAGCTGTAAGTGTACAGAATAAAAAAAAACAACTATACAAGCAGCTGGTTTTGGGCTTTATCTTATGTTAACATTTCCATGTGACCACTGGCCAGTACCAATGCTGTTTTCTGCTGGGTCCTAATCTGCCTGTGTCTTGTTGTTCCAGTGCATTAACGATGCCATGAGGGCCAGAGGCTTCCAAAGTTCTCTGGACCTCCCAAAGGAGACCCTCCAGTTCGTCAAGGAAAACCATCTGATGGCGACAGTTGTCCGACCACTGACCGGAGGGCCTCTTTTGGTTCAAAGCGACACAACATTTACCAAGATTGTTGTGGACCGGGTAACAGCGCTGAACGGAGAAGAGCATCCAGTTATGCTCATAGGCACAGGTATGCCACTAGCATGTGTACAACATTCACACTGAAAGAGAGTTAAGGAGTTTCACTTTTGGCTTTTTTAGAAAAACTCACTGTCGGTCCCTTTCTCCCTCAGACTCCGGCTGGCTGCAGAAAGCTGTGAAGCTGAATGGAGAGGATGGCCGGGTGTTGGAAGAGCTGCAGCTGTTTCAGGCTCCCCACCCCATCGACTTTCTCCAGCTGTCCTCCTCCACTGTAAGGCTGATCACAGCACACAAACACTCTGCACTGACTGATTCATAGAGGATGCAAACTGACTGTGGCAGGATGGCTTGTTGCACTCTTCTGCGCTTGCTTCAAGGGGCTTTGTGCTGATGAACTTTTTTGTGTATAAAAATGTAACTATGAAGTCTGTATGCTCTGAGATCAGATCTGTACGCTCTGAGATCAGATCTTGCTTGAATTTGGATAGACCAAATGCAAGCAAGACGTGTGGACAGCATGTGGGCACAATGCGGACAATTTATCAATAGACATGTGTGTTGTGTTTCTACAGGGCCAGCTGTACACCGGATTCAATGACCTGATCATACAGCTGAACACCAGGGACTGCAGCCGCTACAAGTTTTGTTCGGACTGTGTCCTGGCCCGAGACCCGTACTGTGGTTGGGACATGGTCCAGCAGCGGTGCACGTCTGTTGCTGGCTTGCAGTCTGGATCCGTGTAAGTACAAGCTCTGAGCCCTCTTGTGTTTCCAACAACTCCTTCTGTAAGGTGTCCTTTTAACCGTGTCCTCTTCTCCCAGGATTCAGGATATTGCTGATGGAGATGTGAGCATGTGCCCAAAATCTGACAGTAAGTTGTATATTCACTTCCATACATTTTTCAGCTAAAAATATACCTGTAAACTCCAGATGAAAAACAACAGGGGCATATTCTTGAAGTGGACCTTGACACGCACTGACTCTGTGTGTTTGTGTGTTTCTGCAGTCATGCTCAACACCAGGCCATTCGACATCCCCCTCACCGTCGGTATCTCCCAGCTCCTCCCCTGTTCTGTGGACAGCAACCTGCCTGTGTCCTGGTGGTACCATGGCCGCATCATCTCCCCCGGCCCCCGCCACACTGTACTCAAGCAGGGTCTGCTCATCGAGAAGCCCACCGAAGCGGACGCTGGCCTCTACTCCTGTCACACCATGGAGACAGTCAAAGGCAAACCGCATTACAAGATGGTGTTCCAGTATCTCCTGCGGGTGAAGAAGGACCAGGACTTGATCTACCTGCTTGGGCCTTTGGTTACCGCCATGTTCCTCACTCTCCTCGTGTTGGTCACGTTCACTGCCTGCGTCACGTTTCACCGACAGAGGAAAGCTGCGGCTCTGCATTACAACATCAGCAACAGCCGTCACTGCATAGTGGACATGGGCGTTAACACAGAGTGTGGCCAAGCTGAAGAGGAGGAGCTGGTGGCAGAAATGGAGGACGCATCCGACTGCAGCAACAACGATGTGGTCATTGAGATTCCAGAGTAATCACACATGCCACAGGTACGTGTTTCTGCCTTGTTTTCCTGTCTCTGTCTCTGTTGTATTTCTCTCTGTTTTTCTGTCTCCTTCGGTCTGTCTCTTTCTGTGTGTCTGCATCTGTCTTTCTCTTGCTCTTTCTCTCTTTGTCTGTCTGTCTGCGTCTGTCTCTCTCTTTTTGTCTCACTTTGCTCAGCCATGACTGGCTGACTGCAGGAGCTGCCAGTGCCAGCCCTCCATCATGACCACACTGAGTCAGTCAAATGTTCTTTTTCTCTTTGTGAAGATCTGGGACCAGACGAGGAACGACTGCGGCCAGGAGAAGTGCATCATTGAGACCCCGTCTTTCTCTTTGTGTTTTTCCATGTCTGTCTGTGTGTTGTGTCTTTGTCTGTCTCTGTTTGTCTGCGTCTTTGTTTGGTTTTGTCTCTTTCCAGGCTATCTTCATGAGGTTGAGAAACCGATGCCTTGCCACGGGGGAGAAAATGCATCATCAAGACCAGGACCACCAGCCATCGGAAATGAGGACATCCTCTTGCTCTTTCTCTCGCTCTCCTTCTGTCTTTTCACTGTCCACTAGTGTAGTGCGTGCCCAGCCGTCCTGGTGGGTGATCCCTCTCTGACTTGGCCCATCCAAGGTTTCGTCCATGACAAGTCTTCCTTGGGAGTTTTTCCTTGCATGCTCTGAGGGTCTAAGGCTGGTGGTGCCGGGCAGGAACGCTACGTTTTCTATTTCTTTGTCCATCCTTTATTTGTTTCTGTTTCCTCCTCTTGCTTTTCCTGCTCTCTGTCCACAACCTTTTATTGTTATACTGGGCTATTAATATCAAACAGTCACAATAAGTAGACATTTGAATGTGGATGGCAGTGACTGGTATGGCATGTCTTTGGCTGAAACTATCTCCATGAAGCCTCGCCGACCTAAGTCTTCATCAGGCCAGCCTCCACATGATGTTTTTAAAAACATTATCCAACTGTTTCATGCATAGCCTAAAGTATAAATAAAGGTGTCCATTACCATTTAAATGCGTGTCAGCTGAGTTTTTAAAAGTGTTGTGTTCTTGGTTTCGTGTTGAAAATATAGAAAATAATTTGTAGAAAAAAAATATTGTCTCAGTTTCAGAACTTCTCTGGTGCACCATTAATTTAGGGAAGTATTTGTAGCTTTGCATCACACAGTGTAGTAAAAAAAAGATTTCCAGCTTTATACATGGATGACGTTACCACATGCAAAGCAATATGGCTTTCTATTCCATTGAGTTGTGCAGCACACACGTGGATTCCATGAGGAAACTCTCACTGCTCCTCTTGCCTTTTCTTGCTGTAAAAGAAAGAAAAAGACAATCATATTGTGACGCAGCAACATGAAAATATACAAACAAGACTTGGCATTTATGGGCGCACATCAAATCAGCTGATGTGTTCGTTAGGCAAGCAGGAAGATGTGTGATTTGCTGTTTGTTGTGGAGGAATTACCTTTCCCCTGAGGCCTCGGAGTTCATGAGCCAGAGGAAATATTCCTTGGCGGCCATGGAGTCCAAGACCTTGTTCACATCACTGGTGAAGGTCCCATTCCCTAGTCAAAAAGTCCTATAGGATTCCAATAAAAAAATCCAGTTAAAAATTCTATTTGATTTTGGAACCAATCCTATAGGATTAAGTCCAATTGGACATGAATCCTATTGGATTAGGTTCTGAATGTGCAATATGACCGTCTCTGACTTTTTAATTGGATTTTATCCAGTAGAATTTCCAATAGGACTAGTTGAAAATCTTATAGGCCTTTTAATTGGATTTTATCCAGTAGAATTTCCAATAGGACTGGTTGAAAATCTTTTAGGCCTTTTAACTGGATTTTATCCAGTAGAATTCCCAATAGGACTGGTTGGCTTTGTAATCGGATTTTATCCAGTAGAATGTCCAATATGACTGGGTGTAAATCTTCTAGGCCTTTTAATTGTATATGGTAACTGCACTGAAAAAAGTACCACTCATTAACAAGTTATACTACTACTGCTGCACCAATGAATTCCTTGCATGCAACGTCAAAGGGAAATAACTAGAAAGACAGAAATTTTGCCTTCTTAACTTCAATACAAAAACATATACATTACAAAAATAAAATGCTGCCATCCCCACAGTCAAAATAAAGCAGAAAAATTAACTCCAAGTCCACCCTGATTCTAATAAAAAAGGCAAAAAAAAGACAACAGAGAAAAAGACAGAACAGAGAGAGAAATTGGACTACAAATAGGAAGCATGTCTGTTTTTCATAGCAATGATCTACTGAAAAATATATGCCAGGTAACCAAGTCTGACCCCCTCCAAGTTGTAAGGGAGCTAGGCAGTTTGAAGCACAGTCCCAGTCAATTAAAGTGAGGGGACCATGGAAACAGTGGCATATATTTCCGATCTTATTCAAATTTAACTATACTTATTTTACAACTTATTTGAGCAATCATATAGCACAATCACACTGTTATCAAACAAAACAAACCATCAATATCAAACCAAAAATTCTTAATTAATGGCTACAGCAAAATCACTCAAAACTGAAGCCATATCACACTCATAACAAATTCAAACATACCGTCAAGTTACAGTGAAGATTTTCTCTTGGCCAGCTTCTCCTCATCGGCGCACTTCTGGGCAATTATTTTTTTAATCTCCTATTTAGTTAGGCCAGTTTTGGCATTTATGTACTCTAAAGATAAAAACAAAAAGAAAAATACAAAATTGACACCCAAATTGGCAGGTTCCATCCATTTAAAAAAGAAAAAAAAAAATAACAAACTCTTACAACCACCACTACCACTGTTAAAATGTTTTGGCCTGCTGGTGGCACTGGAGGGAAGGTCGTGGTGTTACCAAAGTTTACAAGAATCAACATGTACTGAACATAAACAACGTAGCCAAATTTCATGCTAATGCAAAAACTTGTTACTAGTGTGTGATATTAACAATCTGATCTGTTGGTGGTGTTAGTAGGAAGGCTAGTAGGTGGCTTCACTTAAGTCAAGCGTTTTCAAACTTTATTGCACAGATTTCAAAGGATTAAATTGTTTCTAATGTATGCTTCACATTCACAAACTGATGGCAGAGGCTGCCATACAAAGTTCCAATCTGCTCATCAGGAGCAGTTAGAGGTTCGACATCTTGCCCAAGGACACTTTAATACACTCTCTGGAGGGATCGAACCAGCAACCTTCTCATTACTAGAAGGCACACTCTACCTTCTGAGCCATACTGCCTCTATAAAAGTCATGGCAATCCACCAAGTAGATTTGGAAATATGCCCCTCTGGACCATACTGCTGACTGACTTACATGGAGACCCCGCTTTACAGTGGGGCAAAAATTATGTAAACACTTGACAATCATGCAATTAGCATATTCTATATTTTGTTAGGTCTAGCCCCTAAAGAGGACATTATCAATGCTAATCACTACATCGGTCTACTTGTAGTGATTATGACCATCCTACTTTAGACCATAACTGCCAATTTTTACAGTTCCAAAATAAATTAAATAAATGATTTTCACAGGCAAAACAGCAGTGATGGTGGTGGTTTTGAGGACTCCCCTAAAATGTAAAGATTACGCAGCCATATTTCCTGCATTCTGTTATCATTTTATGTGTATGACTTGTAAAACAGAGCAATACTTAATGATGTACCCGCACAGCATTACAAGTATATGCTGTGCGGTAGCCTCATGAAATATTATCTCAGCTTTATAGTGACATGTCAGTCATAGACCTTTTTTCAAGCAGAATAAGAAACACATCAACAGACAAACATCAGATTTCATCAAGACCAACCATGTGTGGAAATGTATGGATTTCAGCTTAAGGACAATGTACTAAATGGTTTCTATTGACTTTTATCTTACCAATTATGTCAGACAGTTTTACAGGATCCAGCTGTGGCTTGGCCTCTTTCCCCCTTTTGCCAGCACACCGGACGCGATGAACGCGATGAAATCGCGCGTCACGCGCGAAACGCGCCGCGTGACCATGGAAACATAAAATTTCCTCAATCGCGTCTATCGCGCGATGGAGGCGTTGATGCGAACCCGCCCTCCTCTCTCCCTCCTTCCTCTCCCTGATGTAGGTGTCCCGCAGACTTTTCCATCTGTGGCGACACACATCCACTGACAAGACGCACACACGTAGCGAGACAGATATGCCGGGTTAACGTTACCGCTAGCATGGTTAATAGTAAATTACATCCAATAGCTGCATTAGCAACGGACACATATTGCAAAATTTACCGGCACACGGCAGCCCGGCAGCCGGCACAGGGCAGCCCGGCAGCCGGCACAGGGCAGCCCGGCAGCCGGCACACGGCAGCCCGGCAGCCGGCACAGGGCAGCCCGGCAGCCCGCACACGGCAGCCCGGCAGCCGGCACAGGGCAGCCCGGCAGCCGGCACACGGCAGCCCGGCAGCCCGGCAGCCCGGCAGCCGGCACACGGCAGCCCGGCAGCCGGCACAGGGCAGCCCGGCAGCCCGCACACGGCAGCCCGGTAGCCCGCACACGGCAGCCTGGCAGCCCGGTAGCCCGCACACGGCAACAATAATATTGTCCTCCATTTTTCGATTTCCTTTGGCAGTTCTTGACATAGGTGACGTAGGGAGAATATCAACACTGATTGGCTATCGCGTCAAAGCATCACGCGATGTCGCGTCAAAAGTTGAAATTTTTCAACTTGCGCGATGAGGCGTTTGACGCGATAAAGCGTCCAACGCGACGCGATGAAGCGTCAACGCGACGCGATGAAGCGTCAACGCGACGCGTGTATCGCGCGAAACGCGCCGCCCGACCCGAAATCGCGCGTCATCGCGTCTTTGCATTGACTTTTAATGTAAACTTGACGCGCGAATTCGCGTTATCGCGTCCGGTGTGACTGTGACTGGCCAGCACCTGCCTGCCGAGGACCGCTATGCAGCACTCCCTGGTGGCTTTTATTGAGTCCCCCATATTGGTCCGAAGTAATTGTCGTGTTGGGACCAATCCTCACCTTCAAATGATATAAAAATATAGCATATGTTAAAAAATTGAACATACCTGAGATCAAACAAGTTTACATAATTATTCAAACTGTTAACAGTTACTGTACATTTAATACTATAAATCCTTTTTAAAACAATGCAAGGGCAAAACCACCTTCTCTTTAATGAATCAACTTCTAACAAAGTACTTACAGTGGAGTTTGTAGCTACAGTGCAAAACTGACCATACACCATCACAGCCTTAGTACAGCATATAGCTATGCAGTATGTATATAGAAATACAACAAAAAAAATTGAATGATTATCTGGGCAGGAAGGGTAGGTAAACTGTTAATTATCTAAAAGAAAAAAAGAACATTTTATACATAATTGTTAAGGAATTTGCTCAGTGTCTTGAATTAATGGATAACATGGATAGCAATCATAACAACACCCATACACCTGTGTACTAATGCTCGTGTAGAGCAGAACTTACTGTTGCCTGTTTTAACTGCCAAACTGTTAACATTCGAAGTTAAATCTCCACTTTACAAGCTAGCTCTGACTAAAGATAGATAAGGAAAGAAGGAAAAATTAAGAAATAAAACGAGTCATATAAATTAACAGGGTTTACTGTTGTCATTACTACGTAGCCTGAAAGTAACATAAGCGTCGACTTATTATTATATATTAGCTAAGCTAACGTTAGCGTTTGAATATTTGATACAGTAAACATATTTGACAAGCGGGGGAAACTGTTCAACCATAAACCAACCATAAGGCGACCTTATGTTACTTGTAAATACATTTAATGACAGTATCTAAACAAAGAAGGGCACAAAGAAAAAAGAAAAAATTGTGAGCCTGTAAAAATTAACTCACCTTAGCACTTTACTGTCAGCAGGTAACTGTAACCGTTGCATTTGAATCCTGGGACCTTGGATTTGACATCACCATATAAGGCATTTCCGGTCTGTCTCTGTCTGTGTTTGGTGGTTCTCTGATAGTGTATCAGACATGTGTTTGATTTGATATGATTTAATTTATCTATATGTGCATGTAGCGCAACACCCAGTAGGCTACTATTACTACCTTTTATATAACAATATTAAATAACATAATATAAAATATATAAATATACAAGGATACAAGAAAGTGGTTTAGTCATTATACAACAGGTTGTATAATGAAATTAAAATAACATAAAATATAAAATAACATAACTGGAGATTTTTTTTCCAGAACATGAAACAGACACTCACAGAGAAAAATGAAATAAATAAAATAAAAAATAAATAAAAATAAAATAATAAAAATAAAATAAATAAAAACGTATTATAACACACACACACACACACACACCACACGTGTGTGTGTGTGTGTATATCTATCTATCTATCTATCTGTCTATCTATATATATCTATATATCTATCTATCTATATCTATATCTATATCTATCTATATATATATATATATATATATATATATGGTGTGTGTGTGTGTGTGTAGTGTGTGTGCGATGTGTGTGTGTGTGTGTGTGTGTGTGTGTGCTGTGAAGCCCGGTGACATTGTCCAAAAGGTTGTTTTCATTGAGCATTTTAAAATTTCCAATAGGATTATGATAGTCCATAAGGAACCAGACAGAGATGACAGAAAGTCTTATTGGAATTTTATAAATCCTATATGATTCCCGTGAAAAAGAGAAGATTTTATTTGACTTTTTGAAATATCAATAGGTTCCAATAGAATACTTCAAAATTTCCAACAGGACAATGAAAATCCAAAAGGAACCATATACATTTCTTATAGAGACAACAGAAAGTCTTATAGGAATTGCAGATATCCTATAGGATTCTGTTAAAAAACCTAAAAATCCTGTAGGACTTCTGAGAGCCTCACCCTCTCTGTCCCTTTCAGATGTGGATATGTAAACTGGCACACAAGATAAAGGTCAGTAACTCCATAATGCTGAAGCCGACCATTTGCAATTTGATCTGTGTCATATTTCTACGTGTCCATCAGACATTAAGCATTATTTCATGATTTCATTTATTTTTTATTGGTGTCCGTTTTCATATTTTACCAAAAGAAAAATGATATGATTAATTATTTTTTTTCAACCTCAGTCTAATTGGCTTTGGCTCATTTTCTGTAAAGGACATAGATCAGAACCCATTTTCAATGACCACACACTGTACACCCCCCCTGCACATTTATATTACATGCAGGATGTTGGGGTCCACTGGACCCGGGGCCAATAAAAGTGTAGAGATTGTTGGTCCTGTGCACCTTCACTCTGTCCTCCTCCTGTGTGGGCCTGCTGTTATTGTGTGTGTGTGCGCGTGTAATATTTAACAAATTATTCTTTTATTTATGTTTGTTTAATTCCTTCATATAGTGAGGAAAACAGAATTGTTATTTTAGGTTTTCATCTCAACATTTCAACGAGAAACTGGTGATGCCGCTGATTACCTCTTTTTATGATGGAGCCACTGCGCCATCTACTGACTGAACAACTTTCAAGACCATCTGTATGCTTTAATAGAGTTAGTGTAATATTTAACCACTGAGTGCATTATCTAGCTCTGATGTAATTGCTTGAATCATGTACAAATTGAATATGTTTCATTGTCAACTTCTTATTGTCTATGGTTTATAGAATTAAAGTTTCATTCAAGGTTATATTGTTTTAATTTATTTTTACTTGTATTGTCTGATATTATGCAATTCCTAAGTTTTTGATTATATAGAATTGTATGATGTACTAATACTGACAATAGTAATGAGTGAACATCTGATTAGAAGTGTGCAGCCTTCAAATATTTCCCTTAGATACCAGATATAGTCTAACATATTTTTTCAGTTGAAGGCAAGAAAATTTCCCTTCACACAAAGAAATGAATTAGTAAACATAGCTGTTCCTTCCAAAGCCCACCAAAGTGTCTGCTTTCAACCAGCGCCTATCTGAAACTATAAAGTTGTTCCATTCCAGGTGTCACAGACTTTTCAGCTCCCTGGGGCTTTTGGCCTTTTGTTCCCCAGAGCTGAGAGCTCTTTGTCCAGGCCTTTCAGCTCCTGCTTTGAGGCTTTATGATTTTTGGACTTATCATTGATTTTTAGCTGCTGATGAACTGAAAGCATCAAATCAGAGATATTGAAGACATAAAAAACAATTTCACAATAGATCACAAAATAATACAAAACAAACAACACAAGGAAAATAGTGAAGGAAGGGCGGCATGCAGGTGGTACCAGCAATGTCCAAACAGTCCAGCTCAAGTCAAGGAAATGATGTAAAACAGTAACATGTTTCCTTCCCAGCGGTTTGTAAAAGACCTTTACAAATATTGAAAGAGGGGAGTGGCTCTAAGGTGATGATATGTTGCAGCTCATTCCATGCTCAATGTGCATAAAAGAAGAAAGCAGTTTGACCGAGCTCTGAGTGCACCTGACGTCTGATCAGTAGATCTAATGCTGTATGAAAGGATATAAGGCTGGAGATATAAACTGTTAGGACACCTCTCCTCTGGTATGGAGAGGACTGTTCTAAAAAGCAACGGTGCATGTGGGAGCCTGAAGAATCCAGTATTTTAAGTCAACGTATTCTCATGAAACGGTTCGTAGGAATTCCTACGAAAAATAATGCACAAATTTCCGTGCATATTCCTACGAATTTCCAGCAGCACGAGCGATCAGCGCGCCTGCGCGAGCCCCGAAGCGAGAGCCTTAAGAAAAATGGCGGACATTCCTTTTATTCTCAGTGGAAAATGCAATATTTTAAGAGAGCTTATGCATTCAAATGCGTTTTGATAACATTTCTAGCGGGAAATGTGCATTTTATTTCCAAAATCTTCGTTCAGTTAGTGTATATAATTTTTACTTTGTTAGTTATTACGAAGATTCTTTCAGGTTTCTATCGTTGCTATGGCTGTTGCTATGGACGCTGCTACCACTGTCGCTGATGTAGCGTCCGCTCGGAAGTCCCTTCCTCACTGACTGTCACCGTGTAAATCTGGGGAGGGAGGCGTGGGGTTAACCTGCTCTCACAGAAATCCGTGAAATGAGCATGACCTCCTAATAACGCATTGCGTGCTCCTCGCATGTAACCTGTTTTAATCGATTTCTATGGTTTTAATTTAAGGCTTACAGTGCAGCAACAAAAAATGGCACAGACATGGGGTCAACATTTTTGGAAAGCTCTTGACCTCTACTATCATGCCTGATGGCAAACCAATAGGGGGCGCCACTGACTAGTGTCAAAACATGGAAAAAACATGATTTCACTATCTTAAGAAAAAAAAAAAATAAAATCTGACCAAACAGGCGTTCTTCCCACACCCAAAAACTATAATAAAGATTGAAAAATGAGTGATCACAACATCACATAATAGACATAACATATTAGAACTACAAAATCTATGGCGCAGGACACCTCTGTGTGTTGCAACTCCGTGCAGACTGTAGTTCTGGTACGCCTCTTCCGGGTAAGGATAAACATTGTGAATTTAGGTTTAAAAACCATACATACGGTAGTTTTTCAACACCAAAACTATAACCTTAACATGTAGCCTATGTTTATATCACGAATAAAGATGTGTTATGAAAAACAGTAAATGTGTCTACAGCAGCAACAGTAATGTTTTCCACCAATATCATGGCCTCCCTCCTCATAAATGATCCTGTCTCACCTGTCAGAGTCAGACAAGCTTCAGACAAGCTTCAGGTACTTCAAAGCATAACTCCGGACATTTTGACCCATCTCTTTCCGTGTTAGACCAAAGTCAAGTCATTTTGTTGCTGAAGCTGCGTAGCTCTCTAATGGTCTCTAACACTGGGCAAAGTAACACAAAGCCCTGTAGCTCTGAATGCATATTTGACTCAATTGGACTGCTCCCTCTCTGATCAGATATAAAAAGATGTAAGTTACCTCCAGATGGGTCTTTGCTGGTTGCAGCTGCTTTATGTGCTACCATGTAGTTTAAAATAAACAGAGTTTATTAAGGCTTTTTGTTTGTCTGCTATGCCAGTTTTTAGGAGGGAGAATGCACCATTACACAACATGGCCCAGGTAAGGCACAGACACATTTATTTATCTGTTTATCTGGAGCTTGTGCTTTAGAATGGGTTTCTCCTTTAACAATGGAGTGATTGATAAAATCTTCCCACCAGCTCACACAAGCTATTTGGAATCATGCAGCCAAGGCCTATTTGACCGTCATATCTTTCCCAAACATTTGGCAAGCAGAGACAAACAGTGATTTTTGTTGATATATTGATTGATTATTTGACATATTCAGTTAATTTTTGCCACTTTTTGCAAACAGCTTTCATTTGTTCCACAGGGATTTTGGGCCACACATTCAATGACAGAGAATGCATGTTCACAACTCCCAAAGGATGATCACTCTGCTCTGGTGCTCATGAATGTCATTTATTTAGGTTATTATGGTTAGATTGCTAACTTTACCGTTATGGACATTGTGGACAGTCGTGGAACGCTCGTGTCAGCGCGCGCCTGTGGTGTCTGTGACGCAACAAAGCCGTACGCAGCGACGTCACGGTCGCGTAACAGAGCCGAAAGTTCTGCTGAAATGATGTAAAAGGATCAGAAGTTAGGAGACTGGCTCATTTTGGACCAAGCGTTCAAGGAGAGAACATCAGAACGACTAACTTCAGGAAACCTCTGATAGAAATACAGAGATCTAACTACAGGTAAGCAACTAGATCGAAGTCATAATCCACTGTGGATTGAGTACTGAATTATAGTGACGGCTCCTGATCAGGAGCCGTTTTTTTTCGGGAGCCGATTGGTTATTTTTTCTGCGAAAGCCGCACATGATTGGTCAAGATGTGGGGTACCGTCTATCTGCGCTGAGCGCTTCACCCTGGACCGGCAGTTACACACACACACACACACACACACACACACACACACACACACACACACACACACACACACACACACACACACACACACACACACGAACAGGCGCACAGGAGGGAGGGAGACGAGAGAGAAAGAGAGCAAGGGGCCACAAGGAGAGACAACACAAACGCGCTGGAAAGGTGTAGCCTATTTAAGAAAATGAGTGACAGCAGGAAAAGGAGTAAAATCTGGACCCATTTCAATTTTATTGACAATAGCAAGGCAGAGTGTAGAGTCTGCAAGAAAAAAAAATCTCTTATCGACCCGGCTCCACAAACAACCTGCACAGGCACATGACAACTGTCCAGCCATCAGTGCAATGGGAAGAAAAAACGCAAGCAATCGAATCTGATATTAATGAAAGTGAAGTGTGTCTACTGCAACTGCTGCTGCTGCAGTGTCTACAGCAATTCAATTCAACTTTAAATAGTTAAAAGTTTGTTTATGTATTTTATAATATATTTTTTGTAGCAGTATGTAGAGTGAATAAATAAAGGCATATTTATATAATAAACATATATAAATTAAAAAAAAAAAAAATAACATGTTTTTTAACAATAGTAATTCATTTTGCGCATAATTTTACATTATTGTTGGTATAAATTAATTTAAGCAACAAAAAAATCTGAAGAGCCGCTTGGGAGCCGAAAGAGCAGGCTCTTTTTAGTGAGCCGAGCCAAAAGAGCCAGTTCTCTAAAAAGAGCCAGAATTCCCATTACTACATTACTTTCATCTGGAAACAGGGAGTGAGTGTGTAGTGCAGACAGTGCCAGCTCTACCTATGTTGGCGCTCTAGACAAAATGACTCCCTTGCCCCCTTCCATGGCCTGAGTGCAGACGCACGGCATGGAAGTCATCTCTAACAGTCAGCATATTTTATTTGATGTTAACTATGAAATGCTCTCGGCTGCAAATGTTCACCCACCTCCTGTAGAGCTGTTTTGCTCTTTAGAGAGAAACACAGCCATGCTGCCACCAACAGACCATGTGAGTGTGCAGAGTCTGGACTTGTGCGGTCTTTGACTGACCTTGTTGTGTTTTGTTGTGTTCTCCCACCTTAAGGTGACAACAACAAGATGAAGCTCTTTACATTCTTCATCTTGCTCCTCCTCATCGTGAGTGGAGAAAACTCCTTGAGGAAGAACCCGCCAAGGAGGAGTGTCCCATTCTACAGTAAGAAATCCTCAGCACCTTGGAGGGACTGAAGTCCACACACACATATCACTACTTTATGTGCAGCAGTCTGTATACTGATCATTCTGCATGGAGACAATAGACTATACATATCAGATGACCATGCAACATGCAGGAATATTAAAAGTCTAATTAAAAGGCTCTGCAGGGTGAGATATGACTTCTCATCATATTCTGTTTTTTTTTCCTGTTTTAGATGTACCTATGAAAAAATTTAGCGGGGCTGGTTTCACAAACCTGAGCTCCATGCTGGCGAGAGAAGACCTTGGACAACTCCTTGTTGGAGGCAGAGAGATGGTGCTGTCTCTAAACATGAGTGACATCGGCGAAATGATCGGCAAGGTAAGATCCTGCTTCTTTTTATTGTGATTAACACTTTACTGAAGTTTTCTCTACAATAAAACACTGTCAGTTAAACAGGAGCATACAAGGAGCAACTGCAGACATGCATGGCATAGCAGATAATAATTTCACAGTGTACAGTTGTGGGACTGAAGAAATAATAAAGTATATATTACAATATTTCGTCTTACATTGAGCCATTGAAGTTATACTATTGAACATGCACATATAAAAATCAGATCTGGTCTATGTTAAGTTTCCCTGGTCAGTGTTACAATAAATTTACACCTACACACACCACCTGAGTGTAGACAAACACATTTGTGGGGGTATACGTATACCTACAGTCCCAACTATCTCAGCATCCACCCACTTAACAATAAAGACCTAAGGACATAAAGGACATAAACTGTGGGGCTGATTCAGCATTTTGAGGTCATAGTCCCCTCATGTAATTGAATTCCAGACAGTTGAGAGATTTTACAAAATGTGGGGTTTTTTGAACATCTTGATTTCTTGTTTTTTCCAGACCCAGTGGCTTGTGAGTCCATCAGCCAGACAAAACTGCCTGATGGAACATGGGGACATCAAGGTAAGAAGTGAATGACTGATGAATCGTCAGTGATGAGTGCACCTTTGTCAGAAAACACCACTTCTGAAGTTTGATCCAATTTTCACTGATTCCATGATTTATTCCAAAAGGAGTGCGACAACTACATCAAATCCATGCACAGAACTGATGATGGCAATCTGTACGTGTGTGGAACCAATGCGTTCAGCCCCTCGTGTGACTACATGGTGAGTACAACACACTGACTTGGCATGAAATTGGAGGATTGGTAGATTGAGCAGAGTGAAAATTAAACACCAACTTCTCCTCCATCAGTCATTTAACAACAGCCACCTGGTCATGGAGAACCGCCGAGATTTTGGAACGGGCAAAGTCCCCCTTGACCCCAACCAGCGCCACACCTCCCTTTTGGTTGGTAAGTACAATAGTGCTGTTTCTCTCTGCGAATTCAGAGTGGAAGACGTAAACAGTGAAATGAGCTGGTGTAGTCTCTGGTTCAGAGAAAAATCTGCAGCTTTTGAGTATCTGTGGCCCCTGGTCTGACAGCCCTGTTCAGTTTGAGAAATATAGGAGATGGACTGTGATTCTGACTGTAGTGATGATTTTTAACTCCTTTTTGACCACACAGAAGACACGCTGTACTCGGCCACATACACCGACTTCTGGGGCACACAGCCAGTGTTCCAGAAAAGTGGACCGAAAACACTTAAAACAGATTCGTCAGGATCCTGGCTGAATGGTAAGCTCTTCACTGTCTCTCAGCATGTAAACCTTGTATTCATATTTCAACACGCCTCAGTTTGTCTTGAGTCAGATTTCAGGCGTTGCCAGACCTCGGTGCTAAATGTTGAGTTTTCTGTGTGCTGTTGTGATTCCAGATCCCACCTTTGCATCCATGAGCCTTGTCGAAACCGGAGCAAATAGTGAGGAGGGTGAAGACGACAGCATTTTCCTCTTCTTCACTGAGAAGGCTTTGGAGAGAGATCGCACTCTGGTGTCAAGGGTTGCACGTGTTTGCAAGGTAACAACAAAGTCATTTGATACAGCAAATTAACCAATGTAATCTGGGAGTGGAGTTAAACCTGCTTCAGCTGCCAGTGTAAATCCAGCTGATGGAACTAACTGTGTGTGTGTCGTCCTAGGGTGACATCGGGGGGCGAAAAGCCCTCATGTCGAGATGGACGTCATTTCTAAAGGCGCGACTGGATTGTCCCATGGGCCAAGGGATGCTTCCTAGCCTGGTCCAGGACGTTTACCTCCTGAAAGACCAACATGACTGGAGGAACAGCGTCTTTTATGCCACCTTCACCTCTCAGTCGTGAGTTGTCTTCCTTCGTCTCGTCTCACTGTGGCGCTGTGGCAGTCAGGAGCAGCAGGGTTTGACTATAGCCGAGTTCATTTTAATGGAAGAGGGAGACGATGATGTTCACAGATGAAGAATCTCTGGCAAAGGCTCCTTTGACCGTCCCAGTCTTTATGAACTGAACATTTTAGAAGTACAGTTACCTAGGATTACAGTCAAGAGGCCTTTAGCCCTAGCCATCACTTTATTGCTTATTACTATTAGAGTGCCTCTTTGTACATGTGGATGAGCATAGTTACTTAGCACAGTAACACAAGATGTAGCCTAGAAATCCAAACAGCTGTAAATGTATCATAGAGCAAGGTATAATGAGAGCTTTGTTCTGAATCCATGACAGGGATTCATGCAGCCAGTCTGCCGTGTGCGCGTACAAGGTGTCAGACATCATCAGAGCGTTCAACGGCCCTTTTTGGAGTGAATATGGTTCATCACCACTCGAAGAGGAGCTGCCATACCCCCGTCCAGGAGCTGTAAGTGTACAGAATGAAAAAAAAACAACTATACAAGCAGCTGGTTTTGGGCTTTATCTTATGTTAACGTTTCCATGTGACCACTGGCCAGTACCAATGCTGTTTTCTGCTGGGTCCTAATCTGCCTGTGTCTTGTTGTTCCAGTGCATTAACGATGCCATGAGGGCCAGAGGCTTCCAAAGCTCTCTGGACCTCCCAAAGGAGACCCTCCAGTTCGTCAAGGAAAACCATCTGATGGCGACAGTTGTCCGACCACTGACCGGAGGGCCTCTTTTGGTTCAAAGCGACACAAGATTTACCAAGATTGTTGTCGACCGGGTAACAGCGCTGAACGGAGAAGAGCATCCAGTTATGCTCATAGGCACAGGTATGCCACTAGCATGTGTACAACATTGACACTGAAAGAGAGTTAAGGAGTTTCACTTTTGGCTTTTTTTGAAAAACTCACTCTCGGTCCCTTTCTCCCTCAGACTCCGGCTGGCTGCAGAAAGCTGTGAAGCTGAATGGAGAGGATGGCCGGGTGTTGGAAGAGCTGCAGCTGTTTCAGGCTCCCCACCCCATCGACTTTCTCCAGCTGTCCTCCTCCACTGTAAGGCTGATCACAGCACACAAACACTCTGCACTGACTGATTCATAGAGGATGCAAACTGACTGTGGCAGGATGGCTTGTTGCACTCTTCTGCACTTGCTTCAAGGGGCTTTGTGCTGATGAACTTTTTTGTGTATAAAAGCAGAAGAAGAAGCCCGTCTACTAAGGCGTTGCTTACACTTTTCTTTTCAGTGTGACTTGTATCATTCAATCATGCCAGGACACAGTAACTATGAAGTCTGTACGCTCTGAGATCAGATCTGTACGCTCTGAGATCAGATCTTGCTTGAATTTGGATAGACCAAATGCAAGCAAGACGTGTGTGGACAGCATGTGGGCACAATGCGGACAATTTATCAATCCACATGTGTGTTGTGTTTCTACAGGGCCAGCTGTACACCGGATTCAATGACCTGATCATACAGCTGAACACCAGGGACTGCAGCCGCTACAAGTTCTGTTCGGACTGTGTCCTGGCCCGAGACCCGTACTGTGGTTGGGACATGGTCCAACAGCGGTGCACGTCTGTTGCTGGCTTGCAGTCTGGATCCGTGTAAGTATAAGCTCTGAGCCCTCTTGTGTTTCCAACAACTCCTTCCGTAATGTGTCCTTTTAACCGTGTCCTCTTCTCCCAGGATTCAGGATATTGCTGATGGAGATGTGAGCATGTGCCCAAAATCTGACAGTAAGTTGAATATTCACTTCCATACATTTTTCAGCTAAAAATATACCTGTGAACTCCAGACGAAAAACAACAGGGGCATATTCTTGAAGTGGACCTTGACACGCACTGACTCTGTGTGTTTGTGTGTTTCTGCAGTCATGCTCAACACCAGGCCATTCGACATCCCCCTCACCGTCGGTATCTCCCAGCTCCTCCCCTGTTCTGTGGACAGCAACCTGCCTGTGTCCTGGTGGTACCATGGCCGCATCATCTCCCCCGGCCCCCGCCACACTGTACTCAAGCAGGGTCTGCTCATCGAGAAGCCCACCAAAGCGGACGCTGGCCTCTACTCCTGTCACACCATGGAGACAGTCAAAGGCAAACCGCATTACAAGATGGTGTTCCAGTATCTCCTGCGGGTGAAGAAGGACCAGGACTTGATCTACCTGCTTGGGCCTTTGGTTACCGCCATGTTCCTCACTCTCCTCGTGTTGGTCACGTTCACTGCCTGCGTCACGTTTCACCGACAGAGGAAAGCTGCGGCTCTGCATTACAACATCAGTAACAGCCGTCACTGCATAGTGGACATGGGCGTTAACACAGAGTGTAGCCAAGCAGAAGAGGAGGAGCTGGTTGCAGAAATGGAGGACGCATCCGACTGCAGCAACAACGATGTGGTCATTGAGATTCCAGAGTAATCACACATGCCACAGGTACGTGTTTCTGCCTTGTTTTCCTGTCTCTGTCTCTGTTGTATTTCTCTCTGTTTTTCTGTCTCCTTTGGTCTGTCTCTTTCTGTGTGTCTGCATCTGTCTTTCTCTTGCTCTTTCTCTCTTTGTCTGTCTGTCTGCGTCTGTCTCTCTCTTTTTGTCTCTCTTTGCTCAGCCATGACTGGCTGACTGCAGGAGCTGCCAGTGCCAGCCCTCCATCATGACCACACTGAGTCAGTCAAATGTTCTTTTTCTCTTTGTGAAGATCTGGGACCAGACGAGGAACGACTGCGGCCAGGAGAAGTGCATCATCGAGACCCCGTCTTTCTCTTTGTGTTTTTCCATGTCTGTGTTGTGTCTCTGTCTGTCTGTTTGTCTGCGTCTTTGTTTGGTTTTGTCTCTTTCCAGGCTATCTTCATGAGGTTGAGAAACCAGTGCCTTGCCACGGGGGAGAAAATGTATCATCAAGACCAGGACCACCAGCCATCGGAAATGAGGACATCCTCTTGCTCTTTCTCTCGCTCTCCTTCTGTCTTTTCACTGTCCACTAGTGTAGTGTGTGCCCAGCCGTCCTGGTGGGGGATCCCTCTCTGACTTGGCCCATCCAAGGTTTCTTCCATGACAAACAAGTCTTCCTTGGGAGTTTTTCCTTGCATGCTCTGAGGGTCTAAGGCTGGTGGTGCCGGGCAGGAACGCTACGTTTTCTATTTCTTTGTCCATCCTTTATTTGTTTGTGATAGATAGATAGGTAGGTAGATAGATAGATAGATAGATAGATAGATAGATAGATAGGTAGGTAGGTAGGTAGGTAGGTAGGTAGATAGGTAGATAGATAGATAGATAGATAGATAGATAGATAGATAGACAGACAGACAGACAGACAGACAGACAGACAGACAGACAGACAGACAGACAGACAGATAGATAGATAGATAGATAGATAGATAGATAGATAGATAGATAGATAGATAGATAGACAGACTTTATTGATTCCAACCAGGGAAATTCTGGAAATTCTGTTTCCTCCTCTTGCTTTTCCTGCTTTTCCTCTCTGTCCACAACCTTTTATTGTTATACTGGGCTATTAATATCAAACAGTCACAATAAGTAGACATTTGAATGTGGATGGCAGTGACTGGTATGGCATTATTATTCAAAACATTATTCAAACAATTCATGTATAGCCTACAGTATAAATAAAGGTGTCCATTACCATTTAAATGCGTGTCACCTGAGTTTTTAAAAATGTTGTGTTCTTGTTTTTGCATTGAAAATATAGAAAATAATTTGTAGGAAAAAAAATTGTCTCAGTTTCAGAACTTCTCTGGTGCACCATTAATTTAGGGAAGTTTTTGTAGCTTTGTATCACACAGTGTAGTAAACAAAAGTTTTCCAGCTTTATACATGGATGACGTAACAACATGCAAAGCAATATGGCTTTCTATTCCATTGAGTTGTGCAGCACACACGTGGATTCCATGAAGAAACTCACTGCTCCTCTTGCCTTTTCTTGCTGTAAAAGAAAGAAAAAGACAATCATATTATGACGCAGCAACATGAAAATATACAAACAAGACTTGGCATTTATGGGCGCACATCAAATCAGCTGATGTGTTTGTTAGGCAAGCAGGAAGATGTGTGATTTGCTGTTTGTTGTGGAGGAATTACCTTTCCCCTGAGGCCTCGGAGTTCATGAGCCAGAGGAAATATTCCTTGGTGGCCATGGAGTCCAAGACCTTGTTCACATCACTGGTGAAGGTCCCATTGACATGCCTCCTGCTGAGAGCCTCACCCTCTCTGTCCCTTTCAGATGTGGATATGTAAACCGGCACACAAGATAAACACTACTCATTAAGGGTCAGTAACTCCATAATGCTGAAGCCGGCCATTGGCAATTTGATCTGTGTTATATCTCTAAGTGTCCATCAGACTTTAATTATTATTTTATTATTTCATTTATTTTTTATTGGGGCCCATTTTCATATTTTACCAAAAGAAAAATGATATGATTAATTATTTTTTTTTCAACCTCAGTCTCATTGGCTTTGGCTCATTTTCTGTGAAGGACATAGATCAGAACCCATTTTCAATGACCACACACTGTACACCCCCCCTGCACATTTATATTACATGCAGGATGTTGGGGTCCACTGGACCCGGGGCCAATAAAAGTGTAGAGATTGTAGGTCCTGTGCACCTTCACTCTGTCCTCTTCCTGTGTGGGCCTGCTGTTATTGTGTGTGTGTGTGTGTGTGTGTGTGTGTGTGTGTGTGCGTGCGAGCGTGTAATATTTAACAAATTATTCTTTTATTTATGTTTGTTTAATTCCTTCATATAGTGAGGAAAACAGAATTGTTATTTTAGGTTTTCATCTCAACATTTCAACAAGAAACTGATGATGCCGCTGATTACCTCTTTTTATGATGGAGCCACTGCGACATCTACTGACTGAACAACTTTCAAGACCATCTGTATGCTTTAATAGAGTTAGTGTAATATTTAACTACTGAGTGCATTATCTAGCTATGATGTAATTGCTAGAATAATGTACAAATTGAATATGTTTCATTGTCAACTTATTATTGTCTATGGTTTATAGAATTAAAGTTTGATTCAAGGTTATATTGTTTTAATTTATTTTTACTTGTATTGTCTGATATTATGCAATTGCTAAGTTTTTGATTATATAGAATTATATGATGTACTAATACTGACAATAGTAATGAGTGAACATCGGATTACAAGTGTGCAGCCTTCAAATATTTCCCTTAGATACCAGATATAGTGTAAGATATTTTTTTATTTGAAGGCAAGAAAATTTCCCTTCACACAAAGAAATGAATTAGTAAACATAGCTGTTCCTTCCAAAGCCCACCAAAGTGTCTGCTTTCAACCAGCGCCTATCTCAAACTATAAAGTTGTTCCATCCCAGGTGTCACAGACTTTTCAGCTCCCCGGGGCTTTTGGCCTTTTGTTCCCCAGAGCTGCAAACTCTTTGTCCAGGCCTTTCAGCTCCTGCTTTGAGGCTTTATGATTTTTGGACTTATCATTGATTTTTAGCTGCTGATGAACTGAAAGCATCAAATCAGAGATTTTGAAGACATAAAAAACAATTTCACAAAAGATCACAAAATAATACATAACAAACAACACAAGGAAAATAGTGAAGGAAGGAAAGCATGCAGGCGGTACCAGCAATGTCCAAACACAGTCCAGCTCAAGTCAAGTGTAGGAGCAGTTTAATTTAGTGTTGGCATATTATTGTTTTTTATTATGTTTTATCTTTAGACTTAGCATTCACTATTATTTCTAACACATGGTGGCAGTGATTAGAGACAGGATATATGTTGGGCATAGGTAACTGGAAGGGGTTGGCACAGGAAGGAGGAGGGCACACAAGTTTTCACCAGACCTGAGGCAGGGAGGATGGACAAGAGCTGGTATGTCAGAATTTTGTTTCTTCAATAAAACAAGCAAAGATACGAAGATTGTCTGGACCTGCTGTCTTTTGGGTCTGCGTAAAGATCACTAATGCTCCTCCTCTGTATGTAATGGCAAGAGTGAAAATGTTTGAAGGAAAAGGAGAAATTGCCATTACATCAAGGAAATGATGTAAAACAGCAACATGTTTCCATCCCAGCGGTTTGTAAAAGACCTTTACAAATATTGAAAGAGGGGAGTGGCTCTAAGGTGATGATATGTTGCAGCTCATTCCATGCTCAATGTACATAAAAGAAGAAAGCAGTTTGACTGAGCTCTGAGTGCACCTGACGTCTGATCAGTAGATCTAATGCTGTATGAAAGGATATAAGGCTGGAGATATAAACTGTTAGGATACCTCTCCTCTGGTATGGAGAGGACTGTTCTAAAAAGCAACGGTGCATGTGGGAGTCTGAAGAATCCAGTATTTTAAGTAAGGATGGAAGCTATGGTAGACCAACACAAGAAGCATCCTAGAAAAGTTCCTGATGCTCCCAGTAAGAAAGAAATTGAGGGTTCAGAAGAGGGATTACAGTACCAAAAGAGTGCTAAAAGAGGAGATGGAACTGAGGGCAGACATGGATGTCATGTTACTTCTCTTGGACAGGAGAATGTCTGTAAAATGTTAGAGCATTTACTCTACTGAAATAGTGGATTATTGTCTCAGAAGTGTGGAAAGTTCTCTTTATGTTTCTAAATTATTTCTGAGAACACGCCTTTGACTTTACGGCAGGGCACGGCATGGCAAGGTTAGTGTTACTTAGTGTAACTTTTATCATAAAACTAGACAATGAAAATTTTCAGGTGTGTTGCTGGCTGTGATTTCAATCACTGTCATATCTTTTCTAGCCTCTACCTTGAAACACACACACACACACACACACACACACAGACCCACCCACCCACACACACACACACACACACACACGAAAGGATAGGTGGATGAAAGAGGATGTTTAAAGGTTTGTGAAGGATTTATTGGTTGAAATTTGAATTCACAGCCACTAGTGCAGGATTATGTCACTATTTAAGATGCTCAGTTTTATAGGAAGTCAAGTGAGGTCTTTCATGGGGACTTTAAATGCTACAATTTGGTGCACTCTGGCCATGATGGATGTTTATGAGTCTGTGGTAGCCAGTGCTATCCTCTATGCTGTGGTGTGCTGGGGCAGCAAGCTCAGGGTAGCGGACGCTAACAGACTCAACAGACTGATCCGCAAGGCCAGCGACGTTGTGGGAGTGAAGATGGACTCTCTGACAGTGGTGCTAGAGAGGAGAATGCTTCACAAGGTGAAAGCCATCCTGGACAATGTGTCCAACCCGCTCCATGACGTGTTGGTCAGACACAGGAGTTCTTTCAGCACCAGACTGATCGCACCACGATGCACCACAGAGAGACACAGGAAATCATTCCTGCCTGTGGCCATCAAACTGTACAACTCCTCACTCTGAGTGTCAGACACTCTGAGTCAGTGGGCTGGCCCCATAAACTAACTCTTGTGCAAATTCCCTCTGTGCAATAATCCATATTCAATACCATACTTATGTGCAATAACCTGTGCAATAATCCATATTCAATACCATACTTATGTGCAATAACCTATAGTGCAATAACTCCTGTCCATGTTTGCACTTGTACATATATTTTTTCTTTCTTTTTATTCTATATATATTTATATTTATATTTATATTTATATTCCTTTCTTTATTTTTCTTGACTATTTGCTCTTTTTACTTTACACTTTGAGTGGGAGTTGTTATTGTAACAAAAAGTAATTTCCCCCTGGGGATCAATAAAGTATTCTGATTCTGATTCTGATTCTGATTTTTATCTCTGTTGCAGCTGTTGGCAAAAACACCAGTCTATACATGAAAAGTATAAAATAAAACATTTTAGCTTTAAAACATATGCTACTAGTGATGAAGGAGCCATATTTCCCTCCTCACTGAACAAAAAATGTACTTACTGCAACAATCCAACTATATTTTGACCGATATTTTGACTATACACTGTCTCTTATTCTTACTGCAAATTGACAATCTTTCTGTTTAATTCCATTTTGTGCTTGCTGGTCAAAGCACTTTTCAATGTTTTGCCTCACATTCACTCATCAGAAGCCGCTGAGCCTCCTGAGCCACGCTGAATTACATTGTTAGAGTGTCTTTTCCCCTTGTTTGGTTATTTAAGAAGAAATTCAGAACATGATTAGAATGTAGTAATACTGTCAAAATAACTACAGTAAATGTGTCTACAGCAGCAACAGTAATGTTTACAGTAATGTCTCACTGGAAACAAATCTAAAAAAAAAAATCAATAAAATAATTGATATTCCTGACATCATAATATTCACTTATTTATCTTACTGCACTTCTTAGTCTGTTTTTAATGTGGTTTTACTGTCTCTATTGTGTTGTGTGTGGCTGTTTTTTCTGCTGCTATGGCACTGTAATTTCCCTGCGGGGATTAATAAAGTTTATATCTATCTATATATCTATCTATCTATCTATCTATCTGAGTGAAGTTTAGAAAGGCAGAAGAACAGAGACATCAGTGAGCATCAAAGTATTGGCTTTTTACTCACTAAGATTTTATTGCCCTTAAAGTAATGAGCCTAGTTGTCATCAACTCGAGTAATGTTCCAGTTCTTTTCACATAGTGTGTGTGTACATTCATGTAAGGTTTTACCAGTACAAGTTTGAACCCAAAAGCATGACAATGAGGCTGCGTAGTTGCAAGGGTAGTCAGTTTACTAGAACAGTTCAGGCAGAGTAAAAACCGGAACAGCAGGCAAACAAATCCAATGAGGGAATCCAGGGTCCAAAAACAGGCAGGCAAGGTCAAAAACAACTGGTCAGACAAGAGTTAAAAATACACTGGATAGGCTGGCAAAAGAACACAAGACAGCCTGGCAGAGGGTAGGGGAAATGTACTGGTACATACACTACTCACAAAAAGTTAGGGATATTCGGCTTTCGGGTGAAATTTCAGGATGAACCTAAAATGCATTATAACCTTTACAGGTGAACTTAATGTGACCTTCTGTAAACTTTTGAATGCACATGTCCAACTGTTCAATGTTTCAGTACTTTTTGCACAAGTTGCTGTTCTCTAACAAGGAGTTTAACGGCAAAATTCACATCAGGTGTTTGATGCTCCAGCTCATCAAGGTCGTATCATTAGGGAATGGCTGCTGGAGACTGGGGTACTTCAAATGGAGTGGCCTGCACTTTCTCCAGACCTGAATCCCATAGAAAACCTATGGGATCAGCTGAGTCACCGTGTAGAGGCTCGGAGCTCTGTACCCCAGAACCTCAATGTCCTGAGGGCCGCCCTTCAAGAAGAGTGGGATGCCATGCCTCAGCAGACAATAAGTCGACTTGTAAACAGCATGAGACGTCGTTGTCAAGCTGTAATTGATGCTCAAGGGCACATGACAAGTTATTGACACTGACATTTTTTGTTGTGGTATACCCACCACTGTTGTTGGCTTTTGTTTCAAGAAATTGTTTGAGATGAGGAAATCACCAGTGTATGCTTCTACTTAAATGCCCTACTTTCATGATATAATATTACTGTAGCGTGAACTTTTTACATTTTCCATAAATTTCACCCAAAAGCCAAATATCCCTAACTTTTTGTGAGTAGTGTATACACTGAGGACCTGGTGAGGGAATGAGCGGGGTGATGGGCGGGGAAAGCAGGTGGAGGTAATGAGCAGACTGCCTGGGCTGAGAGGGAGACGGCATCTGAAATGACAGGAGAGTTATTGATGAGACATGAAAACAGAACCAGATCAAAACAAACAGAGTTGGGATTCCTGACAGTTCAGGAGCTCGGCCCCAGCAAAGCGAGCAGGAGAGAGGCTGCACTGGGATCATAAATTACATCAAAACTTTTTTTTAGTACCAATCAAATTTGGGTGTGGATATTGCAAGTAAAACACATTTAGTCTCAAAATTAAAGAAGAAAAAATAGCAGATATGAGGACAGTAGAGATATATTGCTTTTTCACATACAAATTAGGAAGTATTTGCCCAATAAGGAAATAATTTCTGCACATTTGTGTGTACATTTGTACAAATCATTAAATAAAAATGTACAACTCATAAACTGAAAGGTATTCGTGTCATGCCCTGTGCTTCAGCCGAGCAGGAGCGTCTCTCTCTCTGTGTCTGTGTCTGTGTGCTTGATTACACCAGGGGGATCAGGTGTGCAGGTGTTGGGTGCCAAGTTGCTAATCATCTCAATCACTTGTGCTATATAAACCAGGCCTGCACTCCACCACACAGCCAGGCCATAGACTCAGCTAACCCTCGCCCTGTCTGGCTCCTGCCCAGCGTGCAACACACTCTGGACCTGGACCCTGGAGCTCTGGACTCACCCTGTCTCCCCTGCTAGCCCCCTCCTGCCTTGCTCTGCAAACCTCTGGCTCATAGCTCACTGCCTGCAAAATACTCTTTTATTAAGTATCGTCACAATAAATTCCCTTTCTTGCACCAGCTCAAGGAGTCCAGCGAAGGAAAGGCAGGGCAGAGAGAGATGACATGTAGCGAAGGGTCCAAGCCAGACTTGAACCTGGGCCGCTGAGGTCTAGCCCAGCACCACATGGTACCTACAAGGATACAAGGATACAAGGAAGTTTATTGGTCATTATACAACGGGTTGTATAATGAAATTAAAATGTGGTTCCCTCTTGATTGATTAATTGATTGTATAGAAAATAAAATTATTAAACATGGAGGAGTGCAGATGGTGCATTTAGTAGTCTCACAGCCTGAGGGAAGAAGCTGCTCTGTAGTCTGGTGGTACGGCAGCGAATACTTCTGTATCTTTTGCCTGGTCTTTTCGCTTTTGCTGTGGCTGGGGTGGGTGTTGTCTTTTAGGATCCTTTTGGCTCTGCGCAGGCACCTCACCTCCCCAATATCACTGAGGCTTGGTAGATGGGTACCAATGATGTTTTGGGCAGTTTTAATCACTTGTTGCAGAGTCTTCCTGTCCTGGGCCGTGCACATCCCATGCCACATACCTGCCAACAAGGTGACGGTCTTTGACTTTGAGCAACGCCTGTAAATCTGCACTGAGAGTGAGTGTACATTGTTAATGCTTAGCTCCAAAGTAGCAGCTACTAAGACTAAGAAGATGCTTTCTTTTGTGATCATTTTTCTCCTGTTTTCAGTTAGGAGTTAGATTAAAGCCCTGCCTTTTTGTTTCAATTTCCCTGGGGGCTTGTCTGGTCTTTTTGTTTGTCTGCACATCAGATATATTTGGTTAGTATTTCTCTCTTTGTCCCTACTTGTCTTTTTTGTGTGTGGTAAACTGGAGTTCCAATTGGGAGATTTCACCACTAATCCAGTACAATACACACTAATCCCACCTTTCAGAGTTTCTGAGGTAGATTTCATATTTCAGTGCATTTGAACACATAGCAGCTACCCTACACTGACCTCTTACCATAGTGTAAGTGTGTGGGGAAGCTCAGGGGGGACGCACCTCCTGCCAACTGCACACAGTTTAGAGTTTGTGAAAGCCGCTGTCCTTGGTGCTGATGAATTAGTGCTGGAAGCCTACAGGCAACAATTTAGGAAAAACTGCCACCCAGACATATGTAGGGTTTGTGAGGAAGAGAAATGCACTCTTTGATAAGTGGTGCCAGGCCAGAAAGGTTAAAACTCTGACAATTTAAGCTTGTGTTACTGGAGAATTTCAAAAATTGCTTCCCATAAAAAGTTGCCATTTATTCAAATGAAAAAGTCGCTACCTCCATGTAGAGTTTGCTATGATGCACAAAAGGGGATTTGTCCCTCTGGCCTGTCGAGACACAGTTCCCAGTGAGGGAAGGGTTAAATCCCTGCAAAGTGTCCATCGCAACGTCTCTGCTGTCCCAGAAACTAGAGGATATTTGTCATGAGCAGGACACCTAATTGCCTCAGCTCAAAAGAAAAGAGCAGAAATGCCAAAACTCCATCTCCTATAGGTCTGACACAAACAAAACAACTCAAAATCTGAATTTGCCAGAGACAGAGCGAGAGAAAACTGAGTTTCTCTTGTGGATGAGGCAAAGTGTGTCCCAATCACTCTCCTGCAGGACACCGGTGCAAAAAATCATTTATTCATGAAGGTGTCCTGCCCTTTTTGGCTAACTCGTACTATCAGATATTCTGGCATGGGGAGTGAAAATAAATGCCATGCAAACTGACCGTACTCTGTCGTCTTGTTTTCCTCTAGAGCAGCCAACACCTCAAAACTCTTAGCTTACCTCTCACCTGTCTCACCGTCTTGATGATGGTGCTCTAATGTGCCTCTTGCCTTCCAGCTCTGCTTTTACGATTCAGTGTGCCAAATTGCAGTGCTGCAGCCTTTCAGTCACTGTCACTGACACCCTTCCTCTTGCTCATGATGACATTCAATGTGAATGAAAGCTGACTGTAATAAACCTGCTTGCACTTTAATCAAACACTAATAATGCTGTCTATCATAAGCTGGTGCAGCTCTACAGTACACTATATGAATATGCAATAAATCAAAGCCACTACTGTCTACGGAAATGACATATGCAGTGCAACACAAATGACTGACTCTTTGCTCAGACTTCACATTGGCTTACTGACAAATATAATAAATATTTCTTTATAGAAACAGTGACATCAGTTGAATAAGACTGCGGGCAACATTACAGGTTGTTGGGTGAATGTGCAGCTACTGAACTTAGCTATGATGGTTGTGATGGTTGATTAATTAACACTCTCAAATTGGCCCATTTTCATCAAAACATCAAACATTTGTTTGCACTCCATGTAGTTACATAGTTTTTGGCAAAACATTATTTACTTGCAGTTTTCAGTTTCATGGCAAAACTATGTACTGACGTTACCTTTTCATGCATGTCCTGACTGAAGTGATGTGTTATTATTGGTATGGTGTTACATTAATAAGTATCCCATCAACAAGTAATGGGAACATTATTTCAAGCAGTTGATGTGTCCACCCCAATATATATTATGATTACTGCCTTGATAATGTATATTGACAATACTGACTATAGTTCAATTTCATACTTTCAGTGTGAGCAGACTGCATACTGAAGCTTGGTTAGAATGAACATGGAGTATTCTTTTGGGTTTCAGTTTCCCCACCTTATTGACAGACCATGATGACAAACAGTTTGGCAGCAGGTGGCAGCAAATGCTGGTCCACTGGATAAGTTGCATTTGTTCACTAAAACCTGTTTTACTAATCTAAGAGTTGAGTTAGCTAATGTAGTTAGTGGTCATGTACCATAAACATGCTGTATACATGTATATTTGTGCATGTGAAGCCCATGATGACATTAAGTATATCTATCGACATTTGTTGGGAAGCTCCCCGACAGTGTAGCCCCCAGCACTTGGTCATTTTGTAGTTTTATTGCCGGTTGTGTGAAAGTAGCAGCAGAGTTGATGTGTTTTGGTCTGTCTTGTTGCCTATGCTCGAAGTGCCTTTGTATTTTTCCCATTATTGTCTGCATTTCTTTTAAAAAATGAAAATGTCTTACCACAGAGGACTTTTTTGTTTGTTTGTAGAACTAGAAATACTCACCAGTGTAGGCCACTGCAGTGTAGCTATGACAACACTTAATGAGTCCAATTTGAAATTTTGGAGGAAATTCTTTATCTCTGTCAGATTGTGATTATTTTTGAAAACTATTACAAATAATGTCAGCTAAAGAGAGACTCTGCAGTGCAATCCCTGACAGTTGTACTGTTCTGTTCTCCACAATATTCTTGTTGACTTTGCTAAGCAAATTGTGGAAACCATATTGAGTCTGTTTTTGGCTCAGTCAGACTGTTGCAGCTGTTTGCTGTATAGGGTTACTGATGATAGAAGAGCCTAACACATCCAAACCAACTGGGAGCAAAATACAGTCTGAACTGAAGCCCATATTTAGCTATTTTTCATGTGTTCCTTCTCGGTGTGAACGCCAGAGAAGGCAAATTACAGCAAAGAGAAGTCATGGTTGGCACTCATATTTAGCAAACATTATAGACTCTGGAATCACATTTGCTTTGACTAACTCTCGCACAAAAGCCTCTAGAATTTGCAAATTTACAAGAGTAATTAATGAGAAAAACTCAGATTCTGAGATTATAGTCACAAATTTCCAAGAAGAAACTTAGAAATTTTGAGACTATAGGCAGAAATCTGAGGGGGAAAAACAGACAATTCTGAGATTGTGAAGAAATTTACGAAAAATGTTTTTTCTTCTACTCTGGGATTTAGTAAGAAGGAAATCCTGGTGATTTGAGCCCAGAATCACATCTTCTCATCAGCATCTGGACTTTGAAGAGACATTGCTGTGACTTGGACCGATTCAGAAGAAAACAATCTTGTGATTGTGGGCTAAAATCAGCAGGATTTCCTTGTTCCTGAATCCCATTGCAAAGTAGAATTTGATGAGATCATCAGCTGCAGGCCTGATACACGACGAGCAGAAGCATCTGCACTGTGTGGCCCATCCAACCTTGTAAAGTCTTGTAAATCTATGACTTTAATCTCAGAAATTCTGAGCTTTTTTCTTGGAATATTTTTCCCTACAACGGCACTATTACGCCATGGCAGGTTTGGACTAAAACGTGAAGCTTAGGTGTGATTGCACCCCTTGGATCCCATACATCATGTCACAATATTTGGGAAAATTTAGTTGGCCCTTGTCCTGGGTCATGCTCAGATTCCATGATCAAAAGGAAGAACTCTTTCATGCTCAATCTCACATCGCTGTAAATACACTGATGTGACAAGACGTGTAAGCATCCCCACATTTATGGTGTGGTTCTAGCTGCATGGTGTTCAAATGGAAACAACAATTCATGATCCTGTAAAACTTTTAATGACCAACAAAATAAAGAGAATGGTGATCAACACAACCAAGACACACACACATTTTCAATTACCAACCTTAAAGGCATTATTCTGTTCCAGCAATAAATCAGCACAAGGTTTTCCAAACTTAAACAATTTTGAACCAGTCAAACATTGATTTTCACCTTTCTCTAATTCTGCTACATGTGGAAACTATGCAAAGACAAACACTGAAGAATTAACAATACAAAATCATTTCATTAGATTGTCTATAGATCTTTTGCACCTTTGTCACAAAGGCAGCGTAACTGTAAATAGGCATGGCTGAGTTAATTAGATCACTGTTTCCTTTGGTGAAAGTAAATATGACTTTATGACTGACTGTGTTTTTTTAGCGAGGCATATCATCTGGTTGCTAGAACATTTTCATTCTCATTTTGAGCAAAAGGTCAAAACCCTGATAAGAAGAAAAACCAAACTGTGGTGACTGTGCAAACTACAGTGGTGACATACATTGCTGTGCAGCATGCTTTAACAGATGTGGAGGCCTGGGGATGACAGTATTTACAGTTACACATCACCAGTTGTGATCTGGTAGGATTTCCTCTGCCTTCCATTCAAAGTCCAAAGTTGGAAATTCCCAGCTGGTCGAGAGCAATTACAACCTCCACGCCTTCCAGTATTCCAGCTCAAAGAACAAAACAAAACAGAGCTATGAATGCCAGCAAAATTAACTTTATTCAACCAGCCTACTGCTCCCAAAACAACAGCTAACTGTATATTTTGGGGATGAATAATGGGTCAAAGTAATGCTGCGTGGTGTTTACAACAAATAACAAATGCCACCATGATGACATCAGATAGGAACATCTCCAAAAGGGATGTTTCTTTGCATTTTTCCCGGTGGTAAGTTGGAATTTCCAACTTTACGACATCTCTGGAAAGCAGCACTATTTCAGAACTGCAGCAGAACATGTTTTTTTAAATTATTATTTTTATTATTATTTTTTTACTTTTTAATACTACTTTTGATATGCCCTATTCGCATGCATTCAGCTGGGGTCCATAGAAGCACCTTTATATATCATGATATAGCACCATTTCACATATAGTTTTGCTATTATATTGGGACCCAACAGTTGGCATGCATAAAATCTAAACTCTTTGTTTTCTCAATTATGATTTATAAATTTTGCAACGTTTTGCACATTACAAGGCAAGTAATGAATATTCATACAGTACCATACATGTAAAACATGAACTAATACAGTACACATTAAAGAAAGTGCTAGAATACAAAACAATTTCTTCCTTGTTTTGAGTCGTAATATTGAACAAGAACATAAGACACACCAATGTGTTACATTACGTTTATCTAAATATACACTTTTTCCACATTGTCACTTTATTTTAAAATGATTACCAAACATATATGTCTCTAAAATCCCCACTGCAAGAATTCCATTCACAAGGCAAAACAAAAAAAGAAAGGGAAAAGAAAAAATTCAGTACCCATACATTCACATCACAGTACTTACACAACTATAAATCTGCAACAAACATATTTATATATTGTCAAAGTGAATCCCATTTTCTCCTCTGAATGCTCACTGCTGTAGTTAGGAGGTTGGTGATGGTTTTTAGAGCTGACTGCTGAATCTGAAATAATATTTTCCTTGACATGATTGTGTCAGTCTCATTTTATAGAAATTTATGACAACAATCTTTTCTTTTACAGAAACTACTTCTACTTTGGCTTTGACATGCCTTTTTCATCATTTCAAAATCTACTGAAAGAAAACATGAACAACAACAATAATAATAATTAAAAAAAAAAAATACAATCAAACTGTAAAGATGCTTTAAGGCTTAAGGGTTGGAAACATTAGATCTATGATCTATAACAGTCCATATCAGTTTCATAAAGTTGTTCAAAGACCAACATACCACTCTGTAATGACCTTAAATGCTCTCTGCAGACTGTCCAACCTTATTGAAAATCAGCAAATATGTTAAATATCATGCATCTTCGCATGGCATAAGAGATAAATAAACGCAAATAAACATGAATATATCCACTTCCTTTTTTTTATTATGAAAATAAATAACAAACATTACTGTGAAGAACAAACAAAACATTTCAACCATTCCTGAAAGGAAAAAAGAAAGAAATATGATCATTTTTTTTAATCATCATGGGGAATGAGGGGGGTTATCTGCATGCAAGTGCCTATCTATTTATTTTATACTAAGGTCACTAGTATTACTTGCTGGATATATATATATATATATATATATATATATATATATATATATATATATATATATATATATATTCTTTCTCCACAACTCCATTTTCCTTTCTTTTTTCTTTTTTCTTTTTTTTTGATTGCCTACTCAGACAGCTGTTGATATTAGGTTAAAATTTCATCAAGTGCCACCATACAGTGACAGAAATCTGTTTCCCCACCACAAATGGACTACATGAGGGAGACATAACTACAAACAGGCAGGAATTTGGCATTGAAAGAATGCCGTGGTAAATAATAACAATAATAGTAACAATGATAATACCAAAAGTAATGACAACAGCAACAACAATAATACTAATACTAATACTAAAATAATAATACTGATAATAATAATAATAATCTTGTTTTTTGTATTTTTGTAATAAACAAAGTGGTTTGCAGAAGAAAAAGCAGCATACAATAGAAGAGAAAAATGGTACAAAAATTGACAAAATAGTTAAGAAACGCTTGTCACATAAAGTAGGTTTCTAAAAGAGACTCAGAAGGTGAGACTGACTTATGACAAACTCACAGTCCGGTCAACCCGCGACAGTGGTAGGACTAATGTGTTCCAAAGTCATGACAGAAATTACAAAGTACACGGTAACGCATTACTGAGAACAACTAACAATCATCGTGTTACTAAAAATAATAATCCTTATCATATTTATCACTTATGATATTCAACCATAAGATATGAAGAGGAACTACAGTTACAGTATATGCTGCGCATTTAAGTAATGTGTTACTTACATTACTTTTTTCTGGTACACAGTAACATTTAGTTAAGTACGAATTTTCAGTAATCAGATTACAGTTACTTTTCTTTTTTTTTTTAGATCATTTTTTGGCATTTCTGCTTTATTTGACAGTGACAGTAGACAGAGTTGGGAAAGGCAGGGGAGAGAGAGGGGACGGCCTGGGCTTGCATTTGAAGCCAGTGCACTACGATCAGGACTCAGCCTGGATATGTGGTATGTGCTCTACCAGGTGAGCCACCAGGGTGCCCTGATTACAGGTACTTTTATAATGAAAATCGCTTCCTTCAGCTATTTGGGCACAGGAGGTAAGGCATAATTAATGTGTCAAAAATCACATCGAACAAGCAATCAAAAACACTCGAGCCTGCTTGGGTTGACATGGTCCAGTGCAGCAGGTTGGATCAGTGAAACCGCTGAGGACGGAGCAGTGACTGAGGTGGACTGATTGTCAAAGAGACCATTCAAGATCATCCAGAAACTAGAAAAATCCACCAGCTCCTCCAAATCAAGCTTAGTTTTTTAAAACCATGGACTTTCAGAGAGGAGAATCAGATCTATGTGAGGTGAGCTGAGGTGAGTCTGGCAGTCTGCCTCCTGTCTGCTGAAGGTAACAAGCAGGTTCATTTCACTCATGCAGTGAAACACTAATGAAGGCAGAAACTACTCACTGCTTCAATCATGTATCTTCATAAAGCTGAACTCACTTCCAAATGCAATTGACACTGCTGAGATTGTAACTAAGAATAATCCCCATATTTAGCACTTGTAAAGGACAGTGAAGAGAAAGCATAGTTGGGGAACACTGAGAAAGTTATAGTGCTATAGGTTCAAGAATCAGCTGTGAGTAAAACCTGTTTCTGCTAGGTGGAGATGTAACAGGTCTGCTGGTCTAGGATCAGTGCTCATATGATTTGGTGTTTAGTTCTTTTGATGAGGGCTTGGTTTTTGAAATTAATGCAAAAGTAACTAGTAATCTAATGACTTTTTAGAGAGAAATTGTTACAGTAATGTGATTACAATTTATAGGAAGTAATGAGTAACTTTAATTATGTATTTTGAGTAACTTCCCCGACACTGCTGAGTAAGAGGTCAGGAGAACGAGGAGCATTTACATCTGCCTTTAACTCAGCTCTGCTGCCACAGGTTCCATTCATTGCTCATGTAAAAAAGTTTTCCACTGAGTGGTTTTCATTTTCACTAAAAGTTCTTTAATCATAACCTAAACTTCATCAAGTTAGTTTAGTTACCTATACTTCACCAGTATTTTACATTTCCATGTGATGAATCCTTACAAATGGCATGTCCAACTCATTCTAATCCAGTTTGTGGTGGAGGAACATAATCTTCACATTGTTTACATCCACAACATATAATCCCCGTTTCAGTATTTGTCGTCAATTCATGATTTTTTTTTTTTTTTTTATTTCATTTCATAGACACAACATGCTAAATCCCATAGGATCCATCTAATGCCCAAGTCACACAATGACAATTAATAATAACAATTGAAAGAGATGCTACAAAGTCATGCCAGTCATCCCACTAAAGACCATGACCTCAGTGAAAAGGGGGTCACAGTGATTCAGTAATAACAACATAGTTGAATACAATTAACTTGTGGAAATGATCTGGAATATTTTTTTATTTTTAATTGCAGCTTGTCAGATTATAAGTGGGATGGATTCCTACGGCATGGAGATTCAACTGCATGATTGTCACCACACATCAAAAGCATGTATATAAATGGTCCCTCCATGACAGCTGATTAAGAAGCAGCAGAACCAAAGTGCAGGTTTTATTTAAAGTGCTTTCTCAAGGGAAGCTTGGGTTTGAAAAGAAAGATCGCTTTAAGAATTCACTTTCCCATTTTCAGGAGAGAAAATACCATCTGTTAAGTTCAACTCCATGGTTCATGTATGTACTGGCCGATCATTTTTCATGATGCAATGGAAGAACACAAAACAAGAAATGACCCAGTTAACCAATTTTCATTTTTCACTGGAAGAATATAAAATTGGAAATGATCCATGAACCGACTTCTTTTTAGATGTTAAAATCAAGTTTTGTTCTGTTTTTTTGCAATGAGAGAACGGAAGATATGAATTGACCCAGTAACCAATTTGTAAACCCAGGATCTCATTCTTATCTAAATGCAGTTTACACCCCTTGTATTATGTTTGGTAAGGGTTTGAGTTGGGACTGCATGCACCCAAGCCTTCAGCAAAAAGTAACACTGTAGGCCAACTACAATGTCACCCAATGAAGACAAAGGCTTTCAGCTTTGCAGTTGCTTATGTCCTTTTGAAGCAATGTCGCTGGTCATATAGTGGCAGCAGAATGCCATCAGTGTGCAAAACAAAATCTTAGTGTAACCTTTAGGATTTGTTAAATGATTGGCTGGCCTATGCAGAAATGGCCTGCTTTTTCAAATGCAGGTAACAACTTTTAAAACGGTCATGTGCCCTCCTAACTACGTAAGACATGTGTTGCTCTTTTCTTTCATGCCAAGCCAGGCCAGTTTATGTATAAGGCAATGCCAGGATCAGCAGCGGGACAAGCAGAGCTATACTGATAATATTATACATGCCAGCCACCCACTTCCACACACACATGTTTACTGAGGTCACTTTGGGGAACATTACATAGACTTACGTTCATTTTCAGGAGACCTACCCTAACCCCAACCATAACCACTATGGGCCTAACCCTGACTACTGCGGCAAAATCTTTTCCCAAATCGGGACATGGTTTTTGTACCCAGCTGGACAAGCCGTCCCAAATTAATGGGTCATAAGTCTGGTGTGTCCCGGAAAGTATACAAAAACAGACCCACATACACACATGCCCATGCTGACGTAGGTCATTTTTGGGGACATTACATAGACATATATTCCTTCCCATGACACTTACCCTAACCCCAACCATAACCACTATGTGCCTCACCCTCAACTTAACCTTCACCTAACCCTAACACTTACCTTTTACCTGACCTTAACCTTAACCTTAACCCTAACCCTAACCACTGCCCCAAAAATCAGCTTTTTCCAAATGGGCACATGGTTTTTGTCCCAATTGGACAAGCTGTCCCCAATTAATATGTCTTAAGTCTCACGTCCCCCGCTCCAAATTTCTGGTCTCATGTCCCTCCCACCCCACACCCACACACACCCACAGGTACACACATACAAACACGGCCGTGTGTGTACCCTAACCCTGACCCTAATGACTACATGCCTAACCCTAACCCTTAATCACTGACCCACAAATCAGCTTTTTCACAACTGGGTACACAGCTTTTTTTCCTCAATTGGATAAGATGCCTCCAATTAACTGATTTTTTGTCTGGAATTTGCCCCAAAAAGTATAGCTAAGACAGACAGACAGACACACACACACACACACACAAGCATTGTGATTCCATTTCTACCGCTACAAATACTAAAACACTATTGCTAGCACTTGGACACCAAGCTGTGTAATGTAACACACACACACACACACACACACACACACGTATACATACAAATATGCATATATATGTGGCCAAGAGTTAGTGGCGAGCAAAAATCTTGCCCATACATCAGGCCCTGCACTGCATAGATTGTGCTTCTTAACAAGGAACACCAGCCAACTCTTTTTATAACACCTAACCAAGACAGTAAATTAGTTAATAATTATACAATTCATTCTCTTTTTTTAAATTTCAAAATGCAAGTATAGGCCTATAGGTGTGATATACCAAATCAGATATCAGAAGTTGTTCATGGTTTCCATTCTCCCATTGCAAAGTGAAAATCGACAAGCAAGTACATACAGGGACCCTCCATCATTCTGATCATCATTAAAGCCTGAATATAAAGCCTGTTCCACTGGCCATAAAGATGCATCACAGGTGACATAAAAAGCTAGTACAAAGGTGCACCAAATAAAAGCAAAATTTGCCTGTTTTAGATAAAATATCACATCCACATAAATGTTAGAATTGATTGTGCTTTAAAATTACTCTGCCCGCTTTGTATACTAACATGAAATTACTCACTGAATCATTGAAAGTTCATGCCATACAGCAGGTACTACAAAGAATATACCAAGTCCAACTATTCTTGTGCTTTTCATGCACCTCTTTTCTATATCTTTTCTATATGTATATCTATATACAAGACTTGATTGCCATCATTAAAAATCTAACATTTACACTTTTTTTCTTTACAGACAACAGTTTTTAGATTCTTTTTTTTTTCTCGGTAGAGCAATTCTTTATTTCATTATACATCATCCCTACTAAGCTGAGTCGACAGAATTCACTTGAAAACTACAGGATAACAAGTGTGTTGATAGAGACTAAGGACCTGATTCAGACAGTGTTAGGTTGGGAGGGTCCTGTGTGGTCAGAGCTGTTTGTATCCAGACTTTTATAATTTGGTGTCTGCAATGAGAACTGACTGGCGCTGGAACTTAAAACTATTGAATTCGTTGTCCTTCACATCCACCTTTTCATGGAAAACTGGGTTAGAGACTGTCTCTCTGCTGAGGCATTGCCTTTTAAATACTGTGTTTCATTTCCTTTATTTACTGAATCTGAAACTTAACCTTGGGACATTTGGATAAAAACATAAAGTCTTCACAAAACTTGAAACAATTTCAGCTATTCCGCAGAAATAACTTGAATAGTCTTATTTTATGTATATAAAAAATAAGTTGTATAGCAAAAGATACATTTCTTTAAGCTCTCTGCTCAGCTCACCAAAAATGCCAAGTCGGTGCATCGGTCACTGCATGGAAATATTTGTCACTCTAGTAAATGCACTGGGCCTCATTTATCAAAGTTGCGCCGAGAGGAGTGCAGACTTGAGCATCAGGAAATATAAAGACTCCAGTCATGCTTCTTAAAAAACAAGTGATGATATGATCGCACATTGATAAATCATCGCCAGCCATGAAACCAGGCCATACCATGCCTGTCCTTTAATATTTCATCTACACATGACACCCTTATTTGTGTCATACACATAACTCACGTATTATTTACTAGATAGCACGGCCTGTTAGAAGATGATGTTAAAGGATCACACCAGTGATTTTGAACGTTTGGCCCATTTACTAGAATGTACCCACATTTTGCGTTACAACAAGCCATTCTGCTAATCTTTCACAGGGAGCTTAAGATTTTGCCACATATATTCAAAATCCCTCTGTTTTCAAATTCACTCTGCCCAACTTCAAGTCGTCCAAAGACAACAGTGCTGCTGCTTCCTTTGGGAAAACATGCTGCAGATAGGCTAAACATGCAAAATCACAGCTATGGTCCTTTAACTGCTTCTGCCAATATGGCTATGCAACATATGACAACAGTAATAGACTGTACTAAACATACACCACTTTGAAATATCACGCACAATCATACATGCAGTTACTAGGCCTATCCAGCCTTCAACCCTACATGACTTCACACTGTCTAAAGACCACCCAACGCTTTTTACACCAATAAGTAACAATATTACAGTTTGCTGGCATTAATATAGGCAAATGGTGCTATCACAGTACTGCCATATTATTTTGTAACAGTAGGAATTACATAGGGGTAACACCATTTTATACATCACACATACACACCAATCACCTGTTTACCAGTGGAGATTACAGTAAATGTGCAGGTTTATCCATTGACAAAATTAATTATTTTGTGTAAATAGGAAAGAAGAGGAGAAAATATGAGTATTGTTATAACTGAGAGCAGATCTCATGTTGATCATTCTAAGTGAGATAATTAATATTTATTTCTAAATCATGCATTTTTTGGCATATTAAAATGTTACAACCGGACATGAATTTGAGTTTACTTATATGCCAAAGATGAAACTGATAAATGCCAATCCTGCGGAAGAAAAGAGCACATGATCGCTTTATGCTCAGATTTGCTCTTGTGCCACTTGGAAAAATGAGGCCCAACGCATGTTTGACGTACCAATGGAAAGCTGTGTTTTCATGACCGATACACATCTGGCGCTCTCACGGTCACGATCATACAACTGACAGCAGCTGATGATGCTTTGGAAGCCACGCGATGGAACTAATATACGTTCTTTAGGAGCCACGGTCTAGCAAACCTCTATTCTTTGGTGCATTTTGTTCATTGCCATTTCGAAATGCACCAGGCAATGGAAGATTATGACTGAGGTCTGGTGTACATGACAATATCCCTGGAGACCCTGTGAAAAGAAACCGACTTAAGGATGGACAAAATGCATTTTTCCTTGAGCACATCAACAAAGGATGTGAAAATGTAGCCTGCAAATCCAAAGTTGACCAGACATGCCAGCTAAATGACTGAGCTACATCCATGTGGAAATGCTGAGGTGCACAAGGCATCAGCATGTTTAAAACAAGAGCTTAGCATCCTCCACACACCTTGATAGTGCTGGTTCCCTTGATGATTCCCTAAACACTGAATGACATAAATGGCAGGAGACACCTAGATATTGTGTCAAGAAAGTTAATAAAGGGAACTACAATTATTCATAGACCAATCAACAGCATTGCACAGTCTTAACTTATTTCCTTCAGGTTTTTGTGTGACTCTCAATGCATATCCTTTTCGACGTCTTTGCCAATTGTCACTATGCAGATTTCTGATTTTAACTCAAAAAAAAAAGGTTGCTGCAGAGCTTTTTGGTGCTTACAAATCTATTTAAGTTGGAGTCAACATCTGCACATAATAATATGCAAGTTGACTCACCATGATTTATATATTCATTTCCTCCAGGTTTCATATTGCAGAAGGCCTTGTACCAACACAGTAACTACAGGGTTGTAATCGGTGTGAAAATGGACTTAAATACCTGTGTACGACACTGTTATGTAGGTCTGAATCGGGCCCTTTGTCATGAGTGGAGTGGGCAAGATTCACTCTGGGTGCATTTCCATGCATCGCAAAAATATACACAAAGCTCAATGTACAGCAAACTGTCATTCAAGCTGCACGGGAGAAACACCATGTTATGAACTCTTGCACCAAATTCGAATAAAATAAAATAAAATAAAATAAAATAAAAATAAGATAAAGAGGTGGGGCTGGGCAAAACAAGGGACTGACAGCTGAAAAGAAGACATGGTGGAGACAGAGACAATATCAGACAACTTCATAACATCCTTGTCAGCAGATACAAGGAAAGGTAAAGTACGAGATTCTGCACAAATAGAGCACAATGGTATCTAGTACAAATAACTTTTTAAAGCCCTGTTTTAACAAGATGAGCCCTTTCTGTGCTACTATTTATCTATCGAACGTATTGGTGATAACAGAGGTGTTCATAGAAGTAAAGGTAATAAGTAGACTTTTAATCACTAATTTGAGGTTCGACTTTTATCTCAGCTAATCCGTCGGACCCCCTGCCATTTTCAAACACATAAAAGGGACCTGTGACACGCTCAAATTGTCTATGGCTTGAGGGAACATTTTGAGTGGTGTGTGTGTGTCTGACACCCTTCACTGCTCAATGAATTTCTATGATAGCAATAGAAAATGTGTGATCAATGTTTCAGAGACATAGCACCACAGATTGTCAGAATGGTTTAAAATACAAAACTATAGTATGGAATAGTATTAAAAATATTTTAAATGAATCATACAAGCAATTTTCCTAAATGTTAAGTAGTGCATCTGGGAGAACGTTGTCAAATTCATGTTACAACACTTATGAAAGAATTCAAAAACTTGCTGTAATTTCATGTCAAATATCAAATAGGGGGTAAGGATCAAAGGGGCGTTTCGCTGTTGTTATAAAGTGTAGATTTCAGTGTTTTCAAGTATCCACAAGTAAGTTTTTCAAAGGCATCAGAATGTTCACTTCTGAAGGGTTTCTGGTTCTTTAGGAGCAGCTGTTGATAAGGCCATACTAAAGATTAGATTACCATCTCTTTTTGTGCTCAGCAGATCACATGTAAAATACCTTTCCGTCAGCAAAGAAAGTGTGTTGAATCTGAGATGTCAGGCTATAATAACCACATATGCTGATGTAATTATAGCAACACACTTAACCCTAAAATATCCCTATAAATGTCAGAAGTGTTTTCTCGTTTGTATATTAATTGGATATCTATTAGATGGTGTTAATACATCTGTTGTTCCTACTACCTATTTACATATAGTAGCCTATTCAAATGGCTAATGCCCCATCTAAATCTAAAGAAAACCTCTTTTTTTATATATTTGTCTTCTGTAATACAGATTTCAAAATTCATTTCATTGTGCAAATGCAAAACCGATGCAAATGTATGCATTGATAGGTTAAATGAAATAGGAAAAGGCGAACCATGACAAAAAAGTGCTCGTTGACAATAGTAGTACATGGTAGGCCTACAGTATTGTGAGGAGACTTTAATCAAGGAAAATAGTAGGACACTGTCATGTTTGGCCATTTTCGTTCTCTACAGTAATCCCTAACAAATGCATGGAAAAGAACATACTGCCAAGGTCAATCCTCCTGGTCTTCACTGTCTTGGCGAGGCTCTGCCTTTTTCTCTTTGTGACAGGAGAAAATCCGTCGCATCTCCTCTTCATACCGGATGAAATTCTCTCCAAATCTGGCCCAGGCTTTTAAGGGAACTGTGATTGTGTTTCTGTACGGCTGCCGCACTTCACTAATTTTCAGAAAGACACCATACCGGTTGGAGCCGACGTCAAAGTAAAACCTTTTGTTGTCCACCCTGAAGGATGCTGCCTCTGGAAGCTCGGGATTTTCGTCGTGGTTCCTGGTGCCTCTCCCGCGGTCGTCGCTGTCTTCATCGCCGTAGTCTTCGATCAGCTGTGACAGCGCGTCTCGGAACTCGATCAGCCCCTGGGCCGGCAGGACAATGGTCTGCTCGATGCCCTGGCCGTAGTAACCCATCGTGCCGTGTCCTTTGCTGACAGTCTGTCTGATGCGGAGAAATCTGCCTCTCTGGTTCTCCTTCAGGTCCAAATAGTACTTGCGGTTGTCTCTCTCGATTAATTCACTCTTGAGGACGCGGTGGGCATGCTCCTCTGATGCTGCAGAGCCGGTGGGGGACACAGATATCGCCAGGTGCTCTTGCTGCCTCCTGTGGGAGTCGTGGGGGCGGCCCTGCCCGTTGCTCTGCTCCTCCGGCCTCGGCGGCACCAGGCCCCCGCGCAGTCCAATACGGGCATAATAGTCAATGAAGTCTCCCAGACAATACCGCAGATCGGGTGCCATTGACATAGACAGTGTCAGTTTGCTCTTTCTGATGTTATCGTGGCGGCCTCTTCCGATCCACACCTCGGCGATTTTGAGGAAGCGTCCGCGCACGCTTTGCTTCACATCCAGATAGAAGCGTTTTTTCTGGATGTCGACGCGCTTGGATGCCAGCTCCTGGATGTCGATGCCCTGCTGCTGGGAGCCCGTCTGAACATACTGCTGAGGATATGCGGCTCTCGGCAGAGAATCTGATGTAATCCTTCCTCTGCCTCTTTCCATCCCTCTGGAACATGTATCAGCCATAATGATTTAGATTCCACCACTTATAGGCTATAGCACACGGAAAGGCGATTCCCCCATCCCCGAGCTAGCCTGATAGAGTGAGCTTATTCATACAGCAGCTGGCTTGTAGTAGCTCCCAGTAACAAGTTACAGATACCTCGAATGACCCGAAAATGGCAGCTACTTGGCTGGAGTCATCAGCCGATCGAGTATTTGTGTCCCGATTAAAGGTCAAGCGCAACGTTTGCTGCTTTCTCCCCTGCAAACTTGCATCCAGTCCATCTGTCATCCATGTCCCTTACATCTAATGCTTTTACCGAGACAGCCGGGAAGCAGCTCGCCCGCTGAAACGAGAGGAGGCGTTCAATACAGGATCTCAGGGCGATGCTTCAGACAGCTAGATGAACCCAATGAACCCATCCTCCCACCCCCCTCCTCCCCTCCTCCCCCGCTCCCTCCCACCCCTCACCAGTAAAACCCCTCAATTAAAGAGACAACATTATTTAAATGATGAATTTGCAGATTGCATTGTTTGCATCACAGGCACGCAAAATGTGGCCCAAATCTGTTGGAAGCGAGTGCCATAAAGTCTACCTTGATTTCAAACCAAGGTTAGGTCGGTTTTTCTATTCTGTTCCACTGAATATGAAGGGAAAGTTGCTGCTGCAGGCAGGTTTTCAAAAGTTAAAGCAATTCACTTAACGCAAGAGGCATATATGCAATCAGTGAATAAAGAGATGAGAAAAAAACAAACAAACACTATGATTATCATTTATCCTGGTAACAACACAACGCAGGTCATCTGGCTTTAAGTGCAGGGTTTAACATGTTAATCAGGCTGGGGGGAAAAAAAGCAAAATGTGATACTGCAACAAGGTTTATAAATATAATCCAAAATAGCCCTAAACGTAAGCCTAAGATCAGTTTGAATAATTCCATTATTCTTTGCATAGCATACACCTAGACCCACATCAGCAAAGACAAGACAAGTTTGGGATACAGCTGAAAATGTTAAACACAAATATGAATCAGAATGCAAAGTGATAAAAATTTTGAACAACCATTTCAGATGTGGTCTTTTATCCCAAATGGAGCAAAATGGAGAAATAAAAAATTTAAAATCAGTATATATATTTTATTTGTGCCTTACAGAAATCTAAGCACTTTTTTTGCTTTGATAAAGTACTGTGCATAATATAACATAGGCCTAATGAGGTCTTAAAGTTCTTTACTCATTTGTCTCTGGGAAATTCAATGGTGAGTTATGGCATTGTAAAGACTTGCTCAAAATAGAGAAATAGATAGGCCCTCAGAGACAACAGACCATGTAATTTTGTCACTGCAAAAGCCTATAGCAGGCCCTTATGCGATATGAGAAGGGCTGAACAATGAACAATTAAGTGATATTAGTCATGACAGTCAGAAGAAGTTGGAACTGTAAAGTAATACACTGATGAAACATGACATGTATATATTATGTAAAATAGCTAAAATGAGCCGTAGGTATATCCACTGACTTTATTGTTTATTTAAAAGAGACTGTGCACAATTAGCAAAATTACACCACAGTTATATGAGCTCATTTTCATCTGCAGTCTCCTGGCAGGAAACACAACCACACACATTACATACATAAACAATGCACTATCATAACAGTAAAAATCATGCAATTTTAATAGAACAGTTGTTTCATTTATGAGGGTAAGCAGTTTAAGAATATTCCAAATGTATTTTTTTATTTTTTTTTAACAAAAAGAAGTGTTAATAGCCTGTAATACACAATGAATTATGAAACACAACAAAATGCTGTTTGCATAAATCACCCAGGTTCACACCATCAGTTCATGGAAGAAAAAAAAAAAAACAGATTAAAGATCAAGGCTGCAAATGAATAATAGGCTGGACCTTGCACTGCCAGTTGATCTCACAGAAATATGTGAAATGACCACGACTTTCTTAACACACATCACAAGGAGGAGTCATGAAACAGGTTCAAATTGGCAATGCAATGCCAAGGCAAACTTAATCAGGACGAATCACATGCCACTGCCAGCGAACGTGAGCAGGCTAAAGGAGTTTGGTTCAGGCACCAAACGTACTTGGATAAGGTTAGGGAATGATCATGGTTGATGTTAGCATGTTAACAAGCTACCATGGAAACAAACCCAGGAAATAAACAAGCCAACTTTAGCAAGTTAATGTTGTAATCAAGCACCGAGCACACTGAACTCGTGTTGGACAGGCTTTGAATCTGGGCCGTCTGAGGTGATACCCACCACCTCACCAACCTCTTCACACAGACTCTCTCCAACACGATGACACATTTCATCACTGACTTTACATTGGCATTGTTTTCTTGGTACCGACATGTAATTTTAACCCATTTTGTGACACCAACCACATAATGCATTGTGATGAAAGTTGTTCTGATTTCACGTATTTCTGGTAGACCAGTATGTGCACTGTGTGCCTAAGCATGTAACTAGTTGTTTGACCACACACACACACACACGCACGCACACATAAGCAGACATACATAATTTCAGTCGGGAGAGACAAGTCAGTAGAAAAAATATACTTTATTACAGTAGATAAGTGAGGATGATGATGATGACGATAATGATGATGAAGTGATGATTATAAAATGTCTTAAATTGATATCTTGGTTGCACAATAATTGGTGCACCATGGAAAGATTTTCAGATTTTCACTTTAAAAAGACAGCAGCACGATGACCAACTAACAAGGGAGGTGTCTTGCTTGAACAGCTGATCTGCTTCAGCTGACAGACAGAGAAGTTATGAATGAGCATGTGTGAGAGAGGAGACAGGCAGGAGAGAAATCAATGTAGAGCCTATGTATGAGTATAAGATGAGATTTCACTATAGCTCCATTTGCTGATCACAGAGAGTACATTATTCTTTTCTTTTTCATTAATATGACTGGTGCTGCTTATAAGGCATCAAAAATATAGGCTTTATTTACACAGTTTCAATATTAGGATATATATCGGACTCTTATAGCTTGAGTGCACATACACACCACATAGGTAACATTGTGTTTCACTTTGTGTAAAGTACACACACACACACACACACACACACACACACACACACACAAAATAAAGTCATGATCACACACAAACATCACACTGTTGAAATGTAATTTTAAAAACATACAAAAATAAAATAATGTATGAAAACTCAGCATTTTACTTCATACTTCCTAATACTGCATGTACTCACTGATAAGTTTGTAAAACGTATCAAACTTGGTAAACTGCCTCTTTACTTCCAGTGCAGGAGTAACAGGGAGTCGGGAACACGAGGCGCTTTGAACAGGCAGCAGACGAAACACAAACCATGACGAGGACAATGAGCAGACAAAGAGCTGGACTGAGAGCAAGACTTAAATACGAAGTGAAGTGACTGAGTAACTAGACTCAGGTGGTGAGACTGAGAGGGGCTGATTGGACAGGGGACACTGGGCGCTGAGACTCAAGTCAGGGCAGGTGAGCAGGAGCAAGGCAGCAGGACGGAGTCTAGTGAGAGACACAAGCCATGCACTGAGCAGGGCACAAAGGCAACACACTGAGACACATGCAGGACACACACACACACACACACACACACACACACAGTCCAAGACAGGGATCAAACTCAGCTGTGAAAAACTCGACCCCACCACTGCATAGCATTTGAAGCTCATGTACAAGAAAACTATAATTTCAAGACAATTACACATACCAAAATCCTGAACTGGCCTTAAAGTGCATTATAAAATCTGATGCAACTTTAAAAACAGCTACAAGGGTTGCAAATTGGTGTAAGTTTCATTAAGTGATTAGTCACATTTAAAATCTGCAAAACTTGCAGCTGTGCTAATGAACGTAAAGCATTCTTCAAAAAACAGTATAATAAAACCAAATGGATGTAGAAAATTACTTCACAAAATATTTGATCAGATCAGAGCAGACCAGTGAGTGTCTTAGGCTCACACTAAATCCTAAATTTGATATCTTGCTGCCTTTTGAGATGTTAACATCACACATGTTCATATCTAGATAATTATATCATTACAATATATTGTTGAGCCCTACTATGGAATATTTATCACAGCATATTTAAAAACTGAAAAAACAAACAAACAAAAAACAAACAATTTGAATGGCTGAAACTCAGCATTTGAAAGCTTGAAATCTAATAAAAATGTCTGGTTCTCTGCCAGAGAACAAAATATTGTTTTAGTCTTGCAGAACATTTTTATTCAATTTTTAAAATTAACTTTAGAAAAATTGTCTTTTTTCATGCATTATTCTTATTTTAACTGAATGGAAATTAATTGCATTTCTACTGCATAGTTTTATAGCCTTTGATAACTGGCTATGAATCGTGCCACAATATTATTTTAGATGTTTCTTGTTATTTCTGGAGGACTTTCTTCTCACCTTGAGAAAGGTGAGAAGAAAGTCAAGCCTAATATTGCTAACTAGCCTTCCTGATTTTGATTTGCCTGACAGCATAAGCAGAGTGTTCAGTCTGAGAATACAGAGCAACCTTACAGGATTAAATAGCAGACCACAGAGATGCAGTGCAGGTATACACTTTTATGGTACTTAAGAGTATAGCCACTTATCATCCTTAAAGGCAGAGAAATACTGGACAGTACAGTCTTTGCTCCTGTTCGTAGTGTTGAGACTCTTTTAAAAGAACCCAGAAGGTTTTCTACCAAGTTAAGAGTCACCCTCAGACAGTAGTCGAGTTGTAAAAAAAATTCAGGGGGGATGGTCAATTTTTTTTTACTTGATGAAAAGTGAGGATGGCAGTTTTACAGGGGGGATGATTTTGACCATTTTTATTTCAGGGGGGATGCCATCCACCCTCATCCCCCCTCAACTCGAGTACTGCCCTCAGATGATGTTACGTGAAGAGCAAATGTGCTATGGTGTGATATGTATCCTCATCTGGATACGAAATGACAATGAAATGATATCAGGATATGGGATTTTGGTCAAATCGCACAGTCCTTTTGAGAATATGAGTAATATTCCAAAAACAATGCATGACATTTTATAATAACCTAACCTAAAATCTATTCTCACATGCTTCATCACACTGAAATATATAAAATGTTGGATGCAAACTGTGATAGTAGTCTTTTAGAGGAGTTAATGGATGAAGCTTCTTTGGGGCTGTATTGGCAAAGTACCTTATCTTACCACTAGAGGTCCTCCTAAACGGAGCTAAAAGGTGCTGAGAAGCAAGGAATGAGGACAGCTGGCAAACAGCAAGGAAGACTGAGCTGAGAGAGCTCTGCAGATAAACTCTGAATGGAGTATATGGATATGGAGGACATTTTTCAAAAGTAAACCTCCTCACCGTGTCTACAGTGACTGACTGACAGGTGACCAGAAGAGCGGTATTAGATTAGACTGACTACATATGATAGATTTGATTTGCAAATATTTCATGTCTCCTATTAGTGGTATAATTGATTTCAAGTCAAGTAAATTTCATTTTTATAGCTCCAGATCAGATTCTCTCAAACAGCTTTACAATCTTTACAACATAAACCTTTACAATAATCGATTATCAAAATTATAAATTTTCTGTTGCTCAACCAACCAAATGCTGGAGGACGTGGAGAAAAATGTTGTTTAAGTCTGAATAGAGGACTGAGACTGAGAGATAAATTCCACTGTCCAGATGTGCAAAGTGTATAGAGACCTACCCACATAAAGTCAAGGCTGTAATGCTGTCAAAGGTGCATTTGGAAAATAATAACTGGTTAATATGCAAACACATATTTTGTATATGTAACTAATTTTGATATGAATTTTGATATTTTTTTCTGTTGATTCAAATAGGACAGTCAATGAGTCTTGGATTCAGTGTTGTTGAACAATAAACATGTAATGAAAACATCAAATCTATGTTGTTAAATATAATGCAAGACAAGATAGTAACACATGTAAAAAATAAATCAAATACTTGGCAATGGAAGCACTTGAGTCGGACCCTGCTGTCTTTTCATAATCACCAGTCAGAGGCCGTGCAGAGAGAGGAGGAAAGTGAACAGGAAGAGATGGAACAGGTGAAAGAGGAGAATGAACTGGATCAAGCAGAAGTGTCTGCTACTCCAGCGTGTGACCTGGAGGCTGCAGACATGGAGGGGTGAAGGAGCTCAGAAGAGACTGAGGAGGAGGATACTCTTGCATGCAGCCTTGGACGACCTCCCGAAGGGCTTAAAAATTCATGGCCGCCCAGAATCGCTTTCCGCCACTTGTGCCCTGTTGCAGACACTAACAAACACTGCAGTTCACACAATGTCTGACATGCAATATGTACATTTAGATATTAGGGAGACACTAACACAGGAACATCAACAGTACCCCAGACAACACTGCAAAAACTCAAAATCTTACCAAGATTATTTGTCTTATTTCAAGTCAAAAATGTCTTATTCCTAGTCAAAATATCTCATTACACTTAAAATAAGACATGATCACCTCAGAAGTAACTTGTTTTTAGACAGTTGTCTCATGTTTCAAGTGAAAATTTGCTTGAAACAAGTGAAAGTTTGCTTGTTTCATTGGCAAAATTTGTTTCTTGTTTCTAGCTCATTTTCACTTTTTTCAAGTGAATTTTCACTTTTTCCACTGGCAAATTTTGCCAGTGCAAATTTTTCACTTGAAACAAGTGAAAATTGTCTAAAAACAATTTACTTCTGAGGTGATCATGTCTTATTTTAAGTGTAATGAGATATTTTGACTAGAAATAAGACATTTTTGACTTGAAATAAGACAAATAATCTTGGTAAGATTTTGCGTTTTTGCAGTGAAGTGCTTGAGAAAGTAGGAGAAATGAAAATTCTGTGAACACTGATGGCTTGCCACTCTTCAAGAGCACCACTTTAACAGTGTGGCCAGTTCTCTGCTGAATTACCCCCAACCAGACACAGTCCTCCCTGTGATCGTAACACCTGGTTCCTCAAGACCAGCATCTCTTGAGCCTTTAGAGGAAATAGTTGATGACCTACAAGAGATACTGAGAGATGGTTTAGAGGGTGGAGCCACTGATATCAAAACTCGTGTTGTGATCAACCTGCTTGGGCCCATGTGAAAAACATCAAGCAGCATACAAGTTGTGAAGACATGACAAGTGTGAGCAGAGAGGAGTATGGAAAGGAAGAATCACATACCAGAGGTGTGTGATCTTAGTTTAAGAACAGATCAAAGGTTCCACAGCAAAAAATGAAAGAAAAAAAAAAAAAAAATTAAAACATTTCTCCAAAGCACCTAATGGTGCTCCCACTGGACATGATTGCTCAGTTTCCAATCAATTACATGCACCGGAGTCATTAAAAAGCTGCTACATGTCTGGATAAAGGGAGACTGGAGCGACAGGGCATGCATGTCAGCTGGACGGTGAGCGAAGGGAGCAACAGGATGTTGTCACTGAAAAAGTCCCTCTGCCCACTTTGCTAGAAAACCTTGCACACAGGCACAAACTAAGTGTTTTGGTACAAGGTAACAAAGCTGAAATTCACCAAAATATACTTACGATGCATCACGGTCTTGATCTGGACCACGATCTGGGACCAAATGCATAAACAATGTGTATACATAAAAACCATGCATACACCATTTCCTGCACATAAGATGGTATTTATAAAAAACAGAATGTGCAGTGAGAATGTGGTGAGAACACAGCACTGTTTTTAGACCATGCACACTTGTTTATGTGAGGCTCATGTAATGAGGTGGAGATGAAACATAAGGCGAGAGATGGAATCTTTTAGTAAAACATTAAGTTTAGGTTCATGGCTACATAACTTTCAGAGTACATCACCAGACTACATCACTATCAGACATCACCATCAGATTATATCATCAGACTACATCAATATCAGCCTACATCAACATCAGATTACATAATTGTCAGGCTACATCACTGTCAGATTACATCACTATTGGACTATACCACATCAGACTACATCACCAGACTACATCACTATCAGACTACATCGCCAGATTACATCACTATCAGACTACATCACCAGATTACATTACCATCATCCTATATCAACATCAGAATGCATCACCATCATACTGCATCACCATAAGATCACCACCAAACTACAGCATCATCAGATGACATCACCATCAGTCCCACTCAGACTGCATCACTGTCAGACTACATCACTATCAGACTATATCACATCAGACTGCATCACTGTAAGACAACATCTTTATCAGGTTACAAAAAAATTACCTTTCGATATTTGACTTCCAGCAGAGATAGTGCAGATCAAATGCATTGTATTGAAAATGTGAAGATGTAGTGCTTGGGGTACAACCACATCAGTTCATACACATCAGTGCATGCTGGCACCAAATCCCAGAGCTCTGCAAGGTCTGCAAGAATGTTTTTACTGCTGCCCTCTATCTATCAAAGTTAGATGTGCAATGGTGTAAAGCTCCTATCTGAGGCAGTAGGACAAGATGTCCTAGAACACTTCGTCCAGTCAGATGAGGTTTTGCCAGGAACATTTCCCATTTAAACAGAATGCAAAGAGTTGAGAAATTTATTAGAGTGATGGAAATTCATATTATTGGATTATCCACACAATTAATTTCATCACCTGTATTAATTGTGGAAAAGCATGTTTTTTTTTTGTTTTTTTTTTTACAATTTAACATGACAGTGCATGTTAAATTAAATTATTATTTTAACTTATCTTTGCTAAAATGTGTGCTTTAGAAATGTAAGTTAGTCAGCCTCATAAGCAGTGTTGTAGTGCTATTTTTAGAAGTGGTTGAGTGCACTTCAGCCTAGGATGGCTTGACATCAGTTTATCCATCTGCGCTTTAGTTTGGGTCCAACTGGGTGAAATAAAGAGTACAGGAGAATGACATTCATCATACTTAAATATTTAGTGTATCTGTGGCTCCTCTTTCCCACCACCTTTTTATATATAGTCTTCAAATGACACATCCTCATTTGATTCATCGCTTGCCATCTGACAACCTCCCACAGTCCTGCATTTAAAAATAATTTACATAGTTTCATATTTCAGTGGATTGCACATGTTCTCATTTACAAACTTTGAGTAAAATCACGAGAATTGCAAAAGGTGAGCACCCTCAGACACACTGACAGGTTACAGCATTGTGAGGGGAACTGATGGATTATTTTATTAGTTTGAGATAAAACCAGATTGCTAATAAGAAAAAAAAATCCCCGTGGTAAGTCATAATTATTAGATAAAAAGTCAAAATTCTGAAATAAAAAGTCGAAATTATGAGATAAAAAGTGTAAATTCTGAGATACCAAGTACGCACAGTGCATCCATGTGTTACTGTGACACTGACCAGATGTTTCCAGCTGCTGTATTGAAATTGAAGTTTTTTTCCTCAAAAATTTGATCTTTCTATCTCATAATTTCACATTTTATCTCACAATTTCAACTTTTTATCATTATCATAATTATGACTTTTATATGTCATAGTTTTGACGGTTCTATCTCATAACTTCGACTTTTCTTTAATCTCATAAATTCAAATCTTCTCTCATAATTATGACTTTTTATCTCATAATTTCAAATTTTTATCTCATAATTTCGACTTTTTATCTCATAATTATGATTTACCATATGTTTTTTTTTTTTTTTTTTTTCTATTTTCTCCCTGGCGGAAACGGGATTCCATAGCTTTCCAACGAGAACTTCAACATTCAGGCACAAAAATACTGACAATTCCCACTCTGGCTTTGGTTTAACTGATAAAATAACTGAACAAATACAATTAAAAAAGTTTAATTAAAGAGACAATCCAGATTTCTTTAAGGATGTCAGTTATGAGTAAATATGTATGCACATTTGCTGAAGGAGAACTCTCCGCTTCACAACCATCAGATCCTGCCCCTGTGATTTAGGACACATGTCCTTATTCTCCAGTGTTTTTGCTTCATAAAACAATCATACCATTTATGGCTTCAAAATATCTTTAAAAGGAATCTATAGCTGTAGCTGCACCATTATCTGACCGTGTATCAACTGCAAGAATAGCAACAAAAATAAAAGACAGTTAATAGTGGGACAAATGTGCTCTAGATTAGACCTTTAATACGCTGTTAAAGTCAAAGGATAAAACTTGACATTAACTAATAGACAACAGGCCCCTCAGACATCAAGACAAGACATAAAAAATGACACCACTGAGTCACATCAACCTTAGCAATCACATTAATACTCAAAATAAGCATTTCACTTTGCTTTTATCCTGAATGGTATGCAAAACAAGCTTCTAAAAGTCAGGAAGCTTCTCTCTTGATGAGCGGACCCAGGATGCAGGCGAGCTCTTTCCAACAGTTTGAAATCTCAGCAATGAAATTCCTCAGTGATTCATCACAATTTCTATTAAAAGCCACACTGCCATCAATTTTGAGAAATTAAATATGCAAATGCATGATGCACTAACATTACCCATTAGGCCGGTGGGCAGCATCAGGTAGAAAAGTTTGTAATTTCTTCACACCAGCAAATTGAGAGATGTAAATGTTTCTGTAGGTTATTATTTTTGCTGTTGATGATTGTAATGTGTGCTAATGTGAAAAAATTCAAAAAAATTTAAATTCAAGAGGAACCATGACTGTCACCATAAAAAATAACACAAGACAGGGATTGAAGTTTAATTATTATCAAGTTAACAAAACAAGTTTAATTCTCATTTATGAACAATCCTGAGTTGAATAATACAAAGTCCACGAAGTGGACTTGAAAGTCAGCATGTGTAGAAGTGAAGGTAAAATGACAGCTGTGGGTCGCAGCATGGGCACAGCCGCAGCAGCACAGAGGTGATGGCCAGCTGCAGTGACAGCCAGGCTGGGAGGCGGGGCAGGCTGCAGAGGGGCAGAGGGCTGGGCTGGGCTGGGCTGGGCTGCAGTCACCATGCAACACAGCTGGGAGAGGCACAGGGAGAAAGACAAGGGTCACAATTTTGCAAAGGCTTTGGGCATCTGTACGTCAATCAATGCTGTGTTAATTTTCCTGGACACACACACACACACACACACACACACACACACATTCTAAAGGCTCCCCAAAATCCAACTTCATTTGAATTCTGTTTTAGACCTCAGTTTTCTGTTAAACATGGGGGTCTTACATTCTACAACAGCTGTTAGACTCTGTTACCCACGTGATCAAGCCAATAAAGCCAGGTCAAATGATCAATATGGAGATGCTGAGGTGATTGTTACAGTTTGTAAACAGTAAATCAATCAGGTTCTCCTTGAATGGATGAATGTGATGTGGTGAATGAAACAGTTGTGGGGTTGACTTATATTGTACCTGTGAGCTGTGAGTTGGATACATCTGCTAAACACCAAGCTTTCTGAATCCTCACCTGAGGGTCAGGTACTTGAGTACAGTCTTCAACCAGTGCCTGTTCACTGAGTGAGAGCCCCGTGACACACTCACCCTCTTGGTGGAGCTGCTCGAGCACGATGTGGTGGCACTGTCTGAGCTCTAGGGCTGTGCTGAAAATATCGATATGGCAATATATTGTGACAAACTCCAGGCTGATGCACAGTTGTCTTTAAAAGTAAAGGCACTCATTGCACAATGTAGAAAAAACATCAGTGGCAGCACAGGTCTAGTACATTGTTTCCAACAGCGGTAGATCTCAGTTCAAAGCAACATACAGACATGGAGGAGGAGAAAGTCTATTCACCGCCGGCAAAACTGAAGGCAAAAATATGGGAGCATTTTGTTTTCTGCAGACACCAGACAGTCAGACAGTCAGGATTTGGACATGAGTGATATAATATGTATGGTGTGCACTTAAAGACAAATGCATATCCATTGTTTGTTGCACCAAGCTATAAGGGAAAACAGAAAAGTTGAAAGTTTTAAGTTTACTTTACATTCAAAAACTCTGATTTGAAAAAGAGAATTTTTTTTTTACTGTACTTTTAGGATCTCTGTGGGCCTAAATTGTTTTTGTTCCATTTAACCAATATACAGTTTATAGCTGTTGCACTATGCCCTGCGATGGACTGGCGACCTGTCCAGGGTGTTTCACTGCCTTCGCCCTGTGAGTGCTGGGATAGGCTCCAGCACCCCCCGCGACCCTAGTGAGGACAAGCGATTTAGAAGATGAATGAATGAATGAGCTGTTGCACTAAATTCTGCATAGAACATGGACAATATCCAATATAGTGTGTATCATGGTGTATATCATATTGTGGCCTCTGTATCATGACAAATATCATATTGTGCAGTTGTTGGCAATACACAGCCCTACCAAGCACCCAAGCTATACTTGTTCACCTAATAGCGGACAAGTCCAAGTCACAGTTCCCACAGATAAACAAATAAATGGGAAAATCATGCACTTAAAGAGCAGCAGTTTACTAAAGACAATAACATTACACTCATTGGTGCAGCTAAAACTGCTATCAATAAACTAATAATGTGCTTCCCCATGTGTGGTGAGGTCTGTGGACAGCATCCATACACACCCTCAGCTCTGTGAGGAGGGAGGTCATGGCGTCAGCAGACTCTCCTCATACAGGATGGAGCCATGTTTCCTCACATTCCACCCTGAGTGGTGTTAGTGGGTCTTTATCAAGCTACTAACTTTCCCCAAGCCAAGGACGCATTAGCTTGTAATGCCTTAGCATGAGGATGTAGATAAATGATATACCACCGACTGTACAACTGTAATACACTGATGCCTGAACTGTAGGTTGAACACATGGACATTATCTGAGGTAAAAAATAAAAGAAAGGCTGCCTGTTACCCAGTTTGTTTGTCACTGACCGAGGATGTGATGTCCGAACTGAACACGCACCCTGATGAGAGAACTGACCATTTGAATTGCACCAAAAGAGTATGGTGACAAGTGAATAAAATAAACTGGGGCTGTTTGCTTGCACAATAAATTTCCAATTGTAAAATACATTGGCATTTGAATAAAGAGACCAAGAAAAAAACAGTAATATGAAATTTAGTTGCTTGAACACTCATTCTAATTTTGAATAAAAATGATGAACCAAATTGAGGATTGTATTACCACTTTACATATTGAATAATCGGCTGCAAATTGCATGACTGAACTGCACAGTGCTTTTCCTATTCCAAAATGTATTGCCATTTGAGTAAACAGGCCAAAAAAACTTCCATACACAACTCCAACTGTCTCTGGCAACACTTTGAAACAAGGTGGGGAGGTGGTGGGGGCACAGCCACACACACTCAGGAGACAGGAAGTGGATGCCATTTCATAGCATCTGTCAGCTTGTGATGCATCATTTTTTGTATAGACAATTATTTCGACTGACAACTGAAAGCAACTACCCAAAGAAAGAGAAGCAACAGTGTAGTGCTCATGACTTGTCAGTTTGTTTGCATATAATATAATATAATATAATATATAAATATATGAACAGGGAGAATACATGTCTTTATTTGTGACGTGATATTGTTTATGCAGGGAAAACAACAGTTGTCTTACATTTTCATAACCAACTAAACATCTATAACAATTACACATTACCTACAGTATTTAATACACAGTAAGCAACCAAAAATGTGTACAGGTACATGTCAAAACCAACTGATTTGCAAAGATGTCTACATTCCCAACATATCAGCACAACACCACAGTCACAGAATATCCAGTCTTAAAGAGGAGTAAGTGCACTTGACAGATATTCTACAACCTAGACACTAGGGTTGGGTATTGAAATCTAGTTTTAAATTATTAGAAAATTGCACCTTTAGGAGTGAAAACTATGCACCAGATTCAATAATGGTAAACAAGCAGATGATGTAATTCTGCCATAATACTACTTTTGTATCCTATAAACAAATATCACTACCTCACAAATATCACAGCTACCTCACAATAGTTTGTGTTCACACAGTCACTGTGAGAGTTAAGACTGAAAATGTCATTTCCTACACTAAAATAACCAAACGTTAACCAAGATCAAAAAATAATTGCACTAGAAGATGGTCTGTTATTTTCTCCACACAAAATGTGAAGAAGCAAAGATATCAGCGTGTTCAAGTAATTATTTAAAATCACTGAAAAGAGAATTGTTGGAACTTCATTTGGACGAAAGCCTGCAATTACAAGCCCTGAAATGACTGATAAGGGTCCAGTACCCAACCCTATGGTCGAATATGACAACATTACGGAGAGAGTCAAAGAATAAAAAGCGAAAATTTAAATAGGATAATCAGATAAACAACAATTCAGTCGCTGGAACATATTTACAAGATAAAGATCCATTGCTATCAAAAAATGAACCGATCTAGACACAGTAAATAGTGAGATTCACTGGTATTTAAGACTGAAATGGGGAACAATGAATATAAAGAGCAGGTTGTTCTTTTTAACTGATTGAAGTAGTTTGACTGAAAATCCCTTCAAAAGGATATGAACAGTCTTCACTTGAATGTGATTAAAACATTGTGTTATTTTGCAGTCAAATCAACACTATGAAGCAACCACCCCAAAGTCTATAGCTGTCCAAAGACTAATGAAGCTCACTGTAACTGTCAGTCAGTGCCTGTTATCAAATGTAAAGGGCAAGGCAAGCAGAGGCGACAGATTGGGAAATACAAGCATTCATTCAGCAATTTACAATACAGTCACAGAGTCAGGACTAGCCTAGCACAGGACCAGCTACTGTTGTCTGATACTCAGCCAACACTTCCCTATGTGGAAGTCAAAGTACCGTGGGAAGATCTGGATAGTTGAGAAGTTGTGGCCACGTACCTAACCCCATTTCTGATTGGTTCTGATGGAAGTTAACAGAGCAATCAGTGACTATGGATGAAAAAAGTGAAGGTAGTGCCAGTCCAAGGCATGGAAACCAATCTCAAAAGTGACTTCATGGAAGGAACATGCAAAAATGTCAAATATTCCCTTTACACTTGGCGTACAAAATGCATCTTGAGTAATCAGAAAGCTATCCCACTGTGTCTAACCGCAGGAAAGCCAAGTCTGAACACACCCAAGAAGCATTTGAAATCTGACTGATCAAAACACACTTAGATTTCCATGTGCTTGGACACAACTAATTACTCATGATTACTCGAGACACATTTTGTATACTAAGGGTATGCAGGGGAGTTATGACTGTACAGTAGCTCTATGTAAAACTAACATCTCGTTTTGATGTTTTTACTGTGTCATAAAGACACAACATGTATCATTTCAGTAAAATGGCTTTGTGATGATGGTGATGGAATGTGTAGTATGTTCACTTCACAGGAACTAAGCTCGTGTCTTCTCCCTGCAGCCATTCATTGTTGTGAGTCAGTTAGCATGCAGCCCGTTTCCACCTTTGAACTGGATGGATTGAACTGGTATTGATCTTCTCGTCTCACTCCACAAAATTTGGGCTGCTCCTTTATACCATGACAGAGTAGCCACATGGCTTCAGCATGCTGGTAGGAACAGGGCAGTATGTGAACTGACTGGCAGCTTATAGTCAGAAAGATCAGCTGTCTGACAAGTCTGACAAGACTGTAAACTATGGGGCAAGATACCGTAATAAAAATGTAAGTGTTACATATAGGCATTGTGATATGGATTTACAACCCTGCCTTAAGAGGTAACAAAAAAGGATGATGCACATTCAAAATGAATCAAGGCATGAAGGATCCATTTATAAACTAGGAAACTAATCAACGGAATTAACTACATTGTAGCCAAGGGGGGTGGGGGGTGGAGGTTATCTGACCAAAAAAAAAAAAAAAAAAAAAAAAATCAGAATTTCTGAGATTAAAGTCATACATTTTCGAGAAAAAAACTCACAAATTTGTGAGAATAAAACTCAGAAAAATAGTTTTTCTTTTACTTTTTGGTCAACGAAGCACATGGCTTCCATGTACTGTATCAGGCCTGCAGCTCATGACCTCATCAAATTTTACTTTGCAATAGGATTTAGTAACAAGGAAAGCCTGGTGATTTTAGTCCAGAATCACAATATTGTTTTCTTATGAATCGGCCCAAGTTACAGCAATGTTTCGTCAAAGTCCAGATGCTGATGAGAATATAAATTTCCAAATTTTTCCTAATAAATTCTGAGTTTTTTCCTAAGAATATTACTCCCCACCCCAGGCTCCTTAATTTTTTTTCTCCCCACAATGGCCCTAATGTGTTGTCGTAAACACATGATGCATGGTGTAAACAAATAAAAATAATTAAAATAATAATCCAAAGCGACTATGCTTAACATAGTGCACAACACAGTACCTCAGTGTATGATCCCATTAGGACTAATGAGTGTCCCAACCCCACCCACCATGCCAGCCTGCAACACAAAAGACCAGAACAAAAACAGACGAGGCAGGTGGTGAAGCAGGTAGTCGTTATCATGGTTAGAATACAGATGTTGAAATTAAAACGAAACCTATGATGAAAGGCGGACACTTGTTATCCCCTTAGCCCATTGAAATACCAGCTGTCACCCCCATTTGCTCTAACATCCAAGTCAGGTTTCCACAAGATGTGAAGAAAATAATGGAAACGTGCAAGAACATGTGAATATCATGTACCGTATAAGGAATAGCACCGTGCTCACTGCTGCTCACTTCTGTCCATGTCCCGTCGTGTCTTTAATATTCTTCAAGTATAACCTCCACAACTTCCCATAAAGGTCCAACGATGTTTATATCTGTCAATTCAGGTGCAACACAAGAAATCTGACTTAATCCTGACTTTCAAGAAACCAGTCTTGAGTAGTGTGCACTGGGGCCTCATCATGGTGGAATATGACAACATCATGTGGGATGATTGCACCTGACCCTGTCAAATAGCCTTTTATTCCTTGGCTGTTGCACAAGAATGCAGGCCGATCCTAAGTCCAGATGACTTCCACGACATGCTCACCCAACGAGTGTGAACATACGTTGCTGTTTGGGTGTATCTTTTTTCTTCCTCCAAAGGTAAACCCATCCAAGTGAATACCACATTTTGAATGAGAACTCGTCGGACCATATTTTGTAAGCATAGTTGGGAGATGGTGTTGGATACAAGAAATGTCTGAATGGCAGCCCTATGTCATGTAGTCGATGATTAAACACTGTGGTGATTATTGAGGCTATAGTTTTGTGAGGTTTAGCATTCAACCAATCAAATGTGTGTATCCCTGTTCCTCTTTTCTAGTGCAATTTGTCCATGTTTGGCACTTGCTGTCATGATTTCGATGACTGTTCCCATTTCCACACTGATTCATTTGGCAGTGATTGTGACTGTCGTACCTGCAGTCGGGCTGCTGGCTATTTTGGCATCTTTTTGAGATCAGCTGAGAAAATTCACTTAGTTATTGCTGGTGTCCTTTGAAGCCACCTTATACAGCTAATTGTAGCCATCTTAATACAACTCACCTGCATTGCTGTTTCCATTATTTTGTCCACATGTGTACATCAGTCCTATAGATTTTTATCACCTTTTAGCAGGAATTTTACATAATTCCAAAAATTAATAAATAAAATTTTCCTTTGTATAAGGGCATTGAATTATTGAATCAATGTCAAGATATTCATCTGGCCACGTTATAAACAGCTTTCTGTAAAATACATAAGATTCTCAATGTCACTACATATTATTTTACAGAGACAAGAGTTTGAAAGTTTTGAAGCATTAACAAAAAACTACATAAACACCATGCATTAGCATGAATCTGTTTTCAATGCTCAAATCGTGCCACATGGATTTTAAAAAGTGCAAAAGGTGCAAAATTAAATTCTAACAAAATTAAGAAATAATTAGTGTGACGTGTAAACACAAAAATGAGCTGACAGTTAAGTTTTAAACAAATTCATGTGCATTAAAAGTAATATCTTTAGGTATTCTATTATATGGATGTTTCTTTCCCTGGTGTCTGCCTGTTTTCACATAAGTGAGTATAGTCAAAAGAATAAAGATGATGTTATGGTTCATTGTAAGTAGACTTTATAGATTAGCAATAGGCTATATGAGTGCAAAGTAATGGATGGCGCTAAAATGTAAAACTGTCTGGGATGTTGTTAAAGGTAAATGTTGCTCTCACTGGAGCAGGATCATGCTGCTCAGGAGCATGAGGAGGGAGGTGAAAAGCTGCACCAGCATGTAGCTGAGAGGGTTGCTCCGGTTATGCGGGTACTGCTGCTCTGACGACTGTCTCTGCAGGAAACGCTCAGAGTAGTTCATGTAGTGCTCAACACAGAGCCGCGCCTTCATTTGCTCTATTAGGGCTGGGTAGCCAATTTCTTCAATGCTTACAGTGTCGTCATCCTCCCTGCCGCCTCCAGCCTGCCCGTTAGGAGCTGGTGTCAGTACTACTCGAGAACCGGTGCCTTGATCCTTTAAGAGATCCGTCCTGTTCATACAGCCACCCATGAAGTTGTCATAGGACTGTGCACGAGGTGGAGGTTTGTAGGTGTAATCACGGCCAAAGTCATTTTCATCAGTGGACTGGGAACCGTAACGGCGGTACATGTAGTTATTGTAATAATACTCTTCTTCGGGGTTGCGGAAGCTGAAATGTGGTCGAGGAAAGCGCCCTAGTCCATAACCTATTGCCATACCTGCCACAGCCCCGACACCGGCGGCCACAAGGGCTTTTTTGGCAAAACCCTTGGACTTAATAGAGGGACTGTACCCCATATTCTGAACAGAACGTGAGAAAGGAGACCCTCCCATCCCGTAACCACCATATCCATAACCTCCTCCACCATAGCGGGGACTGAGAATCTTATTATTTGGGTTCCAGTTGGGATATCCTGCCATCCCTCCACCAGGGTAACCCCCTGGATATGTGCCGGCCTGACCCCAGCCCTGTCCAGCACTTCCTCCTCTGACTGGGTAGCCACCTGCTGCTGGGTACTGGTGGGGGTATCCACCTGGGCTGATGCCTCCCCTGCCTGGATATTGGTTAGGATAGCCACCTGCTCCTGGGTACTGATTTGGATATCCTCCTGGGTAGCTACCAGCTCTGCCTGGATACTGGTTAGGATAGCCACCTGCTGCCGGGTAGCCTCCAGCAGCTGGGTACTGATTTGGATAATTTCCTCTGCCTGGATTTTGGTTGGGATACCCACCTGCACCTGGATACCCACCTGCAGGGTTCTGGTTAGGATAGCCTCCAGGATTGGCTCTGCCTGGGTACTGGTTGGGGTAACTGCCAGCTCCAGGGTAACTTCCGGCTGCAGGGTATCCACCTGCTGGGTTCTGGTTGGGATATCCTCCAGGATTGGCTCTGCCTGGGTACTGGTTGGGGTAACTTCCGGCTGCAGGGTATCCACCTGCTGGGTTCTGGTTGGGATATCCTCCAGGATTGGTGTTGCCTCTTCCTGGATAAGGATAGCTTCCACCAGCAGGATATGGATTGGGGTTACTGCTGGGCTGTCTGGGGTAGTTTCCTGACTGAGTGTTAGTTGTTTTCGAGGGTTTCTGTTTTGAAGATGATGATGACGATGAGGAGGATGAGGACGAGCCCCTGTTGCTGGAAGATGAGGATTTCTTGCTGCTGCTGCTGCTGCTGCTGCCTTTTTTAGCCCATGTTGATTCAGTGTTGAGGAGAGATGTAATTAGCAGGGCCACCAGGGCCACCTCATACAACCTTCGCATCATGGCCCTAAAAGAGAAGTGTTTCAGAATGAGTGAAAGTAATTAAGATAGTAATTAAGACACCTTGAGCCTCGTTATGTTTCTCTGTCTTCTATGTGATGGCCTGCATAAGAACTTAATTTTCCTTTTTAATGCAGTATTGCCTTGCATGAGATATGGCCTGAATTGCGTTGATTAAATAAAGATTTATATTTTCTGTTGCCCACATGACCAGAAATTGAATCCTTCCAAGTACAATCTTATTACTGTATCAAAGACATGTTGAGCGTTAATAATCTTTGTTGGCTCCACGATGGGAGACATCCGCCTCAGGATGTGCTGCTACCGTTATGATCATATTATCACCTGCTAGCATCACATCAATGCGCACTGCTTTATTTCTCCCTCGTCGCGCTTACTCGGATCTAACATACAGATATCACAGCTACTCAACATCATCATTCTGAAAAATTGTATTTTATTTCTGTCTTACCGTCAATTTATGACCTATCGGTACTGTTATGATTTAATCCTAGTATTATTTATAAAATGTTCTCCTCTGTGCTCCGTTATGTTGTCAGCTCTGGCCTTGGGTGGGTTCGTCTGGATGGGGTGCGCTCGTTTTGATTCAGGATATAAAGACGGCGGTGCTCGAAAGGTTCTAGCAGCCAGAGGGGTGAAACAAACATCGTATGTATTTTCAGCAAAAATATTTGATGACTTTCCCTCAAAATACCCTCCTGTACAACTGTTTGTTACTCCTTCACTTAATGTATACCGTATATTTTATATCACAAAGTAAATAGATCTTATATAGAGCTGTTTGGCATGAATTGCATTAATTACTGTCATTTGTCATTGATTCTACATGTTGTTGTTGTTTTTTTTTTTTGGTTTTTTTTGGTTTTTTTTTTTTTATAGCCAGCGTTCCAAGCTAATTACCTGTCATGTGGCATTCACACTAAAACTACAGTATCACAAAGACGTATACCTCACTAACATTTGAGAAGGTTTAGAGGGGTGGGACGCCTGTCTTAAGCCCATACAGGTGCGTTTGCTCTTTCCTTGTCTCTTTACCGCCCTGCAGTGACGGCTAAACCGCGTTTACAATGATTCGGCGCGCCCCGTAACATAAAGCGAACGCACACTGAAACCTGCGCAGTGGTCAGTGACGTCGGGATTGTAAACCGTCAGAACCCGTATGTACTAGCAGCTCCATCCGGTATAGTGAAAACATGTCGGTACGGAGAGTGCCCACCGGAGGAACCGCGTTTAGGAAATGCCCTAAAACATAAGCCGCTGTGAAATACCGGGACCGTGACGTTTCTATGCGCTTAGAGTAACCGTCGGGCTGCCCTAATAGTTTCCGTAAGTGGGCCGGTCAGGCCGAATGGACGGATAAGCCAGCGGGACTTGTTCCGAAGCAGTAGTAGGCGGCAGGGTGGACCGTGCGGGGTTTGGGCTTTAATAGACGGGGCGCTCGTAGTTGGGGGATGTTATCCGTACTGTCGTATGGCAGACTGGTAGCGAGGGCTGTCCTGGGCGGACTCTCTCAAACCGATGGTCGGGACTACAGCCTGATCACTGCCAGCTATGGCTTTGGCAAAGACTTTCGCAAGGGGATCTTGAAGAAAGGGATGTGCTACGGGGATGATGCTTGTTTTATTGCACGACACAGGACCGCCGATGTTTTAGGTAAGATATTGTCAATTTTTCGGCAACAATGAATTTGACAGTCCGTGTAGCTAGTCACCCTGGCCGGTCAGTATCAGTGGCTGTGCACCCTGTGGCCAGATGACCTTCAGTGAGCTAGCTTGCACGTGTACCGACCCCTCGGATGAAAACACAACAGCCCCCACCCCCTTCAGACGGGGGGATCACTTAAGCTGCTTTATGCAGTGATAACATACAGCTAGCCTGTTAACACAAAGCCAGCAAATGCTTACAAAGTGTCAGTGTGCACAATATGAATGTTTGCATATCGTTTGTATGGAAACGTGATGCCGATATTCAGCAGCAGGGTACTTTTAGGTGAAACCGCAAATGACCTTTCACCCAGAGGGGAGCCTGCTGAAGAACGGCGACAGAGTGCACTGGAAAACCAACTCAAAATGGCCATTAAAATATACCTTTTAGTTAACATGGCCAATGCTGGACATTTCCGCGAAAAAGTGCCTCAGAGTAAACCGTACAATGTCTTACAAAGGTCAGAATGGTTGAGCATGGTGGCAGCCATATTGCTAACAGCGTTAGCTAGCCTAGCCGAGTGTGGATGCTTTGTCCTTATCTAAATGACAGGAGGGGGAACACAGCATAATGCTTGACTAACCACGTGGTTCAATCGTATTTCCAACTTATGCTTTAGGAATAGTGTCTGTACTGATGTGGGATAATGTGGAATAAAGAAGATTTATTAAAACAAACAAACAAACAAACAAAATGCTTCTTTGGTTCATTGGTTACACATGGCAATCAGGGACTCCGTGCTAGTAATGAGTGTATTGGATAGATGTAGTCCCCAGATTGTGTTTGTCATCTCTGACTCTCAGTTTCTTATGATGAGGGATCTTCCACCAGTGTGACAGAAAGAGAAACTGACTTGGGATATTGCTGGGGTGTCTGTTTGAACAATACCAGCATAATCAATTGCCTGTTAACTTTAAAGAGACAGTAATCAATATGAATTAACATATAGAAAAATCGTGCTATCTCATCAGTTCATATCATAGACTGTTACACTCAGTGTCCACTTTATCAGGCCCACCTGTACAATCTAATGCAATTCAGTGCAACAGTTCTGCCATAAAGTCTACCTTTTAACAAAGTTTATAATGTTTAATTTGTGTTGACATTGTGGAGAATGTGTAAATTTAATTCTGTATTTATTATTGAGGTTGTTGTTTGCAGAGGTCTTGTACTGGACTGCATTATACTGAGAGGTGTTTCTATTTTTTTGTCCTTCCTATTTATATACATGAGCAGGACACAATAGTGGAAACAGCTCTCAATAAAATGCAGTCCAGTCCAACAGCAGCACTAACTATGAGCTCAATGCCAAACACAGAAGTGAATGAACACCTCTGTTACTGTGACAACAAGAAAAGCTGAGCATTATAGGCAGCAGAACAGTGAACTTATTGCAGAACATTTGCACTGAATTGTATTAGATTGTGCAGCTGGACTAAATAAAGTGGCCACTGAGTGTATATGGGTATATTGCTGTGACATAACTGAGAACCAAATGCCACTATATAGATATTAAAATCAGAGCGAGTGTGATATGGTATTGTGGCTTTATCCTCCAGCCTCGCCATGACCCGTCCCAAACCTGAGCATGTTTGCTGTTGCTACCTTCTCTGTGGCTCTCAGATGGTTCCGCAGTCGTGTAAATTTAGGATGCTTGATCCGATATCCAGTATCAGCATCGGATATGGTCCTGGCAAATGTAGATGTAGGCCTGTTGGTATCGGCTACAGTTTGTTCTGTCAGGATCTAATCTGTTTATTCAATTTCCTGTCTCCAGCCCGTTTAATTAATTCATGCAAATTGATGCAAAAAACATTTGCTCTGTAATCCACCACACTGAGACATGCTGCGAGGTTTGAAAGCAGCTGGGTGGCAGTCATTTCAGCTGAGAATCCTCTGTTTGCTGCGTCTGAGCTACTCTCTGTGCAAGCAAACTCATTGTAGTCTTTCAAATAGTGTTTCTGTAAGTACCTGATTAAATTAGACACTTGCACTGCAAACATAATGATTATATGTTTGACTGCTGCCAGGCTTCAGTTTAATTATTTTAAAAAACATTTTCAGAATAATTAGTGAAATATTGGGCAGGTAATCCAGATCGGCAGATATTGAATAATCAGATGTTGAATAATCAGTTTTGAAGACAAAAAAATATTTTGGGACATTCAGTAAAGAAAAGAGGCTTTGTTTTAGTGACGACACCATGCTGTTGGCACTTAGGAACATGTCAGTACAAATTACATTATTAGCTCTTATTTGTGATTAATTCTACATTTTTTTTGATATATATAACCAGCCTTCCAAGCTAATTACCTGTCACCTGTCATTCAGACTAAAACTAAATTGAATTTGAATATAGAAGGGAATAATGAAAATAACAGTAAAATTGATGCAGCTGAGATCGTATGCCAAATGGGCTGAAAGTATCATGGTGACGTGCAGAGTCTGGGTGTCTGGTGATGGAAAGTTCAAACTTCAACTGAAGTCTTTACATTCTCTGAAACTGGCTCTGAAACAGCCACATGTGTCCACAGCTGGATGAGATGCCCTTCAAGTCCCCTCAGCCTCCTTCACGTTCTTCTTTACCTGTTTCAGCAATTTGTGGGATGACAGCAAACTGAGGCAGGGGCTACCGGTAGTACTACACAAAGCGAAATACACTGATGGGTTCATTTATAGAGTCAGTCATTGTCAAGAAAAACAAATAAGGAGTGTTTTCATGCATACAGTGTATAAAAAAGCATCGTTAGTATTGATTTATCAATGTTGTGCTCAACATTTCCAGCGGTACTTGACCTTACATGAGTATTAATTTCTCATTGAGAAAATATATACTTTGTACGGAGTGCACCACCACTACAGATATTATTGATTGAATTGTAACATTACCATATTGATGTTGTCATCTACCGGGAGCAACAGCAACACTCACCAGTCAGTTAGACAGAAAAGAGTGACTTTGGTTGGGAAATTGCCTATCCAAAGCAATTAATTTCAAATGTATATTTGTCCATCAGGTGTTGCCGATGGTGTAGGTGGATGGCGCGACTATGGTGTTGACCCATCTCAGTTTTCTGCCACCCTGATGAGGACATGTGAGCGGCTTGTGAAGGAGGGTCGCTTCACTCCCAGTAACCCAGTGGGTGTCTTGACCTCTGGGTACTATGAGCTCCTGCAGAACAAAGTTCCCCTGTTGGGTGAGTGCATGCGCGCGCGCGCGCACACACACACACACACACAGACACACACACGCACACACACTATAAATGATGGTGTGCACAAAGTTGCTGGTGGAGTGAGTCATGCAGCCTCCCATGTAAACAGTTGTGCTCAGTGAAATAAATAACACTGCGGCAGGATGAGTCCAAGCTGGCTGGCCCTGCCCAGAGAAACACATAAAACTGTTTGCCTGTGAACTCCTGCCAGAGCAGAAGTGCATCTCTGTTTCATGTCAGAGATTCTTTGCACCAACCTGGCAGAAATGTGTGAACAGAAGTTAGGGATGTGCAGATTAACAGGGATGTTTTTGTTTTGTTTTTTCTCCTTTGTATTTAGAGGCACAGAATTCCCCCCAATGAAGAAGATTCCTCTTTTATCATTTATCTCAATTTAGGTTTTGTTTGTTTGTTTGTTTGTTTTTTTGGGGGGTATCTTTGAATAAAGCTTCAACCTGCATCCTACTGAGTTATGTAATACCCATGAGGTAACTAAGTGCTTACTAACTAACTTGATCCGGCTGTATTTTGTTACACCAACACACTGAGGTCAAGGCTCCGTGATGTCATGGGTCTAAACTTTTGGGTGAACATTTCACCTTGTTCCTGAGCGCCTAAAAGGCTCAGTAATTCAACTGTAACTGATACTGCTACATGGTTCAAAGAGATTTTAAGAGCTCGGACATGTCAAACACGTGACAGAGGTCACATTTCTAGTATATCTGGACCCACAGCCAGTGCTGACATTAAATGTTACCCCTTGTCACGATGTTTGTCAAATGGCCTAATTTTATTTTAGGACACTGTGACAAGGTTGTTTGACCGTCCCTCCTCAAGGTTACTTGGACTGCTAGCTGCTACAACTGCAGCCGTCTGGGATTTGGGAGAAGGAAAGGAAAGGAAAAGACATGATCCTTGTGTTTTGGTTTTGTTTTGGTGCCAGACTTCTCTGCTACTGCATGGGATCTCAGTTTCACCCATTATCTGCTTACAGCTGCCACATTTTGAAACATGAAAGGCCTCATGACAAGGTACCCAAAGATGTTGGCATTATGTTTAGGGAGGATGCATGCATCATTTATTCCTCTCTGTCCAGACTGGGAGCAATGGATGTTTGCATTTTCACAGGGGAATGATTATGATAGAAATTAATGACATTAAACTAGAATTCAGCTGTTGTAAAGCACTCCAGCTTAACAACTAAGAACGAGTTAATTTCCACAGTCTTATTGTTAATCTGCAGTCCTTATGTCTCCTTATATCTTCATCCTTCTGTGTGCAGGGAGCAGCACAGCCTGTATCGTCGTTCTGGACCGGCGGAGTCACCGGCTCCACACGTGCAACCTTGGTGACTCAGGCTTCCTGGTGGTACGGGGAGGGGAGGTGGTGCATCGCTCAGATGAGCAGCAACACTATTTCAACACCCCATTCCAGTTGTCCATTGCTCCACCGGGGGCTGAAGGGGTGGTGCTCAGCGACAGGTGAGGCATTCTCACTCATGAAAGCTTAATTCAGTACCATAGACTGTAAAAGTGAGAACAGCTTTAAAACATAAAAATAAAAATTAAAACCCATGATAGCTCACTGTTACAGCTTAAGAACTAACATTAACATGCATTTAAGTGGGCAGTGTATTTTCTGTGGAAACTATTTTTGCCAGGTTCTTGCAGACAAAAGGACACGTCAGTCTCCACAGTGTGCACAGGCTTCCTTCCAGAACGAGTCGAATTCCTTGCACACAGCCCCCACAGCATGATCGTCTGCAGTTGGCCTAAAATATCCCATGGTAGCTTGGGTTGATTTGTGGAAAGGATGCTCATTGCCTTTTCCAGTTTATTGCACTGGTTTACGTCTCCGTCCTACCACCTGCACTCTCTTGTCTCCTGGTTCTTGTTCCCTGCTCTCCTGGTTCTTCTTTCCTCAGCCATCTTTATTGCTGTTTCACTGCAGTCACTGTGGCTGACTTTTGGTCACTGCTATTTTCGAGTTCCCTAAACTAAGGTCCAACTGCACTGAAAAAGCTGCAGCTCAAGCACTAACTCAGCTGGCATATGATTTCTCCCAAAGGCATTTCAGTCTTGTACAGCTCAACAAGCACAAGCCATGCAGCAATCCACCTTTTTTCAGTTCTGATACGATTCCGATACCTGGGCTTTGAGTATCGGCCTATACTGAGTACCAATTAGATACCAGAGCTCTTTGTTGTTGATCATTATTGTTTTTGTTGTTGTTGGTGATATTATGTAACATGAGGCTGTAGTAAACCACATAAAACTTGTCATTAAAAGGCTCAAAACTGTACAAAAATGCATTAAATTTAAATGTATTCCAAAGCAATTTATTTGAACTGTAGGTTAAGTGGCTTCACATGCAAACACATGTGGGGACACCATTATTTGGTAGCATTGTGCTCCGAAGCAAGTCACGTGATCCTGTGGCCCCATTTCTGTGGCTCCAAACAGCTCCGTGCAGCCTTTTACAACCTGATCTGCACTGCATGTGATCTCTGGGTGCTGGCAGTTTAGTGGTGCTGAACTGGCCATGTGATGGCAGCCCTTCACTCCTGCTATTATGCCATCAACAGCATGTGCCCCCGCCCCCCCAAACACTCACACACACACACAAAAGCTGGGGGGACAAACAAAGAGTGAAAGCAACATTCTCCTCCCTGCAGTGGCTGATTTCCCTTTTTTTCCATTACCTTGCTTAGATTTTTGTAAAGGGAACAAGTTATTTTGTTCTCCTTGTGTGTATTTATTTGAATAGACAGTGAGTGACGTGGACTTACGGTTAGGATCGGGTTCTTGAAGTATTCCACTTTTATGTTTGCGCATATAAACGTCATATCCCAATTTCAGAAACCTTGATAAGCCCTTATCCCGGTTTTGAGAAACGCGATTATGTTAGCTGGAGCACTTCAAAAGAGGCTGGGATACTGTCGCATGTGTACATCTTATCCTGGTTTCTGAACACTGCTGGCTACCTGTGCAGGTGCAGCTTCAGCCAAGTGATGTAACAGAAACACAAACAAGGGCAGCAACGAGAGCATCTCACTTCTGGAGCAAGGAAGGAACTGAGTTTTGTCTCTTGGTGATGAAAGAATTAAATATACTTGGCAGTTTACATGGGAGAAAGCATCAAAATGGCTCAGAATTACAAAAGTCTTAACAAGTACAAATGTTTTTAATATGTACAATGTTAAGTGACTTGATTTGAAAAACATGATATGCATGGTATGAGTGTCTGCCTGTTATTGTGTTTTTTGTTAGCTCGGCCTTTCTGTGTGTATCCATGCTAAGTGCTTGTCATGAGGGTGCCCATCAAGCAAAGTGTCTCTCAAAACAAAGCTCCCCACAGTTCATATTTCAAGCACAATACATGTAAGCACACACACAAGCTACAAACATGCATACAGGTTTACCAGGTCACTCAGCAAGGTTTTACTACTTAATTCCTACAATAGCAGGAAGGGATCAACAGCTACCTCTAATCTAATCCTTTTGGACTATTACACTAAACAGATCCTGTTTTGAGAATTTTGTTTTTTTCCACTGGCTTAATCTTTTTGAACAGCTACATCTAAAACATTTTATGGGGTGTCCTAGTGGCTCAGTGGTCTAAGGCACATACACATAATCGCAACATTATGAGACTCCCTTGTCTCTCCTTTCCCTTCCTGTGTCTTCACTAGTTTATCTGATAACAGGTAAAAAAAAAAAACAGTCCTAGTGGAAGCAAGAAGGTTACAGGCCCCCAGGAAATTAACTTGACATTTGGATCAAGAGCCAACGAGCACACGAGGCCTGTTTGGGTCTGGCAGAGACAGGCAGTTCAAGCTGCTTCCGGGACGGTTGTCAGATTAAACACCCGCACTTCCACCACCTCAAGGTTTTGGCTGAGTGACCCCTGACCTACTTCATCCCATAGTGGAGCCACGTTAGTCTGCACACTCCTGTCTCACTTGTGACTGACCTTGCTGTGCCCCTCTGTCTCATCTAGCCCTGAAGCAGCTGACAGCTCCTCCTTTGACGTCCAGCTGGGTGATATCATCCTGACTGCAACCGACGGCCTCTTTGACAACATGCCAGACTATATGATCCTGCAGGAGCTCAAAAAACTCAAGGTGCCATGTTGGAATGTCAACTCATTCATGCGTCCACATGTTTCACTCTATATTTACCACACATATAGTTGCCTTCTCCGTGTTCTAACATTTTTTTATTTGTGCTCATTTCAGACCACCAACTATGACAGCATCCTGCAGACTGCACAGAGCATTGCAAAGCAAGCTCATGACCTAGCCTATGACCCCAACTACATGTCCCCTTTTGCACAGTTTGCCTGTGACAATGGCCTGAATGTAAGAGGTAAGTGTGCTGTTTTTGAGAAACACCATGTTCTGCCTTCATACATGACTTGTACACCAGGGCAGGAATTACATGGTGCCCAAATACCACGTCTGCTTGTGGCCGCCACATGATTTGCCAAAAACTATTGTGACCCCTAAAGCCAAAGTGGCTTTTCAACTCAGTTTTCCCCACTGTCATAATATAATATAAGAAGGCTGTGTCACAGATACACTGTAGTTAACCTTTTCATGTGGTTAGTGCTTTTGGTAAAGGCCCTGTCTGAATGGCCTGTTCAGAATGGCAGCAGACTCCTCAGTCCATGGAAGGAGAAAAAGTTCAAACACACAACTACGTTCTTAGACTGAAATCTCTTCGGTGTGTTTGAACTTCAACCCCAGTTGGTTCTACACACAGTTTATAGCAGTGGTTCTCAAATTTTTTTCAATTATGTATCCACTTGAAATATTTTTTTTAGCCAAGTTCCCCCTGACCAGTGCAAAAAAAAATGTTTTTGCTTCTTTTTCTCTGCTTCTTCCTCCTTTTTTGGCTGTATCACTGCTATATTTATACCACTAATCGATTTTCTTGATTATTATCATTATTATTATTATTATTATTATTATTATTATTATTATTATTTAATTTTGTCTTGTCTTCCTGGTCATAGTGAACAAATGTCCTCGCTCGACGACCACGCGAGCAGATTTAAACAAGAAACACACACATTTGACACAGGAAACCCAGAAGGAAAACTTAACATAGAATGTGGTTTATCAAACTTACATTTACATTTTTTATTGAGCTTATTATAGCATAGTCAAAATTTTTTGAGGAATTATGCATGACTTATATTTTTTAAATAAACATAAAAAAATCTCATGTACCCCCTGCAGTACTCCAACATACCCCCAGGGGTATGCATGCCCCCATTTGAGAACCACTGGTGTAGAGCTTATAAGTAACATTAGTGATTGTTCGGTTGCAAATATTCATATTGTTTTAGACTGGCACATTTAGCCCGTGGTAAATGTGATGTACAGACACAACAGAAAGAATTCCCATAGTTTTCTTAGAATAGTGTAAGGGCTTTTTTAACACTTCATCAGTTTGGAAGGAACCTACAAAACTGAGTACTGACACGTTTAAACATTCATCGTAATGTAATACTGAGCCTTAGACACTTATTTGTTCCCTGACAAGGGTCTCTGTGCCCTTTAAAAAAAAAAAAAATAAATAAAAATAGTTACACTAAAGGTCAAATGGCCTTGCACCTGAAATAATGAAATTCCAGTCCTGCTGTGCGTGAATTCATGATCAGGGTTGACAAGGTTCCTCACACTGTGTTGTCTTGTCTTACAGGAGGGAAGCCAGACGATATCACGGTGCTGCTGTCCATTGTGGCTGAATATACAGACTAAATGTGTGTGCGAGTGTGTGTGTGCTTCTTTGGGCTGATCCCTCCTTCCCTCCGCCTGAGTCTTCCACCTGCAGCCCTCCCAAAATGCACTGCTTCCTGCGGGCTGACAGGGGAGGCCCACCAACAAAACACACACTCCTCGCTGCAGGACGGTAGTCCATCCATGTTCCTCCGTGGTTGTTTTTTTTTTTGTTTGTTTTTTTTTTGTTTATTCTTTTAATTTGGTGCTCCAGCGGTTGAGAGGAAGCAGGCAGCTAGGACATTGTCATGTTGATCATGATGCAGGAGGAGCCGAGTAGAGCGGGCCACGGGGCGCCTTTCAGCGTCCGTGTCTCATTGCATGGTGTCAACACTTCCTAGGTGACGGGACTGAGGGACAGTCCTGAGGGAGGGACAGTTTGCTTTTACCGGCCAGGATGAGGATGAGGCCGAGGGCTTGGAAATTCTTTAGCCGTCATGGTTAAACAGTGATACTGTAAGAGGAGTAAGCCATGGTTTTGGTTCCTTAGAGAGCAGTGATAGTGTTACCTAATGAACCCCTTTGTTCTAGTTGTTAAACTATCTGTTCCATGTTGTAAATGTGCGTGTGAGCAGAGGTTGAGGAAGTAAGACGGACTGAAGAAGCCGAAGTTATGAATAGACAAGAGTGAAAGGTGAGGCTGTTGTTTCTGTGTCTTGGTCTGGGAATGTGTTTGATGGAAGAGCTAACTAGCATCTGCCAGCCTGCTCAAAGAAATCTCTCATTGCAAAGAGAAACCTTAACATTTGTCATCGCCTACTAGTGAAGGGTTAATCAGGTTTTGTCACTTGGCTGTGGGATCTGTCAGTGCACACATCCTCACGAGTTGTAAATATTTTTGTGTTTTTCGAGGTATGTACTGGCCTTTAATTGTCTTTGCTTCGGTCGTTGAAGCAAAGAGCTCTTACATCACTGTTGTGAAGATATTTTCTTGTACAGGATGGAATCTTGAAGTAAGCTTTATCAATCCCACACTTCCATTTGCTGAGATGAACAAGATGTTTGCTGATGGCTACAGCGGCAGTGTGGTAGGGTTGTGCACTGCAGGTCCTCGAGGGTGTAAAAAATGTATAGAGGTGTGTGTGTGGGTGTGTGTGTGTTGTATACATGTGAGAAAATGTAAGCTCTTATTTGAATGTGTGTTGTATTAAATGTTGATATTCGTCTTCTCACAAAGCTAAAGCTAGCATCTGGGAATGCTTACAACTGCAATGATAGGTCAGGCATGAATTTAAAGAAAAAAAGATGTATTTTTTTAACTTTGTTATTTAGGTTTAAGAGTAAGAGTTTGAGGTGTCACATGACATTTAGAATTGGGTGTGGTGGACAACAAGAAGATTGAGCTGTTAACAAGAATCAGATGTGCGATGAGTGTGTGAAATTTTTATTTTTTTCGAGTCCTTATTCCCCTTTACATTTGTTTGCTGCTTCTCTTTTGTAATTGAGATGTCTGTATATGACTTGACATGTTTCTATGAACATGGCCATCGTGATTGTAACGAGTATATTTAAATTTGTGTGCTGGATGTCATGAATTTACATTAATCAGAGACATTGATTATACTGTTCTGGTCTCGGTAGTCTGTCCCTTTCTTGAAAATCTCGCCCAAGCGGTTTGGACATTTTTACAGTTTCAAAGCAGGTGCACCAAAGACACGCTTTCTTTGCGTATGTCATTACGCCTTGTCAGTAAGAAAAACACACAGCAATACTGTAAAAATTCTTTGTGCTTGTATATACGATCAATGGGAAGCTGAATCTTGTGCGATGGCCAGAAGTGTTTTTTGGTGCAAATATTCAAGAGGGACACTAAAGTGGTTGTGATCAGAACAGTGGTGGAATCACATTCTTACTTTTAGTTATATGTGACTGGTTCTGTGTATGAAACAATAAAAACAGGTTTATAAAACCAAAGAAGGAAAGCCATATAAATACATGATTTAGTGCACTGGTCTGTAAGCCGTGCTCTAAAGTTAACATTGTGTTGGTGGTGACCAATGTGTCACTGTGTCATCTCATCAAAAATCAGTAAAAACAGTCTGAGATCCAATTCCAGAAATCATACAGTGATTGTGGAAATCCCCCGTCTAGCATCTGTCTGGCTTTAGTAAAGCAAGATTCAGCAAACAGTTCTGTGGTGTGAAGAAGCAACGCAGCAAGCAGAAAAGTGGGAGTTCGACAATGAATCTCTTTTTTTTTTTTCTCACAGTAATTCAGATTTTACTGGTCTTCATTCATCAAGCTCATGAGAGAGACAATGAGTAGTGTGTGTCCTACTGTTCTCTTTTTGCATGATGTCTGTCCTAGCTGTTGCACCAGTGGCACGTGTAAAGGTGGCGTCACTTAAAATATGCCTCTCCCTTAACTTCCTGTCCGATGATTTATCCTGTACTTCATTTCTGAGACGTTAATTTCACGGACCTCTAGTTCTGTTTTTTGGGTCTTTTAGAAGAAGAAAAAAAAGTTGTTTGTATACAGGTTCAAGACTTCTTCATGTGCTTAAAATGCAGGCTTGTGTTTGACAGAAAGATGTAACCATGTGCAGAGGCAGGAGTGATGAGATGCGGTGTGTGTGTGCGTGTGCTGTTGACTCATAAAGGTGAGCACACTTTCAGCCTTAACAAACTGCTAGACCTGTAATCAAGAGGCCTTTCTTGGCATTGCAAGCTTGTCTTGTCTCGGTCATTTTGTATAGTGTTTAATGTCAATGAAATCTGCTCCTAACTTTCTCTCCTGTCCTGTAAAGCAGTTTTTTCAAAGGTGCTTCTGCAGTCAGTATACAAAGTATGATTGTTCTCTTTCCAGCAAGCTATGTTTGTGTGTATGAAAGATACACCTGTGTCTACAGTGTAACAATGCAGGTCTAATTTCTGTAAATATATTTTAAAATATGTACAATATTTAAATAAAGAATTTAGTATTTATACTAAATGCATTTGTGCAAGTGTTTTAATGATGTGTGAACTTTTCTTCCACCAAGTACAGTATGTTTGTTGTGAGCTTCGACACTGTTGATACAAAAAATAAAGGCAGGTCAAGGAAATCCTGTAAGTACTGCAGATGCACAGTGGTTTCCAATGACGGACCAAGTTTGGAAGTGTTATTTCACAGGATGTCCACAGCCACAACTCAGCTTGAACCAAGGTTATAATAGTTAACAAAAACTAAACTCAAAAACTAAAACTAGGTGTGAAAGAGCAGTTAACTGGAATAAAAATAAAACTAGACTTGAGAATAAAATGAAAACTTACTGAGTAAAATAAAATTACGTATATACAGAAAATGTCTTCAGTTTTAGTCTTATTCAGTCTGGTCTAATAAAACCTAAGCTAAACTAAACATTTTTAAACAATACAAAACAACTGAAACAAGCAAACCCACTCTGGAAAGTAACTGAAACTAAACTGAATTGAAAAATGAAAAACAAAACCTAATGAAAAGTACAACCCTGTGACAGCCTCATGTTGCACACATATTTGACCTGGCATATGTCAGCAGGACCTTGAGCTGCTTGAGCTCTGATGGAGACTTTCCGGACTGACTGACCTTCATTTCTTAAAGTAATGATGGCCACTCGTTTTTCTTTAGTTAGCTGATTGGTTCTTGCCATAATATGAATTTTAACAGTTGTCCAATAGGGCTGTCGGCTGTGTAGTAACCTGACTTCTGCACAACACAACTGATGGTCCCAACCCCATTGATAAAGCAAGAAATTCCACTAATTAACCCTGATAAGGCACACCTGTGAAGTGAAAACCATTTCAGGTGACTACCTCTTGAAGCTCATTGAGAGAATGCCAAGAGTGTGCAAAGCAGTAATCAGAGCAAAGGGTGGGTATTTTGAAGAAACTAGAATATAAAACATGTTTTCAGTTATTTCACCTTTTTTTGTTAAGTACATAACTCCACATGTGTTCATTCATAGTTTTGATTCCTTCAGTGAGAATCTACAATGTAAATAGTCATGAAAATAAAGAAAACGCATTGAATGAGAAGGTGTGTCCAGCCTTACGGATAAAAGTTTATATAATATATAGTTCAACTTATAAGTACACATAGAATAATTAATCAATTAATACATAATTAGATAAAAGATATGTACACACACACACACACACACACACACACACACACACACATACATATGTACATATATACACAAACACACTTTTACATGTATATAATGTAAAATGATATAATAAAACACTAGCATACCCAACAATATAATAAATATACAATATCACTTAGAATAACATACCATATACTAATGCAATGCGGTAAGGCAGGGGCATAAATACGTGCAACTCTGTCCTGGCTACCTGCATCTTTTAGAATTGATTTAAAAGTTGTTTTACTTGTTTATAAAGCCTTAAATGAGCCGGTTCCTCCATACATCAGAGAGTTTCTGTCATTTGATGTTCCAGCCAGATCACTAAGGTCAGCTTCTCTTTTAAAGGTTCCTCATGTGAGTCATAAAAGTACGGGATGGGGTTGCCTTCTGTTTTTATGCCCCTAACCTGTGGAACACACCGCCCCTGGGTGTCAGAGTGGCCAGCTCGCTAGCTTCTTTCAAAAGGACACTTAAGACATGTCTTTTCAATCTGGCTTTTATTCTGGAGTAATGTAATGTTATAGTTTTCAGTTTAATCATTGGTATCCATATTTATTTTCAGCCTTGTGTTCATTTGGTTTGAATTGATTTTTATTTTATTGACTTATTTATTTGTTCTTAACTTTTTATAGTTTTTATTATTGTAATTTTTAGTCTAGCATAGTTTTATTGTTGAGTCTTGGATGTACTTTTACTTTATTTTATTTCTGTGTTTTTTTTTAAATCATACAATGTGAAGCAGAAAGATGCTATATAAAGCTGAGTTGAATTCACCATGAGCAGAGTTATTGTGCGATAGCCAACTTAGGCCTGACCCTAACCTTAACCAATAAGCCAAAATGACCAGATGAGCCAATGTAAAAACAAACAAACAAACAAACAAACAAACAAAAAACTTCACCATCCTTGGATAAAACTTTTGAAAGGTGCGCTGGGCAGGAGCCACATGGAGTGAGTAGTTTGCACCAGTAGATGGCGGTAGAGAGTTACTGCACTGGGGCCTGGATGTTTCGGTTCCCCTGCTCTTCCTTGTAGCAGCTAAAGCTAGGAGGGGGGAAGCTAGCTGCATACTTGATGTCAGCAGAGAGCCCAGGAAAAAAGCTGCTGTCAGCTGACAGTTGTGTGATGGTAGCATGTTAGCTTCGCAGTTAGCCAGCAACAGCTTGTGACTAATTTATTTATGCTGGGTTGTTAGCGTTCTCTGTCAGTAATTTAGCAGTGACAATCTTTTCGTGCGACGGTAAAATTGTGTGATAACAGCGAATAATTTGCAGTGATACAAAGTAACGTGACCCCACTGCCTCCTAACAGTAGATAGTTAGCAAGGAAGCAGCCGCTCCAGCAGCCGTGGGAAGCTAGCAGCTAGCTAGAGGCACTTTAACAGTTGTTGTCAGCTGTCCTGTGGGCGTTTTAAATATTTTCATGGAGTGTTTAAACAGGTTTAGGGAATTTGACAGAATCGCTGTACGCGGAAGTTTAGTAGTTTAACGTTAACTGCAAAGTGGCTAATCATAAAGTTGAGGTTAATGTTAGTTAAATGGCAAGAATCGAGCGGGGCAATGGACTCAGTCCAGCCGAGTCCAGCAGGAGTTTGCGGGGCACCACTGAGGATCTGCGGGATGATGGAGAAGGAAACTCTCTTGGGTCCGACTCAGACATGAACGGGTTTGCCGTCACTGAAGAGAGACAGGTGAACAAGTACGGCTTCATCGGAGACTCTCAGCAGTATTCCGGGGAATTGTAAGTGATGCTTCATCATACATAGCCTACCTATACAGTGTGATAGACTCAGCGAACTGTCACATAAATCTAATCACTATATGATCATTATAACATTACCGTCATGAAATCAGCAGCCTTCCACAGGGCTCATTTTATTGTTGATGCTGAAGGGGGTGTGTCATTAGTCTTTATCTAATTGTGCTGCCATTTGTCAGCTATTTTTTTTTATGATGTGACAAGGCATTGCAGACAAAGACCAAGGATCAATAAGTGTTATCTACAAGCTGTGGCTGGAGCATTCATGTTCTGTTACAGTCAGTGAATGTGACCAAATTGTAACTCCAGTGGAACAACACACAGACAACCTGGGAACTGTCTGCCATAAGGGCCCTAATCAAGAAACTGGCCCCTGAGTGCTACTTTTTGAGACAAGTGTCAAATGGCCTCTTGGCCAGTGAACTGAGCCAAGTCATTGTAAGGCTTTATTGTGGGGTGATTAAATCAAATTAGGGATGGACAGCTATTGAGCACATTCTTATCTCTTGTTGGCCACACTCTTCAAAGTGAAAACGTATCTAAATGCTCATCGTGTACATATTTGATAAGCCTAGATGATTTGGTGAACTTGATGATCTTAAGATGATAGTTTTATATTTAGATGCAACTGTATGCCACTTCACCAGGGAGGCTAGGCCTATGTGTGGTTGCAGTTCTTATCCGTTAAGCTGTCAAAACCACCAGAGCTCTCAGTGTCTGCTGTAGGATCTAGTGAGATATTGATATATGAGTAGGAGGTTGTAAAGAACAGGACTAGGGAAAAGTTCTCTCACAGCTTCCTGTTTTCTGTGTACTTTGCTGCTGATGGCAAGTCTTCCACTGTTTGGTCTGAGGATAGGTTTCCTGTGTGGAGAGGGAAGAGATCAACCACAGTCCCGCCCTCTCCCATGACACGAGTCCACCATCATGAATACCAGGAAGTCATGGAATGGAATCACTATCCATTTGTATGAGACCAAGTAAAGAATAGAAAGAAGAAGCTTGTTTCTTTAGCAGATGCAGCTTAAGAGGCTTAAGTAAATGTATTATCATGTTATTTCTGTAAAAGGTCAGCAGTTGATGCCAAATGGAAGTGCTACACATTATCTGAAATCTCAGCATCGTGTGTCAAGTTATTACTGTCATAAATCTGTAATAAACATTGTGTTTTGGTCTGGCACCTAATAATTGTACAAGGTGTATAGGGTTAGAACATCATGGTGGAACGTACGCATGGGCACTAGTAATGTTCTCTCAGATCAGGTGATTGCATGAGTTACTCGAGGGGAAATCGATTACTTGCAGAAGGTCTATTTTTAGAACGCATCCTAATGGTAGCAGTAACAACAATGCACAGCAAAATACCTGATGCATATTTTCAATCAGAACTCACAGTTACTATTTGATGTAAAGAATTTATTCACAACCAACAAAACATCTTGACAAAAAAGCATTAAATAACAGGCCCATTAATTGCACACAGGCGTCAACTATGAGCATAGAGAGAATTAAAAAAAAAAAAGCAGGCATGGGCCATGGTGTTATGTTAATGTTAATTAATGTTCTGTGTTCTTCTACACATCCAAAAGGCCACACAGTCCAGGTCTATACAGATAAATTGTTAAGAGTAAAGCACTGGATCCATGCGTCACTACTACTCAGTCAGTTGAAATCACTTGCATCAATTTTTTTTTTTTTTTTAAACTTTATTTAGTTTTCCATTCTTATACATTTTTAATGGAGCCAAAACATAGTTTTGTATAAGTACATGTGAAAACATTTAAAAATATTTACACATACATGTATTTAAAAAAAAAAAAAAAAGGGAAAAGAAAAAGAAAAATCAAGTTTCCTCATAACAGCGAGTAATCAGTTACTCACGCCGATTGCTAAGGAAGCATATGATGGTCATTCGCTTGCTCAATTATGTGTCATAAGTTGTTTCAGCAACTTTTGGGTGATATAACTTTTCACAGATTTGTGGCAAGGTGGAACAATTTTTGAACACTTGAGAATTGATAAAAATGGTCAAAAATACCTCCAGAATACCACACTGAGACACAAAGACCACAGAAAAAAATCATACTTTGATTTGATATCCAAAACTTGACATTTTGGTGATGAGACAGTGAGCATTCTGTTCTGGACAGTACCCAGACACCTTTGTACAGTTCCAAAAAATGCTCTCACTACAATGAAATGGCTGCTATGGGGGCGAACATTATCCCAAATGAATCAAACGTGGCTCATTGAATCCACAAGAGTCTCAGCTTTCCAGTCAAAGCCAACTGATGCAGCTCCAAGACTGTTTAGGCCCCACTCTGCACAAACACAACATTTTACAACAGGCCACAAGAACACATGTGGACTGCAGGGTTTGTGGCCCAAACTGCATGGGATTAGCAGAAGGTGGGAACAAGGGGAGAGCCGTGGCTGCCCAGAGAGCCCATTTTCATTCACACATCTGGAGGTCAGAGGTCAAAGGACCCCGCTAAAAATAGCCATGCCAGTGTTTCCTTTGCCAAAATTTAGCCTCACTTTGGAGCAAAATTTACCCCCCTTGCCAGCAACCTAGTATGACATATTGATGATGATATGATATGATTATATGAGCTGAATACAGAAAAAAGAGACCTAAGAAAACTTGCGGGGCTGGTGTTGTTTGACCCACATTTCACTGTCGCTGCCTTGCTGTCTTTTCCCACTTGCCAGCTTATTGAAATGATAAATGATGACAGAAATTTCTATGTTTTCATTAGCTCCACTGTTTGCCTCCACTCTCCACAGAGCTGAAGAAATTCCTACCGAGGTGCTGAGGCAGCGGGAGGCAAATGGCTAGAGATGTTGAACAGCTGGGACAAGTGGATGGCCAAAAAACACAAGAAGGTCTGCTTTAGGAACTGTAAATTAGAGCAGCTCACCTTCCTCCTCACCCAGTATGCAATTTAACATTTCTAGCACAGTGTGTGGGAGTTTATTTGAAATGTCCAACGCTTTGACCTTAGTGTTTCCCACTTGCACCTGTACAAAGATAAGTATAGCTATGCAAAGGTCTTGTCTGCCTCATGCTCTCCCTTTTCATTTCTCATGTAGTTGCCTTAGATTTAAATGAACAGGATTTCCATGATCTCACTTCATGTACAGCATCTATCAGTTATTAGTCCATAATATGCTATGATTTGCAGGTGTTTGTCTTTTTTCCCCCAAACCACACTCTTTAGCCAATCATATGGACTAAGTGGAAGGACCTTTGAGGTTTTTATCTTAAAGAAATCTACAGTTGAACTAACAATTGATGGGATGCCTTAATATTTTGAATTATTGTTTATTATTTCCCTCACACATTATGAAAAAATGTTAATCTATTTATTTTAAATTTTAAGTTTTCATAAGTATGGCTTATTTGCATTTGTCATAGAAATTTAGTAGTTTCCATGAGAAATGCTGGCACATTAAGAAACCTTGGGATTTCTTTCTGTAAAATGTGACAGGTGTATGTTGAAAACAAAATCCAAACAAAAAAAGCTAACATTCACACACAAAAGTAATTCAGCAAACAATAGGCAGTCTTTTGTTGTGTTTCCATCCCACAGTCCACTCTCCCTTTGTGTCTTGCACGCTGCAGACTCATGACTAACAGTGAGTGTGTTGACTGACAGGTGAAGCTGCGCTGTCAGAAGGGAATCCCTCCCTCCCTGCGAGGCCGGGCCTGGCTGTACTTGTCTGGGGGAAAAGTGAAAAAGGAACAGAACCAGGGCAAGTTTCAGGTCAGTCATGCGTTTAAGGCTATTATAACCATGAGCAGAACCTGGAAAAAATCACAGAAGTGGAAAATTTGCATTTTGCATACTTGGGTAAATATAGGAATCATAAACAATAATGGATTGTTTTCACAATAGTAGACTTTGTCTGTGTGTGGTGATATTTATTTGATGCGTAACGACCTAACATCAACACAACATTCCCTAACAGCAATGTGGTGATAAGATTCAGGAGAGCTGGCCACATTATAACCAAAAACTGAGTTGAAAGTTTTAATGTAATGATAATTTAATGTAGAATTTTTATTGGTGCCCCTCATCACAGTCTGATACTTTGTACATTAACCTCCATATACTGTACATTTATAATCAGAAACAAAAATTGCATGTGAATCTCAACACTTGACCACTGACTCTAAGTACAAGCATCACTGTGTTTCAGGAACTGGACAGCCAGCCAGGAGATCCCAAATGGGTGGATGTGATAGAGAGGGACCTCCATCGCCAGTTTCCCTTCCATGAGATGTTTGTGGCAAGAGGAGGTCATGGGTAAGCTGCCTTCAGAGGACCTGTAATCACACCCATCTGTGTGATCATGGGACTGAAACGGGTGTGTTTTTGCATAATGTGTAGGCAGCAGGACTTGTTCCGTGTGCTGAAGGCCTACACTCTGCATCGTCCAGAGGAGGGCTATTGTCAGGCTCAGGCTCCCATTGCTGCTGTGCTCCTGATGCATATGCCAGCAGAGGTAAACACACACACACACACACTCACCTGGGATGAACAAATCCCTGCTCTGGTCATCTAAGTTAGGCAAATCCCCGGCACAGTCACCTGAAAGAGCCAAATCCCTAGCCCAGTCACCTTCATGTTTACTGTACGGCCTACCAGACAAACACACCAAACCCTGACTGACTGACACCCCGACATCTTTCACTATTTGTGTTTTGTTTTGTTTCCCCACTCTCTAACTCTGAAATGCAAAGAAGATAACTTGGGAAGTATGGGGGCTGAGTGGTTAGCACTGTTGACTCACGACATAAGAATCTGAGTTCAGTCCTCGGCCGTGGGCTTTTCATGGCCTTTTCTGTATGGGGTTTGTTCTCCTCATGTATGAAAGCATTTCCTTCGAGTGCTCAGGTTTCCTTTCACAGTCCAAAGACAGGCAGGTCAGCTGGATTGGAGACTTTAAATAGGCCTTAGGTGTGAATATGAGTGTGTGTCTGTCTACCTGTGTCAGCCCTGTCATGGATTTGCAAACTGCCCATGGTGTTTCCCTGCCTCACACCCAGTGTATGCTGCAGGAGGCCCAGTCCATTATGAACCTGATAAGAATAAGTGGCTAACAAAGAATGGAGGAATGCATCCTTATATATGTAAAATACAGGGTATCAAAGCTGTCTTATGTTATTCATGAAGGTACTGTTTCTCAGTCTCCATCTCTATGTATTTTACATTATATTTATAGAAAAACTGTCACTCATTGACAAAGTTTCAGAAATAATTTCACTCACTCACACTCACAGAAATAATATAGTGGAGTCTCCTAGTGGTGACAGCTTAACATTACTAGGGAGTAGGTGTGGCAAGCACAGTCCTGAGTGTTCTAGTTTAATTTATACCACCAGTGCCACCTAGCAGTGAACATTTCTAATCAGTGTAAATTTGCTGTAGTCCCTTGGCAGGCTGATGTTAAAGTACAAGAGCTAGATTAGAACGTTTCATACAAAGGTATGAACATGTTAAACCACAAGACAAGACATACTGATGTTGGTTTCTGTGACAGGTTGTGAAAAAGAATTTCCCTTTGGGACAATAAAGGCTATCTATCTATCTATCTATCTATCTATCTATCTATCTATCTATCTACAGTACATATAATATACAACATAGATAAATAAGCTTTGTGCAAAGATATAAAAGCACATGCTAACAGTATTTAATTTTGACCTTGAATGCCATTTTCCTTTGATTCTTCTAGGATGCATTTTGGGGTCTGGTCCAGATTTGTGAGAAGTACCTCCCTGGATACTACAGTGCAGGGCTGGTAAGGCTGATGACATACAGTTGTCTTCTGCAAACAAAACTGAGGGAAGATTGTAAACTAAAAATACAAAATGTCAGCTACATTACAGTAGTGGAGTGGTGCTTTTGCGTCAGATATTGTTTCCAGAAATCACATTTCCCAGGGTTTATTTCACAAGGAGGGGAAGCACAGTCAGTGTCAGGTTTTAGAGGTCTGCATGTGACAGTTAACTTCAGATCGGAGATGCAACAAAAATCTCTAACTCGTTGGCTTGTTTAGCTGGTGTGGCTGGCTGGTATTGGATTTCTCAGGCTAGTGTGTCTCTAGATTGACACTGATACGCTAATGACCTAATAACATGAGCAGGGACTAGACAGTTAAGCAGTCAGATTACCCCGTCCTCTGCTGACTGTTGTTCCCTGTTGTCCCCACAGGAGGCGATCCAGCTGGATGGGGAGATCCTGTATGCTCTGCTGCAGCGCGTGTCTCCTGTGGCCTGCAGACACCTCAGGAAGCACAAGGTGGAGCCCACCATGTGCATGACTGAGTGGTTCATGTGTGCCTTCTCCAGGACTCTGCCATGGGCCTCAGTTCTGCGGGTCTGGGACATGTTCCTATGTGAGGGTGAGACATGACAGCCAGTTGATCCACTGACAGATTTTTATGTGGTGAATGGAAAATGCATGTATCAAGCAAAGTTACTCCAAACTAGCAAGTCACTGACAATTATGGTGTCATTGTTCAGAGTTTCATTGGTTGGAATCAAGAGACAAATTGTTACTTTTGAGTATATAAACTTCAGGGCTCCTATCTAGTTGGTGAGGCCTTGTGTTGTAGCTTTATGTTGTCTGATGTGACGCTGATCTTGTTTTTAGGAGTGAAGATCATCTTCCGGGTGGGCTTGGTTCTTTTGAAATGTATGCTGGGCTCCCAGGAGAAAGTAAAGGCCTGTCAAGGCCTGTATGAGACAATGCAGCTGCTTCGAGCCATAGACCCACACTATATGCAGGAAGGCTTCCTGATACGGGAGGTAAGGATAGTGTTTGTTATCATCATTATCATTTTTTGTTATTATTATCATTTTAAAATTATTTTGGGGCATTTCTGCTTTATTAGAAAGCAGAGAGAGTCAGAAAAGACAAGGCAGAGGGAGGGGATGACATGTACCAAAGGGTCTGGGCCAGATTCCAACCCAGGCCACTGCTGCTTAGTGTAGTTGGAAAAACCTGAATACGGTGTCTGGTGTTTCCCATCTGCAGCTGTTAGTTGAGGCATTACTGAAGCACCAGGTCACAGTGTTTGCAGACAACATATTTCTCCAATCTTTCCCTGTCTGTGTATCAGGTAATCGAGTTAGCTGTGTCAGAGAGAGACATCGAGAAGGAACACTTTGCTCAGCTGCGACGCTGGAAGGAGAATCATGGTGATCTACACTGCAAGTCTCCTCCCAGGATGCATGGTGCCAAGGCCATCATGACCGCTGAGCCGCCCAGCCGACAGGACCTGAGGCAGAAGCCCACTATCATCGTTGAATCTCCACTGGAATCCAAGACTGATGGAGAGGGAGTGAATGCAAAGGAAAGTAAAAAGCCTGAAGAGGAAAAACAGAAGGAAACAATCGTACCACTAAAGGAGACAGGCGATCCTTACCCTGCTCTCAGTGACCCCTCACCTGTCCTCGAACACATGACCGTGCGAGGGTCCAATGAGAGCCTGAGCAGTGCAGAGCACGACACCTACCTGTAGCAGGGTTGAAGCAGAGGACTTTTTTAAAAACTAGTTTACGTATAAACCATTCCATCAAATCTTCACCATTTTTGAGTGATTGTTCAGAATTTTTGACTTAAGTTTGAATGAGTTACTGGCCAATAGTGATGTTGTCACATGCACATAACATTAGGCAGTGAGTCCTCAGAGGGCTATTTCAGAAAAGGTGGTTAAACCTTGAACTTTGAGTTGAACAAACCCGACATGACACACCCTGACTTTTGGGTTTCAGAGCAGCTGATTACAATGAATTCAGTTTACTGAACTGGCTGAAGGTGATCAGCATGTGTCAGTGAAAGAGTCAGGTAAAAGGATTTACCACGACAACCAACAACAGGAAAAACAGATCATATTCAGCACCTCTTGAATCGTTAAGTTTTACTGCAGTCCTGTGCGGAATACAAGCATATCCTCTAATACATTGTAAAGGATTTAGTCAACTAAAATATTAGTTATTTTAACAGTGAAGAAGATCTTCCTTTCTGTCTCATTGAAACACCAGTGAGAGAAACTACAGTCATCACTTTCTTGCCAAGCAAGAAAGTCTGACTGTGTAACAATTTTCTACTAACAAACTGGTTACTGTGAATATTTGTGCGCCGTTGCAGATGGGATCACAGAAAAGGACATTCCATCTCTGACAACTATCTGCCACGTAACATGCTGCAGGCTCAACAGGTTTTCTGAGCAATAGCTCAAGGTTAGCTCATGTAAACCTGCTACCAAGCAGGTTAGCTTCAAAGAGTAGCTGTTAAATTACTATAACAACAGACATTGAGTTCATCTGATGTTGCTTCTTGGCACCGAAAAAAAAATCCAGGTTTCCCTTAACTCTGGGTCAACAGACTTGGGTTCCCCCTCTGGTTGGAGAACTGTCATCCAGTGAGAAGGACAACAGTGAATTCACAGCAAACATGCCTGCAGGCAGCCTGTGTGGCGGTGCAATAATGCTAACATGCTCCAGTACACAATACTGGCATTCTTCAAAAAACAAAGTAGTCCCAATGTACAGAGTGCTCTGAAAGCCCTGTAAAAATACACCCAATCAAAATTGGTGTATTCCATTGTAGACACTGAATAGTTTTTTTGTTTTGTTTTGTTTGTGTGTGTGTGTGTGTGTGTGTGTGTGTGTGTGTGTGTGTGAGAGAGAGTGAATGAGATGGGGGGTGAGTTTATGTGTGTGATTATATCACTTTTTGTCAGTAACTCATACAGCTGTACATCAGGCAGTCTGAAGTGTCTCTTTAACACCATGGTGACAATCATGACAATAGCCGATGTCATGGCTAGTTTCCAACGTCCCGCCGTGTCCACAGCAGTGACTGCATGAGACCGCTTTATCATCAGATGAGAAATTGCCTGGGAGCAAAGGTAGATGGGGACCATTTACTCTATTTTGCACTTGTAAATGAGGCTTTAGCCTTTGGGAATCTGGAGAGTGTAACTTCTATCTTCCCTCCACTAACTACAGTTACTGCTGCTGTTTATCTCCAAGAGGCAGTACTGTGAATATCCTGAATACTCCTTTATTACTAAATGAAGTCTGATTTTGTTTTAATTGATGAAATCTCATGTAGAGCACTTTGCTTTTGATAGTCTTCCTCTTGGCATTGATTCGTCACGACACTGTCAGCACAGTGACTGATCCGCATCCTGCTTTTCTAGAATCCATCATTCACACTAAAATGAAGACACAAAGAATGGTTTCTTGACTGGTACAGTGCATCCATGACTTTGTGTTTCCCGTTGTTGAACACTTGAGGGCGTCCTCAGATTAGCTCTCAGCCGGGCAAATGGCAGTCTTGTGAGCAAGAATGAATTCTAGCTGTTTGACTCTCAAATGAAGGAAGATGAATGCAGGGAAATTTGTGCCACCAAGCCAAAGCTTTTTAATTGATGAGTTTAAGATGTAAATAAGAAGTATTTTATTCAGTTATATTGTCATATTTTTAACAATGTTTTCAGTTTGGGAGAACATAGGGTATGTATTTATGTGCTGATGGAAACGCAGAGAGCTCAAGGAACACTAATTCAAAACGTATTTGTGTTCAAACATGCTCAAAGGTTTGTGGATCCCTTGACCTGTGAAGGTTTTGCTGTGGAAGAGAAGTGGATCAGAGAAACTTGTTTTATGTTTTTTTTTTCCCTCTGAAACTCGTCTTGAGTGCAATCCTTTATAGATTTCTCACTGCTTGCTTTTTTTTTTTAGTATGCCTGTCCTACACTAGAAATACCAGTGAAATGCCTTGAAGTATTTGGTATCGATTATAGTGAAAAAAAAAAAAAAAAAAAAAATCCCCCCCTGAAAATATTGCTCAAAACCTGGAAGTCTGAGTAATGTCGAATATAAAAATATAAAACAAATATTTTCTGATGACATTGCTTAGCCAAAAATGTATTATATATTATGACACATTTTAAATTTTATACATACATTTGTGTTTATCAGACAAAAAAGCCAAAATATTCCACTTAATGTGCAATAATTTTGATGTGTAACAACAAACTAAAAGGCAAGGCACTCACAAGCCTTTGAGCATGACGATATATGGAAATACTATTTTTTTATGAGATGTTGTCTGTGAGGAAATTATTTGGAAATGTTTAACACTCAGTGAGTTGATATGCAATCAAGATAAAACAGTCCCAGTCCAGGAATTTATTTCATCGACAGTTCCGCATAGGATCCAAGGATCAGATTATTTTTTACGATAAGGAAATTTTGTGGTATGCACTGATATTTACAGACTCTGGGGTTAAAAAAAAAAAAAAAGATGCTATGGGTTATTTTTATTCATGAATAGACTCTATTGCCAGGTGTCAAGAAGGAACAATGAAGTTTTTATATTTGCATTTAGTACAATTTGTACCTTTTTCATCCAGAACGTGTCTGCAAGATAGTGGCTGTGTTTGTAAACAGCTATTTCTGACCTATGAAGTACATGTGAAATTTTAATAATGTGAATTGTTAAGTGTGTAAAAGCACGTTTTTTTCCCTAATTGGTAATATGGGAGACGTATCATTTTATTGCCATTGTATTTCTATTGGGGTTTTCTTACTTTCATGCGAATCATGTAGTCAGTCATGTGATCACAATCAATCAGATGTTCATGCTAGTTTACAGTCGTCGCTGTGCAAGCTGTCATGTAGATGGTGCCATTGGGCTTTGTCCTGGAAAACTTGCAGCACATCAGCCATTTCTAGTCTTAATTGATGATTTTGTAAGATTCTGTTTTACTATCTGTACTTTGACTTTACGTGTACACACAAGCTGATAACATGCTTCTCACTGATCATCACTGAGGAGCTTTTCCTTGGAAACAGCATTCAAACAAGCCTGGGGTTTGTTAAAGGCGCATGATGCAGCTTCAGAGGGCAGGGCGCACCACGTACGGCTGGGGAAGGCTCAAATCCCTCAGTTTCATAGCTTGACGCCAAAGCTGATAACCCCTTGGCTTTAATGTAACACCTGGATGTCTCTTGATTCTGAAGTTTTGATGTCAAGTGTACATAAAAACATGGACAATGAAGTGAAATGCCCTTGTCTTTGGGGGTGTGATGGGCTAAACGAGTCGTGCCACATTCGAGGCATTTCTAAGGTCTGTTGTTTGAGCATTCATTGGCGTTCATCAGGTTTTAGCACATCCTAACAAAGTGGGCTTCCCTCTTGTTTGATACTGCATGGTGCGCCTTTAAATCTGTCCACCTCTTCCATGTTCATTTATCTCTGTCCTGTTTGCTGATTTGATTAAAAACAATCTATAAGCTGATTTTGTACAAATTACATTTAAATCATTAAACTTTGATATCCTTGGAGTACAAATTTGTCTTTTCTCTGCATCGCGCTGCCTTTTTATTAGTGTTAAACACATGAAACAAGACAATGATCGAAAAAATTGCCACACAGGACTAAACAAGTGGGTTTCAATTCGCCCAGTGTTATCATTCAGCACTCCACCAGCAGCACATTACCCCTGCACCCACCCCCCCCCACACACACACACCCACACAGTAGCACACTTCCTTGGACACCTGTTTCTCCGGGTCTTTCAGCTCTTTGAGGAATTTGCATCTCAAATAGGGCAAATTCCCACAACACCGTCCAAAAGCGCCTCGCCCAGCCATTGGCCTTTGGTTTGTGAATGGAGTCCTCTGCATGTATACAGGCCTTCTTCTTCGACAGGCTGTGGCCTCAGCCCAAGAACATGACAGCCAGGAATAACCTCCTCTACATGCTAATTCACCCAACAAGCACTTTTTAAACTCCATTTTCTTCATTTTTCTACAAGTTAAGTTCCTTGGACATGACTGCACTACTGTTTTTTTTTTTTTTTTTTTTTTTTGGGTCGTGGTAGTCCCGCTGTTGTGTTGCACCGACTTACAGCTGAGATGTGCCTTTTTCTAATTTCATGCTGTCTCCATACTTCCTACCCTTTGTAAGAAGAGACATTTTAGGGCTGTATGGATATGCTTGGTGGTGAAGATGAAGCAAAGGATTTGAATTTATTACACTCGGAGGAAAATGATCCAGTCCTCCGCAAGAGACACACAGGATGGTGGAGGACAATCAGATTAGATGCATTATTCACAGCGTCCACATTTCACATTCCTGAGTTTTCCCATCACAATGGCTTTTCTATTTCCATGCAGGATTGTCTGCATCTCTTGTCTGAGGATGCCTGTCATTTAGATATTTTGTATTTCTGTGTCCTCTCATCATCTCTTTTCCGTAAACAATGTTGGCCAGTCTGCCCCCACCCCGCCCGTGCCCCACCCGGCCCACCCCGCCCACCCCCACCTGTCTCTCCCTCTGCTGCTCTGTGACATTCGTAAGACCCCGGCCTGGACTATAGACAGGGTGTAATGTGAAACTGGCTTTGCTGCTTATCTGGAGAGGAGGTGGAGAAGTGACCCAGACATGCCCCTGTAGCCAAGCATATCAGCACACACACACACACACACACACACACACACACTGAAGCCCTGGCTCCCAGTCAGATCAATATTGGCTGTACCAAGCGTGGGTTTTCTGCAGGAAAAACAACATCTTTGACTCATCCATTTTTAAAAATAACACATATTTTCATGCACCGCGGCGATTTATCCAGAGGGACGGGGGGCATACAGTGGATCATCTCATGGGACCATATGTGTGAAGCGTCTGGGAGATTATAGTCTGGTTTCATGAGCTGTAAAGCCCCTCTAAAGCTTTTTGGTAACAAGTGCTGAGGGTCTGCACACTTATCCCCTGACTCGGACCCCCGCTCCGTGTCCTCTGCCCAGCCGGGATTAAAAAGGGTCGGGGTCAAGGGCACGCAACAAAAAACACAATCAGGACTCGTCAGTAATGAGTTTTACTGTAACTGGCAAAGGGCACAGCAACACATGGCACTCTCAAGAATCTCTATGCGTATACATGATGTGTTTCCTTTTGTCTCATAAGGCTGCAGCACATGTATTTAAGGCTGAGAGTGCATAGACTCTCATTTTTGGGACTTTTCCATGTTTGCAGCAGAAAGCTTTGAAGAACAGTCGTAGTCTAGTCCAGCGGTCGACCTGCATGTGTGGGCCAGGAAGCTGTTTGAGAGTGGAAGGCGTCAGGGGTCAGACAGATGCTCTTTCAGTGCACAGTGGACAGGAAATGAGTGTGTCCCTCTGTGGATCTCTGCAGGATAACAGTAGCTTGACTCGCAGCCCAGATCGTCTCCGCTCCATCGGCTTTTTTGACACTAGGTTATGGTTTGCTATGGGAAAAGTATTGCGTACACCTGTTTGGTTCCACCAGGAGATCCCCTTGATCTTTAAAGCAGTCAATTTCAGTTTTTTATGAGTCACTCTAAGCCCAATTTAGAACCCTTTGTGCAAAGCAACTTCTGACCCCTATCTAAACCGCCGTTCCTGTGTGAGATCTTTGGGAAGGTCATCCTTGGCGTACGGCTGCCTCTCTTCAACCAAAACCACTGAATGGAAAAAGGCCAGTTCGTTAAAGTGACCCAGGCCCATCTCCTTATCATAAATTGTGATGATTGTGCAGTCCCTGTCCTCCTGGACCCCAGTGCCATTCTGTCTGACTGTCTCAGTCATGGGGTTTTCTCTCCTGGCTCAGTAATACAGTGTATAGTACCGGCTGTTTCTCTTCCTCCCTGGTCAGTTTGTCCCACAGGATCCCATCAGTCTCCATCCTGGACGGCCGTTCTCTTCTATGGTGTTGTGCTCCTTTGGGGCCAAATCATTCAGAATGAAAGCTTTCATTGCTAAGAAGGCGAGACACAGCTTTACCTCCTTCTAAAACCAAATGAGCGGTGCGACCGAAATTGCTCAAAAATGTTCTCCTCCTCTTTGACCCTCTCAGCTCAGTTAAATCAGTTAGACTAACTGGACGCAGGCGTTAAAGAAATTCTGCAGTATTTTCTTTATCAAAAGTCCTCTGGTTTGGGACATTCTGAATATACAAATGGACAGTGAAGACTTGGATCACGCTGCATGACATTTGAGAATCTGAAACAGACATTTTCATATCCTTTTAACCCTCTGGAGCATGACTTATGAAAGCCTGAGTCCAGATTTTTTTCTTCTGTGTTTTTACTCTTCTTAGGGCATGAATACTTTTGTGAGTCTCCATATTTCTTTAAGGATGCAGGACTGGTATTACCATGTCATGATACTAGTATTAATATGTTTTCAGCTACAAGAATTGACAGTCTCTGCATAAACCTCAATGGAGGGGAGCAGCAGAGAGCATTCTAACAGCTGATATGCAATTCCACCATAGAAACCAATGCATTTAGGAGAAAATGACTCTTAAACAGCTGTCCACTGTAGTGACCGCTGTGCGCCAGAGGGTTAAACTGCAGTACATTTTCTAAAAATGTGCAGGTCAATTTACATATTTAAGAAAATGTATAAAGATAAAATAAATAATAAATATAGAATCTTAGTATAGTGAAGTAACCAAACCAATTCTCTTTTTCTTTTACCTGTGTTTAGTTTATCGTACCGCTTGTCATTGTTTGTTTATAATCTAAGTGAGTTAAAAGGGAAGGCAAATATAAGCTATGGCTTCAGCCTACGCCTTTTCGGTCTAAGTATTGTATTTTCTTTTTTTCCTTGTAATGGTTATGGTGAAAAAAAAAAAATCCTGTATGATTTAAGACCGAAATAAACCTTTCATTCATTCATTCATTCATTCATTCATTCGTGTTTTTGTCTATTTGCATGTGCTCTCTTAAGCTGCAGTGTGTTGAGCTCTCAGGACTACCATAGGTCCACCTACAAAAAAACCACACGTGTTATGAAATACATACAGAGATTTGAGTATTATGATGCATTTTTCCACATGTGAATCAGCATGCAGGCCGTTGATGCATCCCAGTTTGACGGCTCAGAGGACTGACCCAGCTCAGCAGCTTTCTCAACAGTGCTCTGCTGTGCTGGACTGTTACTCCACCTGGCTGTGTTTTCTCTGTTGGCATGTTTTTCCTCAGGTTGCAGTGCATTGAGCTCTCCAGGCCGCCATTACTTAACTGCTCCGATAACATTTATTTGCATTGATCACGAAGATTATTGGGAAGGAAAAAGTCAAGCTGCGGTCAAATTACTCTTGGATCAATATGCACCTCCGTGTGTCATGTAACAGGACACTCGCGTAAATCAGATGCCCAAACAATTTCCTGATGAAGAGACTGGATTGTGTTTATGTTGTTTGAGGTCCAATGGGTTGATATGATCTACCTCCGCTCTGAGAGAGAGGCTGGATGTGCTCATGAGTGTGTTGTGTTGTCCTGTGGGTCATGACGAGCCGGGCTGCAGTTCAACAGGTTTGCATGACGCATGCCACCAGGCCTTGGAACAGTCCTCTGGCAGCGAGAGCGCTTCTTGTTTATCTGTTCACCGGGGAAGTTTGTTCACTAGGTGTTTATCTGTTGTGTGTGTTTTGCAGTAATCTGTATTGATCTGAAGTCACTTCCTGCCATTGTTGTGTCACATCCCCACTGTCTCCTCTCTTCCCGTCCATCTAGTCCCCTCTTTCCCTGGCAAGGAAACCGGGGGCTCAAAGAGGATACATGGGGGTGGGGAGGCCGAGGTTTGCATGTGTGCACTGATGTGTGTGTGTGTGTGTGTGAGAGAGAGAAGAGAAGAGCACTGCTGTGGCCCTGATAAACTTTGGTGGGACTTGTCCTGATACTGAGAGCAGCACACGCCCAGGCAGCTGCTGATCACACACACCAGATAGACAACTAAGGGCCAAAAGTCGTTTCCAAAGTCCCTCACACAGCAAATGAGTCAGACATTTCGCCAAAACAGATTTAACAATATTTGCACGATCACACAGAGGGTCGTATTCTGCAGCCTTGCATGTTTTTACGTGTGTGTTTGTTTGTGTGTGTGTGTGTAAGTGTGGGTGTAGGTGAGTGCAGACCGTGTGAGGGATGAATGTGTTAATACATACAGCAGAGAGTGACCTCATAGCCCGTTATAATTGAGACTAATGACAAAACCATATGGGCGTCAAGACCTTTGGTTTGAGGTTACAATAGCTTATTGTATTGCAGCTAGCGCTGTCATGCGTGTTACAGGGTGTGTGTGTGTGTGTGTGTCTGAATACGGAGGATTGTGAGTGTGTTTGAACTCGTGCGTGCATGTGTGTGTCTCAAGACCTTGAACTGAATTGAGGACTCGTGTTTCAAAAACGTTCTGAAGTCTGGACGGCCATAAAAATCTATAAAATGGTTCGTGTTACACGTGAAGGATAAAAGCTCCAAAAGCGACTAAATCCAAGCGTATACTGAGAGTGTTCCACACAGCGCCGAGCCTGCTGCCCGTACTGCGGCCCTGTCACCGCTTCACACGGCCTCTGTGAATAAAGCGGGCAGTGAGTCCCGGACAGGAGCACGGCACGGGAAGATCCTGGCCTGCTGGCGGCTGAGCGCAGGAAGAGGAAAGTGTGGCCGCTGGTTTTATTGCAGCTCTCTGCTGTTTGGACAGCAGGGTGGCAGCGCTCCTCTAGACCTTATCTCCAGGCCTCACAAATAGCTTCGACCAACACATTTGAACATTATTTTTAACCTTTATCTTTCCCGGGGAGGTTTGCTGATCAGGCATGCATCCTCCTTTTCAGCCCCCTCTGACCAAAGTCTACATGTGTACAATAAAGTGCACCATTCCCACATGCTCATGCTCTCAGAGTGCAGCGTGCAGGCGGCTTCAGCTGGAGATAAGAGGCAGACAGTGGATTGGAGCAACATACCAGCAGATAGCTGTTCTGAGCTGGATACAAATCACATGAACTGAGCCCTGAGCATTGTGCCACATGGACATAAAATGCAAGATTGTGCAGACAACATGAGGCAATAATAAATAGCACAGACATATATTACTATTATAATCAGCTCCATGAATCATGCAAACAGTGGAATAAGCCCCGCTAGGGATCAGGAGTTGAAAACTAGGGCTATCTTTAATCTCCACATGCAGAGCATCCGTCTTATGTTGCTGTCATGATGTCGATCTGCATAAACTGATAAATAAATAAAGTGATCACCAAGGCAACAAGATGAAGATGGCTCCATTGGCATTTTTCAAAAGAAAGTGGAGCATCCATATGGTCATTCCATCCAGCTTACAGAAATCCTACTGGACTGCCACTCTCAGACGTGAAACATTACACACCTCTAGAAAAGATAACCTCTTCACTAAGGAAGAAAATAAAAGTTTTCTATAAAATATGGCAACGTTTCATCCGTTACATGGAGAATCGCCCATCTCACGTGACTGACTGGCCATCAGCGAGCTCTCTCTAATCCCACCTCACGAGCTCTGAAGACCATCCTGTTATGTTGGGATTAAAGCTAATCTATATCTCTCTCCCGTTTGTAGTTAAAAATTTTATTTGAATTGCTGCGCTTTAATTTATTTTATCGTTAATGTATTTTTGAGACATCTGTAAAGTACCGTAAGTGTTTCTGTGTTGTCAGTGTGTAGTTGTGTGGTTCGCACACACTCTTTTTATATCTGGTCTTTGGTTGAATGCACATTCACACATCAACCCTCACTGTCACACATACCTCATGGAAAGTACTGGTCCCTATCCTGTGTCAGACAGGAAGTGAACACTCACCACAAACACTTAGAAAAGTCTTTGTCAATGCAAACAATCCACAGATGGACACTTGTAATGAGCTGCAGCAGCGGTAGCCGGTTTTGGGTTTTTTTCTCTTGACAGTCACTGAAACTGTCTTTGTTCCCTCCGATCTAAACTCTTTGCTGTCCTGCACGAGAGACAAGGAGGCGCCCGCCTTTGTTGTGACGGTTATATTTTCACTGGTGACCATGAGAGAAACTCTGAGCTATTAACAGCTTCTTGTAAAAAAAAAAAAGGGATTTCCCCCCCTTGTCTGTCCACTTATATTTGATAAATATTTCTATCCAGCAGCTCTTGGTTCAGAGGACAACAGCAGGGTGAAAGACGGCAGATTTATGTCAACACGGCGGCCTGGCAGGACCGACCCCCAGAGGTTGGACACCCGTCAGCTCTGGGATAGCTGCTGCTGCTCTGCTTGTTTGAAGGACTGAGGTCAGGTCAGGAGGTCCGTGAGGTCATGAAAACACCTTGTGACCCCCCGCTCATGTGTTGAAGGTGCGCTGTTATCACAGATCCACATTTGACAAGGGGGACTGCACAGTGGCAGCTTCCTGACTTCAGTCCATAGGAAGGGTGTGGGGGTAAGACGCATGGCCTGCAGGGCGGCTAACCTCCAGGCCCGAGCATTTGTGAGCCTGTTGTTTTTGTATTGGGACACTGTGTGTGTGTGTGTGTGTGTGTGTGTAAAATGCACTTAAAATAAAAATAAACTGAACTGTCACATCGTACAGAACTGGAATGCTGTAAAAGGCGACATTTTGATATTTATTTATTCTCCAAAACTGACTTACATTAAAGAAAGAAAAAAAAAAGTCTAAGGTGTAAAAGAGACTCATGGAGCTGGCAGCAGCTCATGACATATTCACAGTCACCTGTGTCATGGAACGTTTCATCTTCATTATGTATAAGCCTTAATGTCGTGAGATACCCTCTCTGAAAAAACACTGCAAAAACTCAAAATCTTACCAAGATTATTTGTCTTATTTCAAGTCAAAAATGTCTTATTCCTCGTCAAAATATCTCATCACACTTAAAATGAGAATGATCACCTCAGAAGTAACCGTATTGTCTCTTGTTTCAAGTGAAAATTTGCTTGAAACAAGGGAAAGTTTGCTTGTTTCATTGGCAAAATTTGTTTCTTGTTTCTAGCTAATTTTCGCTTATTTCAAGTGATTTTTCACTTTTTCCACTGGCAAATTTTGCCAATGAAACAAGCAAATTTTCACTTGTTTCAAGTGAATTTTCACTTGAATTTTCACTTGAAACAAGTGAAAATTGTCTAAAAACAAGTTACTTCTGAGGTGATCATGTCTTATTTTAAGTGTAATGAAATATTTTGACTAGTAATAAGACATTTTTGACTTGAAATAAGACAAATAATCTTGGTAAGATTTTGCGTTTTTGCAGTGAAGCTGAAAAAAGTCCCATATCAGTTGTTTCTCTGTTGTTCAAAACAGAAGCAGTGGTCACAACAACAACAACAACAGTGGGCAGCTAAAAGAGGAGCCATCGCCAAAACCAAACTGCCTTTTCTGTATCAGTGTCTTGTGCTGACTCCTCACCTCCACCACCTTGGGGCTCTATTTTAATGGTGTAAATGTACAGCATGGTGTAGGTGCATTCATGGTGTGTTCAAGTCCACTTCTGCTATTTTAAGGGCAGAGAAGGCCTGGTTGCTCTAGGCGCCTGGCTCAAAATGGTTGTACTGTCTCTTCATGAAACATGCCTGTGTTATGCATACAGTAAACCAATCAGAATGCCATATTCCATCCCCTGTAACAGCCAGGTGTGTCCCACCTTGGTGGGTTGCTGTTATAATGGAGGATTTTCCAGGTAAGAAGGAAGGCTTCTCTGCAGAGGAGATGTGACTCCATCTGAGCTCCATGAGCCCCCTGTGTGTGGGACAAGCAGAGCGGACGCTCGCCGGCGCCCCCTATGTAGGCCACCATTACTATATCCTGATAATGAGCTTCAGATAACAGAGAAACCTGCAGCACTGACCTCAGAGCTGCTGTTTGTTGCTCAGTCACTTTCAACTGCCTCAAGCCCGTGGAGCTCAGATGGACACAGGAGACTTTGCTGTTTCCAAAGCGCCGGACAGGAAAATTACAAATGTCGATTGGAAACTAGCAAAAACAGATGAGTGGTGCTTGGCTCAGCTCTGCACTGGGTGTCAGACAGAGCCCTCTGACTGCCTGATAAGGCCCGTTTCGAACTTCGGGGTAATTTTACCAGGCCGGGGCCGTTGTGGCGTGTCTCCACCGCCGGAACTACCCTGAAGGAGAGAGTTCCTGAACTTTTACAGGGGCTAAAAAACGGCCCTGCCTCAGGGTAGGGACTCTGAGCGGCCCCGAAAAACTCCTGGGTTTATTCACAGCGCGATGTGATGTCAACAGAAAGCAACAGGAACTGCTACAGGAACCTTCCTCCTCGGCCCTCTCAGTGGAGACACGGCAGGTGAGAGGGCCGAGCGAGAGGACGTTCCTGTAGCAGCTCCTGCCAGGAACCTTTTGGTGGAAACAGGCCTGTAGTGTTGTGCTCCTTCTGCAGAAGCCTCCTGCAATAAGGCAGTTTCAGAGCCTCACCAGCGTGCTTTCTTAAACAACAACTTTTCCATCACAGCCGAAACATCAGATGTTCCAGTTATGATGCGGGCCTCCAAGAGTTATAATTATGATATTTTCAACACTAAAGTACAACTCAGCACAAAGTGGAGTAAAACTATGCCTAGAGATAGATAAATACATAGATAGATGGATAGATACTCTGAAAACATAACCAAGTGGTTTACATTGTCTCCCCTGTCAGGCAGTAAACTGCTGCAAATTGCAGGTTGAAGCTGCATTAGTCTATTTTAAGTGGAACACCGGGCTCCTGAGAGGTGTAAACTTCCCCCGGCTTTGTGGCCTTAGTGGTTAACAAGTGGGTGTCAATCATCTGAAGGTCTCTGCTGACAGGAGAGAGGCTGGCGCAGAGGAGCATGCCCTAACGACACCCAAATGTTCTCGCTCTCCTGCGGGGCTGGAGGTGTTACCTGTGATCGCAGCAACATCAGCCAAACAGCACATCAGCCTGCTGCCTGGACCCGGGAGCCAGCCGCTGATCGCTCAGTATATTTGCTGGAGGCTCTGCTTATCATGTGGCCTCTCAGACGTGTGACGTGAAGCCTCACTGACCTGCCCTGCTTCGATGGCGGGGAGATCGCAAATCAAGCCGTGCAGAGCCAGCTGTCACAGTGCAGGGGGGCCAGTGCATGTGGTCTCTCGACAGCTTAACACACACATCAAACAACTGTCAGTCTCCCCTTTTATATGGACACACACATACTCAGCCCCCCCCCCCCCCCCCCCCCCCCCCCCCCCCCCCCCCCCCAATGTAACTAGAACACACACCTCATGCTCTTTTGGCAGATAGCACAGAAAGCAGGCTCATAAACAGGCCAACACTCAAGGTCACGATGAAGGATCAAAGCGAGTTTCTGCAGCTCGGCAGACAGATAAAGCTGCTTTGTCTGCCTCTGAAGCATATGTGTGTGTGTGTGTGTGTGTGTGTGTCTATGTCTTTGTATACATTTGTGGTCCCAGCACTCATCCCACTTCATGTCCCCCGGATAGACTTTGTGCTGCTTGATGACGGATGCTGGCTGAATGAGGGCCGTGCACGAGGAGTGAGGTGCCTTGGTGTGGTGAGAGCGCCAAACATGAGTGGCATCCCGGTGTCCTCATGGTGTGTGGTTTACAGCGCAGGGCCTCAGAGGAGGGTAAACAGCACATGGCACCAGCAAAAACAATCAATTTGGAACACAGGTGGGCAATTAGGGGGGGGGGGGGAAACCTTAACTGGCTGTTGTGGAAACAGAGGCGCTGGTATGCTGCGCTGAAAGACGGCACATCTTCAAGGGGAAAACGGCAGGGTTCAATCTGTCCTACTGGAACCCGTCACTCCTCGAGACACAAAGTTGGACGAGCTCAGAGAAAAAGTTAATCCACTGTCATTCTTCAAAGATGAAAGCATCCAGTCAGATGCACAAAAATCCCTTTTTTTTTTTTTTTCCATGGCATCTGTCATAAGCAGTTAACCACTAACTGATGAGGAGAAACCATATGTTTGTTATCCCTGCTTGCAGCTTTGCAAAAGTCTCCTGTCTGCTGTTTAAGGGCTGATTGAGGTAATAGAGGAGTGAGTGGGTGGATTCTACTGTGGCGTATTATTGCCATCATAGGAAGAAAAAAAACAAAAAAAACACAGAGCTGGTGGAGGGAGGCTGCGATAGACCGGCGACCTGTGACCGGGCTGGGATAGGCTCCAGCACCCCTGCCACCCTGACCAGGATAAGCGGTTGGGAAAATGAATGAATGAATGAATGAATGGTGGAGGGAGGGGGGTAATATTCCAAGAAAAAAACTCAGAATATCCAAGACTAAAGTGCTTAATTTACGAGAAAAAAACTCACAAATTGATGAGAAAAAACTTCAATAATTCTGTAATTATAAAATCACACATTTACAAGAAAAAAAAGGCTAAAATGCTTTTTCTTATACTTATCGAACTGCTCTTATTCTTACAAAAGCAACCACATGGCTTCACCTTGCAGCAATGTCTCTTCAAAGTCACGATGCTTATGATAATACTGTGATTCTGTGCTAAAATGACCAGGATTTCCTTTTTACTTAATCTGATAGAAAAAAAAACTTTTTTTTTCTCATAAATTTGTGACTTTATAATCTCAGAAATTTGGGGGGTTTTCTCATAAAGTTGTGACTTTTTTCATCACAAATTCACCACTTTAATCTCAGAGAATATCAAAGTTTTTTTCTCATAAATTTACAAATTTAATTTAATTTAATTTACAAATGGAAATTCTGAGTATACTGCAAAAACGCAAAATCTTACCAAGATTATTTGTCTTATTTCTAGTCAAAATATCTCATTACACTTAAAATAAGACATGATCAGCTCAGAAGTAACTTGTTTTTAGGCAATTTTCACTTGTTTCAAAATTTGCTTGTTTCATTGGCAAAATTTGCCAGTGGAAAAAGTGAAAATTTACTTGAAATAAGTGAAAATTAGCTAGAAACAAGAAACAAATTTTGCCAATGAAACAAGCAAATTTTCACTTGTTTCAAGCAAATTTTCACTTGAAACAAGAATTTTGACTTGAAATAAGACAAATAATCTTGGTAAGATTTTGAGTTTTTGCAGTGTATTTTTCTGAGAAAATTACTCTGTAGTTTTTTTTTTTTTCTCCCTACAGTGGCCCTAATCTGCCGTCATAGATTCGGTTTGCTCATGAGGCCTGATGTTTTATTTAGCTGTAGATTCACAGTCCTGTTAAAAACAAACCCCAGTCCCACAAGAATACAGATAGGAAGCTTGCTTTGATTCAACTCACTCCGCTGCTTTCCTGTTCTGCCAAAATGTCCTGCAAGCGAGCCGGATGGACAAAGCCGGACGGACAAAGGGCTAGACGGACAATTAGGGGGAGCGAGAGAGGACAGGGGCCGGGTGGAGACGGAGGCAAACACAATCACACCAATTTAGTTACCAGATACCACAAACTTGCATCACGATAACTGGCAAAAACAAACAGGTCTCTGAGGGTAAATGACGCTGGTGAAGGTGGGAATTGGCCCCCCCCCTCCTCCGATAATCAGAGAAGTGAGATGAGAGGAGTGAAGGGGAGGTGCATGAGTGGGTGGTGGGGGGGTCAGTGGAGGAAAAGATTGTTGAGAGACACAGTAGTTGTGTCTGAGGCGGTCGGAGGCTTGGCGCCGCTGCAGCCCGCTCTGCAGAGTGAGCTGCCCCACCTGGGCCGCTGCACACCTCCACCCTCAGAGACACACACAGCACACCAGAACCAGACAAGGTGCTCTCTCTGTCCTGCGCTTAAAGTCAAGAGAACGCAGGCTTTAGATTTGCTCTAGTCTTTTAAAGAGACAGACGTTTGGGCCTGTGCTGCTCCAGCCTGCTCTTTTCTGTCAAGAGCCGAGTTCAGGACCCAGCTGCTGAGCATGCAGAGCAGCCAGCTCAGAGACAGACGGATGAAACACCCGTCACGGCAGCACGTCCGCCTTAGCTTAGCTCCTCTTTAGCCTTAAACGCAGCTTCCCCTTTAAAGCTGATTGGAACATTTTCATGGTCTCATGACGTCTTCTCAGCAGCTACATCTCACATCTTTTATTTTATTGCTGCATGTGTTTAACTGTTATTAAAACTAATACGACTCATAGTGTAACTCTGCTTTTGATGGATAGTTGGTCTTTTTATTGTTCATCTAACTGGCTTATATTACAATTTGATTTCGTAATTTGAAAACCATTTTGAAAAGTGTTTGATATAAGCACCAAGGATCATGCTGATGATACACTAGACCTTTTCAAAGAACTAAACCCAATCAAAAACTGAATTCATGTCATCAGCAACATCTGTGTTTACCTGCTGTGACAAAGATCTATTATACTGATGATAATAGTGATTATTATTAGTAGTATTAGTAGTAATGGTATTATTAGTATTAGTATTATCTAAACACATTAATACAGAATAAAACTAAATCTGACTTGACTGACCTTAAATGACATTTTAATATTGGAAATTTGTCTTTCAAAACTTGTGATGGAAGGGAAATGGCTGTTGAATATCTCGCAAGACATTTCTATAGGCATGTTTGTTTTCATTCTATAATTTACAAGAGGAAAAGGAATAGTGTCAAGCTCTTCAAGCTGCGGTTGCTAAACAGCAACACCTATGGGTTCCCCCTTTAGATATTCAGCCAGCACAGTTTCCTGCCCTTTTGCCAGTGAGCAGCTCTCCTTTCTGGAGGGGAAATCTGGCTGAATAAAGGGCTGGAAGTCATCCTTTCATGCTTATTGCTTGTGCTGATGGGACATGATTATTTGACCTTTGTCAGAGCCCAACTGTAATGTTGCTGTGTTCAAAACATGTGGTGTTTGTTGCTAATTATCACCAATCGGATGGGCTGTTTCAGGAAGCAATGCTGTGTCTTATTCTTCACTCAAGTGATTTACATTATTGGTGCAAATTAGAAGCAACATGTGCTTTATTTTTGGGAATGTTTGGTTTAGTTCATTTCAATTACAGTTCATGGCATGTCAGTGCAGTTCATAGAAATAATGTTCTGTGCAGGTTTAATGCATTTCCTGTGCATCCTAATTCATGGTTGAGTTATATTTCTAAAAGCTAAGCTATTTAATTCAGTTGTGGTTAAATATGTTCATGACTGCTAGTGTATAAATGTTTAGCTGCTTAATTAATTGCATTGTCAGTTCATATTCATATAATTCATTATTCAATTCATTTATTATTTGATTTAAAAAAAAAAAGTTAAAATATTTACAGTTAAAAACACATTGTAACCAATCATTCCATTCTGTGTACATGTAATTTCATTACAGTTCTGCAGAATAAAAAGAAGGAAAGCAAAAACAATTCAGGACAAAACAAGACGTTGCCTTCAAACTGAAAACTTGTCTCCAACTGGCCTTATTTCAAATCACACCTCCTGATGTCATCTGTCTGCCGAGTTTTGCAAAAGGTGGCTTACGCACTGCGAGGGCAGAACAAATAGGCTTTGTATGCACAGCTCATAACCTTAAGACATCTTTATTTTGTGGCTGTGTGCATGTTTGAACATGTACAGCCAAGAAAAAAAACAGACATTGAAATGTAAATAGTGTAGCCTATTTACATTTCAGCACTGTGCTCCAGTGCCAGAACGACCCTGAATTGATGTTCTAATTGTCTACTTCATGCAGTACGACATGCCCGGGCTTGACTTGGAGTTATACTGTCAAAACACGTTTAATTAACTTTTATTCTTTGAAATGATCATTTGTAGCAATATCGTGTTTGGCAAAGAAGAAAAAAAAAAATGCCTGAAAGACTGACACTGAGTTCTGTTTTTGTCAGAGGATTACTTGCTGTAGTCAATAAAAATGAGTTATTGTTGGCATTTCAACTTATTTCAATTTATTCATTCATTCATTTTTTTAATTTGTTCCTTTCATGAAAATGCACAATAATGCAATATGAAATTAGTACAAAAAAAATCCACAACACATATTTCAAATTGATGCTTTTCATGATTAGAAAGGAGCAGGGAGAAGAATATAATTCTTATGTATAGGAATCTTGGATGGTCCATCATCTCCAACTTAAAACAAAAATAACCCATTAAGTAAAAATGTACAACCTCAAAACAAATAAAGATGAACATCCAGTTAAATTTCAGATGCATATTTCCTAATTTGTCTCTCTTTATACATTTTTTTTTTATTTTATTTATTTATTTTTTTTTTTTACCTTTTTTTTTTTTTTTTTTTACTTTTTTTTATCTGTACATCTGTACAACCCTTTAAGTCATTCTGTTATCACTCTGGCTTTTTATAAAAATTTTCTTCACCCTGCAGTCAGATACATATCAAATGAATGGAGAGAATGGTGGGTGTGTGTGCAGTGAATGAGCAGAGAGGAGGAGGGGTGAGGGAGGGGGAAGGGGGGGGCATCCTGGGAGGGTACATAGAGGGGTGGGATATAAAGGGCAGACAGTTTTCCCATCCAGCAGCAGACTTCAGAGTGCTCTCGCCCACTTTGGAGGTATCTGTATTCAAGAGTTTTTTTTTTTCTTTCAAAAGGGATAAGCAGACCAGAGAGAATGGAGATGGAGCTGCCAACCGAGAACCCTTATGAGTACTACGACTACGAGGAGACAGAGAACTCGACCATGTGTGACTATTCGGAGTGGGAGCCTTCGTACTCTGTCATCCCGGTGCTCTACATGCTCATTTTCATCCTGGGCCTCTCTGGAAACGGGGTGGTCATCTTCACCGTGTGGCGGGCCCAGGGCAAGCGACGGGCCGCCGACGTCTACATAGGCAACCTGGCCCTGGCCGACCTCACCTTCGTGGTCACCCTGCCTCTGTGGGCCGTGTACACCGCCCTGGGCTACCACTGGCCCTTCGGAGTGGCCCTCTGCAAGATCAGCAGCTACGTCGTCCTGCTCAACATGTACGCCAGCGTCTTCTGCCTCACCTGCATGAGCTTCGACCGCTACCTGGCCATCGTCCACTCTCTGTCCAGCAACCAGCTCCGCACCCGTGGCCACATGAGGGCCTCCCTGACGGCGATCTGGCTGCTGTCCGGGCTCCTGGCCGCCCCGACTCTCATCTTCCGCACCACCAAGTACGATCTAACGAGCAACCGCACCTCCTGCGGCATGGACTTCAGCCTGGTGGTGTCCGACAAGGAGCAGGAGAACCTGTGGGTGGCCGGCCTCAGCATCTCCTCCTCAGCCCTGGGCTTTCTGCTGCCTTTTTTAGCCATGATGGTGTGCTACGGTTTCATCGGCTGCACAGTCACCCGCCACTTCAACAGCCTGCGCAAGGAGGACCAACGCAAGCGGAGGTTGCTGAAGATCATCACCACGCTGGTGGTGGTGTTCGCGGCCTGCTGGACGCCCTTCCACGTGCTGAAGAGCGCCGACGCCCTGTCCTACCTGAACCTGGCCCCCGGCACCTGCGCCTTCCTGCGCTTCCTCCTGCTGGCTCACCCGTACGCCACCTGCCTGGCCTACGTCAACAGCTGCCTCAACCCGTTCCTGTACGCCTTCTTCGACCTGCGCTTTCGGTCCCAGTGCCTGTGCCTGCTCAACCTGAAGAAATCGCTGCACGCGAGCCCCGCCAGCTCCCTGTCCTCCCAGAAGACAGAGGCCCAGTCTCTGGCCACGAAGGTGTGACCGCAGGGCCAGAGGCATGCCGGGGAGGAGGCGATCCTGTTTTGTCTTCACCTGAGTGATGCAGGTAAATCAAAACATTCAGCAGCGTACGGTCACATAGTCACTTCTGCTTCCCTCTGACTGTGCGGACTGAAATGTGTGAGCACATCGAGTCCCCCGTGTGACCGAACAAACCAGCCAGGTTTGTGTTGTTTGGGTCCAACCACAGCCTTGAACCCCAACCTCATGTTCAGCGATAGGGACGTGTGGCACAACGCTGATCAACTTCAAACAAGGGACCAAGATGCAGGAAGACATCCAGCAGACATTTTGTTTTTGGAAAAAAGTGGAATGTATGTTCGAAGGAGCACGTGTCTCTCTTGGCCTCCTGTGGACTTTAGGCAACGTTTTGGAGCTTTGAACTCTGAAGCTCACCATTCAAGTGATGGCGAAGAGCATTTCCCCATGCTGTTCTTGTTCTCATTTGTAAGCACTTGAGGTGTGATGTCCAGTAGACTTCCTGCTCCCTGACTCAATTTGTATTATCTGCACCACAACCAACAATGTGATGTGTGTGTGTGTGTGTGTGTGTGTGTGTGTGTGGGTGGGTGGGAAGGGTGTGCTAGCCGGCAAGAGGTGTTGAGTCTGATAATAGTGTTGTAAGGAGAGACGGGGGCATGGTGGAAGGGGGTGGGGGTCCCAGACAGACAGACAGACAGATGGCAGCTGACAAATGTTTTCAGGCCCCAATTAAATGGTGACTGCTTTGACAGTCTGCTAGAGTGTGTGTGTGTTCACGCCTGTGTATGTGTGTGTGTGTGGATGTGAAGGGATGAGTTTGTGTGTGCTTGCTGAGTGACATGAATTTGTCGACAAATACGCGAAAGCATATTGTGAATACGCATTATTTTGTGATGTTTATGATTTGTAATAAAAAGGTGCCTTGTACCAAAATCGTCCTCCCTGCTCTCTCTCTCTCTGTTGCTTGCGACAGCTTGCAAAGTCTCGTTGGAATGTCTTTTCTCGAATTCTCTGAATGTGCTTCTTCCTGTTAGTACACCGCTGAGGGGGGGCAGCCTCCCTCCCATTGTGTTTCATGGGGCCCAAATCAAAGCAAATGTCTGCAGGAAATGCATGTTTGACTCCTATTTCCCTCTTCCAGCGAGTTTGTGTTTGGCCTCTTACAATTCCCTCGCACATGATCACCAAATACAAAAGGTTCTAAATTAGATAAAGGACATTTGTCTTGTCCCGTTGAACATATTTTTTCCTTTATAAGTTGTGTTAAATGAATACAAGTGCAAAAATGCATCTAAAATGTGTCATTTTAATTCCAAGTGATTAGTTACTGTGTTATCTCTACCCCCAAACTGCTCTCTGTGCTCAGTTTAATCCATTAAGTATTGCCAAACGTCTTGGGCAAACAAACACCATACGTAGAGCAAGTTGGTGAGCTTTACATTACAATCCAATGATGCACTTTTGGCTGTAATGAGCTTTTTACAGGACATAATCAGGAACAGCAGGGAGACAGAGGGATTGGCCTCTTAATCCTGGGTTATTCATTTCTGCTAGGGTTAGACCACTTGTTCCCGTAAACACCGTGGAGCAGCGGAGCAGTGATGGCTTAGTCTGAAAGAATTACACTTACACGACATCTAACGTGGCTTTGGGGATAATTCTGACCTGTTTGTCTCCAAACGTCAAAGCAGAACACCCCCTTGGTGGAAAACCTCACCCCTGCCTCTTCAACGGGGTGATATCCTTTTACTGTTAAAACTCCTTGTCATGGAAGGTTAAGGAATCTAACAGCTGCAGGCACATTCATTCGGCCTCCTTCATCACCAACTCAGCCCCATAATCTCATCAGGGTCAAGACATGCAAACACAGTTTTTGTAAAACGCATATCTGAATTTTCTCCCAAAAAAAAATGTTTGTCCAATATTGGTTCATTTCACACTGCAAAAACTCAAAATCTTACCAAGATTATTTGTCTTATTTCAAGTCAAAAATGTCTTATTCCTAGTCAAAATATCTCATTACACTTAAAATAAGACATGATCACCTCAGAAGTAACTTGTTTTTAGACAATTGTCTCTTGTTTCAAGTGAAAATTTGCTTGTTTCATTGGCAAAATTTGTTTCTTGTTTCTAGCTAATTTTCACTTATTTCAAGTGAATTTTCACTTTTTCCACTGGCAAATTTTGCCAATGAAACAAGCAAATTTTCACTTGAAACAAGTGAATTTTCACTTGAAACAAGTGAAAACTGTCTAAAAACAATTTACTTCTGAGGTGATCATGTCTTATTTTAAGTGTAATGAGATATTTTGACTAGAAATAAGACATTTTTGACTTGAAATAAGACAAATAATCTTGGTAAGATTTTTCCGTTTTTGCAGTGCAGACAGGAAATTTCATGAAAGCCAGGTTGTTTCTGTATCTGTAGATGACCTGTCTTTACAGTCACAGTCCTCCTAAAATTACACTTCAAACTGGTCCCAGCAGCAAGTGAAACGGTGTGGCAGAACTGATGCACATTTAGGAATAAAATGTTTCAATGGTCAAATCGCATTCGCAGTACATTTGCAAAATTTGTGCAGTGGTACTTAAATTAACACAACTCTTCTCACACTGGTGGACTCCTCACTTCATCCTCCACCTGTCAGCATCAGAATCAAAGACCACTGTGAAACACAATCTGCACAGATTATATTCACGGTTTTTCAAGTTTTATGAAAGTCATGTGATCACGTTACAAGCCTTTCTCAGTATGAACCTTGCGTGTGCCGAGGAGAGCTATTTCACTAAGCTAAAAAGAAAGTGTTAGATTTATGAGAGAAATATGACTTACCCCCCTTTGATCCACTGTGCTGGTTGTTTGCCTGGGATGACTGTTCAGAAATGATTATGCAAATGTTTTCATTCCTCTGTAATAACAGAGTGTGAAAATGAAGTGTGTCTATCCACAGAGGCAGCCTCACCATGGGGAATCCCCGGGGAACAAACCGCCTCATTTTCCTTGTCTAAGACACGACAAACAGCAGAGCAGCTATCTAGACAGATCACAGGCAGATGTAATTAAGCTTTTAGTGTTTGTTGCAATCAGATGGTAAAATGATGCATATTAATAATTATGTTGCTCATGGGGTGCACATCCTGTCATATTGTGTAGGTAAAGTCTGCATTCATATTTGCGTCTTTAACCAGCTCTGCAGCAAGAAGACCACAGCAGCTCCGTCTGGGTAAAGACAGGCGTCATTGTTGTCTAAAAACACTGCTGGTAAAAAAATGTACTGGACCGTAAAATAACAGGACACATACACAACACATATTCATCCTACTAATTAAGCCTCAGTGCCCTTTTGTTGACCCCGAGCAACCCAGCCGCCACAATAAAATGTTGCCATTTTATGATTCTGCAAACCAACACATACTTTGAAATGTCAGCGTTTTTGAGTCAAAAATATGTTACATATCGTCATTAAGACGTACAGTCAATCTGGTGGAGCCTGCATCACTGTCATAGCTACTTTAGCCACTTTGATTTGCTTCATTAGCTTCATTAGCCACCAAAACTACCTGCTTAAGGTTAGGGAAATGCTCATCATCATCGTTAAGGTTTGGAAAATGTCATGATTAATGTTACAAAACTTTAGCTGACATTTGCTAATAATGGCTAACTAACCTTAAACAAACGCAGCTCTTGCTTGACATGGCACTCGAGCCGGTCTGGAAAAGTCCTGCTGACTGTAACATCCACCACTACATCTTCCTCCTAACCTGCTATTTATCACTCATGATATGATACTTGAAAACATAACATTTCAGTGTATCCTTGGTTTGCAAAAACATAAAATGCAAACATTTTATCTGGCAAGTGCCGCCCTACAACACAACACCTATATAGTTCTGTTAGACATTCTTTGCAAATGATTTCAGACCAACTAAATCTGTTTCAGTTTGAATAAAATGCAGCCTAGGAGAAACACAGACTGAATATGTTAATGTGAGCAAGTCTTAACTAGACTTGAGTGTCCCAGCTGTTCATGAAGAAACCGGCTGAGATTGGGCAGACCGATACCAAAACTGGACCCCTATCTGTCTTTGGAGATAATCCTCCACAAATACTTTGCAAACTCTGCACAAAGAATGCATAACGGTTATTTTCTTTTCTTTGCTAGACTGGATATGTGCCTTATTCACATGATAATGTATATCAATATGGATGAAAGGCCAAGGTGATTAGGAACTGGCAGAGGTTTCTATAGGTGTGGAGCCCACCTTAACTCCCACCCTCATATGCATATCAATGAGTGGCAAATAGCACTTGCCATTGCATTGTTTCAAAACAGGCATGCGGCCAGGCCTGTGTGAGAAGCACATGTCTAGCAATCATAAATCAGAACCCAATAAACCAGGTCGTGCTGAAAATAGGCACAGGAAGCGTGAGCACGTTTCTGCTCCGTCTAAACAATGAGGGCAGGGCAACACAGGCTGCAGACCGGACTTGGAACCAGGTCTGGCAAGACTGCGGTAGGATGGGGAGGTGACCCCTGGAGCGTCTTGGAGGACCCTCGGCTTCCTGCTGCCAGCCGTGCAGCACTCCTCCCTGCACCCTCCCTGGGGAGCGACAGACCTCATGGACAGGATAGAGTCAGCAGGCCCTGCAGGAAAGTCAAGAGGGAGGCCGGCAAGGTAGGGGTTCCTGTCCGGGGATATCCTGTCTTTCAGAGGCATCTTTCTGCTTCAGCCCTCCCTGCAAGAGATGCAGTCTGCCTGACCTCACAGGAGACAAGGGTGCCTGCTGAAGCCACTTTTGTGCATTGATTATGTAAGGAATTACTCCCACAGATGTAAAAAGTAATCTTGCCTGCGAAGGTGTGACATAGAATATCTATACTGTAATAAATAAGAAAATATAACTCAAAACCTAAGACACCTGAGAATCTGCTGTATGCATGTGACACAAACACCTGAGGTGACAAATTAGACCTCTTTTTCTCTCTTTTTAAATGGCAGACATTTCAAAGGCACTCACACAAGAGGGGTATCGTTAGTGGAGACACGTCGTTTCCGACGGCAAAGGGAGTGGAAGTGCCCGTGCTCTGGATGACTCCGGATCTTCGGTTATGTGAGTCTCTGAGCAGATCATCCTCTTCACCGGAGACAAAGTGCCCCTTCATTCCCTCCTCTATCCTCTCCATTGTGCTCTTGGAACAGAACACCATTCCCTCCCCAAGGCTCATCGCGAACCTAAATGGACGCCCTGTCATCCGACCCAAGACCGAGCCAGTTCAGAGGCTCAGCTGCACTTATTTAAACATCACAGGTAAAGATCGCCGCGCAAATGAGCATGCAATCGAGCAAGCACTCAGGGACGTACAACATCCAGGGCTGCAATGCAAAGTACTTTATTTATTCAATCAATAACCGAGGTGCAGATCACAAATTTATTTCGAGGGCCCACAGTGTCGCCGCGGGTCAGCAACACTAAGCTGCACTGGATAATTTAACGTTTAGCAGACTGGGGGATTTCTTAGTGGCACTATCACCATGGCCTAGCAATTTGCTTTGCAACTGGGCTGTTATTGTTGCTGCAGATTTAGCCAGCCCCTGTAACAACAGGCTGCTGCCACACTAACCTCTCTCTCTCTCTCTCCCTCTCTCTCTCTATTATGCAATTGCCAAGCACAAGACTGAAACTGGACTTTCGAACTGTTAGACTCTAGCTTTTCTTATTTGGCAAGAGGGAACTTGGGGGGGGGTTTAGATGCTCTGGCTTTATAAGAATGCAGTATGCAAAGTGGTGGTGGTGTGTGTGTGTGTGTGTGTGTGGGGGGGGGGGGGGGGGGGGGGGGGTTGCAGATCCTTCGCTGTTTTGGTTATTTATTTACAATATGTTAGTGTGTTCACTATAGTGACACAACTGCACATGTATCACTATAGGCCCGAATGAAAATTTTAACTACACTTTAAACTGTCCAATAAAAGCTTGCTAAAATTCAAACTCTGTCCAAACACACACACACACACACACACACACACACACACACACACACACACACACACACACACACACACACAAGCCCACACAGATGACGTCTTTACATTATCTCTTCCTGACAGGTGGTATGTTGAAAAGCCTTTCATGACAAGGAGACCCACAGAGCAGCGGATTAATTAGCGACATAAGAGATGGCGCTGGAAGTCATGAAGTATGAATACTCTAAGTATGAAAAACTTCACTGTGAAGCCAGACTGTCCCCTCTCTTGGTTTATCTGAGCGGAATTGTGCTGGATGACTGTAGGACTGTGTGTTTGCCCATCAGGCTCGGAAGAGGGGGACACAGCAGAGGGACTGTGTCTGTCCTGGATCGCAGCACCGCTTTTCTCTCCAAGCCTGCTTTGACAACGTTATGCTGACCCCTAGCGGCAGCACGGGGACCTCACCTCCCCGGAACCTTTGTGTCAGAGTCGTTACCGGCGGAATTATAAAAGAACCGGACCACAAACTGTCAGCTGGGTTTACATATCTCGACGGTTATGCGATTATTAAAAGTCTCCTAAAACAACACAAACTAAACTTGTTAGTGTCCGCCGCGGTTAGCCGGTCGACATTATGGCGTCTCGTGAACAGAAACGAGTGTGGAAGTACGTGGAAGAAGGCGGGCTGCTGAAGCTGAAGTCGTATTTGCGTAAACACCCCGGGCTCGACGTGAACTTCAGGCAGGGCAAGAGGCAGAGAGGCCCGCTGCACCTGGCCTGCTCCCTCAGAGACGACGCCGTCCTCCGGCTGCTGCTCCAACACGGAGCCGACGTGCTGCTGAAGGACCGCAACGACGACACGGCGCTACACGTTGCGGCCAACAAGGCTCTGAAACACGGGAAGAGAGGTGAGGAGAGTCGGGGTGTGTGTGTGTGTGAGGCCGGTAAGGAAGAGAGCCGGGACGTTTAGGCTGAGCTTTTGTATTGTTTCCCTCTGTAGCTTACGATGACCTCGTCGTGCCTCTCCGGAAGAGCTGCCCGGAAGCCATGACGGTTCACAACAAAGCTGGAGTGACACCCGAGGACCTGCTCAGGTGGATGAGAGACACGAAGGTGGGCATGTAGAAGACTTCTGTACCATTCATCACATTGTGAGCCTTAATCCTTACTCTAATTAAAAAAAAAAAAAAAAAAAAAAAAGTCACGATTTTTAGGGTGATCCATTGTCATTACTTATCACTTTTCTCATCACTGAGTAATAATAATAATAATAATACATTTTATTTGTTATGGCGCCTTTCATGGCACTCAAGGTCGCCTTACAGTAAAAATAAATACAGAATACAGCAACGACAGAAAAAAACACAGCATAAAAACATCACAGAAAACACAGCATAAGAAAACATCATAGAAAATAGCATAAAAAGAAAACATCATAGAAAAATACTTAATTAGACATCGTGACACCCACCCCACAATATAAACTATTAATTCACACTTGCAGACCCATGTTTGATCACTACCACTGTTGGTCATGTCTTTTACAATATATAAAAATGAAAAAAAAAAAAAATGGAACAGACATACTATTGTTATTTGTTTGTTTTCTTTAAAGCCGGCAGCAAACACGAGCAGTCCACCTGAAGCCGACCCTGAGAAGGAGTGGCTGGAGAAGCTCTTTGGGGAATGCGAGGATGAGTTCTGTGAAAGCTTTGGAGTGTACGATGGTAAGGCTGAATCCCACTTTTTCCTCCAGAGTTTTGCTTTGAATGGATCTGTCGGTAACAGTGCTGTGTTTGTCTCGCAGCTGATGATTTCCTCCCTGTTGATGATGACGAGGAAGACTTTGGTGACTGGGCTGACCGTGTTAGAGAAGAATACTATAAGAAAAAGCATGCCGAAGCTCAGAGGCTGGCAGCATCGTCGTCTGGAGGGAGAAAGAAGAAGGCTAAGGAAGAGAGAGAGCGGGAGGAGCAGAGCAACAAGGAGCTGCTGGACAGGCTGCAGAGGGAACACGCAGAGTATCTGGCTCGAGCAGCACGCAAAGAGGAAGAGACTCGGCAGGGGAAGAAGCGGCGTTATGAAGAGAGGTGTGCGGCCACGTTCCACAGTGGCTCCTCGGCAAGCAGCACAAAGCTGAGTTACGGTGACATCCCTTGGCCGGCCCCGCGGGGCACAGTGCAGGAAATGGTGGACGTGATGCTGCACGGCGTTGACCGGAAGGACGTGGCGGTGTTTCGTAAGCGGCTCCGGCAACAGCAGGCACTTTGGCACCCTGATAAGTTTGCCCAGCGCTGTGAGGCCCGGCTGGAGGAGAAGGACCGGCAGAGGATCTTAGACACAGTCACGGCTCTCTCACAGGAGCTCAACAGACTGGCTCACAGCCTGAGGGCCTGACATTCATAATATTGTGTAACATACAGGAAGTAGAAGGCTGATGGACAGATGTCACAATAAATATGGGAAAACTACATGAAGACAATTTCTGTTAATTTATTCATTTAGAAATACTCTGGTAAACTTGAACACATTAAGTTCAAATCATGCACATTGACACTTCATTGCAGTAGTGCAGTGGTACCCCCTGACCAGTGTAACAAAAAACAGTAGAAAGGAAATTCTGTATGCAGAGTTCCAGCCCAGCTCCATCAGTGTGTGAAACAACAACCTGATACTGAGGAGATTTTGTTTCTGTTTTTGCTTCTTTTTCTCTTCGTCCTCCTTGTTTTCAGCTGGATCACTGCTGCGTTTCAACCACTCATCTGTTTTCTGGATATGTGTGTTAGCTTCCCAGTCATAGTGAACTAACATCAGAGGGAACACTGAATATAAAATGTGGTTTATCAAACTTTTTTATTGACCTAATTGTAGCACGGGCTAATCATTTCAGTGGCAGCTTTTAAAAGAATCTTGCGTACCCCCTGCAGTGCTCCAACACACCCCCATTTAAGAACCACTGCAGTAGTGAACATGAGGTAGCTCTTATCCTCATCTGATTCAAGTTGTGATGAAAATATGTTTAGTTACAGTGTGCTTGCAGTGTAATGGCTCTCATGGGCATTTGCCTAGGGAAATTTGAATGTCTGTCCCACTAAGCATATACACATTTACTCCACAGTTTGCAAGTCAAACTACATTTGTACATTTCCTGTTCTTGCATTTTGCAGTAACATGTTGTATAAATATATCCTTACCAAAGCTACTTGTGGTCATTTTGCTCTGGTTTACTGGGTACATTTATTTAAAGATTGTTTTGTCACAGGCAAAAAAAAAAATGCATACATGCAGCAGAGGCCAAATCTACAAGAGGTGGCCCAAGTAATAAACACCTAAAAATGTTCAAATCTTTCTTCAACCTGGTGTGTGACATATTCACACCAACATACACTCGAGAGACTGCCAGGTCTGTGACTGACAAAGTAAATGGAATGAGTGTGGAAATCTGGTTTGCACTCTTCCAAGTGACACATCCTTCCTTTAGTCCTGTCCACCTATAAAAACCATCTGATGTGGGAAAAAGGGAGAATGAAAGCACGTCTATCCAGAGCATATTGTTGTGATATGTGAGCAATAACTAAAGTAACCAGACAGTGTCCGTCAGTGAGCATTTACTTGCTGTTTTTGTGCTGATGTTGTCTTTGTGAGTTTGGTGGAAATGAGCTGTTATAAGGCTCTGGTGTGTTTGCTTCAGAAGCTCAGAAATGATTAAAAAAAAAAAAAATAGGAAAAACTGACAATCTTAGGGTGGCCAATGGATGCCAAAAGGCCAAAAATGCTTTCTTTCGTGGTGCTGCTGTGACAATAAATAAATAAGCAAGTAAAAACAAAAAGGAAACCTTGTAAGTGGAAGTAAAGCACTGAATGGTGTTCAAAATGTATTTCCCCCCTAGATTACTTAACAGTGATGAGAGTAAATTTGGGTGCTAATTATGACATTTGACCAAATGTCCAGATGATTAGAGGAATGCAGAAGTTAAGTGTCCAAACAGGAAGTTGCGCTTAAGACCATGAACCACAGATCTGCAATAAATAGACATAATCAGCCAGAGTGTGACAGGGAAAGATCATGTGGGTCACCATCCACCCCAAAGAAACGCTGTATGTGGTGTGTGTTGAAATTGAAAATTGGAATTCAAATTTGTGATAAAAAAAAGAAAGAAAAAGAAAGAAAGAAAACGCCCATTGAAAGCCTATTGAAAACACAGTTTGAGATATATGAAAATCAGTCCTCTGATACAGGCTACAACATTTTACATTTCTTTTTACATCTCTATCGGTTAAAGCCATAGTTTGTCATTATTTTGTTGCATGTATGTCATTTTGACCGGGCTTGATCTCTTAAAGCGGATTAGAGAGCAGAGAGCAGCAGCGTCTCCATGTACAGAGACGTGGCTCTGCCTGGACCGTCATGACGCCGCTGTTTGCACGAGCCCCGTGTCGTTACGCACAGCGACATTCCCTGACAAACAGTCCCGGAAGCAGCTCGTGACATTTGACGGCCCTGTTCAAACCAGACAGCGGTTTATTTCTCATTAATATTACATTACAAAAAAAAAAAAACAGCCCAGTCAGTGCTACCCCCGAACCCGGCCTGCCACACACAAAGACAAGGCAGATGGTCGGCCCGCTTTCAATGATGGAACAGAGGATGCGCTGGTTGCCAGGTTTGATGTTAACCCCCCTATCAGGCCACACTTTCTCTCTCAGTATTTTAAAGGCGTTTTTAAAGCATAATAGGTATTTAATTGAATGTGTTTGTGTGTTATTTTTTTTAGTTTCAACAACAACAACAACAATAATAATAATAATTAATAACAATAATAATATAGTTTTTGTTGAGATCGAGAGTGTGGAATTTCTTGTATATTCCAAATTAATAATTCCATCAATCATTGCCTTCACTCATCTGTCTAAACAGGCCTTTTGTCTCAGCTGTAGAAATGCTCAGAGCTCTGTAGGCTCTTAGGGTCATATTTTAGTGACAGCAGTGCAATATTCAGTGTGATGCACAAATTAAGACAAACTGTTGACGTTTGTGTCATATGGCAGATTGCGAAAAAGCCCCTGGTCAGTTATTGATAAACTCATTTTTGTTCAACTAGTCCATATAATTTTTGTTAAACTAGTCCATGTTAAGGGTTTCTTTGTCTGTCTGCTATTATTACATGAGTTTTATGAACGCAAGCCTCCGGTGCAACACCTTAGCCTGTGCGAGCCGTGAAGCACCAATTGTTTCAACGGCTGTGGGAATATCTGGCAACCTCAAGACGCAATCTGTGTCAATTGCCGGACGACGTAATGCGAATAAAGGCCGTAGCCTATTTCTGACTGTCGCCTTTTTTTAACGGCCGGTGGTGTGTCTGGCTCCGTTTGTCGTGTGGCCCGTGCGCAGGGCTGCTCATATCTCGTGTAGCCGGCCCGGGACTCACCGTGGGGCATGCGGGGCGTCTTTAGACACGGTACTGACAGGTGCTCAAGGTTGCCTGGTGTGCAGGATGACGCCTGGCGTGGACGGCACTCGATGCAATAGGTGCACAAGGGAGGTTTCTGCCTTTGTTTTCACACTCTTTATGCAATAGACACCAGACGTGTTGCCAGCGAGCCCACGCTACCTTTATACGCTACGGTATCTGGGCCAGCAATGGCATAATTTGTTTTCGGGAAATCGTCATTATTAAAGGAGAGTTATTATCCTCGGGGAGAGCGCTAATTGGTTAAGGGGGTTAGAGGCACGGTGCCGGCCGAGGTGTGATGTCCTGCTCTCATTTGTAGCTGGAGAGAGCGCATTGTCCAGCCACTGGTTCCACTGTCTGCAAGGCCGGGCACAGGAGGGGATTTGGTGACGGATAAGATGGTGTTCCGAAGTGAGGAGATGTGCTTGGCGCAATTGTTTCTGCAGTCCGGCTCGGAATATGACTGCATTAGTGAGCTCGGAGAGATGGGACTAGTCGAGTTTCGAGACGTAAGTACAGCCGACAGAGATCTAACTCAGCTGCGATGCAATGAAAAAAAAAAAAAAAAAAAAAAAAAAAAACGCATTTAGTCTAGACCATTTTTTTCTCAAGGAAGATGACAATTGAATAAATGCGTGGTACATAATCTGATGCTCTCTCTCTCTCTCTCTCTCTCTCTCTCTCTCTCTCTCTCTCTCTCTCTCTCTCTCTCTCTCTCTCTCTCTCTCTCTCTCTCTCTTTCTGTGTGTGTGTGTGTGTAAGTGTGAGAGAGAGAGTGAGATTGTTTGTTAGTACCAGTAAGTGAGGTGGGTGAGGGAGACATAGGCCTAGCCCTAAATGGTCTAGTGACTTCCATTTGAGGATGAACTGAATGAAATTTGAACAAAAAAACTCTGAATGAAGCCGGTTTGCAGGGCAGAACAGGACAATGCATGTTTTATTAACTCAGTTTATTAGCAAAACACTTCCTTTTGCAAAGTTAAAGGTTTATTTGAGCACTGTAGCCGTAGAACTGATGCATTGACCCGGGCTCTTCTTTGAAGCCACCTGACTGAAAAGCTCCTCTGGTTTCAGCTCAATCCAAGTGTCAGCTCATTCCAGCGGCGATTCGTCAGCGAAATCAAGAGATGTGAGGAGATGGAGAGAATTCTGGGTAAGACAGCAAGCTGCGATGGATCACATGGGTATTCACCTAAAAAAAAAAAACATCACTCGGACCTCATTTGACTACAAGCAAACCATTTGGTGTCTATGAGACTCCACCCGTGCAGCACTGTAGTTTTCATTTCATCACTCAGTTACAACAGGAGGCTCTCTGCGTTTTCTGTGCACAGGCTACCTGCTGAGGGAGATCCAGAAGGCCAACATAGCCGTTCCAGAGGACGATGACAGTCCAGTCGCCCCTCCGCCCAAACAAGTCCTCGAGATCATGGTAAGTCTGCCAGGGTTGTGCTCTATAGCTGATCACTTGTCATGTAGGCTAATTCATCTATGAACACCCTTTCTATTTCAATGATCTTTACAGTAATTACCTTGAGAGATGCATCACATAATGTAAATGATTTGACCCAACTAGGCATAAAAATACATCAGTCCTTATGCATTAAAATAATGAAATCGGTATGGAAGTCAGTACAATAGACACAATATATAATGTACAGGAAGGTAAGCTAAAATCAATGTACAATAGAACAATATAGAATAAAAAACATAGAAAGAAGAGCGGGGTGGGTCCCAGCAAAATTCAGATATTACAGTAGTCACCAGTCTGTGGGTCTGAATTGCAACCACATTGTGTTAATGTTGATGATTATGCAATGTTGATTTGTGGTTGAATTGACGTGTCATTCAGAGAACTACGACTTGTCAATCCGTGGTGCGTTTCAGGAGCAGCTCCAGCGGCTGGAGATGGAGCTGAGCGAGGTGGCCAGGAACAAAGAGAAGCTGCAGAGGAACCTCCTGGAGCTCACCGAGTACACGCACATGTTGAAGATCACGCGGACCTTCATCCACAGCCGCTCCAGAGTGAGTGTGTTTGTTCAGCGGCCGCGTGACTCACCCTCTCCTGCACACCGGCCATCTGCCGTACACTCCATCTTCCAGTCCCACTCTGTTTTCATCTCGGGCGTGACTCTTTTCCCTGACAGCATCTTGTTTTCCCGTCACTATGGGCATTGTCTCCCGAGGTGGCAGCAGCGGAAGTGCTGACTTTAATTAATTACACAGTCACAACACAGGCATTACAAGTAGCATCTGACTCATCCAGGCTGCCCATTTCTAAAGGGATACCGGGAAGGCAACGGTGGAATCTGTGCCAGGCAGTCGTGATAATACACATCACATTCCACCGTGTAAACAATGCATCGGGTTGGTGGTTATTAGAAGCATATCAGCAACAGCTAATGAATAAAACATGTTTCTGCTTGTGTTTAGCATGAGGCTCTTGGCCCCCAGTATGAAGAATTCCCCACTATGGAGACAGACTCTGTGACAGGATGCACCAGCATGCAAAGACTTGGAGCCAAACTGGGGTGAGTTTTAAGACCCCCGAGTCGCAGTCACACAGCAGGAGGTCATCAGTGCGGCTCAGGCTGCCCTGATCAAGTTCAAAATCCTAAAACGACACTGAACTGCCTCCTGGTCACAGGTTTGTGTCCGGTCTCATCCAGCGAGTGAAGGTGGAGGCCTTTGAGCGCATGCTGTGGAGAGTGTGCAAGGGCTACACCATCCTGAGCTACGCAGAAGTGGATGAGAGCCTGGCTGATCTGGACACTGTGAGTTCAACTCCATATTGCATGCTGGAGGTGAGGGTAGCACAGCAGGACTGGTACCTGGCTCAGTGGCATCAGATTTGTCCATTCAGTGCACCGATTTGACTATTTGTCTATTTCTTTTCATTATTTAATTCAAAAAGCTTCTGGCTTTCAGAACATGCATTGGCACAGGTTTAAATGTTTTTTTCCCACAATATTTTATTGAAGTTTCGACAGCAGAATACAAGAACACACACGCAACAGCTGAGACAGATACACGCAGATCCCAGACCATAAGGGATCTACAAATCCACATTAATAGCAAGGCATTTTCTATACAAAGAGCTCAAAGCTTGAGTACATTGCGTGGATCAGGGAGTATACACCTAATGCAAAACAGTGAAATTCCAGACAGTATTAATAATAATCATTTATTAAGGCGGCTGCATAAAGATTTTAATCACCAGCCATTTGGAGCTGCCCACACAGAAGGTATCGCCACAGGCAGCATATTAGTGTCTCTGGTTAAATGAAGTTCTTATAACGCCTCCCTTTAAACATACTTTTTAAACATTGAAAATTCAAATAGATTAAAATGACTGTTCAACTCACAGAATCTCTGTCAGCTGAGGGGGTCTATCACTGGTGATTCAAAGTTTTGATTTTCAACGGCCAGCCCTACAAATCAGTATTACGCCCACTGTAAGTCCAAAAAGCAATAACATGTCTAATCTGTGTCATTTCAGGGGGAGATCAACAAAAGTGTTGTCTTTCTCATTTCGTTCTGGGGGGACCAGATTGGGCAGAAAGTTCAAAAGATCTGTGATTGGTAAGTTTGCCATCATCATACACGGAATTAATGTGAGCACAGTTGATGGTGGGTGGTGCATGGTGGTGCAGTGGTTCGTGTTAGTCACCTGACAGCAAGAAGGTCCTGGGTTTGAGTCTCGGCCGGGCCAGCCAGGGTTGAGTGTGAGTTGAGTGCTGCAGACTCAGAGTGCACATGTCCGGCGTGTTTCCCTACCTTCTATCCAAAGAGTGCTTGAATAGGCATCTGATACCAGATAGTCCAGTCATTTTAGGCCAAAATTGGGGTCAACCTAGGACAAATTGCAAGAGAAGCAAACTCAACTGATTCTGTATCCTCAGTATGTAAATATAGTAACCTTTTAATTCACTGTTTAAATATCTGTTCTGGCATTTATTCCTTATATTCCTTATTAGAGCATATCAAATCAGATAATGTGTGATATGCATGTGTAAACAGAATAATTCAAAGAACTTGTAATTGACTTTTTTTCTTGTCTTTGTGTGTGTAATCAACTTGTGAATTTTTATAGTGATATCTGAAAGTAAAATGTTGAACCCCTTTCCTGTGTGTTAAAAACAGTGTTTTTTGGTAATATGTGGTCATAAATAGGTGATTTTCAAAACTTTCCACCAATGGGATTTCTTGGGACTTTTTTCCCTCACTCAGGACAAACTGAGGATACAAAATCAGTTGAGTTTGTTTCTCTTGCAATTTGTCCTAGGTTTTTTCATAAAATGACTGGACTAAGAGTAATAATGTCATATTTGTCTACTTTGTTGTCTCAAAGTTACCACTGCCATCTTTATCCGCACCCTGAGAACGATGAGGAGAGAGCAGATGTGATGGACAGCCTGAGGACACGCATCCAAGACCTTAACAATGTAGGAGCGCTGTATTTCTTGGCAGAGCTTAAGTACTGCTGGTGTAGAGATGAACATTCCCTTACAACAGCTGTTCCTCCCTGCAGGTGCTGCACCGCACCGAGGACTACTTGAGACAGGTCCTGCAGAAGGCCTCCGAGTCAGCCTTCACCTGGGTCGTGCAGGTGAAAAAGATGAAGGCCATCTACCACATCCTCAACCTCTGCAGCTTCGACGTCACCAACAAGTGTCTCATTGCCGAGGTGTGGTGTCCCGTCAGCGACCTGGCAAACCTGCGGGGGGCGCTGGAGGAGGGCTCGGTGAGTGAGCAGCATGTGGAGTGTGTAGCAGCGATGCAAAAAGCGATTCCGGTTTGACAGCCGCCCGCTCCGTTTTTTTGTTTCTGTTTCATCAGAGGAAAGGCGACGCCACCGTTCCCTCCTTTGTCAATCGAATTCCAAGTAATGACACTCCGCCCACCTTAGTGAGGACCAACAAGTTCACATCTGGCTTTCAGAGCATTGTGGAGGCTTACGGGGTCGGAGACTACCGGGAGGCGAGCCCAGGTCAGGACAGAGACAGGCCACTGTGTGTTTGATCTGATGAGCTCATCTGCCCCGTGCTAAATGCAGGTTATGATTTAATGCGATTCTTTCTGTGGCAGCTCCCTACACCATCATCACGTTCCCCTTTCTGTTTGCTGTGATGTTTGGTGACCTTGGACATGGGATGGTAATGACTCTCTTTGCCCTGTGGATGGTGCTGACAGAGAAGAAGCGGAGGAGGAAACGTTCCGGCAATGAGGTAGGAACTATTTTTGCCTTTAAAGTCCCCATTTAAGGCACCTCACGTGACCTCTACTTCCTGTAAAACGGAGCATCTTAACCCTTGAATGACCCTTCAAAAAAGTTACACCCATGACCCTTCAAGTGGACAAAAATGTCCATTTTCTAGAAAGTGACCACCAAAAGGTCACAGGGGGATGATTTTTGGCAAGAGGGGGTAATTTTGGGTTAAATTTGAAAATCCCAACTTTCAGCATGAAAATCCATTATTTGACCCTGTAATGCATTTTTATCACATCCATGACCCTTCTTGGACAAAAATGTCCATTTTCTAGAAAGTGACCACCAAAAGGTCACAGGGGGATGATTTTTGGCAAGAGGGGGTAATTTTGGGTTAAATTTGAAAATCCCAACTTTCAGCATGAAAATCCATTATTTGACCCTGTAATGCATTTTTATCACATCCATGACCCTTCAAGTGGACAAAAATGTCCACCTGTCATTTATCCAATTTGATGTGGTGCTTTGTCATTTACATTTTTGGAAATATGTTGACAGCAAACCGTGATATTTCTTTCCCCCTCAGATCTGGATGATGTTCTTTGACGGCCGGTATATCATCTTAATGATGGGGCTTTTCTCCGTCTACACTGGGCTCATCTACAATGACTGTTTCTCCAAGTCCCTCAACATATTTGGCTCTGGCTGGAGTGTCAGGGCTATGTTCACGAATCAGCAGTGGACGTGAGTTATCCATTCAAACGCACACACTCAGAAATACAATGCACGCACATCAGTGTGTGCTGAGTTTTAATGGGCATTATCTTCTCTGCTTCAGTTCGTCCTAATTGATGCTTATGTGTTTGCTTTGCAGAAATGAAACCCTCCAAACAAATGCTTTGCTCACTCTAGACCCAAATGTCAGTGGTGTGTTCAGTGGACCTTACCCATTTGGCATTGATCCTGTGAGTAGATGCACTCATGATATGACATCTCACAGTCCATTTAATCATGTTTTTAAATCCGTTTCACTGAGATGCTCTCTGCTGTTCCTTCAGATATGGAACATGGCAGCGAACCGCCTGTCCTTCCTCAACTCGTACAAGATGAAGATGTCTGTCATTATTGGTGTCGTGCACATGAGTTTTGGAGTGGTGCTAAGTGTCTTCAATCACTTGTGAGTGACTCGAAACAGAAGTCCTTGGCTATAAAACGTGTCAGTGCACACACAGTGTGGGCATATATCAGTGTTAATGTGCTCGATATAAATGGACCGTATCATTGATAGTCAATCAAATATGAAGTTGAGAGTTTAAGTCCTGCAGTGACTTCATAGCCTCAGTCAGCTTCTAAACTCTTCCTGAAACAGTTCAGTATGATGTGTCCAAGATCTCCAGCAGTGACAATCTCAGTCAAAACCAGTCTCACCTGGGCAGCCGCTGCAGCAGCTTCCCTCCAGGGACTCGCAAGGGAAACGCAAGGACACTTTCTATTTAGGTGGCATGTCTGCGTATGAAGTCGACATTTTTAGGTTGTAGGACTGTCTCATCCAGATAGGAAACATGGGAGGTTGCTTTTTAATTTACCTTCTTTTGGCTGATTTTTAAACAAAGCATGCAGTGGAAAAGGAAATTGCACAATGCCCAGCAAAGTCAGCTAAGAAGTAGAAGAAGAATGGTAACAATTTACAGTAAGGTACACAAAATTCTGTGTCGCTACCAGGGGACAAATGAGGAAGGAAGGAGGAGCTAACTGCTAGTAAAGCATTAGTTAATGGGTTGTTCTTGAATAACTCCTAATCAAACTAATCAAGTATCTGATGATTAGTTAATGAAGAAATGAGTGACAGATACACTATATTACCAAAAGTATTCGCTCACCCATTCAAATGATCAGAATCAGGTGTCCTAATCACTTGGCCTGGCCACAGGTGTATAAAATCAAGCACTCAGGCATGCAGACTGTGAAACAAGACATTTGTGAAAGAATGGGCCGCTCTCAGGAGCTCAGTGAATTCCAGCGTGGAACTGTCATAGGATGCCACCTGTGCAACAAATCCAGTCGTGAAATTTCCTCGCTCCTAAATATTCCACAGTCAACTGTCAGCTCTATTATAACAAAATGGAAGCGTTTGGGAACAACAGCAACTCAGCCACGAAGTGGAAGGCCACGTAAAGTGACGGAGAGGGGTCAGCGGATGCTGAAGCGCATAGTGCAAAGAGGTCGCCGACTTTCTGCACAGTCAATTGCTGCAGAGCTACAAACTTCATGTGACCTTCAGATTAGCCCAAGTACAGTACGCAGAGAGCTTCATGGAATGGGTTTCCATGGCCGAGCAGCTGCAGCCAAGCCACACATCACCAAGTACAATGCAAAGCGTCGGATGCAATGGTGTAAAGCACGCCGCCACTGGCCTCTAGAGCAGTGGAGACGCGTTCTCTGGAGTGATGAATCACGCTTTTCCATCTGGCAATCTGATGGACGAGTCTGGGTTTGGAGGTTGCCAGGAGAACGGTACATTTCAGACTGCATTGTGCCGACTGTGAAATTTGGTGGAGGAGGAATTATGGTGTGGGGTTGTTTTTCAGGAGCTGGGCTTGGCCCCTTAGTTCCAGTGAAAGGAACTTTGAATGCTTCAGGATACCAAAACATTTTGGACAATTCCATGCTCCCAACCTTGTGGGAACAGTTTGGAGCGGGCCCCTTCCTCTTCCAACATGACAAAGTGCACAAAGCAAGGTCCATAAAGACATGGATGACAGAGTCTGGTGTGGATGAACTTGACTGGCCTGCACAGAGTCCTGACCTGAACCCGATAGAACACCTTTGGGATGAATTAGAGCGGAGACTGAGAGCCAGGCCTTCTCGACCAACATCAGTGTGTGACCTCACCAATGCGCTTTTGGAAGAATGGTCAAAAATTCCTATAAACACTCTCCTCAACCTTGTGGACAGTCTTCCCAGAAGAGTTGAAGCTGTAATAGCTGCAAAAGGTGGACCGACATCATATTGAACTCTATGGGTTAGGAATGGGATGGCACTTCAGTTCATAGTATGAGTAAAGGCAGGTGAGCGAATACTTTTGGTAATATAGTGTATTATGATACAGGGACAGTCCAAGGTTTTGGGTAAAATGCCCTTTTTCTGACTTACTCACTCAAGTGTTCCCAGCGAAACCAATGAAACCTCCATTTAAATGAATGGTGGAAACGGTCCTTGCTTTGAGAAAGTTTTCACTGATTCATTCATTGTAGTCCAGTCAGTTGTTTCTGGAAAACCACTGAAATTACTTTTACCAATTAGATGTGCCCATCTAATTCAAAAGCTGGAAAGAGCAGCCTCCTCATGCATGAAACTTCACTGTAGCTACAATTATGAGACGTTGCCTTAAACTGTGCTACCAGTCTATGAATTTCAAAAAATTGGAATTTTCTGCCAATTCTTTCATAGTTCAGGCTTTATAGGGTTAAGAGTGAAGTTTGGGTTTGCCTGGTAAAGTGGGACTAGCAACCAGTTACAGACAGCTTACACAACCTGTCTCACACATGTGGGACTTAGGATTGGTGAAGATATTTATACATAACTTTCTATGACAAACTGAGCTTTGCAAAAGCATAAGGTCACCGAACAGGGTCCTTAATGTGTAAATATTTCTGGAAGTGTGAAAAAGAAGTATACACTCTACCGTTTCTTTAGGCTAGCATGGAGAGGGATGCACGCCTGTTTCATCCTCCTCCTTCTTCCCAAACCTTTTTTTCTCTCCCCTCAGACACTTCCGGCAGAAATTTAACGTCTATCTGCTGTTTCTCCCTGAGCTGCTCTTCCTGCTCTGTCTCTTTGGCTACCTGGTCTGCATGATCCTCTACAAGTGGGTGGCGTTCGGCTCACGCGACTCGTGCCTGGCCCCCAGCATCCTCATCCACTTCATCAACATGTTCCTCATGCAGGGAGGAGATATCACCCCTCTCTACCCAGGACAGGTATGTGTTGAGGCTATCAGCAGAGAGAAAGATCTGTTCGTCAGCTCTGTACATGTTTGACCTTTGTGTGTGCTCCTCCGACTCCACAGACCGGGCTCCAGATCTTCCTGGTTGTGGTAGCTATGCTGTCGGTTCCTGTGCTGTTGTTAGGAAAACCTCTTTACCTCTATTGGCTGTATCGTGGAGGCAAAGGCCTGCGCAGACGCAGAGTGAGTGGGTTCAGAAATGATGTCGTATCTGTGCATGTTCTGCTCGAGCAGTCTTTGATTTATCGTTCAATACTATATTATAATTAAAGGAATACTTCACCCAAGCGCTATTTATTTTACTCACTCCAAAGTCTTGAATGTCTGATGAAAACAGTTTTTAATTACATGTCTCTCAGAGAACAAAGGTTCCAAAAACTAGCAATTTCTGCAAAAAGTTCATAAATATGTCAGTGTAGGCAGTGAGTGAGTAGAATTCCTCACCAATGAACAAGCCAGACATGGGTTTTCAATTTGGTGAACATAAAAGCAAGTTGTGCACATTTTTTTTTTCCCACAAGTGTTGTAATAAGCAATTTTGCACTGACTGCACGTTGGTTTGGGACATACTGAACATATGAATGGAGACTCAAGACATGGATTGCGCTGCATGATGAAGCATACAGGTCAAACTTCTACTAGATTCCTTTATCTATGCCGTCTCATCGCAGGGTTATGAGAGGGTGAGGCGTGTAAGCGAGGATGACAATTCCACAGCACCGTCCTACGAAGAAGATGAAGAGGAGGGACTCGATGAAATGGCCAACAGAGAAGCAATTCCCAAAGAGGTCAGGACTCCACAGTTGTACTTTCTCCAGATGTTGCATGTTGCATTTAAGGCTATGATATGCAACTTTTTAACTTTGAACATTTAAATTTAAAACAATAAATAAATAGGACACATTATACATGATCAGTTGATGTACAGTATGTCTGAGGGCAAGTGATATGTGGACATTTCAAGGTGTGTACCATTTGTTTCATATGTGCGTGACCAGTGGAGAGATGCATAGAGCAGCCACAGTGCAGGGAAATCATGCAAAACATACAACTCCTGCTGTGTGATACAAATCATACAAGAGGAATGGCTGAAAGCACGAGAAAAGAGGCAGCAGAGACTAAAGAGAGAAATGAATGGTGCAGCAGACAAGAACATGGTCAAAGATCAAAAATAAGTGGATAGTGGCATTTCTTTTGGAACAGCAGATTGCCTGAGTTTGCCAGCCGTCTCTGTAGAGCCTCTGGTGTAAAGTGGCTGAACTGTGGAGCAGAGCCTAACTGGCAAACCTCAAGGCCAAAGTTGCACATTGTAGCTCTAAGTGAGCTAAATAACATATTGAAAAGTCAAAGTCATTCAGACATGCCTCAGCTTTAATTACCTTTTTTTTTTTTTTTTTCTCATTTTGACTTTATGTTTTCAAATTCAGTTTAGTTTTAATTTGGTTTCAGAGCAGGATTGCTAGTTTAGTTTTTATTTGGTTTTGAAAATGCTTAGTTTTAGTTTAGTTATTATTAGTTTCAGTGTTAGTTTTGATCAACTTTTGCCGCCACGATGCCAGGCGTGGATGGACTGGCAGCATGGACGTGAGAGGCACCCGCTTGTGTGGCTGCACCAACAGAAGGATATTCACCATCTGCTGACGTAAATCTGGCACAGCTCGAAAATTGGAAGATAGATTTCATAACCACCCAAAATACTAGGCTACAGTTTCAGTTAATTATTGTTTTTTTTTTTTGTTTTGTTTTTGTTGTTTTGTCAAGTTGGATTTTTATTTTTATTCCAGTACTGAAAAGGTTTTTTCACCCCTAGTTTTCATTGTTTTGTGAGTTTTCATTAATAATAACCTTGCAGTGTAGCAGGGGATCTTACATATCATTTTGATTCTCTTGCAGTTTGACTTTGCTGACGTGCTCCTGCACCAGGTCATCCACACCATAGAGTACTGTCTGGGATGCATTTCCAATACCGCCTCCTACCTGCGGCTCTGGGCCCTCAGCTTGGCTCATGCTCGTAAGTGCAAATCACATTCAACAGACTGTGAATGTATGTCTGCTCTTTTGTTTCTTTACCTCTGATTCATTCATTTGTTTGTGTGTGCATGTGCCTGTTCTGTGCACGGTCTCTCCTCCTCACAGAGCTGTCAGAGGTGCTGTGGGCCATGGTGATGCGCCTGGGTCTGAGGGTCACCACCAGACTAGGAGTGCTGGTTTTGGTTCCTGTTTTTGGCCTCTTCGCTGTGCTCACGGTGTCTATTTTACTAGTCATGGAGGGCCTCTCAGCCTTCCTCCATGCTCTCCGCCTCCACTGGTGAGTTTCAGCCGCCCATATGAGCTACGTTGACAACAAACATTCAATCTGCTAATTGCCTTCACCTTTTCGTTGTTTGTTCTGCCATCATTAAAGCGCCTTGGTTCACATGAACGCTCAATTTCAGGGTGGAGTTCCAGAACAAATTCTACCACGGGACAGGCGTCAAGTTTGTCCCCTTCGACTTCTCCCTGCTGCCCTCGGTTTTTGAACAAGATGGCTTGCTGTAACAGAGGGGACTTCTTGGATGTAAGCGGGAGCAGACTTTATTTCTGGGAAAGACGCTGGAAGTTGGAACTATTCACACTGTGATAACGACAACAGAACTTCAAGACAACGGATTGACACTCACTGTTGTAGCAATGTTTTTCACCATGACAGTTTTTAAAGTATTGGCTACTCTGACTGCCTTATCACCATTTCCAGCAAACCTCTGAAAGGCAGGGGTTCAAAATTCTTAACCCGTTAATGTTTTCATTTTATAGGCGAGATGTTGCTGAACACAACTTGTCATGCTAATTGGGTGAATTTAAATCGTTTATTTGCATTGTGCTGTGTAAAATAGTTTTGTATTATTTACTACATGGTACTTAAGACAAACAGTTATCCAGTGCAATGTAAAGTGCACAAGCGTTGCAACATGTGCTGAAGATCACATCAATCATCCTGATGTAGTGCCATACAGATTTGTGGCTGATGACAATAAGGGGGATGCCACTGGGGAGGCGCAGGTTTTCGAAATTGCTCGTAAATGTGATGAAGATAGAGCTGTAGGCAAACGTCTTCAAGTTTCCTCTGGCAAAATGTGTCTTTTACTGAAGAAGGACTAAGAAAAGACTACCTTTTGTGAGGCATATAGTTACAAAGCACTTTGCAGAAATGATTGTACAATAAAAAGAGTTCTCACAAATGACTGTGATGATGCCAAATGAAAATAATCTTCAACTGTTAACTGTTTTCTTATTTACTTATCGATGCATATTTAAACATAGCCTCCCCTGTAACGGATAGAAAAAAGTCAAACGCTCCAGAAAAGTCAAAAAGCCTTAGGTCTTTCTTCAATGATATTACTTACTGCATTTGTTGATGATAACTGATTATGGTATTTATTTAAATTATTGTCTGTATGAGAATCTAATCTTATTTTACCATTTTGATGTGTTGAATAAAGGTCGCAAGAAGTGTGAGCAAATAAAACCTTAAGGCTCAGATTTTATTTATCTCTTTTTTTTTTTTTGTGATTTAACCTTTATGTGGAACCTCAGTGGACATATGAAAGACTGAGGGGGATGACATGAGCACACCAGCACTGGTTGTAGTTTAAGGAAATCATTTTACACCCCTATTAAATTTCACATTTGACTAAGGCGGGCAGGATCCAGAATACCTTTCTTGGGTTGAAAAAATTACCTCACATGTGACAGGACACCTTGAAGCAGCCAGGTCAGAGTCAGAAAGTGGTGGGGTCAAATGCTCTAAAAATTTCAAAATCCGATTGCTGCAGGCTGTTGAGAAAATGCTTGTGTATTTTTTTTTTTAAATTAAGTTTTTCATTTATTACAAACAGTGGTGAATTGCATTGCATAATGTGTTGATAGAGGGCCGTAGAGACGCTGGCTCCCCCTCAGTGCCCTCATCCGACCTGCGGTGGTCACTGAGCAGGTCACTGGGGTTGCCACATGGTAGTGTGAGGAAGGGTGGGCCAGCGCAGCCGCGTCAAATCAAAACCTGACGGTCGCTGATGGCAGCGCAGTGATCAGGCCTGCACAGCTGAAAACAGGCAGTACAGAATGTTTTTCAGAATAAGCACCTCATGAAAGGCACTGGTGCCCACACAGCTCCTCATATCAGGCCCACAGGTGCAGCTGAAGAGCTGCAGAACCCCCCTCCTTTCCCAACCCCCACCTCCATCAAAGATACTGCAAGATGATGGGCTGTGCTCATGTTTTGAGCCATGTGCCGACTCATCTTAGCTGCAGTGATGCCTGACAGGAGCTTCCATGTTGTGGAGAGGCAGACGCAGGTTATAGTTGGATAGGATTGTTCCCTTTTGGGGGTTGCTCATGATCAGAACTGTCTGACCTTGGGTCAGCCACTCTGGGTGGGTCCCATCCATTAGCAGCTGGTTCATTTGTGCTGCTAGGCCTCCATTGAGTGCAGTTAGCTTCTTTAGCCAGTAGGTGTGGATCATGTCAGGGCCTGGTGCTGTCCAGCTCCTCATTTTTGACACTCTCTCTTGGATGTCTACTGCTGTGATGGTTACTGGTTCCTTACTGGTTACCCTCCTCCAGAGTCCAGTGTCAGACCATGGTAATGCTTGACCAGATTTGATTTCTTAGTGTGACACCTTTTTAGACCTAAACGTATGCAAAACAAAGGAACTGATTTTTGATTTTAGTTGCAAGAGAGAGGCAGTACAGGAGTGAATCATTCACAATGAAAAAGGGGGCGCTGTAAAATCTTACAAATACTTGGGGACGTGTTTGGATGACCAACTTAAATTTGCTGTGAACACTGAGGCAATTATGAAAAGAGGGCAACAGAGAATTCACCTCTTATGGAAGCTAAATTCTTTTTCAGTCAAGCTCTGTAATCCTTTGTCGTTTCTAAATCAGCCTTTTACTGAGAGTCTTCTTTGTTTTTCTTTATCTGCTGGTTTCCCAGCCTCACAGTTAAAGACAGGAACAGTCTGAGAGAACAGTCTAGAGTCAAGCAGAGATCAGCAGATCCTCCATAAGGCTCAAAGCATTTTAGCCTTTTGTGCTCATGTTCTTTTAAGTGCATTTTCTCTGTTACGTCACTATGTTTTATCTGCCTGTAAAACTAAGTGATACTCAAAATTGCTCATCCCCTCTGCAATCAGATTGCCAAATGCTACTTAGGTTCTTTTAGGTTCTTTTATATGGACTTTTATACCAGACTGATCCTTCTTATCCTTTTATTAGACTGATATTTTATTTGTTTTTAATCAGTCTCTTTATTTTTCAGTCTGCTCAACCCCCTTATTTTAGACTTTATCCATACAATTGCCCCCTAGAGGGATTAATAAAGTTGTTTGAATTTTATGAATTTGAATTTTATGCTGTGGTCTGCTCCCAGATCCACCAGCCGCTGGGCATTGCTGTTATGAGAAGCCTCCTTCTCCTACACGCTTTTCCAGTATTGCTCAGTCTTGGCCCTGGGTGGGTATTTCTCATCTTACTACCCTGTCGCTGAGAGCAGACTTTGGATTGTTCAGTGGAGATTGTTAATCTAATCCAGGTTTGATGAATTGAAGTAAGAAGCCGTTTTTGATCCAAATACAAGCCAAGAAATGTTTTCCCTCGCAATTAGAAGCTGCGAATCAGGAGCCAACTTAAGCTTTGTAAATTTAATAAAGTTTTCCATGGAGGTGAGACAATACCTGATCTGCCTTCTTGGCAGAGGTCTGCACTATTGGGAGCATTTTCAAGTTAACCTTTTATTTTAGAATTACACCAACCTGGCTGCATTTTGGTGACCATTGTCAGTGTCATCATGAAGGTCATCATAAGAAAGACGACCCGCAGGGCCTTTTTTAAGATTAGAGACACTGTTAGAATAGGTTAGGTTATAATTTATTTGTCTCAGCAATAAAACACTTTGTATGTGTTTACATAGGAAATAAAGTGGCAACCATAAAAGCATGTATAGAACTTTTAAGAAAGGCCATATTCACTACTTACCTGTTGAAAAGAAGAACTACTTAATTCTTGGAAAAATAATGCTAAGCACTTCATACAGGCATGAGCAGTTACATTATTTGATTGTTTCATTTATTGACATGTTTCACCAGTAGGTGGCAGGACAACACAGTGACATTCTATAGGGGTCAACTTAAAAGACAAAGTGCTGGGTAGACTGTCCAGAATGCATACTGTACTGTTCATTTCACTGTCTAGATTAGTGCACTAAAAGCAAACATTAAAAGATACAGGGCTCTCATTTTGTATTATTTATAATTATTATTATTGGTTGCCCTTATTTATTTAGTTATGAGTGTGAGCTTGGTTGAATGGGCTGGTCTTACAGGTTTGTTTTTCCTTTTTGACTGCTGTTTTGTTATGTTTTACAATGAAAAAAAAAAAAAAAAAAGAATCCCTGGTAGAAAAGAGTCAGATTTTGCTAGAAACGGTGGTGCAACTTGTTAAATGTCACTTGCACCACTTCCAAAAACACAGCCACGGCTCAACATGAAAGGCCAAACTGTACATAGTACTTGATGTATTTTCCATATCAGGCCACATTAGTTGATTTTGACTGAATCAAGATTATCACAAAGAAAAATAGATGGTATTAATGATAATGATAATGATGATGCTTTTAAAAAATGTGCTGTCCCATATATAAACTGGTATATTTGTAAGTGCCAAGGGCACAGAGAAGCTCCCTCACCTACGATATGATGGCATGCCAATCCTGCACTATCTGATGTATTTTATATAATTAAATTATTTTCTATTTTGAACAATGTGCAAACATTGTGTACTGTTTTGCTACAGTTTCTGGTTTGGTAATCTTCACCAGTATGAAGCAGTATTAATGCAGTGAATGCTAAATTATGTTAAAAAAAGAATAGTTCAGCTTTACATCATTTGAGTATACTTTAAGGGGTTTGTTAGTTACACAATATAGGTTCACTTGTGCTGCAACAAATGATAAAAATAAATATTTAATGGTAACCTCTATAAGGATTCCTTCATGTCAGACTGCAGATTTCCCAGGTCATCCTGAGCTGGCTTGTCATCTCAAAGGGACGGCACATGGTCCCATGGCATCCAGACACTGATCTGAATCCACTGACCATGATATGTCATGAGATGTTTTTTGTGTACTCTCCCTTTTAGGAATGCCTCCCACATGCAGTTTCCCTACTGTTGCTGAACCCTGCCATGTGAGTAATGCTGCTGCAGTGCAGATAACCTGCCTCGTCATCATGCATCCAGCATGCAAATGTTCCCATCTCCACAAGCTAAAGCAAGAGAAAAACAGATGGAGGCAACACATTTACTAATCTGTTTGCTGTTCTCGCACACACAACACTCCACTGCTTGGAGCTTAAACTCAAACAGGTACTCTGCTTTTCTCAGCTTCAGCATATTAATATGAGCATATAAAACAAAACAAGTGTCTGCTGTTTGAAATAATTGTCCTATGATGATTAATAGGGAGGAAAAGAAATGTTCTACATTCCAAACTTAAATCTCTGCAGCTGTAGCAAGACAGTTTGAAGCTGAATTGAAATCTCATTGTCATGTTAATTAATTCTCAATTTATGTTCCCCACATTATCTCAGAATAATGCTCTTCAATTAGGTACTTCATAATATAATTTTGAGCCAGCTGTGGGCGCAGCTGAATCCTCACACAGATCCACTGAAGTAAACATTGGAAAGATTATTTAAAACAACATATTAAGTGTACAGCAGTGCAGTTTACGTGGTCCAGACTTTCACAAGTCACATCGCACCATAAAATTTTTTTGGATTCATATGAAAAATGATTATCTAATATAAAATATAATATATTCAAATTGTTTTAGTATCCTGAAATGAGGAAACCATGCACAATAACTCTCAAAGTGCTCATCCAGTATGGCTAAAAATAACCTTGAGAGCTGACAGTCTTTAGTTTTGAAGTCACAGCCTTATTTCACATGCAAAGTAAGAAAGGAAGAGTGCAGTGTCAAATCATCAAACAACACGTCACTTTCCAAACACTTACACCAAATCACAATATCTATTTGTGTCTATGTCCTGAAATAATCTGATTACAATCAAATCTGGTCAGCTATAGCCACACCACACAAACACATGCATACACACACACCTACATGCACACATGGCATTTAGATGGGCCAGTTCAGAGGCACATGGAGGGCCATGATCATTGCTTGAGTGTCAGAGGCTTGTTATAAGAGCACTAAGGACCTCTGACAACCTTTCAACTGTGACAGCTCCTTCCCTCAGAATCACCTTGCAGCACCATGTGGTTTTGTCTTTGTGGGTGCCATTTTCTGTTTACTACAATCCTTGTGGCCAAACTTTTGCAGGGACACCTTCACATACTTCCTTTTGTTATCCTTCCATCTAAAGCCATGCACCACTGAAGGCACGTGATGGTACTTTGATGGAGCTAGGCTAATGACTCCCATAGACTTCAAGTCTTTATGCTAAGCTAACACGAAATGCTACCCATAAGAATTGAACCAGCGGACGTACAGAGGTGAAAATGGTATCTTACCTCAGTCTGGCTAAGTCGGAAAATAGATATTTCCCCCCAGTTTTTTTGCTTCTGCATTTTAAAATCACAAAAACATAAATGATTCATAATTTGAATTGGAACCATACATTAAAGCAAAACAAAACAAAACAAAAAAAAAAATGTTTGACTGATTTTTAAGCCACATTTAAAGTAATGTTTGCAGAACATGTGTTACAGGTTACATTACTTGCTGCCTGCTAAACAAATAAGACAATATGTAAAATTCTGCTGTTCTGTAATGCCACCATCAAGTTTTAATACTCTAGGCAAGTGGTGTTTTAAGGGAAGAAGGTGCCTTTGAGCAGCTTTTCTATTGCCCGTATTCTTTTTTGTTATTTCAATTCTATTTTGAATTGATGAAATGAAACTGATACTTTTTGGCAAAGCTTCTTTCAGTTTTTACTCTTTAAAATTATCAACCGTCTCCATAACTTTTCAGTGCATGTTTTTACTTATGACACTGAACAAAACAATATTGTGTCTTAAGTGAGCCTCTCATCACTCAGTAGATAAAACACCATCAAACAAACAGCACTGACATTACATAGTATGATGGTATATTAAGGCCATTGTAGGGGGGAAAAGAAATTATCTTGGTTGCTTGACTATTTTTCTGATTTATTTTTTCTCATAAATTTGTTACTCTAATGTCACAATCTTCAAGTAAGTTTGTAAGTTTTTATGACTTACATCTCAGAAAATATACATTTTTTTGTGCGTAAATTTATTAAGAAATTTTACATAGGCTTGGCTGTGTTGCAAACTGGGCCTACTAGTACAGAGAGAATAGATGATATAAAGTTGGGATGTCGATTAATAATTGATTATCAGCTAATTGAGGGAGAACATTTGTGGTTTGTCTGATGTTCCAGGGATGGCCTCCTGCAGCAGTGTCTTGTCTGAAGAGCGGTTCAGTCTGCCTGGATATCCTCACTGAGCCTATATCTACTGCACGTGGCCACCTCTACACTAGCTAGTTTTGTGACAGGCTACTTAAAAATGTGTTCACCACAGTTTTCAGTGTTTGTGCCCAGCTCAGATCAGTGGTCTTCTAATGATCCAACTGGAGAGAACACTATCTGTCTAAAACTTCTGTTCCAGCTGCTCAAGATTCACTGACTGTAATGAGCTAGTTTTACTGTAGCTGACTGTCCAGTATCAAGCGCTGTGGGTTTTGGGGTGGGTCTTTTCTCAGTAACACTTTTCAATACTGGTGCACTAATGTGCAGTCATTAATACTTAACTAATGCACAGTTCTTCATGAGTCATGCATTAACTCATGATGATTGTTTTCCACATCAGCAACTAATAAAGACCCTGTTCGATTAACAGACTGGGTCATACAGGAATTGCTATTAATTAAGACTGTCATTATGGATTAATCCCATGTCAGCATCTAGCATTAATTAATGCTGTAAAATTTGGTGTTAATTACCACAATGGGTCCGAGCCATGGATTTCAGCCATCTGCAACTGGGAAGCCACAATACCTGACGAACTTGGAGCGTCTGGTTATTACCTAATGCCTTGGTGTTGATGGGACAGGAATCCTCCTGGTTGAGGCTTGTTGTCCAGGATTCAGAGGCAGGACACTGAGAGCCTGTGGCCGGGTGCTGCAGTTTCAGTTTTAGTAATGTCAGCTATCAATGGTTGTGGCACTTCTACAGGTGTGGAAGGTGAGGGGCCTACAAGAGGGACGTTTTGTTTTGTTTTTTTCTCTTTTTTTGAAGACTATTAATGGCATGTTATAGTTCCTCATTGCCATCCAAAACAAATAAAACAAATATGTTGTGTAATATGTTGATAATTCTGGGATCAAATTGACCCCAAAGAAGCAGATGCGTACAAAATGTGTGCGGGACATTGAAAACACCTCATCATGTTAATTTCATGTCTACCCACTTCCATGCACATTAAATAAGGGAACATCATGTAATATCAAGCAAAAAGAAATCAATGTTAATAGTGTATTTAGAGATGATAAACACTGACTGGCGTCAAACTGACTCCAAATATAATAGAAGGGGTAACATAGATTGAAAAGACAATGCATCACATTAACAGTTTTTGGTGTTTGAGTTTTTGACACACACACACACACACACACACACACACACACACACACACACACACACACACACACACACACACACACACTCTAGACCCGCACCCATGGCTGCTATCCTGCCAGTGAGATGAGGGACTCAGCCCTATACGACTAAAGCACGTCATCATGCTCTCCCCTCTTCACATCCACACACTTTCTTAAACGTAGTCAAAGTCCACACTCGTTATATGGCACCCAAGAATGCCGTTGCACGTCCTAATATTTTAGATTTTGGAGCATCTCCCTCTCAGCGTCCCTTGTCATCAGAAGTTGCAGAGGACTGCTGTCTACATTATTTTCTCCTCAGTGCAGGGAGCTGATGGATAGCCTGCCGTACAGTACCGCAAGCTAGCTCTTAGCAGCCAGAGTGAGGCGCGGAGCTGCGGCTGGCTCACGGAGCTAGCTAACGTTACTACAGCTGCTGTTGACTCAGCAGCGGCACCGACCTCGGCCCCCCTCGGACTGCGGCGGACAACCGGGAGCAAATGAACGAGCTGGTGAGGAGTTTGCCCTCTCCGACTCTCTCAGGGATCTATCTACCTGGGCTGGACACCTACAGAGGCTGGCTCTTTAAATGGACCAACTACCTCAAGGGCTACCAGCGGCGATGGTTCGTCCTCAGCAACGGCCTCCTGTCCTATTACAGGTGACGACAACTTTTTTTTTTCCTCTCCAGTTTGAAATTTGGACAGTTTGCTAACGGCTAGGTTTATTTGGTTAACCCCCTGTTATCTTTGGGCTCAATTGACCAATTAAGTGTTTAACGTCACTAAATACGTGATTAACTTAATTGAATTAATGATATTTTGCTTCATATTTTATGACTTCTAATTGAATGGGTCATGAAAGTGGGTAAACATGAATTTAACATGATAATGTGTTTCACTGTCCTGCACTCATTTTGTACGCCTCTGTGTCTCTTTGGGGGCCGTTTTTGGGGTCACTTCTTTCTTTATAAACCATATTAAAAATAGCAACATTTTACGCACATTTGCTTTAGTTGTTTTAGATGACATTGAGGAACTATAATTTGCCATTTATAATCGTCATAAAACTTCCCTCAGCTTTAAGACCCTAACCTAACATAACCACACCTGTAGTAGTAGTAGTAAGAGCCACAGATAGCTCATATGACATTTGGCAGGGAAAAAACATGATAAAATACTGCCTTTTATCTCTTTTTCTTTCAACATCCTTCTGTTTTCTTTCTGCTGTGTTTTACTAATTTTGTTTTCCTGTTTTAACCACATCTGGATTTTACCATCACTTTGTCTTGCTGTTTGTATTTCTCTTATTTTGCTTTTTGACTGTTCTGCTTTGCTGTGTCTGTGAAAGCACCTTGTAAACTGATACAAAGGTTTTCTATAAAGAGAGATCAATATTATTATTATTATTATTATTATTATTATTATTATTATTATTATAACTATACCCACGAGAACTTTAATATATAAGGGGTTGGGGGTTAAGTTTTATTTAAAGAGCTGTTAAGGTTGTCAACATGACACATAAAGTCCCTGACACATAAACTTGGGTAGCAATTATTATTCTAATCATTTTCTGGAGGTTGCTGGGGTCAAGTTGACCCCACTTGATAAAAAATGTTTGTAAATTTGAGGGTAACATTAGGGTTAACAAGAGGGAAAGCTTTCTGGTGTTATAGCCTAATTTATAAATGGACAAATGTTAACTAAAAGTCACACAAATAGATGACTTCTAACCCTCACAGCCTATTTTTTTAGATAATGAGGGTTTTTTGCCTCCACATCAGTTGATGAATGAAGGTATGTCCTATGGGAAAGCATGCCGCAGTAGTCCCAGCATCAGTCAAACACACAGATAGAGGTTGATGGGAGTTGTGGTAGCTTTGAAATCTTATTAGAACTACTTCATAGTGTAAATGTGAAGTAGTTGTAAATGTTTCTGCTATCACATATTTTTATTACTCTCCAGTAGTGCTGAGATCACATCTGCCCCTCTTTGTGTCCCGTAGGACTCAGGCAGAGATGGCACACACCTGCCGTGGCACCATTCCCATGGCAACAGCACACATTGAGGTGGGTGACACTTGTCACCTGGTGCTGACCAGCGGTGGTCGGAGCTACCACCTGAAGGCCACCTCAGATGGAGAGTGTCAGCGCTGGGTGTCTGTCCTGCAGCAGGCCAAGGCCAATGCCACCCAGCTGATGCATCACTCAGGTGAGCTGTGACCCACATGCAGTACACTGTTGGCATAGGCCTATGTTTTTTCCCCAAGTCTGCATTGACTTATATGCTAATGCTTCTTTAACAGATGAGTTTACCTCATTTTAACAGACAAGTGATAACATTCACTCATGTCTTAGCATTGTGTGTCCCATGGAGCTTTTTGCACAAATGCAGGTCTGTGGCTGTAAAATGTGAATTTCGCTAATTTATTTATGTTGCACTTTTTGAAACGTAGTTGCAAAGTACTTTACTGTGCAAAAGAAAATGCAGGAAAGAACATAGACTTGTACTAAAGAGAAAGGTCAGATCATTAAAAACAAGTAAAATATAAGTAGCTTAATAAAAACCACAAGAACAAAACCAATAAGAATGCAAATAATGATCAAAAATAAGACCGAAAACAGGCAAAGTAAGGTAGAGTAAGTATAGGAACATAAAAATGATTCTGTATAAACAATAATACAAGAGTGACTTAAAGACAACAAATGAGAGTTAATCAGGTAAGGTTTTCAGAGCAAGCTATTTTCTGGATTTAGTTTAAAGCGTAGCTGCAGCACTAGTTGAACTCAGGAGAGGGGACTGTGACTTAAACAGGAGTGTACAGAGGTACTGTAGTCTAAGTGCCTAGAAATAAAGTAGAAATTATTTTTTCAAGGTGAGTTCATGTGAGTCATGCCTCATTTTGGAGTTATCTTTAACTGGAGGAGGAAGATAATTTTAAGAATTACACATCTTTTGCCCATGCCCCAAGCACTGTGAGATCAATGCCTGGGAACATGCACCACACTTTACTAAAGCTGGAAATGGGACAACTTTGTGATGTCACTGTATTGTGAAATTGGGCACTAGTCTGCAGACAATAAACGGAGCGCTGATTTGTTGACCTATATGATTTTTATGTGAGTTTTTTTTTCCGCCCAAATGAAATCAGAATTATTTGCATTGCTACAATATAAGTTTCATTTTAGTGTGATAACTCATCTTCGCATTGTATGGCTCTACAAAGTCAGCACCCCATTTATTGTCCATGAAGCAGCCGATGGCAAGTGTTGTCTCTGACCTGTCCTGGCATGGAGCACGGAATAATATTTATACAGTCTACAGATATGGGTGGCATTCGCCTTGAGGCTCTCTTGCTTATGTGACCCTAATAAGCTCTTACAATTAAGTTAAGTCTTACAGACATTCTTAAAAATCCCATCCCTAATTTATGCACTGAACTAATAAATCCCATCTTAATTTGTAGTACTGTAGCCAGCACTGAATTAAAAAATGAATGTAGTCATCAGTACAGAATACAAACTCATACAGCCAAGAGCAAACGCCTGAATACATGTTTGCACTTTTGCATTTCCAAAGTGACGAGTGTTATGTGAACTACATGCCACAAGAGGGTAGTGGTGTCCAAGCCATTCTGATGGAAACACACTATTGGGGGTTGTTTATCTATGTTTAAATGCAAAATTTGAATCTAATTATGTTGTTAAACAGTTCTAGGTGTACTCATTTGCTTATTTATTTAGTAAGTAGTTTAAAAACACTTCTTCCACATTCCCCTCTACTTCACAATATAATATAATATAATATAATATAATATAATATAATATAATATATAATTTCTTGTGTTCCCCAGACTTTGATGCAGTAGCGTGTGACCTAGCAAGTGACTGTTGTCTGTAGTATCATGTCCTAGTGGACATTTTCTGCTTGCCACTGTCTCACATCATTTTCTCTTTGCAGGTGTTTAAATTAGACAACCAGAATCAAATATGGTGCAGGGTTTGAAGTGGGTTTATCCTCTCTCTAGACCCCTCTCCCGCTTTCTCTTGCCAACATGTGCATCCATACACATGCACACACACAGACACATCTCCCACCCGCTCTGTCTCCTTTCTCCCTCCCTCTTTCTTCCAGTATGACGACAGCAAGAGCTGAATGAAATGACCTTGCTTTAGACTCCTCCTCCCATTCTGGTAACAAGAGTGGTAGAGGGAGAGCAAGAGGGAGATTATTATTGAAAATATATCTCAGCATACATTCTGCGGACAATAGGGAGAGATGAGTGCAGCCTTTTTAATGAGTTTCACCTTGTAAGTAGCCTGACCTATTTATTCCCTGTAATTTTACAAATAACAAAGTGTGAGAAAGCTTCAGTCGAGATGTGTGAGTGTATGTGTGTAGGTGTAGCTGTGTGTGTAGGTGTGTATGTGCACATGTCTGTGTGTGGGTGTGCAGGCATGTGTGTAAGTTTTGCAGTGTGTGTGTTTATGGGGTTAAATAACTTTGGCACTGACTTAATGCAGCATTTGGTATAAAGATAGTTGCAGTTATGCTGATTGAATTTTCCTCTGGCATCGGATTACAGCAGATTTGTATCAATATGGGACCATAACTCACAAAGTCACCACAGACCAACAGAACAAAACATGGTTTTAACACTTCGAGTGTCCACTGTTTTGTGGCAATATTTTCTCTCATTTAGCTGAATGTGTCATATTTCTCTCTATTCTCTCTATCATTGATTTGAATCATAGTTTTTCTCTGAATCAAGAGAATACAACCCAGTTACCAGAGGCATCATACATAAGATGGATGTCTTTAAGTGCTGCGCTCTCTAATAGGTTTGCATCTGCACTATGCAAGTGAATAAGCTCTCTGCACAGGTGAGCCAATTTCAAAAGTTTTACGTAACCATGCTCTCTGGCTGAAGTGTGCCATGGTTCACAAGAATACAGGAACTATGTGGATTATCTTATTATTTGTTGTCACGTTACAGTTTGAACTACATAGCCATTTTCTACGTGGCCATCTCCAATGTGTTTTCAGTCTCGTCCACACAGACACACAAATATATGTGTGCTTTTGTCATGTGCATGTGTGATGAAACTGCAGATTATCATAGCAGGAGGCATATGGTTGTGGGTTTATTGGCAGTAGCTGGGCACACTGAGCAGCCAAATTGGATGGCAACAACAGTAATCAAATGGATGTGGCAGGAGTTATCTATTTTGCAATAGTAGTGCAGTAGCCACTTTCAACACTTTCAAATGCTGTGGAGTAAAAAGTGCACAGGCATACTTTAAGACAAAACTTGAGCCTTTGTAACAGCTGGTTGCCAGTCCATTGTGTCTGAAGCTGAAAAGTGAAGTCATGAGTATGTGACAATGATTCCAAATAAATTGCAAGGCGGAAGAAACACTACATCTGAATTGCCGAAGCATGCTCTTCAACCTCTAATTTTTTTTTTTGACTCTGATTCACTTCCACACTCCCTCTCCCACTGTCTCCATGTTGGTTCGTTCTCCATCACCTGTGGGTGTGTTTCAGTGAATAAGGGATGAGTCACCAGTTTGTCTCAGAGTCTTCCTTGTACTGTTTACAATGTAACTCATAAACACCCACACCATCATGTCTTTCCCAGGTTTCTACATTATTTCACAAAATTATGGGTCCAGGAGTGGCATTATGTTTCCTTTGATAATGCAGCTGCATCCAGATCTCTAATACATAGTTTTATAATACCATGAACGCTGTGTATGAGTCAAAAAAGTCTTTTTGTTTCTACTTTAAATGGGCCATGAAACCATTATAGATGCCTGAAGGAGTTTTTACTCTTTCATTTTGATCTTTTCCTCCTGAGACTTTACTGATCCACTTTCCCCTGATTGTTTTTGTTTCCCTATTTTCTTCTAATACACCATGGAAGTCTTCTTTCCCTGCTTTGGCGCTTAAAGGCAACGCTGACACTGGCCTAGATTCAACCAACCTGCTTGGGTGCTTTCAGCTTACACATATAAACTGTTTATTGAAGCAGACAAGAAACATGGATACTATATGCGGTTTTGCCCTAGAACTGCATGATTACATAGGATCGAGGCAGTTATTAGCATTTTAAAGCTGGCTGGTTTATGATGACATTTGCTGCTGCTTAGAGTCAGAAACCAGCCACAACCCAAATTTGTACTAACGTCTTTGGCACTGAGTTAATTATTTCTTTCAAATTACTGTCATTATTCCAGATGGCTTAAATAGAAGAGGTGATCTTTCACATCGACAGACTGTCTCAGCCATTCTGTGTACTGCAGCATCCTTCCCACACTCTCCTCTATTGAGGCACCTCAAGTTCATGTGATAATTTCTCTGAAGGAATATGTCTTTTCTGGTGCCTAGCTGCTGGGCTAGTCTCCATGCCCTCCCTCTCAAATGTCTGAGACTGATGGCTCAGCTCAAGTCAACATTGGAGACAGAGAGGAGGAAAAGGGTAGTGCGTCATCTTTTTTCTCCCTCTGCTGCTAAAAATAGCGTGCCCTCCCAGTTGCACAGGCCGACGTTTCCAGGGCAACCATGTTCATTCACAGCTTTCTGCTAGTGTATGGGAGGGACTAGGGAATCAGGGTGTGAAGTGTTATAATCTTGCTCGTTCCATTCTCTACTGACACTCTCAATTAGTTTCAGTCTAAAATGATATTCTTTCAGTTATATTGGCATCTGATACACTGATTCACCTTACACAGTATCTGTTTGTGACTTCACCACCATAAACATCCATATTGTGTGTCTGTTACATACCTGGAAAATGACTTGTGACAATATGACCTCAAGTGAGGTGGCTTAATTTTTATGTGTGTGTGACTGAGTTAGTTATATCAAAGTGTGAAAATTAAATGTGATTGAGCACCAGATGGATGTTCTATCTCTGTCCTTCAACTCTGTGAGAAGATGACTCAGGAGATGAGGGTCCTGTGCCGCAGGAGGATCGTGCCCTGACCCAGGGAGTGCTCAAGACTCTGGCCAGTAAACTGGATGACCTGAGCACCTGTAATGAGCTGATAGGCAAGCACGGCGCCGCCCTCCAGCGCTCCCTCACTGAACTTGAGGAACTGCGCGGATCCACTGACAGCACAGACAAACTGAAAGCTGTTAATGAGCGAGCCACTCTCTTCCGCATCACGTCCAATGCTATGATCAATGTGAGTTTACATAATGTGAACCGCTCTGCTGCTCTGATCAATACAGCAGTAATAACTGTAACAGAGAGACTGATAACTGCAAGGGAATGTGTAAAGGAATGTAGCTGACGGGCTCTGCGTGGATCTTTTGATCTTCACACCTCAGGCTTGTCGTGACTTTCTGGACGTAGCAGAGACACACAGCCGGAGATGGCAGAAGGCCCTGCAGTATGAGAGAGAACAGCGTCACCACTTGGAGGAGACCATTGAACAGCTAGCCAAACAGCACAACAGCTTAGAGAGAGCCTGGAGGGAGAATCCCAGCACTTATACAGGTGAGACGCCTCTCTCTCACTCTCCCTTTCCCATCTTCGTTTCTCAGAGCTGTGTCTGGTCTCAGAGAAGGAGAATATATGGCCCTCTTCTGGTCAGCAGTAGATACCACTGATTTGTTTGGACTCATTGTACTAACTTAAAAATGTCACTGTTTACAGTACATTTATCAATAACTGTATAGATTTAAATATATCTGGCACACAAACACCAGACTGAGCTGTTGTTTATTGCATTGTGTGTTTATTACAATAGGTGTGGAGAGGACTCAGGAGGGAGACGCTAGTGATGAGAACGAGGATGCAGAGTTCTTCGATGCCATGGAGGACTCCCCTGCATTCATAACTGTGACTGCTAGCGACCACATACAGCACAAGTGAGACTTGAAGAGCTGCGTATTTGTCAAGATACTGTAATACTGTAAAAGTGATAGTGTAATTAAAGTCTGTTGCTTTCTCTCAGGCGCTCAGGGAGTAATCAGAGCATGATGAGTGGAGGAATGCCCAATGACTGGACTCACAATGAGAATGTAGGTCCTCAGCATGCTGATGCTGATCAAGTAAATGCAAACTTTTAGTCACTTTTGTCTGCCAAGCTCCAAGGTGTGTAATGTTATAGCTTATTTAGCATTTTAGCTGTCGCTAAAACATACACATATCCACATGTTCACTCACACACGCACATACACACACACACACACACACACACACACACACACACACACAAATCTTAATTTGAACATAATGAGCTATTTCTCAGATCAGCAATAACCAGCTCCTTTTTCTTGTTGTGTACTCTATTTCTTACTAAACATTGTCTTGTTAAAGTCATGTTCTGTGTTGTTTTTTTTAGGACTCTGCAGACACAAACCACACACAGCTACGAAGAACAAGACGCAGCCGTATTCCTGACAAACCCAATTACTCCCTCAACCTGTGGAGCATCATGAAGAACTGCATTGGCAAAGAGCTGTCCAAGATACCCATGCCTGTAAATACAAAACTTCTAATCCTCTTACTATGTGGTTTTGTGTAACCTTTGAATTTGGAGTTGGATGAGTATCGTAATTATTGAATAACTTGCACTGTTTGTAACAGTCACTTCTCACATCTGAAATGCTGTTTGCTTGCATGTGTGTGTGCTTGTTTCTGTATCTGATTGCAGGTAAACTTCAATGAGCCTCTGTCCATGCTGCAGCGTTTGACTGAGGATCTAGAGTACAGTGAGCTTCTGGACCGGGCAGCTCGCTGCGACTCATCCCTGGAGCAGATGTGCCTGGTGGCTGCCTTTTCTGTCTCCTCCTACTCCACCACGGTCCATCGCACTGCCAAGCCCTTCAACCCCCTTCTTGGGGAAACCTACGAACTGGACCGTCTGGAAGAGTATGGTTATCGCTCCATCTCTGAACAGGTGAGACAAAGGTACAGCTGTCTAGTCAGTGCCAGGTCTAGAATTTTTTACATGGGGAAGCATAAGGAATAATTGAACCTTAACAAGCCATTCCCTTTATAGTTAAACCATATATGTATTACAGTATAGTATGGAGTTTGAACAGAGTACACCAGGAAACCTAAAAAATTAATTTAATTTACTTAGTTTGGAGGGGCAATAATAATAATGATTACCAACAGCTCCTCACAAGAAATCCCGTCAATGAAAGAGATAGACTTAGCAGAGATCCTCTCTACAGAAAGCTCAGAGCACAATGAGTCCAAATCAGGACCAAGAGTTGCTGCTATACTGGTCACAATTAGCAGCAGAATCACTAAAGGGTTCCCAAAGAATGCTGTTAGATTATATGATTTACATTATGTTACATACCAGTGTAAATATGTAATACCTGTTGCATACACAGCAAACCTCTTCTTAGCATCAGATCTCTTGCATCTTATTTCAGAGCATGATCTTGATATTTTTCCCCACTGAGCCAATATCGCCAAGTACTCCACTGATATTGGTGTATTTGGTCAACAATATTGTAGTGCTAGGTTTTGTTGCCGTCGATCAGTATGAAAATGAATCGTGATTGTTGATGGAGCTTCTGCTGCTGCCAACTCTCAGGTCAGTCATCACCCCCCAGCTGCTGCCCACCATGTGGCGTCAGAAAGAGGATGGACCCTGTGGCAGGAGATCACTATTGATAGCAAGTTCCGTGGGAAATATATTTCTATTATGCCATTAGGTAAGAATCACAATCAGTCAGCAATTTACCTTGATTGTAAATTTGAACATTCACTGGCTATTTGAATTATTTCATGCTATAGTTTGTATAGCTAATATGTTTAATATGAGGATTGAGCACAGTCAGAAGTTTTATTGCACTCTGGTAATCTTACCAGTCACCGGCAAGATTTTTGAGCATCTGGCTGGTGGATGATGAAAAATTTTCACTTCAGTTACAGAGAACATATTGAGATTTTGATACAAACACAAAGCTTTTTTGTGTTACAAGGTGATTAAAATGATAATTTGTAGGGAAAGAGAACCATGTTGTTTAAAAAACAGCATGGTTCTCTTCTTCATGGTCCACTTCTTAAAAAAATGTATGTCGTCTTTTTCTTCACTGTAGGATACATTCACCTGCAGTTTCACTCTAGTGGAAACCATTATGTGTGGAGCAAAGTCACCTCAACGGTGCACAACATTATTGTGGGGAAACTGTGGATTGATCAGGTGGGTTCCTTATTTTTCTTGCATTATTCTTGATAAGCATGATGTAAGATTTCTTCTATCTGCTGTAAATATTGAGTTTGTGTGTGTATGTGCTTGTGTTTGGACTATTTACTTACATATAAGCAAGGTGGTTGCTAGGGTGTCTTTTATGTATTTTGTGCATGTCCGTAGCTCAAAATGTGTGCGACATAGAGCCTGGAAAAAAAATCACCAAGTCATTTCTAATCGGCCAAAAATCACGTTTTTAACTGGAATTGTGCAAAATTGGTAAGTCGGAATGCTTAGAAAAGTAGTTGCACACTTGCAATCAGGCCATACGTGCCAAAATTTGGTGGAATAATAATCATACAAGAAAATAAGATCTGTGCAGAGGTAAGCACAAAATAATTCACCAATTTAGAACAACACAAAAAAAAGCAGAACTGACAAAAGAAATCAAATTGCACATGCATTTCCAAATGTGTTTCCAAATGATAATAGAAGAAAGAATATGAGTGTTTTGTTATTTAGACAATGCACTTGGGTTTATCAAACACTTGTAAGTCACATTTAGTATTTCTTTGTATTAATCTTGCTGCTTCCCTCTCTTTTGCTATTTGTAGTCTGGGGACATTGAAATAGTCAACTATGTTACCAAGGACACCTGCCATCTCAAGTTCTCCCCTTATAGCTACTTCTCCAGAGAAGTCCCACGTAAAGTAAGTACCTTGCACCTTTACATTCAGTAATAGGAGGGTTTAAGTATAGGAAGTGACATCTACTGTCTGTGTTGGCTGTGTTTATCAGATAAGTATTGTATTATCTGTGAGGAAGGAATCATTTCACCCTGCTTACTCCCTTTTTAACTTTCCATACTTTGAAAAATGACACTGTGCCAAAAGATTGAGGTTTACGTTGCTGGCATTGCTTCACTGAGACATTTTTGGCCCTGAAGTTGACTAATGAACATAGATGGCTCGCTCACTGTTTAGCTTTAGGGGTAGGGTTATCTCCCAGTTTTGTTTTTTGGCCTAAATTAATAGGTCATGTACATGCTATAAGTACAGCACATTTATTTTATGTAACAAATGGGATGTCTGCAGGTCCATAAAAAGTCTTAAAATATCTTCAGTTCAATTTGTAAATATTAGGCCTATAAACGTCATTCAATTGACTTGAATTTGAATTTATGAGGTCTTTATTTCCACATAAACATGTTATTTAATTTCATTTATCATCTTTCAATTTCTTTTTGTCAAATAAGTAAAATGTTCAAGCTGCTCTGCATGACACTCAACATGTCTGATGTTACATAATTCTAAACTTACCACGGAACCTGGTACTTTCTTTATATTGACATGCTACACTTTACATGTTGGGAAAATGCCTGTTGCAGATTACTCACTCTTACTCGCTGTCATATAGTACAGTCGTATTTACATGCACATAATAAATGAGATTAATCAGTCTTAAATTTTGTTAAATCTATCTTGAGAAGGTATTTAAATCATGAAATTTAACTCTGATAGCTGTAGACACTCTGAATAAAGATAATTACAGAAACAGAAGTTTTTCAAAACCACTGTAGATACGTCCATTACTTTCTTAACTACTGCTTGATAAGCCATTTAATTTCACACTAGTGTATGTTTGAAGCATGGAGACGAACTGATGGTGCACAGCTGCACATAACCCCACTAACTTCCCCTACTTGAACATCTATCTTTGTAAAATATTCAAAAGTGATTTCTTCCCCTGTAACTGTTCATCAGAAATATCCAGACAAGGGTTAGCATTTGTTCTGACTTTTGTATCACTGTCAGTGTCATTTCACTTCACTAATATATCAATCAGTTCAGAATATGTTCTAATTTGCCTTGTCTTTGGGGATTGATTTATTTTAAAAAAAGAGAGTGCAAAATATTCAAGGAAGCAAGTCAGGTGTCTTGAATTCTTTCTGTTGGCACCTGATTCATTTTTGTGGTTACAAAAAATTAACTAAAGATAGAACAGAAAAACAGGAAAGAAAAACAGTTTACACTTCATTGTAGACAAGACCTTGATGAATGTCTACACAGCCTCCAGTAGTCAGCTCGGTCGAAGATTCAGTTGCCGTTTCCTGCACGGTAACTAGGTTATATCCATGCAAGGTTTGGCTGCAATGTCACTAGCATTTCAGTTCACTAGTATGTACTTCCTATCGGGACAGATTCATAAACTGAAGAAAATACAGAAAATTCAGCTTGGTTGGAATTTACTACAGGTTTTTGTGTAATAGGCCTCTGAAATTCTGATTATTTGATAGTGGGCTCTTTCTGTTTGGATGGCGATGATAAAAATAGGTTATAGTGTGCTGTAGACAAGGTCTTTTTAAGCATTTGCATTAACTATTAAAATGATGCTCTTTGAGCTCAATTTACTGGTATTTTCACTTGACTGAACCATTCAGCAGTCGTTTTCCACAGTGTAAGTCAGACCCACAGAGGGATTGCCAGTGATGTGAGCAACATTTCAGTGGACTGATCCATTCTGTAAATATGTACATGGCTTTCAGGATGTACAGGTGACGTATCTCTTCCTGTTTGCTGTCTTCTTTGGTGTTTCTAGGTTACAGGTGTGGTGGAGGACAGAGAAGGCACAGCCCATTATATCCTGTCTGGAACCTGGGATGACAAGATGGAGAGTGCCAAAATAGTGGACAGCAGCCAAGGATGTGGAGGATCTGAAGGCAAACAAAAGACTGTTTATCAGACTCGCCCTCCCAAACTGTTGTGGAAGAAATATCCTCTTCCGTAAGTTCAGCCTGTCCCCATCTCTCATCTGTCCATCCTCTTTAAAGTTTTCCTGTCCCCTCCTTTTTCTCCTCCTCTGTCTGACCTGTGTCTTAAGGCCAGTACATATTTTCTTCATTAAAGTGCTGCCGTAGTTACTCTGTAGTTGTGTGTGGTTCCTGTGCAGCTTACAGAGGTTGTAAGCTGCACAGGAAAATGATGAAAGTATTCATTGGTTCAGTAGTTGATTGTGATTGGATGTTCACAGATATTCAACCTGAAATTATGGAGGTTGTGGTATGTCACTAAATTTATAGTGAGAAATAGGCACCTCCGGTGCGTTATCTTGTGTATTAATAGTCTATACACAGAAAAATTAAGGATTGTGCTTTTATCACTTACAAACTTACTGTGTTGTTATGGTCCGGTTCAGTTCAATTTAGTTCAGCACTTTATTGTCCCACTAAGGAAAATTCAGCTTTCAGCAGAGCACAGATAAACAGTGCTACAGTGCTAAATGTGAGCAAAAGTTGCATAGGTGCAAAGGAACAATTACCCTTTGTGCAAATTAAGCATGCGTATTGCATTAGGGAGAAAGGAAAATTAAAATCTATTGCATTTTGCCCCAGGAGCCTTGTGCCTCTGAACTGAAGAAAAATCAAATGCCTCAAAGGGAGGATGATCTGGGCTGTCTAAGATCAATTCTGCCTTCCTCAATGGTGCATACAGACTGTGAGATTTTAGCAATCCTATAAGTCTATTGCAAGCCACACTAATAGATTTTATAGACTTAGGTACGCCATCAAGTTTGATGTATGTCAACTGTACTATGATCTCTCCAACTGAATCTTACAGGCTATGATGCAAGTCAGTATACAAGAAAACATCACCAGCATGCATCATCCATCTGCATAGTGGTGCATAGTGGTACATCGTGGTACATGAAGGTCAGCAAGAATTGAGCTCTTGTTAAAGTGGGATTAATGTGTTTGGAAAAGAGACTGTCAGAATTTTGTCCCAGACCATCCTCAGTGACAAGACCGTGACCACCATGTTTGAACCTCTCTCACAGTGTGATATAGGGACACCGTTTTAGAGCCACGACCAAGATATTGCCACATGTCTTCCATGTTGGCCATCTTTCATCTTGGACCAGTCAAAACCACACAGGGTATTGCCGGCTTAAGGCCTTAGTGACTATTAGATATCCTTTGTTCTATTGTTTGCCTTCTGTCTTTTATTGTCCAGGGATAATGCAGAGAACATGCACTTTTTCTCCTCCCTGGCTCTGACCCTGAATGAGCCAGAAGAGGGTGTGGCCCCCACTGACAGTCGCCTGAGGCCAGACCAGCGGCTGATGGAAGCAGGTTTATGGGATGAAGCAAATGCCCAGAAACAACGTCTAGAGGAGCGACAGAGGCTTGAAAGGAAAAAGAGGGAGGCACAAGCCAGTCAGGCCCTAGAGGAAGGTGAGTAGTAGGCCAGGAACAAGAAGAACAAGACATAGAAATAAAAATGATCTATATAAGATACTGTGCTCAGTATATAAGAGAAAGTAAGACTGCAATGTTTTGTAAATATATTTAGTATGTGTTTGGAACCATGTGAAAATGTGTCACTTCTCAGGTCAGGATATTGAGGGATACCAGCCACTGTGGTTTGAGAAGAGGACAGATGATGCGACGGGGGAAAGCACCTACGTCTACAGGGGTGGCTATTGGGAGGCCAAAGAAAGGCAGGACTGGAGCCAGTGCCCTGAGATCTTCTAGAGCTCTCGTCCTTGGACTGTGACATCAGCTGGGCAGAGGACGGGCGAGCAGAGAAGTTCCTCATGCTGCAAACAGTATAGGTTATGGAGACTTCTTTGTGTATGTGTGTGTGTGTGTGTGTGTGTGTGTTAGTGTGGGTGTGTGAACGCATGTGCATGTGTGTGAGCCATCCACTGACAGTCTTCACTTTCATAAGTTCAAGGACTTAGATAGAATACAAGCTCTTGCTTCCATTAACCGATCTACTATATTTCTGATCAAACTTGCTGTACTATATTATGTGTTTTTACAATGCATGGCCTCACTTTGTTTGTGTATGTTCTGTGTACGCTCACGCAATGTTACAGAGAATAGTATTTATGAGAGTAGTGAATGTATGTATGTGTATGTGTATGCGTGTGTATGTATGTGTGTGTGTGTGTGTGTGTGTGTGTGTGTATGAAAGATATGGTCTGCAGAGAATAAACCTCTATCACCAGCCTTTTTGACATGAATAGCAAAGTAAACACAGGTGTTGCTAATGAGATTAATGAAGCTCTAACAGCACTGGTGTTGTGCATGCTGGCTCACTGGAAAGGCTCTGGTAAACTTATACAGGCCTCACACCGAATGACTGAATTTCACTGTCACAGATGAATGTCCAGTGTCGGCATAAAGTCACTAACCTGATGCACCAGATGGCCTGTCACACAGAACCGTCTGAGAAGTCGTCATTTGAAACTGTTTGGAACTCTCAGGCAGTTGTCAGGCACTTGCAAAAAATACTTGATAGGTAATTGGATGACCCATCTGTCTATCACAGGCTGTAACAGGCTAACTGAGAGCCTTGCAACCACACACTTAGCTGATGAATTAATGAACTTACTCAAAGTATTTTTATGTTTGTTCTAAATAGACTAAGTAGACTTGCTTTTCAAAGAATATTTATTGATTTTATATTGCTATCCCAAATCTATGACTGAAAAAACAATATTACTTTTGCAAATAAGACAAAATACAGAGAACATTGGGAATGGTAGTGTTTTTGTTTTGTTTTTTTGTCTCCCTAATGTATAAAACAAATCGCTCACCTCTTTAGGAGCTGCCACTGTTGTCGCTTCGCACTATCGGCACACATAAACCACGCCTGTAGCTGCCAGTAAGACACTGATTGGGCCAAACCACTGTGTTTTGGCCACAAGTGGTGCATCACTTGAAGCCTGGCAAGATGGATTCTGACATTGGGAAGGGTTAGGTTTAGGGTAGATGATATCGCGAATCCAGCTGCCTCACAAGGTAATAAAATCAGGTTAGCTGGAATTGGGGTGTGCTCTCATCATCTCGATCGTTTGGTGTAAGGTGGTCATAAAGCTCAGTGCAACTCAGTCTTTTTCTTGTCTTGATGTTCCGATAAAATCAAATGTTTACTATTGTCGGATGTTTTTGGTCTTGACTCATGCACATAGTCAAGATCAGCAACATGAACATTGTCAACAACATTGCTGAAGGCTCCCACCGTCCTCCAGCTCTCATGGTATGCAGCTACATCCATAATAACCAGGATTGTTTTAGACTCCATACCTTCACACACCAGTTCTCATGGTAAGCCAGACAGGCACACACACACACACGCACACATACATCCACACACACACACACGCACACGCGCACACATACACCCACACCAGAGTTACTCATCCCTTCCATCATCTCTTATGGATTACATGAGGACGCATCACTATAATATCCCTATAATATTCGTTCAGAGTCTCTGAAGGGATCTGGTTATATAGCCTTGCAAATTGTGATCTTGGAAAATCGTGTAGTCTGTTACTAGAAACTCTGTGACTGAGGACACGTCTTTAAATGTGAGAGAGTGCCAGACTTTTTAAAAAATCTTTTCAAAGTCTTCAAGTGTATGGAAACAGAGCCTTAACTAATGTTGTTAGCAACACCTGAGCTTACCCTGCTATTTCATGTCAAAATGGCACTGCAAAAGGCCTATTATTTCTGCACTGAAACACACTTGTTTCAAGGGGTGTATATGATAACCTTGGGAGGTGAGGAGGGCAGGAATGTTGGTTTTTGGTGCAAGCACAGAACGCCCCAATTCTTTAACAGCTGGAATAACGTGTTTCTCCTGCTTGTGGCTCACCAAGAAACCAGATTGTGAATGGTCTGAAGCAGGGCAAAACAATCTCCTGTACAGTAAAAGGCTTTTCATAGTAGAGCTTAATTTACTGAAGCTCTGCTCTGTCTTGACTCTTTGGGAATTTTCTATTCTATTTCTTAAAATCAAAACAAACTGCATCGTTTAGGATATACAGTAGTCCACTCTGACTGGCCTTTAAAGAGCTACCACTAGACCAATAAAATCCAAAGAAATTGCCTTTGGATGTATAACACACTGAGCACATCGTGCTGTTGTATAGAGAACAAACACTGCTTCTACATGATCTCAAAGTTCTGTGTCCAGTTGCACAAAATATATTGAAGTTTCCATGAGAAGAATCTATTTTTTCCTGGTTCCTGGTTAAGGAGATACCCAGGGTTTTACTTTCCAAGCCCTGGGAATTAATGTTTAGAGCTTGATAGTTCTTTCAGTGCAGTTACATCCTGTGATTCTTACTTGATCCCAACCACTTGTCACTGACATTGCACTTATATACATTTCAAGCAAATTATGAAATGTTTGGACATAAAACAGTGTCACATTGCAGTTTCTCTCTAGAGAGGTAGCAGCACTGAATCCTACACAAAACTCTCCCCCTTTTTAAAACTGTCAGTGTATTTGGATGTGTCAGCAATAACGCAACTGCACAATCACTTGAGATATTATACGGAAATACTCCCAGGGTTCTTTATGCACAAGGAAATATTCACTAAGATGTTTTATTGAACACAAAATATATATTGTTTTATAACAGCATACCCTTAGCTGCAAGATAGTGGAAATGTAAAGAAAACAGACAACAAGATAACCATTTAAGAAAGTCTTAGCAATACAACTTGCTAAGGTTTTTGTATGCAACCAAGCACTGATGTACACTAGTCATAATATAGGCCTACATTCCCATATGAAAGATTAACTATCTGTTCCTTTGTAGTTTTCAGCTTACTGTGTATTTTACAGGGCATGAAGCACATGTATTAACTGCCTGCTTTTGGAAAACCAGGCAGCTTGTGTTTTGGCGTGTATATAGCAGAAGTATAATAGAAATAGAATTACCTCATCTATGATCATTGGAAGAAAATATTATTTTCAGATGACTTGAACATTCATATTCTAGTCACTAGTTAATTCTAGTTGTGTATGCATAATCTTAATGGATTCAAGATTGTATACCAATAATAAAAAGTTGGGAAATGAAATTATAATGTGAAATTCTCAGATACATAATGATGGTGACGCAGTCGAGGTGTTGTTCAGACAATGGACATCTTTATGTTTACCTGCTGGTAATGAAACATGCTACATAAACTCTGTTTTAATGGCAACATATACTGTAGCTATGCATGGATTTAGAGTGCTGAAGCACTACTCTAGTGAGAAGCCTCCTCACCTAGCTGTTTGTAAACTCTCACTGAACATGATGTGAACTCACCTTTTGTGCCCAACGACCTCGAAAAGATCTAATTTTTGAGCTCAAATAAAAACAATAAAATGTCACTGTGCACTTCTTCACAATCACAGCCATACTGAACAAGTTTTTAACTTGGGAGGGATGCTTGATAGAAGACCTTGTGTGATAAAGACTCAAAGGCAACAGTAAATTTCCCTTGGGAGAGCTTCTGTGGCCAGGCTGATGATGAAGATCTGCCAGGCCTCCTCTGTGCAAGAGAAATTTCTCATCTGCCAATACAAGGTTTTTTGAACCGGGTTTAAGCCTCTGTTTCAAAATATGCAGAAGGACAAGTTGGTATGCAGGTTTAGATTATCAAACAAAACTCAAGTCTTAATTTCTCCTGAGGATCTATGGCTGCACTAAAACAGCACATAAGCAGAAAGGCAGGACATATAGCTGGAGCCACGTCCTTAATGACCCTTAAGTTAGAGAAATATTCATACAGTATTTGTCCTAAAACTGACAGGCAACTGTAAGTAAGTAGAGTGTAAGTAGAGGCAGACAGGCCATTTCAAAATTTAGGGATTTTTAACTTTTTCAGCATTGCCATTTATAGACAAGGACAGTTGGTCATAATGCAGTGACATTGGTCTCCACATATTTGTTGGTACCTGAATTGTGCATATTCTGAGTTGAGGTTTACACTGCATTTTGAGGACGTACATTGCAATGTTTTCTTATCAAAACGATTCTTTTTCTGCCTAACATCTAGTAAATCTTATATCAGGTTCCTATAGTGCATTCTAAGGCTATGTAAGTCTGGCCTTGCTCAATGCAGCTTTCCTCTACTTATTTGCAGGTTTGAAATTAAAAATTTATTACTAAGATGTAAACAAACTCATACTGAACATCACAAAAGAGAAATATTACATATGATTTTCCCTGGATGGTTTCTCTGTGCATCTCCCACATAACTACTTTGCAAAAAACTGCATTTTTATTCCAGCGGCACCATGTAACGCCAGCCTACAGCTGACTTGTAGTTCTAATCAGGTACAACAGGAAATATATGTTTTTCTCATGTATAACATCAGAAGTTATACAATTCCTGGTGCATCAAGGAAAGGTAAATCATTTTCTTTCTGATGTTTTTCTGTTAAAATATGGGGAGTACACTTCAGTGAGTTTTCCCTGTATAGCTTTTCTTCTTCCATTGTGAAATTCAGCAACCAAATGTGTTGGTATTTGAATTTCTGAATATAGTGGTAATAGGAGATCATGGTTTCTATTTTCTTTGAAAGCTAAGAGACTGGATGCGAACTGGAGTCCATCCATGGATTAACTACTGTTACCATGCTGGGCATTTTGATAAAGGGAGTTCACCCTACTCCCTGGAGATGTTACAGCTTGACTTTGTAGGGGGTCTGTTGGCAAGAAAGCTAGAATCAAAACCGTTTTTAAAGGAAAAATATTACCCTAAACACCATCTTATCCCGTCTCATTTGGTCATCTATTGTACAGAGAATAATTCTTCTTTAAGTCTGACATATGCCTATAGCCAGTTTGTTCTCCTCATCTATAATGAAGAAATATTGCAAAAGATGTGTATACATGGTGTGGATCAGTGACACTGTAGGACTTTTGTTTTAGTTACTATATCGTGCTGATACACGTCAACAAACACAATGTGGACACACAGTTCAATAATATGTCAAAGTGGCTTGCATTAGTGCATCTGGAATGCAACTTAATTTCCATGATCTGCAAGAAAGCTGCCCAATAAAAATCATAAATGGTGCTTAAAACCATTATTTGGTATGCTAAGGATGAATTTGGGGATGTAGCAACTCTTAAAAATTTGTTTGCATTCCAGACTTATTATAGTTTTGTATTTTTCATTAGCTTTTATTTTTATTTTGTGAGTGGGGGAGGATATGTTGTACTTATAGGGCTGTTTAGGTCGTTAACTAGACACATACAATACCTGACACATTAACTTGGGTAACAATTTCTGTTATACTTATTTTCAGGAGGTTTAAATTACCGGGGTCACATTGACCTCAGTTGATAAAAAACAAACAAACAAACAAACAAACAAACAAACAAACAAAAACAATGTTAGTCATTTGAAGGTAACAGCAGGGTTAACTGTTGCATTAAAGTTGCATGGTGTAAGGTTACCCAGCCAACATTTGATTTCCAACCTGCCTCTAATTGCATAGATGTGGCCCTGCGCAGAGCCAGTGTGTCATAAAACTACACAGTTGCAGTCAGGTTGCACAAGCTTCAAATGAGTGGCATTGCCCTTTAAATAAGCTACCCGGCGACGCTCGAGCGTGTCCGCCTCTGCTCGGTTGAATGTGCACGGTGACCGCCGAGGATGCCGGGATGCTGTCAAACCAAAGGTACACGGAGAACAAGGTAAAATAGAAATAGTAATGAGACAAAACGAGGTAATAAAAGGATTTAACGTATTTCGATATGAGCCGCCGGTTCGCTCCTACGTCCCAGCTAACCGAGCTAACGTCTGTCGTTCTTCACTACAGCACAGAGCTCAGCTAGCTAGCTGGAGTGATTTTTAGCTTGTCAACACAAACCAAAGCCAGGAACATTCAGCCCCCAGTGTCAAGTGACAGCCACGGCACGAGTTATTGTTAGCCAGCCCATCTTTTGATTTCATCAGATAGCGAGCAGCCTCGTCTCATATTCCCTGGCTAGCGAGTTGTTTTGACACGAGTTGACGTTAAGTCAATGCGTCGTCGTCATGGATAATAACTGAGCGCACCGTCTAGCGCTTATCATGTCTGTCATGAACACAGGCGTTTTCCACTGAGTGTGAGCCGACCGAAACACAGGGTCTCCCTCGGCTGTGGTGTCAAGGGAATCACAAGATCACCAAACAAGGCTCTATTTCAAACCAGCATGTACACAAAACAGCCTCGGGGTGCGAAGCTTTCGTTTTCAACCACGCCGTCTGATGTTTATACGATTAAGTTACAGACAGCTCACTGTACACTGCACTGCTGACTTCTCACAAGGTTTTTTTTTTTGCATCAAACTGAGTCGTCATCCTCAGTTCATGTCTGCATTTGAAGGTGGGAACCAATCACACCAGTCCCCGTTGTGAAGAAGGCGCGTCCCCGGCTCTGCAGCCCGCCCCGCGTAACCCTGAGCAGCTCTCCTCCCTCTCCCTGCCTCCCGGCCTGGCATCTGTCATTCTGCCTGTGCGGGCTGTGTTACACAACCAGTCCTCAATGCAAAATAGAAGCACGTGTCAATAGGCGGTGCTGAAAAAAGCAGGCGGTTTTGGTAGACAACAAAAACCGGTAACACCACCGAGGGCGAAGCCGTAAATGCCGCAGGTTTAGGTTATTTTCTAGATCTGTGACTTGTGTCGTTTGATCATGTTGTCGCCACCCCGAGCTGAGTCGTGGTGCGTTTGGAGATGAGCGAACGGCTTCCAAGTCAGTATGTGTTTGCCTTACAGAGGGGAGAATGATCCCAACATGATCAGCGCTGATGGCTTCTCAAAATGCGGGGCGACTCGGCAAGAGACGGGCAGGAGGCCGCCTGCAGAAATGCTTCATCTTCTCTCCGCTGTCATTGTGTGGCTGGTGACAGGAACCACCATCTCCAGTCTCAACAAATGGATATTTGCTGTGTACAACTTCAGGTACCCTTTACTGTTATCAGCTCTGCATATGCTGACAGCCATTGTGGTGGACTACGGGCTGATCAAACTGAGGGTGATCCGGCACAAAGGGGCCGGGGAGCAGGACCTGACCCCCGGTGCGAAATATAAGGTGTTCCTGCTCAGTTTGACGTTTTGTGCCAGCATAGCCTTTGGCAACATGGGTCTGAACTATGTCCAGCTGTCATTTGCACAAATGATTTACACCACGACTCCACTCTTCACTCTGGCCATCTCGACATTGATCCTGGGCAAGCAGCATCATATCCTGAAATACACAGCTATGATGCCCATCTGCCTGGGAGCCTCCTTCAGCATCATGGGCGAGGTCCAGTTTGATCAGACTGGCTGCTTCTTTGTATTTGCAGCGACTATGTTGAGGGGTGTCAAGACCATCCAGCAGAGTAAGTTACAACTGTCTTTTAATGTTTCAGTTCACTGTCATTATTCATGGTAGCTGACATTCCAGGCTGTTGTTATTGACATTTGTTTTGATGCATAAAACATCAGTAATGACTGTAGATAATCTTTGTGAGGGAGAGCATGAAATCCTTGCTTCCCGTTGAAAATGGAAATTTCGTCTCATGCCTCTGACATCAGATATATTGGTGTTTCCTTTCCATACCGCAGCAGTCTGCAGACCTGGAACTTTAAAGTGACTCAGTGATTGACTCAGTCCAGTAACACACCCAAATGTTGAGGTGGAATTTTCTTGTTTCCACATGCTATAAATACCAGTGTGTGCATATAGCTGAGAATGGGAAGGGATTCCATAAGTTCTGGGAAAAAAACAAGGATTATTTTTGCTCTAATGCCACATTCTTCAAAAAGAAGAGAAAGTGAGCAAAATGTGATGGAAATTTGTCTTTGAGAAAAAAGTTTTCATATTTAAACACCATCGCCAAAAAAAAAACTTGTGGAGCATTTACCAATGCAAATGATCTGAAGTGCTGCCAATGTGTAATTTAAGTCATAACATCAAGTATCACGTAAGATTAAATATACATTATGCCAAGTTTGATCAAAGTAGCCCTGGAAAATTGACAGATTCCTTCCTTGAATTGATGTCAGATGGGCTGTGTTACGTTAAGTAGTGCCCTCACTACAACCATTTAGCTCATGTTCTATGTGTATTTTGTGTTGTGGATTAGTCTAACGTCATTAGTCCCCATAATATGGTGTTTGTCAGTGAAGAAAGAAGCCCCACAAAGTACTAAGTTTCTAAAAGTAAACTGAGGCCTCGTCTTAGTGTGTTACATAACGATAAATCAGATAGTGTGTTTTGCTCAGATAGACTTAAGGCTGCATGTTTTGTACAAGGAAGAGAAGAGGTTGATGATGTCCGAGTGGAGAAAGTTAATCAGACCCCCTTTCCCCTCCTGCAGCTACTTTATTTCTGAGGGGCTTTCGAGCAGGACATTTAACCCCCAAATGCTCCAGTTTAATCTCTCACTTGACCAACAGTAAAGAGCTTTGGATGTGTTGATGTAGTGTACTAGTGTAATGTCTTGTTTGCCTTGACTGAAATTGCTAAATTAAAGTGTACAGTAAGTAAAGTTGTGTCTTGTCATTGCATTAGACCAAAAATGTGTAAACCATTGGGACTTGTTGAACAGATAAGTTGTAACTATTTTATTTTTAATCATGACTTAAAGGTTTAAGGCCATGCTGAAATACCAAACAACCTTGATGATGTTGTCTCAGGTTTCAACAAGCTATTTTCATCCTCTTTCCCTCTTGAGGTCACAGGGGTCTCCCTCATGTGTTTACTTTTCTCTGACAGTCTTTAGCGGGGCACGTGTGTTTTAATTTAACAGGTCAGCTCTATCAAGGAGAAATAGCACTATGCTATTATACACAGGGCATAAAGCTAGAAGTGAGTGTTCAGTAGCATAGCTGGAAGATACAGGTCTAACTTGTGTCTTTGCTGATATACTTGTGATATATTCCTGTTTGCCACCAGCTCGTACTCTAAATGTGTCTCTCTACGCAGGTATTTTGCTTCAAGAAGAGAAAATCAACTCGGTCTTCCTGCTCTACCTGATGTCCATTCCCAGCTTCTGCATCCTGGCCGTGGCGGCTCTTGCCTTGGAAAACTGGGCTATGCTGGAGTCCCCGCTCCACTACGACCGTCACCTGTGGGTCTTCATCCTGCTCAGCTGCCTGGGCTCCGTCATGTACAACCTGGCCAGCTGCTGCGTCATCACGCTCACCTCTGCCGTCACTCTGCACATCCTCGGGAACCTGAGCGTGGTGGGAAACCTGCTGCTTTCTCAGCTGCTGTTTGGCAGCGAGCTGTCCGCACTCAGCTGCGCCGGCGTGGTGCTCACGCTGTCCGGCATGCTCATCTATCAGAACTCAGAGTTCATCGCCAGCTACCTGGACGCACGCAGAGCCAAAGCGAAGGGGTTGGGTCAGGAGGGGTTTCACACTGGGAGCGAAGAGGACTCGGATCATGATAGTACATCTGAACTGACCCCAGCATATCATCAACAAAGGATGGATGGGAAACAGGAACACAAGGTTGACTGAACTGAGAGGAAGGAGAGAATAAGAACGTTGAAAGATGGAACTATGGAAACCCTGGCCATTGTTTCCTGCTCGCTGAGTTTTAAGTTGAACAGACATTAAAAAGTAAGAGGCAGAACTGTGACCTGATGAGGCCATTGTCACTGATGACTGAACTTTTAAAGTTCAGTCTTTTTTTCTACTTCTTCACTGTGCCAATTTATTTATTTAACTATTGGTCTCATAGAACTGGAGTCTGCAAAGGAGAAAGGAAAAGAAAAAAGGTTGCCTTTATGAGAATGACAGTTCAATTCTCTCCTTTTATCTGTACATCATTCATACATAGCCTATAGTGGTATATGCATGCATGAGCACACTAAACTGTTTGATACCTCATGAGGTGTCTGCACCGTCACTCACACTACTCCACTGTGAAAATGTTCTCATTTGTAGAGGGCTGTAATACATGTTCTGGGTGGCTGTTGTAGATATTCTAGGCTACAGAGAACCTAATGACATGGGGCGGAGTGGGGTAGAGAGCACTCACCTCAAATATGAATGGGCACAATTTGTAAAAAACAAAACAAAACAAAACAAACAATATATAACTTCTGTTACCTGTACTGTTACCTGACTTTCACCTGGTCCTCCCACAGGAGGGGACTGGGTTTTCTGGCAGCTTTTTGTCTGTGTGAGGGGAAGCTCAATAAATGAGGATGCTGCATTTGTTGTTGTGCTGTAGCTGTTGCCTAGATGGAAGTAACAGCCAGTATTCCTGTGTAATGGCATGGCGTTTATACAGTCCTAGTCAGATATGTATTTTACCTACTGAAGCACACATCCAACAGGAGGCCTGAGCACTTTTCTTTTGTCTTCCCTTGTGAACCTCAGCGTGACGTTCCGCTTAGGGCCTAGATTTCGTCCTGTACTAGCTACCAAAAAAAAAGGTCTCCCGAGAATTAGTCCAATTACTTCCCATCATTTACAACAATGCACTCACTGCAGCATAGCTCTATTATTAGGTTCACAAAATCACTAAGGAGTGCCACTCAATTTTAGTCTTTTCCCTATGGAAGACATAAGAAAAAAAGATTGAGCTTTCCTTTCAGGTTACACGAGAGCGTCTCATTTGATAGGTTCTTCTCTTGTGCAGGTGCCACTTTATTATTGTTATTAATTTTTTAAAATGGTTGACTAGTACATAGCTGACTTCTGCTGGGCAGTGTTATTTTGATTTTATTTTTTTTTCCCCCAGTATTTACAATATTTAAATTTTGTCATGTGTGCCCCTAATGTTTTATGAGGAAAGAAAGAATTAATTTGTTTTGTGAATTGCCATAGCAATCACAGGCTTTGTACCACTGTAGGGTTTGGTCCTTGAATGAAAATAAAATGATCAGGTTTTAAAACAGTCCTGCTGAGGATTGAAATGTCTGGTATGTGCATATAGGATGATCTCTGATCTGTCAGAGGTCAGTAGAGGTCTTTTACCTAGGCATGTGACTACATGCCGCTGCTCGTAAGGATCTTAAATGATTCAGGATTATCTCCAATATTCCCTCCTTCATCCGAGGCACGCCAAATGACTTTTGTTACACTGTGCTCGGCTGTCAGTGACCACAGCGGATCAGTTTCAATGTCATCGCTAAAATACAATTTAGTGTGTCACAAGACAAACAGCGGTTAAGCCATCCTTTGTTGAAGTTACATATCTATTTTATTTACTAATACGTTTGCCATATTTTATCTATATTTTGCCATAAGCACAGTGGATTGTACTGAAGATTGTATGTTGAACAGCTTTACCTGACGTGTCACTGATTGGAGAGTGCACAGAAGTCTAATTTCTTTTATGGTTGAGGTTATCTGAAGTGTAGATAAAATGCACCATACCCTAAAATATGTTTCATAAGCCCTCAGTAGAAATCACTGCTGAGGATTAATAAAAAAAAAAAAAAATCTGCAGTTTGTTAAATGGCCTTGTTATCACAATATGTCACATAACTGACATCATCAACAATCCTCAGTTACAAGTTGAAAGGTCATGCACAGAGGATAATGTTATTGGTTTTACATTACTGAATACCTCAATTGTTAAAAAGGGCTTGTTATGCCTTTTTAATTAATTAAGTAAATAGCTGTTGGGGTGAGATTAAGCAGCTAATCGTCTCAAAACTACCAAGATTTAACTATGACCATATATTATCATCTGTTTGTGTATGGGAGGTAGTTTTATATCAGTGATGGGGCATTTTAAACATACATTTCAGTGCATAGGCTGATGTAGGCCTATGTTAAGGATACATTGCTAGCCATAACAGCTTTGTCCAATTTAAAAAAAAATCATGTTTTGATCATCAAACTATAACAGTCTGGCAGTTTGACTGGTATGGCTGCTTATTCTCACAGGGATTGTGTTTGGCAGATGTCAGGTGGGTGGGGGGCGCGAAGTGCATATTGCACTGACAAGGTACGAAGATGCTGCCCTCAAAGCCTATGGTTCCTGTGTACATACTGATTTTGATTGTTTGCAAAAGTAGTTGGATGTAAATAGTTATTTTATTATATTTCTGTATTTTACAGTCATGAGTGGCTGGTTACAATATATTGGCTCAAGAATGAAATGATTGCCTCATGCCTTATTTGGATACACTGTAGATGAATGACAATGACTTTTCAAGGAACATTTTTGCAGTATGTTGTTTTTGCTGAATATTGTCAACGGCCAGGCCAAACAAAGAGTGATTTGAATTGTCATTTAGTCAAATTGGAAAATAAGTTGGATGCTAACAGTGGCTTTGGATGCTGCTGTCTGGGGGTAATGACACGGGCAGTTCTTAAACATGATCTGCAATTGCTTGACTCAAAGTAAATGGGCTGATCCAATAAAGCATAACAACCAACCACCTTATTACTGAGTTGGAGTGGTCAGTTACAATGTGAGAAAGAAAATAGAAAATATCAAACTCCTGCTAGTGGAAAGCTGCTCATCAGTAACTTATCTGACCATCTAAGTTTGTAGTATATTCCCATATGTTATTATACAGTTTAATTTGTGTGTTCTTGTTTTTCAAATGACATGTGAACCAACATCTTCCATTGTGTAGGATTGTACGTCATGTGAGTGTATTCACCACTTGGTGGAGCTGTTTGTCCAACTTCAGACCTGTTAGATCCCACATTCAGTCCACCTTCACTTCTTTCCAAGAAAATATTCAAAAGGAAAGTCTGTTTTCTTTATTTTGTTTTCTTCCTAATTTGTATAGCTGTGTGTGTGTGTGTGTGTGTGTGTGTGTGTGTGCTGCTGTGCTTAACCAAGGAAAATATGTCCTGTCCTCCCTTACAGGGACTCCACTACTTCCTGTAAACAAGGTGTTGCTGGGCAACCCATCAGCCTTTTGCCTGAATAAGGCAGCGCTGTTCACGTCCACTCCCCCCCCCCCCCAATTTTTAACCCTTTGCCTTCCTGTCAAACGGTGCACACATCGCCGAATGAATTATCAGCAAGTGAAAATTGTCTTTAGTCTTTATTGTCCCAAAATGTTTTACATGCCGTCATTCAGGACATGGGACGTTGACCAGAGTGCTGAGGGAAGCCACCAGGGGAAAGAATGACAGATAGAGCTAGACCTAATGTGTTCCCCCTCCTCTTTCCCATCTTGGGTGGTTAATGTAAGCAACCTCCACTAAGATCTCCAAACATGCATCCTTATGAAGTGCTGTGGTGTGGGGTGTGATGGGGCTGGGCTTAAGCAGTTCTTTGACAAGTTTAACGGGAGTGGAAGGGAAAAGGGGAACCCTGAGCTTCTCTAAGAGATACACACACAGCATTTAGCTCTACAAGACACAGGAGCATCCTTCATCCTGCATCCTGAAAACAGGTAAGTGACCCTACTCCCAAACAGCCCCCCTATCCCTATCCCTATCCCTATCCCCATTCTCAGTTTCAGTTTTTCTCAGTGAATTCTGTATGTTGTGCACCTTATATGAGTGGTGTTTAAAGCGGAGCTATAGTTTTTCTTTGCTTGTGTGGGAGCACATAGTTTTAAGCTGTTATCAGATGCCTCTGAGTAATGGACTTGTCCCACTACATTACTATATTTGTACTTGGTTCAGTCCTTTCTGGGCTGCACTGAGGCAGTTGCTGAGATACAGAGAAAAGTACTAGAGAAAAAAAAATGTTCCTCACATGGCTGCCTTGTCTGTGTGGACTGACGCACTCTATTTATATTAAGATTACTTAAGAGACTGCAAACACAAGTAGTTTTTGCTCTGTTTATGAATTTAGCGTTTTAAGTAAGAACAGCAATTGGTCTGTGTATTCTAATTCAGAAATATGAAAAGTTCCTATACAGTGAATTATAAACCTAAGCTCTATTAATGTCTCCAGGTGTGTTGAAGGCTTGGAGCATCGTGTCTTTGTGCTTGTTTTTTCCGAGTGAGAGAGAACGTCTGTGTTTACGTGTTCTGTTTTGCAGTTCCTGTCACAGGCAAGGGAAATATAGCATGTAACCATGCAATCTCATCACATATCTTAAGCATGCTTTATTAGAATTGTGTATCTACTCTCCAGCTGGCTCATACCCTAAAGATGGAGGCGAGAACTGATAGTGGAGCCACAGTGAGTGACAGTCCATCAGGCCCGCTGACCAGCCAAGAGCTGGCTGCCATTGAGGATGAAGAGGTTTTAAATAACATGGTGAGGAAGCCTGATCTAAAGTGATATTTGACTTGCAATTCAATAAAATCAAATTGCGCCATTGTCCTGTGAGGGAAATTCAATCTACATAATTAAGAAATTAATAAATCATATTATCTTGTACCATAGGCCCAAGAAAAGAGTCAATAGCTTCACATAGTGCAAAGACAACGCTTCCATTTTTTTTTTTTTTTTTGAATGATTTTGCAGACCTTTATAAGTATTAATGAGAAGCCAACCTCAAGTATTGATTTTCTTTGAGGATTTATCTCATAATAATTTATACCTTAAGCTTTCAAAATGAAAAGGAAAAAAAATAGTAATGAAAATAATGATTAATACAGTGGACAATGTAGGTGGTCAGCCTCTCATGAAGTCTAGAAGCATGTGAACTAACGACTAAATTATCAGCGAGTGCCGTCTCTTTTCATCTCTGTTTCTAAAACCTGGGATTTACCTGTGACAGCTGGATAAGGCAGTGGATTTTGAGGAGAGACGCATGATACGAGCTGCGTTGAGGGAGGTGCTCAAGAAAAAGAGAGGTAAATGCTGAGGGAAAACACTTCTTACATGCAACAATTTGAGGCTGCACGTTATTTGTTGTCACAGCCCTAACATCTACACATTTTCTTTCTCTAACTTATTTAGAGGAAGCTTATTTCCTCTGCTTATTTTCAACCTTGCGATGTCTTTGACCAGAGAAGCGGGAGAAGGAGCGAGGGTCGCGGCAGCAGGACCTGAAACAGCAGACCTTAAACAAAGGAGGAGCAACAGGTGTGGCCACAAGCATAGGCAGAGGGTCCATGTACCAGCAGCCACCGCTGCACAGTGAGTGTGCCTTCATTCACACAATACATGATGCATGAGACAACACTGTCCACTCTTTTTCCTTTTCTTTCCTTTTCCATTTTTTTTTTTTTTTTACTTTTATTGATATTTATCTAATTCTCTGCTTCTCATCAGAGACAACAGGCCAGTCCTCTCCATCATCTTCAAGCCCCATTAACAAGACAGCTAGCAGGTGAGTCACCTCACTGAAGTAAGACAACAGCAGACTTCTAATGGTGTTGCTGCAAGTTCAGCTTTATTTAGAGCCCAAAATCACTGTCTACAACATCAGAGGGCTTCACAGGCCCAACAGCCCCCGACTCCTCCCCTTACACCCAATTGTGAACGAGAAAAAGCTCCCCTAAAAACCCGCAGATTAAATAGAGGAAAAGGGAAGAAATCTTGAGAAGCACCACAGAGAGAGAGGACCCTTCCTGGCGGGACAGGTGTGCAATAGGTGTCGACCTGGTGGGCAAATGATCAAAAACAATACTGTAAAATTACAACAAAAAACAAGTTTTAAAAGAATGACATGTTTAAAAAAAAAAAAAAAAAAAAGTAAAACACAGCACAAACAATATCTATATACACAAAACACACAAGCAAGCATATAACACCAAAACAACATGAATTAAATCATTAAGATACAATAGATAGATATATGGCATTCCACATGGCAATATGTGGAATATGGAAATAACAGTACAATTTAAATGGATTTCAGAGTAGGGGAAATAGTTTAGGAAATGCAGACTTAAACATAATTGAATAGCAGCCACTACCTTACATTATCTGTTTACATTATCTGTTTACAGGAAGCTTTTCTTGTTCATAGCATTTACTGAAGTAAGAATACTTTGCGTACATTCAGTATCTGTGTATGTTTTCCACAGCAAGGCCACTCCAACTGTAGCCTCTGCCCAGAAATGTCCTGCCGCCGCAGCCCCCAATACTAAAAATGTCAAACAGATGCTACTAGACTGGTGCAGAGCCAAAACAGAGCCTTATGAGGTAAATATGCACTGAATTATTGCTCTGTGGAATCCACACCCACCCATTTTTTGTTATTTGACCATTTTTCATTGTATTTTCAATGTATTTCTCCTTTTAAGACAAATTCTCTACCATGCAGGGGGTAAATATCCAAAACTTCTCCTCAAGTTGGAGCGATGGCATAGCTTTCTGTGCCTTGGTGCACCGCTTCTTCCCTGATGCCTTTGAGTACTCTATCCTCAATCCCAACAAGCGCAGGGACAACTTCCAGCTGGCCTTCAGCACTGCAGAGTGAGTTCTCATCCCCAACATGAAGGTTTAGATGCAAATAAGCTGCAGTGGTGCACTGCATTTAAGAACAAAGAGACTTAAGGGCTCTGAGGTCTGTGTTGTCCTTTTCTCAAGTCATTATCATAGACTCTGTCTCTCTCTCCCTGGTGATCTGTCTTTTGCCCTCCCTCTGTATAAACTGCAGGAAGCTGGCAGATTGCCCCCCTCTGCTGGACGTTGATGACTTACTCCGGATGGACGAGCCGGACTGGAAGTGTGTGTACACATACATCCAGGAGTTCTACCGCTGCCTTGTGGAGAAAGGCCTGGTGAAAACCAAAAAGCGAGTTTAGACTCTGAAACATGCTTTTGTGATTGACTGTGATGCCAGCTTAATAAGAATATTTACATTTTTGCCTCTAATAATAGGCCCTCTTTGCCACAAAAGATCTATTTTACAGGGTGATGTGCCTAGTTAGCGCATCATTTGAACTGTAATCCAGGGTGCCTTATGTATTGGTTTATGTGTTAGTCAGTGCTTATTGATGTCTATGTGTTCCCAGTGGACAGCTGGCACTTAGGATCAGTGCATTCCACTCAGATTACACATCTACATTAATCTCAGTCATTGAGAATCTGGGAATGGCTTTTATGGTATTGCTGCGCGAGGCCTGTTCTCACTAAAACCCAGTGTGCAAGTATTAAAGGCACGTTGAATAAATATCATGTGTTGTATGATGTGTGGTATTGGTCAGGCTCTGTGTCATTTTTAAAAAAGGAGCACAATTCTTGGCAAATCAAAGTAAAATGGTAGGTATCAAAGGGAGCTGTCAAGATATTCATATTTCTAAGTCATAAATCATAATTCACATCAGGCAAACATAGGCCACACCAGTCTGGATCTGGAAGTCCCGCAGGATCTTGGCTCTGTCGTTCTCCACCACCTTTGGGGGTGCCTTCTATTTTGCCCCTGGGACTTCCAGCCCCAGTTCGGCACAGATGTTCCTGTACACTGTGCCAGCCACTTGGTCATGGCGCTCCATGTATGCTGTACCTGTACTGTCTCAGGGGCATCTTTGCACTGCCTGCACCTGGGGTCCTGCCTGGTATGGTAGACCCTGATCTCTATGGATCTTATTCTAGTGCTGCCATGATCAGTGCCTCTATACCGTCTTTCAGTCCAGCCTTCTCCATCCATCAGTATGTTTTCTCCATACCAGCCACTTCTGCTCTCTGTCGGTGGTACACACCATGCAGGGGCTTGACCCTCCATGACATGCCTCTTCCTCTTCCTCTTCCTCCTCCTCCTCCTCATTGGACTTCTGTTGCCTGAGGTATTCACTTAGCAGATCACTGGGGGCCATCTTCCTGATGTATTCCTAGATCTTTGTTGTTTCATCCTGGATGGTGGCTTTGACACTCACCAGTCCTCAGCATCCCTCCTCCTGCTTAGTGTGCAGCCTCAAGGTGCTGGACTTGGAACCCCCCATGCATTGTGAGGAGCTTCCTTGTCTTGATATCAGTGGCCTCTATCTCCTCCTGTGGCCAGGATATTATACCAGTGGGGTATCTGATCACCAGCAGGGCGGATCAGCTCGGATCTTGTTTTGTCCATTCAGCTGGCTCTTCAGGACCTGCCTAACTCTATGGAGGTATTTGTTTGTGGCTGACCTCCTTGCAGCCTCCTCATGGGTTCCATTTGCCGGTGGGATTCCAAGGTATCTGTAGCTGTCCTGCATGTGTGCTATGTTGCCTTCTGGTAGTTCAACCCCTTCAGTTGCAGCCATCTTACTCCTTTTCAATACCTCACTCATTCCTGGCATACAGCTTGATGACATCCATGTAGTGGAGGTGGCTGATGGTTGCTCCACCTCAGAACCGGTATCCAAAGCCACTCTTCATGATGACCTGACTGAGGGGGTTTAGGCCTATACAGAACAGCAGGGGGAACAGGGCATCTCCTTGGTATATGCCACACGTGATGCTAACTGGTGCAGTTGGCTTTGGGTTAGCCTCTAGAGTTGTCCTCCACATTCCCATCGAGTTCTTGATGAAGGCTGTCCTGTTGATACTGTACAGCTTCAAGCATTTGTGTGTGTGTGTGTATATATATTTCCCTGATCTTCGTACATCTCTCAAAGGCAAAAGTGCTGCTTGGACTATTTAAAACAAACAAATAGAAATGACATCACTATATCCATGAATTCATCAAGTGTGTAGTTAGATGGATGGATATATAATGCGGCTACTACTACTACTAATCCCACTACTACTTATTGTTATCATTATTATCATCATTATCATTATAATTATTATTACTACTACTACCTACTACTATAGCTGAATGGGTAGGACTGTAATGTAGTTGGTGACTGATGGGATGATGACCTGACTGCCTCACATCTGGATGCTCTTGCGCAGTGCCCTATAATAAAGATGTCATTAGGGAAGTCAGATGCACTCAGATAGGTAGCCGAGCAGCCTGGCATTTAATTCTCGCCACGCCGGTGCGGATAAACTGTGGGATTAGTGCGTCACTGACAGCACAGATGCTCACTTCTAAACGGCAGATCAGTGCCAGTTTAAGGCAAAGAGTTGCACTTTGGCTGCAGGTTTTGTTTTGTTTCTGCTGTTGTCACACCTCCCACCCGGAGTGCAAAGCCAGATAGAGAGAGGCAGTGTGTGTGCGTGCATGTGTGCGTGACGTGTCGGTACCAGTAGAGCGCGAGCAGGTGCTACTAGCCGCGAGGACACAGCTGCTCACACTGGTCAGCTGGGCTGCGCAATAGCTCCTGATAACTAGGTTAGGGTTGTAGATGTGCTCTCAACGATCGCGCTATATTGTGGCCGAGATCAAAATGCAAACATCCAGACACATCAAGCGTGACCGCTTCCTCTGGTGACGGCACGGCGCGCGGTCTGGAACGTGACAGAGACTGTCGCTGTCCACGGTACCGACGGGGTCGCATCGTTCCCTGCAGGCTGATTGGGTCTGCATGTGCACGGATCGACCTTGTTGTCACGTATGGTATGGTAGTCTGTACCTTGAATGGCTTGCGGGATCAGGAATCTGATGCATCACCCTGTCTGAATTTGTGAGATCACTTTGCGGTTCACCTTGGAAAACGCATGAGAGGTAAGAGAATGATATGCTGTCACCACGTCTATGTAGCGCAGCAGCCCTGTGGCACTGTGTCTTTGCAAAACAGACCATATGTTTGTGTTAATGTTGCATGTAAAATTGTGTTTTTCGGTCGAGACATTTTTCATGATTCCTGTCAGATATGAAATGACATGATGATAACTGACAATATTTTCCACTTGGGCTTATAAACTCTATATCTGCAAGGCCCACTTCTACTATTTAAGCACTGAAAGTTGCCTTTTAACTTTTGAGGTGGATTTAATGCAAGCCTATCATAGTGCTGAGCTCATTTGCAGGTTACTATTGTAGTCACATGGAATTTTCAGTTACCAAGAGATCCTAATTTGCATGTTATGAATAAGTAAAGCTGGTGTATCATTTCTGCGTGGGAGGAGAGATAAACAAAATGGCATGAGGCCTGTCAGTGCCTGATATTGTCCTGCTGGAGACAAGAGGGAGACAAGCTCTTGTTGAGCATCATCTACCTTGTGACCTCTGCTGTTTGATGTCCCGCCTTCCATTATCAGTAGCTGTAATGTGTGTCTCACCCCATGCAGACTCTGTCTGAGGGTATGATTATTGGTTTTTTAAATGTGGGGAGAGAGAGGGTGAGCGGGAAAGATGGTTGGGGGGAGGAGGAGGGGGGGGATTAAGAGCAGAGACTGAGTTCTCCTTGCTATTAGTGAGGCTCAGTGGTCAGAAAAGCTTTGAACCATAAAACACTTTACAACCCCCTCTACCCCACAATATCCACCACTGCAAATCTTTCATTTAGCATAGGAAGAGGGTCAAGGACTAATGAATGTTGCTAAGCAACAGGGATGTAGTCTAGGCCAGAGGTACTAAGTTAGTTCCTTAGCCTAGTTACCTACCAATGAAGACATTTCAGTCATTTCCCAGCTTTCATTCCCTGGGGGTCAGTCTCTTTCACCTGTCAGTGGAGGACTTGTTGACTGATGCAGAGGATCAGTGCCTGAGGTGAGGACAAGTGCAGAGGTGATGAGGGGTTGCCCATGTCATTTTCTTATAGCTTCAGGTGTGTTCTCTGCAAACCACACTGACTCATGTTCCCTTTTCCCAAAATTACACATATATGAACTCCACCTTGCAGGTTGATGGATCGGATGCAGCAGAAACAAATCAACACTGTCCCAGCCAGGCCCAAAGTGCAAAGTGGACACCATGCATTCACAGACGTCAGTCCAAGATTACCTTCCCAGCTAGCACTCCCGGAATGTCCAGACATCTCTAGACAGCCAGCACTCTGCCCGGTGCAGGTTGCTGGTGTACCTGTGAAAGTGGCAGACCAAATGCAGTCAGGGCTAGCGAGGTCTGGTTCCAGCCCAGTGACATTAGCTAGCATTAGCCGACCTCGGCCGACCGCTCTGGGAGCCAAACCTGCTCTGAAGTCGGCCAGAGTCTCAGAGGACCTATCCAAGGATAAAATGGATTCAATTCCAGTTTGCATCCCGGGACCCCAGAGTGCCAACACCCTGCCGCAGTCCCCCAAAGAGTCCTGTCTTCACAGCCCTCAGAGTCCTCATAGCCCTCAGTCTTACACCAGCCAGCCTTACCTGAGCCCCCTTCCCAACCCCCCGCTGCCTCAGCACAACCTTAACCCACCGTCCAGCCTCAGCCCCAAACCCAGCCTGAGCCCCCAGTCTCAGAGGACCTCCACCTCTTCACCTGGCAGTGCAACAGAGAGCCAAACACAGTCAGATAAGACAGGGGGAGAAGCCAATGACTTCAGGTGAGACATAAATAATGCCTTTTAACACTGTTCCAGTTACTTTTTTTGCAAAGGTTTTACAGGGTTCTGTTCTTGTCTCTATATGGGTCCCTGTTAGATCTAAATACAGCTGTAGAGGCCAACCTCTGTGCTTGCAGTTACTGGCTGCAACAAAGCTGACATGTCCCGGAGCATGTCACTTGAATCAAAAGCTGCATATTTCACAGAGAGCATTACGAACCTGACAGAGTGACCCAAGCACATTCTCTTGGCGCAGTTCCCGGAAACGCTTCCTTTTGTGTTCTCCTCCCATAAACAAAGGCTGCTCGTAAAACTGCAGTTTACATGTCTAAAACTGTGTTTATACAATGGATGAGATATGCCAAAAGATCCTCAGACCACAATATTGCGTCAAACGCGAATAGAGCAACCCTCCACTAATGCCAAACAATTCTCCGTCTCGCTGTTACACTCAAAGACATCATTCCTATCACTTACAATTTAATTTGTATTGATTTCTTGACCTTGCAAACATATCAATAAGATTTGGCATCAGTTCTCTAAAATTTCTCTCTAATGATGAAATTCAGCTAATGGCAGAAATCCCATATCTGGATCATCACCACCTCCACAGTTTAGTAAACTGTTCCCTGACTCAAGGCCAATCTGTCCCTCTTATTTCATGGAAATTTGTTCAAAAGGCCCTCAGATATCTGGATAACAGACAAAGAGACAAACGTACACAAGACTGTAAATGTGATTTCAGTGATGGAAGTAATCAAAAAGTAAAGGCTGACTGTTAGTTTCAAATGACGATAATCATACAAACGCATACAAACACACACGCAGTTAGTCATCACAGAGGCGCCTAATTGATTGCGCTTATTTCTTCAGGATACAATGATGTTCCCACGGATCACAGCACAGATGACTCTTTCAGCTGATATCATTTAATGTTATGTAATTCCACTATCCTTTGATAGGGTGTATATAGTCACATGGAACGTGGGATCAGCTGTTCCTCCAGATGACATCACCTCTCTGTTTGGGCCAAGTGTTTCTGATGGGAGCGTCGACATGTTTGTCATCGGGTAAGCAAGTGTGTTTCCACCAAACTCAGCAGTGCCAGAGAAACTGCCCACTCGGCCATCTCTCAACGTCCATTCTGATGTGTCTTCTACTACCTATCACCTGCCCTACAATCCTTATTCTTATTAATTCCCCTTGTCGCTGGGTAATGATATTTTTGTACTTTCTGGCACCCTCCAGTTTGCAGGAAGTCAACTGCATGATTAACAAGCTGCTGAAAGACGCTCTGTTCACGGACCAGTGGAGTGAGCTCTGCATGGACACACTCAGTCCCTTTGGATATGTGCTGGTCAGTCAGGAGTTCAGTTTCTCGATGCATGTTAGAGTTTGGCTAATTATGTAGAGACATTTTTCAATGCTGACTTTGCAGTGCAAGGTGCTGCTAACTTTCACTGACATTGTGTAATTTTAAAGCATCTAGTCTAATTTCTAATCTGCATATCGTTTTTCTTTGATTACACCTCTTTAGGTGGCATCCCAGCGAATGCAGGGGGTATTTTTGCTCGTGTTTGCTAAATTCTGCCATCTTCCATTTCTGAGGGGTGTGCAGACAGAGAGCACACGCACGGGCCTCGGAGGCTACTGGGTATGTGCATTGTAGACTGCTGCTCTCAGTTTCCATGAATAGATGCAGACACTAAATACCTTGTGAAAATAGGGGTGTGTTTTGTGTCTTTGGGGTGGTTTGTCCTCCCTGCCAGCAGGCACGTGCATGCATGGGTGTGTGTATGTGTGTGTGTGCATATGTGTGTTTTTGTGACCTTCCTGTGCATGTTGATGTCAGCATCACCCCTGGCTGCTGCTGGTGCAGTCTCCTTCTCTTTGAGGTCAGTGCAGCAGCGGGACTGTCTGGCTTTCTGGTCCTCTGATTCAGCGTCACAAAACATTGTCCTCTTGTCCTGGACACAGTCATGGCTGCTATACACTGCTGCACTGGATTTAATGTTACATACCACGTTATGTGTAAGGAAACAGCTCACCGTGTTCTTTCTTTGCCCTTCCCGCTCACTCCAAGGGGAATAAAGGGGGTGTCAGTGCAAGGATGACAGTGTTTGGACACCCGGTGTGCTTTCTCAACTGTCACCTGCCAGCTCACATGAGGAACCTGGAGCAGCGCATGGAGGATTTTGAAAGCATCCTGCAGCAGCAGCAGTTTGAGGGAGGGACTGCCACTGGCGTGCTGGACCATGAGTGAGTAGCATGACTTTCTGACAGTCATAACTGCATGTACTTCTATTAGCAGTTGTTGACTCATTTTGTTCACCATCCTAGAAATAGCTGTGTTTTCTCTGTCCCCAGTGTCGTGTTCTGGTTTGGGGATCTAAATTTTCGGATTGAAGACTATGACATTCATGTGGTGAAATGTGCCATCGACAGCAATAAGCTGCCTCTGCTGTGGGAGAGAGACCAGGTGAAGCAGCGCGTCATCTTTTATCCATGCCATAAAGGCACATAGATTTTTCTGGAAGTCTTTACTCGCATGTCTCTTTGGTCACTAACACCAACAGAGGGCGCTATAACACAAAAAGGACAATTGTCTGTCTTGGTCCAGAATGTATTAAACGTACCCAGGCATGTGACCTCCTCTGTTTTTCATTTGTCTGCTCAACAGCTCAACATGGCTAAAAACACAGAGGCCATCTTGGAGGGCTTCATGGAAGGCCAGCTGAAATTCCCACCTACCTATAAGTTTGATGTGGGCACTCATACGTACGACACCAGGTTTGTCCAGTGATCCCTAAGACAAAGCTGAAACTGTCAACGTTTTTTTTCTAGGTTAGGTTTAGATGTTTGCATCTGTTATTTACCACTGCAACCATTTTTCTTTTCTCTAATTTTCCATTAGTGCTAAGAAAAGGAAGCCTGCTTGGACAGACCGCATTCTCTGGCGCCTTCGTCGCACTGGTTCTCCTGTTCCTACCCATAATGCAGCTTTGCAGCGTGGTCTCACCTCATGGTTGGGTGGGGCGACTAAAGTGACGCAGCATGCATACCGCAGTCACATGGGCTACACTATCAGTGACCATAAGCCTGTTTCTGCTCTGTTTTCACTGCATGTGAGTTTAACATCAGTGAAGGTTAACCATGATGTATTATTTTGCAACCCATTGTCTAATGATGACCCCCTCTTGTGTATAGTGTGTTTCACTTATCTTATGCTCTTTCTTCTAGTTTCCATTCAAGGTGGATATGCCCCTGGTAGAACTGCATGTGAGCAAAGAATGGTGTAAAGTCTCCGATACTACAGTCAGATTCACTGTGGCAGCAACCTATCAGCGCAGCTCATGGGACTGGGTAGCAATATACAAGGTGATTAAGTCATGTCATCAGTGTTATTCGGTTTAAGAGTAGCTCAACAAGCTGATGATTTTTTTTTTTTTTTTTTTTCTAAATCTTGCACTCCTAACCATTCATTTACTTTGTATCTACTGTTTGGAGTTTCTATTTGTTTATTTGCTTTCTTTCCTTGTTCATACCTCATGCCTTATTCATTTTATTACTACTTATTTTGCTAATTTGAATTTTATGTATTTCTTATTGGTTTTAATCCTCCCCTGTATTTGAATATATGTATTTGTATGAAAAGTTATATATAAATAAAGTCTGATTGATTGATAATTTTTTATAAATTGGTGCCCATAATTAATAGTCAACATCATTGCTATCTACTCCTATCATTTGTCTTCACAGGTTGGCTTCAGACATCACAAGGATTATGTAGTTTATGTCTGGGCCAAGGGAGAGCATGTGACACAGGTGTGCCAGATACTCTTTTACAGATTTAGAAGGTCAACTTTCTGTTGTGCCCGATCTCAGTTCATTTGGTTTCCTTCCTCTCCCCTCTCAGGTGACATTTACAGAAGAGGACTTGCCAAGGGATGATGAGGAGTACATTCTGGGTTACTACAGTAACAATATGAACAGTATTGTTGGAGTGTCATCGCCTATAAAGGTAAAAACTGCTGTCAGAGCATTAAAAACAGGCATCTTACTCCCACACATTGAGTCTTAATGAATGAATACGATGACCCTCTTATTAAGCCATGTCCTCTCAAAAACTTCATCTTCCATAGATCCATATGCCAGTCCTCAGCCCCACCGTGTGTCGCTCTGACAGCTCTGACGTCAGCTCGGAAGATGACAGCACGCTGGTCCTGCTGGCTCCAAACTCCCGCAGCCCGAGTCCTAAAACAGGGAAACACCATCACCATCACCATCGCCACCGTCGCAGTCGCAGCCCTGCAGTTCCTGCTCTCTCCTCTAATCCCCTTCCCTCCTTACAGGGCCTCAGCCTGTGCCCTCGAGCCAAAGAAGGCCAGTCACGTAGCTGCTCGCCCTGCTCTGCTGCTAAGAAGGAGCGACTGGTCTCCCCTGGCACCATGCCGTCACCCTCGATTAGCCCCCTCAGTCCCCGCAGCCCTGTGTCTCCAGGCAGTGGGGTGACCGCTCCCGAGGCCCTGGTTGCCGCAATCCTGGGTGAACACAGGCCGGCTCAGGTTAGCCCCACAGGGGGCAGACAGACAGGAAAGGCAGGGGAAACAAGTTTATGAGAGTGCTACCAACAGTGGTGACGATGACTGAGACACTGCATAGATGTTTAAAAAAAAAAAAAAAACGAAACATAAAAGGTGAAAGATGGCAATATCCATACATCCAGAGGCTGATCTGACCCCACACTGTCACTGTGCTCATAGAAGCAGCACATTTTACGACTTGTAACGTAGTTTGCAACATTCCGCATTGTAGCCCACCAGTTCTCTATTTCTGAATCTACCATCAGTGACTTCATCTCATACACTGTGTGTGCTTCAGAGATAGAGATTTGTCCAGACTCTAACAAGTGCTTTTATAGACTCATACTCTATATCATATGTAAACAAACATACTGAATGTGAAACCAAAGTCAGAGTAAATCTGTAATGGACATTACCATGATTACTGACAGAAATGGAGCCATGTCAATTATCCTGTATCAAAAGCAGGACCCTGGACTACGATGTTGTGTAACACCTCAGAAGTATTGATGGTATCATAGTTCACTAATTGATTTGTGTGTGTGGATGTGTACATGTGTGTGAGAGTGTGTGAGAGAGAGTATATATATAAAACATGTTTGAAATGTGAGATGCACATGAAACATGCATTTGGGACCAGATGAGTTTTAAAATTGCACTCTATAGTTCTTGGTCTGTATTCATAAAATACATGTCTAAGAATAGTGATAGACCATTTAGTCACTTAAGTCTTCCTAAAGATTATGTACAACCGTGTGACTCGACCAGTAATCTTAGATCAGTGCTCTTACTCTTAGCGGCTTTGTGAATACAGCCCTCAGTCTATAGAGCTAAGCAATTTGATGTCTAGATTGTAATGGTTGTTTCCAGTTTTGCTTTGGTCTCAAGGGAATCACTGCTGTTTTAACTGTGTGAGGGTGTGACAACAAAATAAAAACAAGCAACCTTCAAAGAATCAGCAATAGATTTCCTGCCAGCTGATCACCACCTCATAAGTGAGAGTGAGAAGTATACTTTTTGGGTATGTGTGTGCAGCCTATAGGCTGTGCTGCTGTGGTTAAAGTGCTGTCAGAGGAAAAGAAAGCCTTTATAAGCAGGGGCTTCGATACGGGGCAAGGGCTGATAGAAAGCAGCTTATCCAGCGGGGAAATCCTTGAAATGCTGAGGATGGTGTATACAAATACCAATCTGCTGATTGTCCAAAGAAAAAAAAATGGTATCCATACAATTTGTGTTGAAGACTTACCCATTGGTGATGATGTTGAGGTTTAAATCTTGGTCCAGATAGGTGCACATAGCTAACTAGAGTTGTCCTGGAGCTTGTAATCAAGATAATTACTCTTGGGATTAGTAAGCAGCTCGAAAAACCAAAGCTAGACACAAGTGAGAGGAGGCTTAGTAAACTACAGACAGGATATTCTTGTAGGATCAACCCAGGAGAGAATGGTTTGTTGTTATTGTTTTGTCCTATGAGCAGTCAAAAATAAGACACCTAATGGTAAACAAACCATTCACAACATGTCTTGTGTTGGCTGCTTTTATTCCCACATACTGACAGTGGTCTTAACATAGCAAAGCAGCCTCCTATTTGTTCCTCTGGCTACCCAAAGCACTGCTTCACTATCAACACCACTCCAGAATGTACATACAGAGACCTCCAACAGTATTCATCATAGATCCACTGTATCTACTGGCATTCAACCTTCTTTTTTTCCATAAAATTTGGACCCTTAGAGAAGTTATAGGCTATAACTTGAGTCTGCTTTTTCAGCTTTGTAAACACGTTATTAGGAGCTATGACACTAATTGCTTTCAAAATGCAGGTTAAAGTGCTGCCAAGTATGATGCCCGTTTTGGTGGATGACAATTCAAGGACTATTTGGAGTTATGTCCACAGTAAAATGTAAAAGCTCGACCTAGGGCACTCACCAAAAACATGGTCATCTCTGTACCAAATCAATCATCTGATTGGCCTATTTAACAACAAGCGTCAAATGTTACCAGATTCGAGGAATTACTACTTCTCCCTCCCTTGACTGGCTTTTCTAGACTTATATAAAATTGCTTACTATGCCGTGATCTGCTAATCTTACGGTTTTGCCTCAAGTTTCCGAATATCAGACCTTAGATAGGGGCTTGCTAAGATTACTGCTATGATTTGTGTCAGCCCAATCATTTGAGATGCCAAACAATTCACTCCTATTTTTGTGTCAATGAAATCTGAGGTTGTGGTTATCTTGGGACGCATCCATGCAGATCAGGGGCATACAGCTGAAGAGCCGCCCCCCCGCGCCATATGGTCTCTCTTCAACAAGACCATTGGCTACAGAGACAAGACTTGGACGGGCTGAACAAAAACATCGACCATCTCACTCCGCGTTTTCCTGACAAGCTGTGACCTAACCCCCCGGCGTGGTGCCTTGTGTTTTCCACTCAGAATTCACCCACAAACACCCCGAAACACAACTACATCCATCGCATACCTAAACGGCTAGTCTGCTAGCTACGGTGCTCTCTGACGTTTTTATTCCCTAAAATGAACGGCCAGTTGAACGGTTTCCACGACCCGCTCAGTGATGAAGACTGTTTTCTTTTTACTTCTGAATCTGTCGGAGAGGGACACCCGGGTAAGTTCATCTTGTATCTGTCAGGCCATGATGTTTTAACGGCAGAATAATTAGCACGATAGCCCACGTTACCTTGTCATACAAGGTCATCGTGAGATTAGCTCACTGGCTAATTCTGTGACCACAGCACAGGCGTGCTGCCGTCTGTCAGCCGCTGTCACCAAGTTAACAGTTACACGTGTTCTTCTTCTCACTGTTTCTCCGTGAGCTCAGTTTTAAACTAACCCACTTTCTAACATACCAACGTCAACACACTATTCACCGGCAGGGATAGCCGATTTGTAGGCGAATTAGCCCGTCTCAGCGGCTGTATGGTATTACGGGCTTGCTAACAACAACACGGCTAACGCGCTCAGGCTAAACAGGATAGTCACAGGATGTGTTCAAACACAAGTCACTTAACCTGGCTTAATTTTAAAACTCCGGGCTACTGTGTTCACGTAAACTGGTTAAAATGACCTACACATGTAGCTGAAAACAGCAGGTCATGACCACGGCCAGGGAAATGTTTTTTTTGTGACAGGCATGTAAAGTTAGCTAACGATAACTTAGCTAGCGTTAACCATTAGCGGTATTGCATCATTAACAGTTACAGTTAATGAGACACGTGCTCGCAGCCGGGACGGGTTAGTTGTTATCCAGTCGCGGTTAAATCGTCCCTAGGAATGTCTTAAATATCTCATTAATTGTACAAAAAATAATAGCCTGAAGCCTGACGTCTTTGCATTATATTAGCTTAATCATTAGAGGCTACATGTACGCTGGTCACTGGTAAAATGGAAAGGCCACGGAAATCAAAATAATCCTTTACAGGAATGATAAAGTAATGTAAATTAATTTTTAACAGGAGTAGCTCTGACTGAAGCACTTTACTAGCTTTACCCTACCAGAGGTGCTGATGTTCACTTGCAACCACACAAAGGTGTTCACCTCACCTGTCCGTGCCGTGGCTGCCAGTTTGCCAGCAGTGTAGTGTTAAGAAGACCCCCTGCACACCAGTCCTGCTCAACCAGGACTCCTGTTGTCCCGATGAAAGAACGCTAGTCGTCCATACATAGTGTTTCCTTCGTGATTTCTGTGAAGCTTTGATACTTTTGAGCGACAGTTCTACATTTGTACTAGTTTGGTTCTCAGGTGGTTCAGGTGAACCTCCTGAGAACCACCCATCGGCCCAGGTTCGATCCAAAGCTGAGCCCTTTGTTGCATGTCATCCCCCTCTCTCTCCTGCCTTCCCTGGCTCTCTCTATCAAGTTGCTATTGGATAAAGCAGAAGTAGTCTCTGCCTACCTGTATGTGGTGATGTGGTGTGAGAGACACACAAGAAAGTACGCCATTTGTGCTGGAAAACATTTTATATATCACTAGAAGCTGAGGTATTTGTTGGCGGACTTCAACCATCACTTGTCAAGCACCATGCTAGATACCAGCTACATGGCTGCTCTGCACAAGAAGGTGTTTGTAAGTCCCCACAAAGTACACAGTAGTTCGCATAAATGGCATAGTGTGGGTTTAACATGTGTAAAGTCATGAAGTCTGCGTTTAAACCCCACTTCCTGGGTGTCAGCGAGTTTGGCTGAAACTCACTGGGTGTTGCAGTCGCTTTGTCTGTTACTTTTGTTATGGTTTGTACATTAGCAACAGTAGAAGGTAACATGGCCTGAGGAGTCTGAGGTCACCATGCCCAGCACAGACATAATTTTGCCAAAACATGGAATCTTCTGCTCTAAAACAATTTAAACCTGCCTTTGTTTTTCTCCACAGATAAAATTTGTGACCAAATCAGTGATGCTGTACTGGATGCACACCTCAGGCAGGACCCTGACGCCAAAGTAGCATGTGGTAAGAATGTGGATTTTCAAGCTTGAGCAATAGCCCGAAGCTGTAGGAATATGATGTACCTTTTGTGACCAGTGTTGGAGGAAATGCACTCCAAAGTAATACGGTACTGTAATCACAATACATTTGTTTGTGATGCAGTAATATAATGTGTTACTGTATCTAAATTCAGTAATTTTATTCCATTTACAAATCAAACAATTGTGTCATTACTTGGTTTGCTCACATGCAGAGAATAAAATAACACAATTTAATGCACACCAATGTTAAATACAGACTTGAGAATGTGAAACAAAATGGCCTTGTACTATTTAACTAATGCAAATCTAAACTGAGGTGTAGGTTGCTGTGTGTATGAAATGACTATCACAACTGTTGTTATATGGCCCCACCAGTTGAGTAAACACTCAGCAGCGGCACACACACTGACACATCTCGGTGTCACACCTGTGCACAGTCAAAGAACCCATCTAGTCAGAGAGGAATTAACCACAGCAGCAGTCATGAAAATGTAATTATACAGCGATACAACAGTAACACGTTCAAACCACATGCATGCTGAGCCTGATGAAGAAGTGCTCTAGCTGGTGGTGTCACAACAGTTTCACAAGAGGGGGCAGCCTTATGTCACCATCTATTGGACTTCAATAATATGTTTAATGCAGTTTTGAATTACATTTGGAAAATATAGTATGTACTAGTATTTTAACTGGGTCACAGCTATATATTCTGGGGCAGAGCTGGGATGCAGTTACCTGTATAAGACATCTTAGCACAGCCTAAGATGGGTTGTCTAAGGACAGGCTTGCCTGCCCCGTTGATATCTTGAGTCACCTTGAGACACACGGTGCTGGCAGCCTTTCTTGAGATACCTTAAGACACCTCTTTGGGGAGCGTGCAGATGACAACAAAATACTGAAGAAACATTTCAAGTCATGTCGTACTTGCTATGTTTATTTTTGTTTTCATATGTTTCTCTGTTCACTATTGTTTCTCTGAGAACAAAAAGACAGTGACATATTTGTCTGCCCCCCCAAAAAAATCTACTGTGAATTGAACTTAAAATGGAATGAAATCTGACAGAGACGGAAGTGTCTACTACAAGAAATTTCACTTTTGAAAAGATAATTAAAAAGATAATTAAAAAGAGTGAAATGATTAAAAACATAAGGGGATAATAGAGGAATAACAGTGAGCAGATGTTGTATTCAGTATACCACCCAGTGTGTGTAACCCCCTGTCACTTAATTTTTCTTAATTCTCAGTGTAATTTTGCTCCAGCTCTAGCTCTTCTCCTGTGCCTCACTGTCTTTGTATCCTCAGAGACTGTTGCTAAGACTGGGATGATCCTGCTGGCTGGGGAGGTTACATCCACGGCCAGTGTTGACTACCAGAAGGTTGTCAGGGAGACTATCAAGCACATTGGCTACGACGACTCCTCCAAAGGTATGACCAATAGAGTGAGTGGATGCAAGCTTTTTGCAATGGTTGTGTCAAGTAAAGCTGGTAATGCATGTGCATCTACAGACCCTGTCAGACAGCCAGCTTCACCCAGAGATTCTCCTAAAATTTTCTGTCAGAGCCAGGTGTGACCAGGAGCCAAATATTCCAGAAAAGTTGATTAGGCATTCAGCATTCAGTTTTCAAAAGCAAAGAAGAACACAAAATTGCCATTGTCAAGGAAAATTAAAGGCAATTTCTGGAGTCACCTATCCAGGACATTATATCATGTAAGGTCACATAAGACAGGGAAATTTTACAAATAGTAGCTAATAGTTTGAACAGGTGCTACTGTATGTGTGAAAGGGGCTTAGATTTCACGATAAGGTGTGTGAGTATAAAACAGTTAAATCCCACTCAGTTGTTCTCTTATTCCACAGGCTTTGACTATAAGACCTGCAATGTCCTGGTGGCTTTGGAGCAGCAGTCCCCTGACATTGCTCAGGGTGTTCACCTGGACCGCAAAGAGGAGGACGTGGGGGCTGGTGACCAGGTCGGAGCGTTCTAAGTTGTGAATATTTGCATTTGTGTATGGTCCACCGCTGGGTGATGGAGCCAGAAATGTGGTGGTAACGTAGTTTGTGATTTCATTTGACTTTTATTCATGATATGGTTTGTGACTGGTCATATTCCATCTCTGCGACAGGGTTTGATGTTTGGCTATGCCACTGATGAGACTGAGGAATGCATGCCCCTCACCATTGTCTTGGCTCACAAGCTCAATGCCAAGATGGCTGAATTACGCCGGAATGGAACTTTGCCTTGGCTCCGACCAGACTCCAAAACTCAGGTTAGGCAATGAAAAGGCACACCCACCTCCCCAGAGTCTACTTACATTACTCAGTGTGACAGTATAGTTGACCTCCTTTTCTACTCCCTATTTTCTCCAGGTGACTGTTCAGTACCGACAGGATCGTGGTGCCATGCTCCCAATGCGTGTACACACCATCGTGGTCTCTGTGCAGCATGACGAGGGTGTGGGTTTGGATGAGATGCGTGATTCTCTGAAGGAGCAGGTGGTGAAGGCTGTGGTTCCCGGTGCTTACCTGGATGATGACACCATATACCACCTGCAGCCGAGTGGCCGTTTTGTCATTGGGGGACCACAGGTGAGACCCAAGCCCCTTCAAAGCTGTGAGTGCAGAAAGAGGATTTACAATTGTAACAGGTTAGACTATATAACTGACAAGTGGTTGGGATTAGCATTCAAATTCTACTGAATAAATGTTGTTGCCTTACTCTAATGTAGAACTCTACTCTGCTTAGCTGGGTTGACAACCACCAATGTCATCTGGTTAGACAAAAAAGTCTGATAAACTTTAATGATAAAAGGAGTTAGGAGCTGTACATCACTAAATTTCCTCTAATTTCTTGGGTACATGTGGTCTGCAATTTTGTAACTAATAATATGTACATTCATGAAGATATGCAGAATAAACATGTAAGTGTGCATAAAGGCTTTTAAAGTAGAAATAAATACCAAAATTGTGAACTATCTCAAATGACAGTAAATTGACAGATGCATGTCCCACATGCTCCTAGTCAGTTATCAGTAGCTAAATGGTCACATTACAGTTTGGCTGTTCCTAATGCCACCAGTAGATGGAGTCAAACACTACAGTTAGAGCAAGAAGTAGCTGCCAGTGAAGTGGCATTGAAACCCAGATGCACCTGTTCTATTTGTAAGAACCCCCTCAAAAATGAGATGGTGCATCTCAAGGGGCTATCCTTGAAGTAAAGAACAAAGAACAAATGCATGTATCTCAAGAGTAGCCCTGCTGCAGCCTGCTTGTGTTACTTTTCCAGTGGTATCATAAATCATATGACTGAACAAGCATGTATACACACACTGTAGCAATAAGCCACCTTTAATTATATTATGAAAAGACCTAAATTATACAACATATGCATACCTCAAAGGCTCATCTAGTATGTGTCTCCCTTCACTCAGGGTGATGCTGGTCTGACGGGTCGTAAGATCATCGTCGATACTTATGGGGGTTGGGGGGCGCATGGCGGCGGAGCTTTCTCTGGCAAGGACTACACCAAGGTAGACCGCTCTGCTGCTTATGCTGCCCGCTGGGTGGCCAAGTCTCTGGTGAAAGCTGGGCTCTGCAAGCGTGTTCTAGTCCAGGTGAGGATTTACATCATGTCACTGTATTAGGCAAGTGGTGTTGCCTTGTGGCTTGGTTGGTTTATCACTAACTTTATTTGGGCCGTGTACTGTAAATACATGCACAATTTGTCATGTTGACACAGTATTTAAGTGCAGAATGGCCAAGCTGAATGGTTGCATTCCTTTATACTGTGTTCATGTCAGCTATTTATGAGTGATTGATTGCATTTAGAAGGAACACGAAGTGTACTTTCCAAAGAAATATGATCCAACTTCTGGAATAACAAAAAAGCGATTCCACCGACAAGCAGAAAGAAGGTTCTACAATATGCGTTCAAAGGATATATCCAGGAAGTCCAACTGACTGTGAAAACAGGTTAAAAATACATAGATACAGCCTATATCACCTGGCGATTGAGACGTAACACAGTGAAATTAAGCAACAACACTACTCCTGTAAAGCAGGGCAGTTACAGTCATTAAAAAGCAAAAACCTTTGCATACATTAAGTATGACTTAGAAGCTAGCATAGCATAGAAGTGCTAAGTTCCTTATAGCTTTATCCACAGCCTACACTTTTCAGCATTTGATTTTGGATTTTGAAAGGGGAAGAAATGTGGAACTCCTTCCAACCCCTCCAGGTAACAAGAATCACCATTACACGTGCACAATGTTGAACTATCACTAGGTCAAACACCACAAAACCAGCCTGAAAATGAAGAACATCTGAAATGATTGCATGTGAATCTATGGAGCAGAGCCATATCGTTGTGAACCCTTAGTGATGCTACACTATGATTGGCCAGTCTACATTCAAGGGCGGGACTTAGCAAAGGGCGACTTATCGGTATCAGGATTAACAGGATTTATTCTGAATCTGGGAATAATATAATTAATTATTAGTGTATTGATTTTTTTACATTTTTTATTTCTTTGTTAGTTTTTATTGTTTGTGTATAACCATTGCAAATTGTTTCAGGTATCATATGCCATCGGAGTTGCCCATCCTCTCTCTATCTCCATCTTCCACTACGGGACCTCCCAGAGGAGTGAGAGGGAGTTGCTGGACATTGTGAAGAAAAACTTTGACCTCCGTCCAGGAGTCATTGTCAGGTATCGTGTGGTGTCCAATTTCACATATTTGATAACAAACAGTCTCTGTGCCATCAAGAGGTACTGTATACACATATTTGTGTTTGAATCAATGTCCAAGTTTAGCATGGAGTCACTGTGTGTTTCTTTCAGGGAGCTTGATCTGAAGAAGCCCATCTACCAGCGCACAGCAGCTTATGGCCACTTTGGTCGTGAGGTCTTTCCATGGGAGGTGCCCAAGAAGCTCAAATACTGAGCCACTCCTCTAACCTCCCAGCGGGCTGTTGGTGTACTACAGAGAAACCGACATGCCCGCCCCCTCCCCTCATGCCATCACAACCTCTCCTAAAAGCAAAGATGTCTTCCCCTGTCCTCCTTCACCTGCACTGTATTCATCCTTAAAGAGAAAACAACAGAATGTAGATGCCAAAATTTATCAATGAAGTGACAAAATAGTGTCTATGTATTGCATCACCATAAACAATAATTCATGTTATTGGGTTATTAGCAAAAAATGTAATTATAATGGTATGTCTCATTATTAAGACATTTTTAATGTACTACTGAGTTCTTGACCACATTGGTAACTATTTTTACCAGTGCCATAATTAGCCATAACATGGTAAATCATAGCGAACGAGCAAAATGTTGGCCAAGTTGTGTTATGAATTGTTAGTGTCAGGTGGACTAATTTGTACCACTTTGTAAGAGTTGTTATGCGCGTTTCTTCCTCCGTGTGCGCAATTTTATCTTCTCATTTGATGACATTTCTGTATATTTAGCAACACTCCCCAGCTTTTAAATTCAGAATCTTTCTACAGAATTCAGTTGTTAAGGTAATCATGGTTAGTATCTTCTGTTGCTTTCTCTTTAATGGCTTTTACACTCCCTCTGTATACTCTGCTGTCTCTCACTCTTTTTGTATTGTTGGTGATTTGCCATCACAGACATGTCAGCTCTGTTGTCTCCACAACCCTCACTCTATCTTTCTCTGTCTGGAGAATTTGTTGGCACAAGTAGGGTTGAAGATTGCTTTAAGTTGCTGCACATGATGGGATGTTTGCCTGCTCCCCTTAAAACTCAGAGTATGATGATATATGCCAGTTGTTCAGCTGAGTAACATACAGTGCAACTTTAGTCCCTCTGTGACCTGTGTTGTCCCTCCAGACCACATTTTTCTGACGTGTTACAGAGAAGTCAGAAGCTGCTAATGACTTTGTGGTTATGTTGGGTTGCACAGTGAAATGACACCTCCTGTGTTGTAGTATTTATTTTGTTGGTTAACATACAACATGAATGTTCCATGTGTTGCTCAGTTTTTCATGCTCTACTGACCGAGATAAAGGCAAGGCACTCCCTCGCCCCAGACGGTGACTCCAGGTGTAGCTACAGAGAAGCCCGGGCTCAGTTGCTGCTGGGGAGGGGCAGCCTTTATCCTATGAGAACACCATACTTGAAATAGAATTATGTTAGACTATCTTTTGGGACCTTACCAATGTTGGCGTGCACGGAAGGACAGCTGTGAGAAAATGTGAATCTTGAGGCATTTTTTGTATTTTAAAATCTAAATTTAAATTGTAAGTTGGCCTGCACATACATAGGGACCTGACCCCTCAAGGGAGGGGATGTGGATAATTTTTATAGAAGATGCATCACCTGTCCACTGGCTCACAAGTGGTACCCTTGCAATTATTTTTGTGTGGCTGCTGAGAATGAATGGCAGTGCTACAGACGTTTGTTAAAAGAGTCAGCTTGATGAGTAAACCACAAAATACAGGAAATACAGAAATAACTGGAAAACAAATCTGATTTCACACTTAGTCAAAAGGAAATGCATTGTAGCAATTATGTTTTTGAAACTCACCTATCTGCTCTGTTCTCATCCAGTATGTCTTCTCTTTTTAACCCGCCTCCCCATAGAAAGTAGGATAAGTCAACTAACTTGTTTGAGGTGCAGGACTGCACAGTGCGTTGTGGAAATTAGGGAAGTGTTGGCTCCTTTGTGCACCTCTACGACCTACAATAACCCATGAAACCCTGTGCTATATCGGGACGCCTCAGTGGCTCACCTGGTAGTACATATACCATGTCATACTCAGATTAAGCTGCAGCGGCTTGGGTTGGAATCCAGCCCAGAGCCTTTGCTGTAAGTCATCCCCTCTTTCTGCCCTGTCTGTCCTGTCTTCTTTCTACTTTGACTAATAAAAAAGCAGAAATGCCCCCCACGCCCTCCAAAAGTACCTTCACTTCTTAGCTCCGCAGACGTGTTTTTGTGTTTCTTAACTACAGTCTGATTCCGGCTGTAGACGTGGGCATTTCCCTGCATTGTTGTGCCTGTTTTACCAATGGACTTAGTTTTCTATGGAATGCGCCTTTAGCTTTACATTTGAAATGAGTGAGTTTGACACATAAATTAGTGCCATGGTTTACCAAAACTGGATGTTGGTTTGTTGTGCAGGGTGCTGTGTATTTGTGTCCTAGGTAGTTTTCTATGAATGCTGAGTTTGTACCTTAAGAGGTGAAATATATCAGGATGATGAGTTGTGCTACCAGAGTGTGGCGGCTGCTTTGCATTTGTTTTCGAACAGTGTGGAAAAAAGTGTTTGATATTCAACATAGATGGGTTGCTGAAGGAAAGGTCACCAAAACTGACAGATTTCATTGTCTGGCCAACAGGAATGCTGTCACCAAATTTCATGGCGATCCACCAAAAAGATTTTAAGATTAGCTGCTCTGGTCCTACCTGCTGACAGACAGGCTGACTGACGTGGTGACGTGTAGGCCCCTGCTTCCCAGCACAACCTGACAATTGGCAGACAGTCCATCACAGGACATTCAGTTTGGTTTTTTGGTAGTTTATCATTATTACTTTATCAGTTTATCATAACTTCATAACGCGTTGAATGAGTACTTCCATATCAGTGCATTATGCTCTGCTTACTGCCAGTCACATCCACAGGGTATGTCATTGTCTCAGTTTCCCCCACTTATTCATAAGTAAAGCTTTTTCACATATAAGCAAGGGCTGAACTTGCCACCCAAACACTTTGCCATGACATTTTTTTGTATTAACCCCTGGTGAGCTGGTGAGCCACTTTCACCAAATCTGCATGTTGTGGACCGCAAGTTCATTCATCTTAACCACCATTTTCTCCTGAGATGGTGAGCTCAGTCGCGATGACGTCTGTCTTGCTTTTTCAGCCGGCCTTGCCTCTTTTAGCTTACTTGAGCAACTTTCCACTCATTTTAAGCTAGTCTCAATGTCTGGCTGAGCCATAGGGGCCTCAAGCATCTGGCCACCAGATTTGGGAAACAGGACATGGTGTCTGCTTGGTGCCTGTCAGCCAAAGGAAGTTTAAAAACTGTATTTTATACAGTTCATTTGTGGCCTCTGGTTCCCTGCTGTAATGGATATCTTGGTTGTGGACAGTCTCTTTGCTCTGCACTTTAGAGTCCCTCATACGTGAATATTGTCAATTAGCTGAATAGATGGTTGTAATATGGTGAAGAGTGCCAGGTTATGATCTGTGTTCCTGCTCTCAGAAGAGACCATCTCCTGTTTATGGACGCTTTAAGACTCATTACAATCAAGTTATTCTATACAAGTTGTCCCTTGTATGTACTGTGTGCAGCTTAGTGTACAGCTGCTGTGTCTGCAAGAATTATCCACATCATCTAGCCAAGTGGCCCAAGTTCCCATGCATATGTAATAGTGTCATATTTAACTGATGGATCCTTTAATTGCCTCTTTTGGCATCACCTTGTGGTTCCTAGAGTGTAATACAGAAAAACTTCAGGTTGCAGCCACAGTGTGATGCTGAGAACATTCTATATTAATTCATCTTTGAGTGGTGATCTGGTCAAATGGCTGGGCCTCCCAAAAGATATATATATATATATATATATAAAGTTCAAATCCTCCAGCTTGGCCACAGATGTGGGCAAAAGTTTGGCTGGTGTTGTACAGAGAAACCAGCCTGTTTACATGCTCACCTGTGGGCCTTTGAGGAGGAGTCCATTTTATTTCTCTATGCTAAATAATAATTAAAAAAAAAAAAAAAAAAACTTCAAGTGGGTCTATCAGTGCTGTTACTGAAAGTGTAAAAGTGCCTTTTCTAATTTTTTGCTCCTCCATATTCCCTGCCATCACCTGCATCCTTCTCTTTTCACCTCACCTGAGAGTTTCAGTAGCTGTATCACCTCCCTCAAGCCTCTGAACACCTCAGACACTACTCACTCCCACTTTGGACTTTGATGACTGTCCCTCTGGTCAGTATGTTGAATAAAGATTCCATCCCCAAGTTGCAGACTGTCTCTGTTCAGTGATTACATCACACACTATGTCTACTGTTACTTTTCTAACCCTTCATGATGATAAAGTAGTTAAACTATCAGGACTTCAAAATGCTTGGTGCTTGGCGGCTAAGTTAAGCAATTCTATATGCAAGATTTGATCTGCAGCGATGGACAAAGTGCACAGCCCCATTACTTGAGTCAAAGTATAGATTCTCTTAGTCAAATATGCCTCTACTGTAAATGAAAGTGCTCCGTCAAATTTTTACTTGAATTGAAGTACATGAGTTTTTGTTTTTAAAAAATACCATCAACACATTGCTGTATTGGTTTCACATTGCTTTTACAGAAGCTCATAACTCTGAAACCACCTGATGAATGTGCTGACTTCCTACACGAATGTACTCACCACCGCCAGGTTAGTTTTTAGGCACAGTTAGCTACCAAAATGGAATGCATGTTTTTTTAGTTTGAAAGTGGAAGTCTTGCTTCCCCTTGTTTCACACAGCTGCTTGATGTACTTTTGCTTTCACGTGGTTGTGGGAGAAGATTGCCTTCAACACTTTGTGCCAGAAAACCTCTCTATTTCTGCCAGAAGGATTAGGGTTAGGAAGGTTAGAGAGCCCTCAAGGCAAACTTGTCCCATGTGCCTTTTACATCAAACCCAGCTGAGAGCGGTCGCTGTGATTGGTTTTTCTTCTTGGACTTCAAAGTTATTCTTAAAAGTAATGACAACCTTCATAGAAATCTAGTCAAATCAAAAGTGCAATAGTTGTGCTTGAAATGTGGTGGACTACAAGTCCTAACTTTCTTAAAAAATAAATTCTACAGGAAAGTACACATGCTTGAGAAATGTACTAAAGTACATTTGAGCACAGTACTCAAGTAAATGTACTTGGTTACTGTCCACCACTGTGGCTCTGATATAGTTTCCAAGCCCCACATTGTCACAGACAATAACTGATTAATATAGTTGTCTAAGTGGCTGTTTTGAAACTACTGCTGTGGCAATGCACAGGGGGAATAAAACACTAAAGGCAGCAGAGCTTTACACAAACTTTGGTCTAGAACTGCAGCACACTGGAGGAAGAGGCTGCAAAATGCTCACCTCTGAAAGCAGAGTTCAACAAGTTCCTCAACCAAATATCCAGTGAGTGCACTTTCTGCTTTGGCCTTCACTGCTGCAAAAGTGTGTTCACTGTAACAAAGGAGCTTCAGTTCCAATTTCTCTCTCCTCAGCCCTTAGTGCTCACCTACAGGCTAAATTAAAGAGAACATTTACCAGTTTTTTCCACGTAAATGAAAAAGCCAGTTATGGAGGCTGCAAACTATAAACTTCTTTATCTTCCTCTCCTGTTGTTATTTATTATTATTACTTATTACTTATTTTGTTCTTTCAAAAAAAAAAAAGAAGTATGACCCACTGTGTCAAAAGATGTTCTCACTCTTCAGCAAGTCATAAATCTGAAACATGGAAATACACCAAAATATATTTGTCAGCCAAAGCCATCTGTCATTTGATACCATCTCATACCAGATAAGAACATGTCACCGTATGACATTTTAAATAATTATGAGATGATGGCGCCAAACATGAGTGACTCAAGGCGGCTGTGCAATCACATGAAGGATTATGTTACAGAAGTTGACATGCACAAACTGATAAAATCACGCAACTGTTTCTCCATTCCGTGGAAACCGCGTTGTGTGACATTTTAATATTTTGCAATGCCGTGACACGTTAAAGCAGGAAAATGAAATCACATAACTTCACATTAGCTAAACACTCAACTCTGAAGATGTATGTGACCAATTGTGCAAACATAAATTGATTTTCGTAGACGTGACATGCCATTGTTTTAACAATACAGGCAAAGCTGTCAGGTGTTTTTTCCAACGTTTCTGTAGCTGCAGGATTGTCCATGAGCCTTCAGTCTGTGCAGACTGTGTATACAAAGTGAAATCACAAAAGACATAGCAAATCATTATCAACGGGGGGCGGGGGGGAGAAATGTTATCACACAGAATGCCAAAGATGTTGAGCAGCCGGAGTAATATTTGCAGTCAGGTGTTGAAAGAGCCGGGTCATCCATAGGAGCACTGACGCTGACTCTGATTTCTTTCCTCCCACCTTAAAAAGAGAAGTTGGGAAACATCACGTTATTTAATATAGTACTGAACACATTTATTTAATGGATTAAACTGGCAACATTCGTGCTGGACAATCCCACCTACCTTCAGAGTGCGATATAGGAGGGACTCTTCCAATCAAACCTCTGACAGAAGGCCACCGTCTGCACATAAGACACAAGCACAGCTTAAAAAAGGGACAAACCCCTTGCTGCTGCTCCTTCTTAACCCTCCTGTTATGTTTGGGCTCAACATAAAATTAATATATGTTTTCACTATCCTGGACACAATTTGTACACATCTGTGTTTCATGGGCATCTGTTTGGCCCAGGCCGTTTCAGCTCTATAAAACAAATATCAACATTTACACATGTTTTTTTTTTTTTTTTTTTTTTTTTTTATTATTATTATTATTATTATTTATTTATTTATTTATTTATTTATTTATTTATTTATTTATTTATTTATTTATTTATTATTTATTTTATTTTATTTTATTTTATTTTTTTAGTTGTTATGGATGAGGAACTGAAACATGCCATTTCTAATCTTAGGGCCTCACCCTCACCTAACATAGCCACACCTGTAGTCATGAGAGAGCCATTCCAGTTACTGTGACATTTGGGAGGGAAAAACATGATTCCCACAAGCACTTTGATGTATAGGGCAGGGGCGGGGGATTCCTGAAAACGTCATTTTCGGAATTACTGGCGTCAAATTAACTCCAACTGATAAAAACCGTTAGTAAATGTGAAGGTATGAGGTGGGTTAAAACTAAAGGTGACGTCACCAGATTGCTGTTTCTCACCCTGCATCTGAGTGCGGTCCTGAAGTCTCTGCACACATAGTTTCTCAAAGAGCAGGGATCTTGGACAGCTTTCTCTGAGAGAAGGGAAGAAGGACGTCTGAACGTGCAACCTCTTGCATGTGAATCTGTATGGGCTCTTAAGGAAGACGCGGTGTGACTGACGTACCCATGAGAGGTGCCTCCTGCCCCTTGCACAGGTGGATGAGGGCGCAGACGGCCTCCGGGGTGACATAGCGCATGAGTGCGTCCAGCAGCGTCTTACCGAACCTGTCGATCACAGCCTGACACTCGTCTCGGTAGGAGGAGGGCAGAATGACACACACCTCCTCCAGCAGCTCGACCACAGCGCTCTGCGGAAAGAACAGCGTGTGAGGAACAGGAGAGTGTGAGTGTGCAAGTCCGTGACGATGAAAACCGTCTGGTGGCATTTCTGTGTCTGTGCCTGTGTCTGTGTGGGTGTGCGGGACAAAGACATCCTGTGTTTTTACTGTGTTTTGTTCCACAGCACACACATGTATGTTCCTTCATTGTATGAGCATGACTCACCTCGGTCCTTTCTTTGGGGAGCAAGCTTTCCAGTGTTTTGATAAGAAATATGCAGAAGGAGCATTGTGATGTGGGTCCCACCTGTTTGACAGGCACAAACAGGAGTGGGAGTCAGGGACAGAGACAAGGAACTTGGGCAGTGGAAAAAACACAGCAGATTTCGATGGAATTAAATGCCAAATGTAATACTGTATAATAAATCATGCCACATATTGTTCTTTTCAGTTTTATTTCGACGCTGTATTTAACCCGACCTGTTGACGGGCCGCAGCAGCCCTGAGGCCGTCCTCAACGTAACGGATCAGAAGCTTCTGCTGCTTGTCATCAAAGTGGGAGTCACAGAGCCGCAGGATTTTACAAACCTGCCTGGGTTTCTATGAAGAGAGAGACAAAAGGCTTCTCAGAGGCATGACAAACATGCAGAAAGTACAGAACAAGGGTATTGTCCTGGGAAGCCCGAGCACCCCAGCCTCAAACTTACAATGGCACCAGTGAGCAAAGTGATGGCCACCGGAAGCATCTTCTCCACCTCATCTCTGCACATTTTGACAGATTTGGGCCCAGGCAGATGCTCACACAGACTCTCAATCTCATCTGTTACCTTTCTCTGGAACAGAGCAGTGAGTTAGTTTGTGGACATTGCCGTTTTATTTTGTTTTATTTGATCCTTTATTTAGGTTCCATTGAGAGGCAAGATCTCTTCTTCCTGGTCAAGATGGCAGCACAAGCAGTTTCTCATCAAAAAAAAAAAAAAAAAAACAATATCACATGATAGAACTCAAAACAATGACTAAAAACAACACAAGGAAAATAGTGAAGGAAGGGCGGCATGCAGGCGGTACCAGCTCAAGTGAAGGAAATGATGTAAAATAGTAACATATTTCCTTCCCAGCGGTTTGTAAAAGACCTTTACAAATATTGAAAGAGGGGAGTGGCTCTAAGGTGATGATATGTTGCAGCTCGTTCTATGCTCAACGAGCTGCAACATAAGGATGAAGGTACATGCATCATCACATCATCACAGTCTAACGTGGGTAGAAACTGAGCTTTGCACAATTTTCCTTCTGGCTTCAAAAGGAAATCGTTTTTTAAATGGAAAAAGAAATCTAGTTTAGGCCTAAGGTCTTCACGAGGTTATCAATATGCACATTAAACTTGTCATCAAGCCACATGGCTAGGTATTTGTAAGAAGTGACTCTTTCTATACATGTGCCCTCTAATATCAAGACAGTGTGATCAGCTGCTTTAGAGTGAGAGCAAGTGAGGGTCATACATTTGGTCTTGTTTGAGTTTAAGACCATAATAATAATAACTATTATTATTAAATTTAGAACAGTGAAAGCTGCAGTGACTGAAAAGCATCCTGCACAAACTCTCCCACAGGACCTGTGTCTGTTGCTGCAGTTTGTACTCTGCATGTTGTGTGTTTTCTACTAGTTGTACATTTTTGTAATTTACTGCGATGTGTTTTTAACCAACCTGTAGACATCTATGAGCAATAAAGAGATCTGATCTAAAGAGATGTGAAATCAAGCCATGACAGTTTTAGAGGGTTTTTACCGAGGCAGCGTTCCAGACCTTAACAAAAGGGGATCTTTGTGAAATTTCATTTCAACTTTTATACAGGCTAGAATATAGTTCTGTGTGTGTGTGTGTGTGTGTGTGTGTGCGTGCGACGTGCGTACGTGCGTGCGTGTGTGCGTGCGTGCGTGCGTGCGTGTGTGCAGGGGCGTCGTAGTGGGGGGAAAAGCGGGACTGATTACCCAGGGCCACAATGGGGGAGGGGGCCCTCGAAAGGCCTGAAATAAAAAAGTCGGCTATACAAGGGCCCAATAATATTTCTTTTCATGGGGCCCAAAATCCCTCGTGGCACCCCTGCGTGCCTGTGTGTGTGTGTGTGTGTGTGTGTGTGTGTGTGTGTGTGTGTGTGTGTGAAAGTCTGTGACCCATGAATGTACATCTGTTATCATGTGCTTCAGCGGATATAAATGAAGCCAAAAATAATCAGTTTCTGTCAGGAATTGAAACTGAATGTATTTCTATGAAAGTCAGTCAGGCGCGGATGTGAATGTGAACTGTAGACAGAGTCTGCACAGAAATCTTGTAAATGTAGTTATACAGAAATAATGTCAAAAGGCAAGCAGTAATTCATGCTTGGGACTGGTCTGTTTGCTTTTCAGTGTCTTTTTTTTTATTTACCTGGAAGTCGGCATTGGAAAACAGGTCAACAAGGAGTTGAAATATTTGGGTGCAGTCCTGGCAGCAGTCACCAGTCTGAGGAGAAGAGACAATACTTTCTGAGCAGCACTGATATTACATTAATACACTGCCTTAAAACAATTTAACATATAAAAGTAAATGATCGCATACTTTTACATACAACCGATGTTATACAATATGCTCTTGTTGATCATTGTTGAGTTATGTCATATTGAGGACACTGTTATTTATGACAGCCATCTCTACAGTCATAAAATTTTACTATCTAAGTTACAATATTACTATCAGGAAATATGGTTAGTTTTCATTTGAAATCTTGGAAAGGTTTGGGGCGTGGGGATGTGCTTAGAGGAAGTACACCGGATTCTCAAGAAACTCAAACCAGCCGTCACGTCCCTCTAAAAACAAAACTGTGTTAATATGGTTTCTCTTTTTATTCAGATGTTAATACTATTTACAGTTACAGTTTGGTTTGTCTCTGGCTGTTTGAATATGGATACCTACAAAATACATTGTATAGGAAATATGCCAATCAAAATTAGATTTTTTTTCTGTTAAAACAGTGTGATGGAGAAACAAATCACCACTTACTGCACTCAGAGCATCAGGGACCTTCTGCAAACCCTCAACATTAAACACCAGTGTTGGAGCTGTGGAGAATCAATGCGTATAATCATCAGAAATTCCACACGAAGTCCCTAATGTGTGTGGTGTGCGTATGATGTTGTATATTGTCTGTTGTTGCTTAGGAATTATTTATTGTGTGCTATTTATTGTACTTTTGCTACCACGATAACCCGCTGCTCATAATCAATTGCCCCCTGTGGGATTAATAAAGCTGTTTGAATTTGGATTTGAATTGTATGTGACTGTGCCGCTGCGCACAAGAGAAACTACTGTAGCTGCACACTTACAGCCATCCTCTTACATCAGCAAAGGGAAATTGTGAGTCTCAATGTGACATAAAAATATGTATATTTTTAAGTTTGTCGTCTTACCTGAGCTCTGGAGACCCAAGAAGAAAAACACTGCCAACTTGAGCGAGGCCATCGTCAGCTGTCTCATCAGGTGTGTTACTTTAATACTTGTTTCTCCTCAGGACTGTGGGGGCTAGCATGTATTTGACAGGGGCCACCTGCGTCCTGAAGCCCACACCAATCAGATCCCGAGCCGCTGTGATAAGCTATTGACTTTCAGCATAGCAGAGCTTTTTTTTCTCTCGAGTGTGGGCCTAATTTTAGACATTCATGAAGTTTCATGCTTAGTTCCTCAAACCATGTAAAAAAAAAAAAAAAAAGCACTTTCTTTTTTGGATATATCATAGGCACAATTGTGTGTTTGCGCATTTAAAATATGCAATACATCTAAAATATCACAATGTGTTTATGTTAGCAACATACACACTCTGGATGCAGGTGTTGCTCTCTATGAGCCTTTGCTGTCTGTGATATGCACATTCCCTTCTCATTCCCTCTCCATTCATCTCATAATTCTGGTCATTCCTCTCTACAACATGACCCACACCAACACCAACACTGAGTGAATTCTGCCTCCACACTGAGCTGGTGTTTGAATGATGGAGGCCCTTGACAGCAGAAGGTTTTCCAGGAGGATCTGGTGTCTGCACAGCCTCTCGCAGCATTATCAAACTCACCTACAGCACTGACTGACACACGGCCACATCACATCCAGCGGTCATGTCTGCATGGTAACCCCACATTTGCAAACCCTAACATACATACACAGAGTCTGTTATATTATTTCATTTTCTTTTTTCATTTCTGATTGTGGTGTCATTCACTCTAACTTTGCACACTTTGCTGACAGCTACACTCAGCTGATCTGTTTGCACATACATTTATACATATACTGCACATACACATGCACATATATTTGTACATACAATTGTCATGCTCTTCTGCATAATTTATATTCACATTTCTTGTATATTGTATTTTTCTTTTACTATTATTACTGTTTTTTTTTTTTTTTTAATTATTATTCTTATTGTACAACTGGCATTCATTGTGGGCAGCAAAGTAAGAATTTCATTGGGCAAGGAAACTCACTTCTCTCTGTGCACAGGACAATAAAATACTTTGACCTTGACTTTGATCTATCTATCCATATTTCTGATTGTGGTGGTGTATTCTAAATAAATAAATAGATTAATTAAAAAATACACACACACACTTCACATTCCAGTCATTCTTCAATCGACTTCCCCTTTCCTTGTGTAAACAGTTAATTTGCCTTGTGTAAATATAGTCTTTTCCATTTGCATATCTTCCGCCCGTGTGCACTGGCAGTAGTTTTAATAATAAAGATTGTGTGACTCAATATCAGACACTTAAAGATCCATCCCAATCCAAAACAACTTGCCTCTTGTTGGATCAAAAATTAAAGTAGCAGAACTTTATGAAGCAGGTGTTTAAACCAAAGATTCTTTTTCTTTTTGAAAAACGTAATATTGCAACATTGTGGTTGTGTGTGTTACCAAGCTGCCACATTTATATCTGAGTAAGGCAGAGGAAAATGTATGGAAGCAGATCATGCAGTGTGTTGGAGCCACATAGTATACTTAACTTACTTACTACTTACTTTATTGGAAGTAATAATAACAAAAATCATGAATCCATTCATCAACCCACTCCATCACTCAATAAATGGAAAATGGCTGTTGGATCCATGTGTTTGAATGTGTACACAAGTTACAGGCTCGATGGTCCAGTCATCCTTATACTATAAATCCAGCAGGCAAAAATCATCTAATTTAGCCTATATTACCTATCAAATTAAGTGTAAACAGACTTTTTGCATCTCTTATCCTATTTACACATTGCATAGAATTAACATAATACTGTCTGGCATGCCTGTTATGCTCTTTGCTTATCATACTAAAAGGAATTCATGCATCCACCCAGAAATCTTACATTCCCACATTCAAGAACATTCTCACTTGTGTCTGAACAATGCAACAACCATCCCCGAAAATATTCCAGAAACCGAGCGGAGCGTTAGCTCAGGCCACAAAGTTAAACTCAGCTCACATTCCCAACTTACAACAGCTGATAAGTGCTGATCTCCAAGCAGCCCACATCAGCTGACGGCTCAGCTGATGTGGGCTATGCATTCCAACGGCAAATCTCATGCAGGGCGCCGTAGTTAAGCTGCTTCATCCCGCTGCTTCCTCTGCAAGCCCTTCTCAACCCCCTCCACCCCAGCTCCCCTTTAGCTGCTGTATCTGACTGAACCACTGTCACTGCTGATGTCACTGATGCTGGCTCTGCTCTGGACCCTGCAGCTCTCCCTGCCATGGAGGTACCAGAACACAGCCTTACCACCAAATATAATGTACTGCAGATGGCAATAATGTTTTCCTTGACAAAAGTGGTTAAAATCCTCTTTTCATATTATTCATGGCAATTCTCCTTCTATATTGTTGAGGACTCACTAAATAGCACTTCACATTTTTAAATATTGTATATTTCGGCCTTGACATTTTCTAAATAATTGTGGTTCTAATATCCAATTGTTTGTTTTTCACACATCATTACTTTTTGTTGCACATCATTACTTTTATGAGTAAGTTCAACAGTGCTTATGACAGATGGGTTTAAGTTATCCTTTTTTCTGTAATGTAATAATGCTTGAAAGACTCTGTGAAAGAACTGCTAACAGTATCCAGTACGTCATGTGAGAGGCAGTGGAACACACACGTGAAAGTGAGTCAACGTAGCCGGTGGTGGAGTTTGGCTGCTGTATCACCTCGTCCAGATCATGAGAGCTACTATCAGAAACTTTTCCTGGAAGAAGACGAGAGAATCTCAACAGGAAGTGATCATATTGGCGTCAATAGTTTGTCTGCGGTGGGGAGCAGGAAGTGACCATTGTTTTGGTTATCAAGTATTATTTGAGAAATTTTGAGATGAACCAGCAACATGGCCCTCTGCCACTTATGCTCAGCTTTCCTCCTCAGCATTATTATATTTACCGTATTCCTCGAAGGGGCTTTTGGTGTTAATACCTTTTTGGTTTTTCTGGGTGCAGTGCTGGCAGTGATTTGACCAAGTGATCCAAGTACCTGGTGTCACCAAACCTGTGAGGGAACAAGTAGGTGGTGTTGGGTGACATATCTTTCAAAGTACTCTCCAACAAAGATTCTTTCTCTCCGCTTTCCCAGGTGATTATTTGTACCTGCCTAGCTCAAGAATTTGCTTTGGTAAACAATGCCACTTCCTCCTAATTTCAGTACCATGCGTCTGCAGAGCACCTTCAGAATCTGACCCTTGTTGAGCTGCAGCGGTGCTTTATCACTTGTTCAGTTGTGCTGACTGCATCCATGGAACAAAACAAAAAAAACGCCTCATGATCCAACATATGCAACAATGAAGGCACTGAAGCCTCAACGCCTGCACTGTCTCTACGTCTAGGACTTGTTCTTGTCCTGCGGTTTTCAAAGTGCGGAAATCCCAGGGATCCAGTTTGACAGGCTTTTGGGGAATCCTCAATAAAATGAGTAATACATAGTAAAAAAAAAAAATCTGAGTGATTATTTTAACATTTTATTTTTACTTATCTATTTTTCAGTGTTCAAGTACACAAGCCCAAGTAGCTCCCATAGCAGGGTCCTTAAGGCAAAGTCCCTTCAAATGGCTGATAGATGGGTTAAAGGATGGCTAAACTCAGTTCAGCATTTTAACTGGGTTTCCTTATTGTTCTAATTGTTTCTTATTCTTAGTATTAATCTTGAGTACTATCTTAATTATACGCCAAGGAGTTTTAGGCTCTGCATTCTTGGCAATAATCCATCCCAGCAGGACTGGGTGGCTTCAGTTCCTCTCGCAGGGTAATGATATTATCTGGACTCTGGTAAGACCAACCAACAGTCCAGCAAAGTGAAAGTATCCTGCATGTTGGAACTGAAATAGCTATTCGTTGTACTAGCACTGCAACAACAGGTTAGCAGATGTTTTTATAGCTACTGCTGCTTCAGAGCTCACTTGGGAAATGTGCATTCAGATGAAGCTCTCTGCTCACATTCAGAAGACACTGAGGGCATCACAAGGTGCGTCTGGGGCTACCCAAGGAGCTTCTGTTTCAACATTCAGTTCTGTGCCAATTTCACCACCAGGCAGGCCCTTTAGAATCTGACTCATCACCTATTATGATGTGTTTTGCAATTCACTGTGGGAAGTTGATATCCCTTATAGTAGGCTTTTTCAAGACCCTGGCAATGGATTTGAAACACCCATGATGGAGGAGTTAAAAAAAACATCAGTACCCACTTTCTCGGGTCCACCTGTACAATCTAATGCAGTTCAATACAACAGCTCTGCCATAAAGTTGATCATTTTTAGTTTTTGTTGACATTGTGGAGAATGTGTCAATTTAATTCTATGTTTATTACTGAGGTTGTAGTTTGCAGAGGTCTTGTATTGGACGACATTATATTGAGAGGTGTTTCTAATTTTTTGTCCCTCAGTATTTATATATATGAAGGGGGACAGAATAGTGGAAACAGCTGTCAGTGAAATGCAGTCCAGTACAACAGCAGCACTAACTATGAGCTCAATGCCAAACACAGAAGTCAAGTCAAGAGTTTTTATTTGTCTCGCTTGGGAGAAATTTGGTTTGGATGCAGGGTACTGCTGTGCTGCATGGACAAATAAAAACAGCCACAAGACAATAAATGCACATGAGACAGTGGATACACATGGGAAAAAACAGTGCAATGGGAAAACTGTGCAAGGGCAATATACACAATAAAAAAACACATCCAGGAACAAGCTCATCCTGCGTTGTGCAAAGCGAATGAACACCTCTGTTACTGTGACAAGAAGAAAAGCTGAGCATTATAGGCAGCAGGAAAGGAAACTTTATGGCACAACAGTTGGACTGGATTGTATTAGATTGTGCAGGTGGACCAAATAAAGTGGCTACTGAGTGTATATGCACACACCATTTATTTATTGTATTAGTTTGTACAATTTTGGTTGTACACATCTCGGTCAAGCCATCAGACTTGTGACTCTGAGGTCATGACTCTATGGTTTACATGTTCAGCGTGGTTCATGGGACTATCAGTGACTGAGTCGTGGTTCGGACCAGTTCCTCTGGGCAAACTGTTTTGTACAATTACAAAATGTGTACAGACAAAATGTGTGTGTTATGTGTCCTTGCTGGCCTGGGACCTTTTCACCTTGCTCCAGCTCTCTCTCAGCCCTCCTGCTGCCTCTGTGCATGCTGGGAGAATAGACAGGCCGCTCTCTTGAAACAATTTGGAAAAACAAGAGCTACCTGACTATTTCATTTCAGTTAAAACTATTTCCTGAGCATGAAAGCACAAATGTTTGTGCAGCAGCAACATTTTAAAGTTAGGCAACCTGTAGCACTCCTGTAAATAATGACACTGTGGTGATGACACAAAAACAGGAAAGGCGCTTCTGAGTTTCAATTTTCAGCTTTTGGAAATAATTTAACTCTGAGTGTGCCTAGTGTGACGGTGTATTAAAAGACTTAAGACCATGTGTGATGTTTCATGAGAGAAATATTGTGTGCTGGAATGCCGTCAAAAACCCAAGTCAGAGTTTGAACTTGCACTCCTTCTAACCGCTGCTGTACGTGTGAGAGGGGCTTCAGCGCTCGTCCTGTGTTGTGTCAAAGTCACACGGAGGGCGTTTGGAAACACACAAACCCACAGCATCATCATTAGACTTCAGTGTGTCCTGATTGCTGCAGTCTTATCTATGGCGTCTGCTTTGTTGTAACAGTGATCCAGTTTCCCATCAGAACTGTTCATTTCTTATCATCTTAGGGTTATGAGCTCACGGCATGCAACTCCCAATGCCATTCAGTTAGATTTTATGACGTTTTTATCCTTTGACATTTAATCATATTAATAAGAATCCTTGTTTATTTATTTATTTGTTTATTTATTTTATTTTTCTTGAGTTAAAAGGCATACTTTTTTGGATTCATGTATAAAAATGAGAGGTATGCACGTATTTATGTGATTGTATGTGCTGTTTTGTTGTAGTTAGGCATCGTTGGTTATGTGTTGTTATGTTTTGTTCTATGTTGTTGGATATGTGTGGTTTTATTGTAAGTTTATATATTGTCTTTGTTGATGTTTTATGTTGTTAAATACATGTTGTTTTGTGTTCTATAATTAAAAAAAAAAAAAAAAAATCCTTGTGTCGAAATCCCTTGGAGCAACTCTGTTTAATTCATGTTTATATTAGACTACAATTGCAGATGTTACCTGGAAGTCATTACCAAAAAAACAAAACAAAAAAAAAAAACACTCCAGTAAAATGCCAGTATACAACCTGCACTGTTTAGGGATACAGGTTCATTAAAGGGTCAATTAAGGCAATCCAAAATGTGTGTCACGCTGATTGCAGGTCACGGCAATAAATGGATACTTTCCCGTATGTCCCAGACTCCTCAATGTAAACCTTTTTGAGAAGAGGCTGTAAACTGTGGTCTTCCCTGAATGCATCGTCTATAGTAAAAGCATTTTGTTTCCTCATTATGTGTGTGGCAAAGGTGAGGTCTACGTTAAATTGCCTTGTATAGTAACTTATTGTTAACACACCTCGGAGAGATAAGTAAGGGTTTGACTGCAAATGTGATAAATGACTCATGCAGCGCACTCAACACCTTCCTGGACAAGTCCGGGGGAAGTACAATGATCTTTTGGGCATTGTTGTTGCTGGTGTCAGGCTCACAGGGTTAAAAATAGATACAATAAGTTCAGTCTCAGTGAGTTAAGTTGAATGTTTTTTTGTGCTCATCTATCACCAAGCAGACTCGTATCTTGATTGTAAAAGCAGAATTACCCAACTGAACATTGTTTTCCTCCCAGCCTGCAACATACCTAAGAAGACCCGGGCTCCCCACTGACCATCAAACTGGTAAAACCACATGTTCTTGCTGTGTCATGCTGTTGACCAACTGTGGCTCAACAAATGCCATGAATTTCGGCATTCTGACCATCTTTAAGGGGAACTAGACACCGCTAGTGCAACTTTTCTGAGCGTGTTGCAAATTCAACACTTTGGCTCGCTTTCACAGAGCAGAACTCACATTGAAATTATGAGCAAAAACTGTATATCACTGGATATACTATATCAAGCACTGAAGTAATTGGTGGCTGTCAAATTTTCTTCACAATCTGTAAATTAAGGAATTCAGATTTTTATGATGGGCTTACATCATATATTTTTTTACTGTAATAAAAATAGAGGTGTACATTAAATAATAAAAATAATAACAAAAATAAAAAATAAAAAAGTAATAAATAAATAATAAAAATAGAGGTGTACATTAAATCTATTCTTCAATGTTCCAATAGTCTTTTCTTTTGAAAATGAAGCCACTCACAATGAATATTTTGTTATTCAATTATTTGGACATCTGTGGATGAATGTTGCTGATTTAGGGCTACTGATGGTTGACCAAAACTTAAGCAATTTACCTCATGGATTGGTGAATCTCATGGATTGCATAGACAAATTTGCCTGACTGTCCTTAAGGTGCTCCTGTACAGCCTGTCAAACAGATTATTCACCATGTATGTCGGGATCAAGGCCAGCTGGTGACTGCAAAGGAGGCCACACTGATAAGGCCTCCACTGATTGATCTTTGAAAGATGACGTTTGTGCTGGGAATGTGACAAAATGAAAAAAGAGAGCTCAGCTAAAGCCCTGGATAACAGGCAGCGCCGCCAAGAACATCAACAATAGCATGAAAAGGCTGCAATGCATTACGCCACCAGAATTACCCCACTTACCACAACCATTACAGGTACACTAATGAATGGTATCAGCTGTTTGTCATAATAATAATCATCAAATAGTGTTTTATGATGCTGTTTTATGTGCGACTCCCAGTATTTCCCTTCTGTGTTCATGGGTACATTGCCCTCTGATGAATTAGACAGCCATTGTACGGCATGTCAAACCAAAACCTCCATATCTCCATAATATCGACTTTTCAGAAACTGAAAAAAACTGAAAATAGTCTTGTCAGAAGGTTGATTTTCAGTTTATAGAATTTGTTTTGTAAAGGTTTCATGAGCTGTAGAACTTTCTGAACACACAGAGGAGCATGTAAATACTCAAATAAAACAAAAAAACATGAACATCACCAAAAATGGAGATATTGGAGATATAAGGTTTTCACCCAACAGCAACCATATGCTGTTTCATGTTGTAGCTTCGATAATGAATGCTTGTGAATAACAAAGCCCCTTCTCCGCTACCACACTCCACACATACACACACACACACACACACACACACACACACACAGGTTTCCATCACTTCAGAGGACATTGCATTGCCTTACAGTGATTTCCTAACCCTAACCTTAACCACTGCCTACCTGACCCTGACCTTCACATAACCCTGAAGGCGGCGTATCTGTAAATCAAGTTTTCACCTAGAAATGAATGTTTTTTGCTGAGGGGACTTGCTTTTTGTCTCCATAATGGAGATGAGTCCCCTCCTGTGTACACTTGCGTGTGTACCTGGGTTACTCACACACACACACGCACACACACAGCTTTGTGACTGAATTACGCTGGACTTCACTTTGTTTTTCCTTCTTCCTCATAGCCCAAACCTCTCCACAGATAACCAATGAATTATTTACCAGTTGTGGCTAACACCTTAAATTAAATAAGGGCTGGCCTGTTACGTGAAGGTACCAGAGCTTCCCATAATCCAAACACGTGCGTAAACCTACAACGCCTACAACACTGTGTAAACTATGGATTTTATTTGATGGCTGTAATAAACATAATAAACATATTTCCTGCACGTAGCAGTGATTTCCCTCCCCATCACATCAGCTAGAGAACGGCATCATCACGATGCACCGCCAAAAATGAGTTAAAACCAAAGAAAATGAAAGACAAAATCCATTTGTCCATGATGATGTCAACTCTAATGCAATGTAAAAGGATATAACCTACATAGTGAATGAAACATGACCAATAAACGTGTTCATAAATAAATGTCAAAACAGAAGTGTGAAAATATAGCTGCAGTTTATTTTATTAATATTATTAAAGTTTGAATTAGAAAGAAGGAAAGTGTACTTTCAAATAATAATATTGTTGCTGATGCTGTTACTATCACTACTGTGACTATTTCTGTTGCTCCTAGTTACTAGAAATATATATATATAAATATATAGAACATACTGTTAGTCATTCAAATAATCAAAGCCGTAGCAGCAGAGTGATAAGATGCAATGCTGTAATTTCCCTCACAACAAGAAGGAAGCAGGAACTGTTATTTACTGTTATTAGCCTCACCTGAACATCAAGGTTCAAGGGTTCTTTAGAGTACCAAAGAGTGTATTGGCTGTGCAAGAGATTCTGCATTCCAGAGTTAAAAACAATACAGATTCATCATCACCACTGGGGGCGGGGCCTAACGCCTAACGCCCTATAAATAAGCCACAACAGTCACACAACATCACCTTCAGATTTTGACATCTGCAGAAAATCCTCAGAGACGCAGGTAAGACAATGCCTCCAACTCTGAGGCTTGTAAATTGTATGTTGAGCGTCTGTATATTTATTAGGGATTTTTTTTTTTTAATGCACATATTGACAGAAAATACTGTAATCTGATTTTTGATGCTGACAATTGATTTATCATAGATTTCAGAGATGAGCCCACTTTTCTGTGTTCTTCTTACACTGGGCCTCTGCCTGGTGCCCAGTCACTCCAGAACAACAGGTACATCCTTTATATGATAAAGAGTTTTTTTTTAAATTATTATTATTTTATGATCATTATTATTTTTTATTATTTTAACAGTTACTCTTGATTGTGCTTGAGTTATGATGCCACATTACTACACACCAATATCTGTTCAGCCTGTCCTGGTCTACTCTGGAATATGACTGTGCCACATTCAGCTGCAAAGTTTCAAATTCCTTTTTCATAGAGGAGGAAACTGTCTTTGTTTTGATTTTCAGGTCTGGACAGTTCTACTCTTCAAAGCTGTTTTGAGGAGGCAAAGAGAATTGTGGATGAAGCCTATAAGTACTCCAGAGATGAGTGAGTTACCCTTAGAGCGTACTTCATCCTGGAGGGCAAATTAGTGACTTGTCTCTCTAAGGAATTTTGTAAAGCAGCTACTGAAATGCTTTTATTATGCTATGGTATGCTGCTCATATGTATTTTTTTATTTATCTATTTATTATTATATGTTATATGTTCGTGTTTTGTTTTTTTTTAAGCTGCTGGATACCTGAATTTCCCTGTGGGATGAATAAAGTATCTTCTAATTCTAATTTTAATTCTAAATGCTGTTTCTTACAGTATTCTGCAAAGCTGCACACAGATCATTCAGCACAAGTTGAAACCATTTAATAATGTAATTTCATAGCTTAAGAAATAAGTGGTTATTTTTAGAGGACTGGGTCATACACTTTTTGAGTTGTCCTGCTCACATAAAGGCTGCTACCATGTCATCAGAAAAAGAGAAGAAAAAATCAGATCCTATCTCTATTTATGGGATTGTATTCCTTCCATAACCATGTGTCCAACTGGCCTCTCTTTCAGGAGCCTGAGCAGAGTGCGCAGGGAACATGTGAGGCCTCATGATGTCCTCCGTCTGATGAAGCAGCCCCGCGGAGACACTCGCTCCGCCGTGAGGTCTGCAGACTACCTGGCGCAAACCCTCCGCCTGCTGCACGACAGGGCCCACCGCCTGCACAAACGCTCCCTCAACGCAACAGGTCAGCAGTCAGTGTGACACAAGATGCCCAGACAAAGGCAACACAAACACACACACACACTCAAGTGTAGAGACAAACATATCCACCGAGTTTTCATGGGATTTCTTCCTTGTTCTCACTTAGAGTCTAAGTTTGCGTGGTGTCAGTTTAATCTCTTAATATGCTTGCCATGAATGTCTTTGAAAGTGTAACCGAGTGAGGGCTGTACAAATAAAACTGGATTAAAGCTTGACTTGATTTGACACACAAATGAAACCTGAGACACGTGTACTTTTAAACCTTTAAATATCTCACCGGCTCTCTCTCTCTCTCTCTCACACACATTCCTCAGATTTACTGACTCCTGAGCAACTGGCGAGCCTGTCTAACATAACCGGATGCTCAGGTCGTGTCAGGGTGCCGTCCTGCCGCACCACTCAGAACGTTAACAAGTACCGCACCATCACCAGTGTCTGCAACAACCTGTGAGTGCAACAAGAGACAGGACTCATTTAAGATTTTTGATTCCAAGTATCACCTTTGATATTTTGTCTCTATAGCATCAGTAGTTTCATGACATAAACAGTGTATTGTTCAGTGAACAAGGTTCTAGATATTTATTCAGACAAGTGAGCAAAACTCTTTTTTGTAATTTTTCCATATTATAAAATGTTAAGTGGTATCTCCTTCTGACCAAGCACAGTTATTGTAACTTCCTTGGTAAGCACAGCCATCACGTATGCCGAATTTACATGTGGAACTTTTTCATTCAATTTGGTTGCATGCAGCTAAGTTTTTTTGGAGTTCCATACAATGAAAATCATGAACTGGGTTTCAGATGTTCCATACAGCTTTGGTGACATGGAAACAGAAAAAATTTAATGTACAACTTTTATTTTATTTTAGGAAGTTAAAAAAAAACTTTTCTTCAACGGACATAAAAGCACATGTTTACACATAGATGCAATGTTTTCATTTGCTGGTTTAATGGAAACTGTTAATATCATGACTGAGAGTCTGTGAGACTGAGTGGTATTTACAATCACAGGAAATGTTTGGGCAATGTGTCCGATCCTTTGCAGCCATCCACCGCAAAGTATGTGTACATTTACCTCAGGTTTCTCAAGAGAAGTTTCCAACCGTCGATCTGTTGTTTTTGCTTACAGAAAGAACCCTCGACGTGGAGCCTCTAACACGCCATTCACCCGCTGGCTGCCTGCTGAGTACGATGATGGAATCTCCGTGCCAAAAGGCTGGGACAGAAACCGAAGGTTCAACAACTTCATGCTCCCCCTGGTATGACCTCTGCAACAGATGTTTCAAATGCCACACCAGCAACGCTTTTACTGTGTATTCTAAATGCTGATAGAGAAGCTAAGAAACCAATTTTCCTCCTCTATCAGGTCAGACAAGTGTCCAACAACATCCTGAGCACAAATGACCGGGACGTGGTCAGCGACAGAGAGTTCACCCACATGGTGACCTTGTTTGGCCAGTGGAACGACCACGACCTCACCTTCACGCCCTTCTCCCCCAGCATCCGCTCCTTCAGCAACGGTGTGGACTGTGAGGAGAGCTGTGAACGCACTGAACCCTGCATCCCCATTGAGGTCGGCGGTCATGGCTCAAAGTCAAACTGAAACATTACTAGTATACAGCCCTGCTGTGTTTCCAGTAAAAGATTCCGTCTATATAACGTTTGGTCTGTATTTTCTCCAAACAGATTCCACCTCGTGACCCCCGCCTGCCCACCGGCCCGGACAGCTGTATCCCCTCATTCAGATCCGCACCTGTTTGCGGAACAGGATACTCCGCCTATAATTTCGGCGGAGAAGCCAACAAGAGAGAGCAGATCAATGCTCTGACGGCCTTCCTGGATCTTAGCCAAGTGTATGGCTCCGAGGAGAAGCTGGCACTTAACCTGCGTGACCTCAGCAACGATTTGGGCCTGATGCGCGTAAACGCCCAGTTCAGAGACAACGGACGTGAGCTGCTGCCCTTCAGCACTCTGCAGGTTAACATGTGCGCCACACGTGCGAGAGTCACCAACAACACCAATGCCAGGGAAGTGCCCTGTTTCATTGCAGGTCAGTACGAGCTTTATAACAAACACCACATATGATGTAATACAGGGTGACCCCAAAAAACGGGAATCTTTGAAGTGCGTATTGGCAGACATGAGCAAGTGGCAGCACAATTTTAAAAAAATGAATATTCCATCATTGTTTCTTAAATGGCATGTTTTCCGGTTTCAATTACTATGAATAAAATATTTGTCTTCCATCACTCTTGGTTTTATTGGATTGTTAAAAAGTTCCCGTTTTTTTGTGTCACCCTGTATTTGACTTGACGACAAGAAGAAAACGATGACTCCTAGCAATTTCCATTTCATTGAGTGTGTGTTTCTGTGTTCAAGGCGATGTCCGTGTGGATGAGAACATTGCCCTGACGTCTCTGCACACGCTCTTCCTGCGAGAGCACAACCGCTTGGCCCGCGAGCTGAAGAGGATCAACCCACAGTGGGACAGTGAAACGCTCTACCAAGAGGCCCGCAAGATCATGGGGGCTTACACACAGGTAGCAACCCAGCTCTGTCCGCCTCTGCTCACTCAGATTTACATCCAAATCTCCAGTGCATATCTTTTGCACCCTAATGATAGATAGATAGATAGATAGATACTTTATTCATCCCGAAGGAAATTCACAGTTTTCAGCAGTATCCATAGAGTACAAGATTAAGTAAATAAAAAAATAAAGAATAATAAAAAATAAAGAATAATAAAAAATAACGAATAATAAAAAATAAAGAATAATAAAAAATAAAGAATAAAAGATGACACTCGAGATCTAAAGATCTAAGTACCCAATGTGCAAAAAACAATGTGCAAAAAAACCAAAAAACAACAACAACAACAAAAAAAAAACAGTGTGCATCAATGTATACAATGTGCATAGATGTGGACAATGTGCAAATTACAGTATAAACAGATGATAAATAGCTGATAAATAGATGATAAAAAAAAACAAAAAACCAGTGTGCATCGATGTATACAATGTGTAATGACCAATACCCAAACAAATCCTCTTCCTCTAGGTGTTTGTTTTCCGGGACTATCTGCCCCATATCGTGGGTGACGACGTGATGCGCAGACAGCTCGGCCGCTACCCCGGTTACAACTCCAATGTTGACCCCAGCATTGCCAATGTATTTGCAACAGCAGCTTACCGCTTTGCCCATCTGGCCATCCAGCCTGTGTTGTCCCGCCTTGACGCCAACTTCAGGGAAAATACTCGGTTTCCAAGTGTCCCCTTGTACGAAGCCTTCTTCACCCCCTGGAGGATTGTTTTCGAGGGTGAGTGGGTTGAAAAGCAGCTGTGTTGAGTTTCAGCGACCCGATCTAAGACTGACAACTAAAAAGAATATCATCATTTTTCATGTGCAGGTGGCATCGACCCCCTGCTCCGTGGTTTGATCGGTCGTCCTGCTAAACTGAACACTCAGGATCAGATGATGGTGGACGCTCTGAGGGAAAGGCTCTTCCAGTTTGTGCAGCACCTGGCTTTGGACCTGGGCTCTCTCAACATGCAGAGAGGACGTGACCACGGCCTGCCTGGTACATGCTCCGCTGTGACCTTTTACAGTGCATCATCTATCAATCCTGCCAACCTTTTCTCTTTTTATTCGTTCTTTAATTCCAGTCCCCCGTCCATCCAATCTACTCATTCTTTCCTGTTCGCCCCACTAGGCTACAATGCGTGGCGCCGGTTCTGCGGGCTGTCTCAGCCGAGGAACCAGGCTGAGCTGGCTCAGGTCCTCAACAATACCAACCTGGCCCGCCGGCTGCTGCAGCTCTATGGCACCCCTGCCAACATCGACGTCTGGCTGGGAGGCGTCGCAGAGCCGTTTGTTCGCGGTGGCCGTGTCGGACCTTTGTTTGCCTGCCTCATTGGGACACAGTTCCAGAGAATCCGCCAGGGTGACAGGTGAGGAGTTAACCAGTGTGCATCTGTTTTCAGTGTGTATCAGTGTGTGTCTGTTTGTGTCTTAAGGAGGGGAATATATACCTATACAATATATACTGGAGGCAGTAATAGCCTTTAATTAGTCCTACTCTATGCAAACAGACTAGTGCTGGCTGCCCAGTCTTCACTAAGCATTGTGTATCTTTGCAGTTCAAATGCAATCTGTGCTGTCACTCATGTCCTCTGTTCTTTTCACTTTACAGGCTGTGGTATGAGAGCCCCGGTGTCTTTTCCAGCAGACAGAGGGCTGCACTGGCCTCTGCCTCCCTGTCCAGGATCATCTGTGATAACACCGGCATCAACAATGTCCCCCAAGATCCGTTCAGTGTCATATCTAGAAGGAATAGGCTTGTCCGCTGCAGCAGCATCCGACGTCTGAACCTGTCTGCCTGGAGAGAGAGATCCTGCGAGAGCTCAGGTGAAACACGTCTGGATGAAACTCTTTGGCACTGACTGTGGGGACTATTTATGTTGTGGTTTTTACTCTAGGTTTAAGCATCGCAGCCAACTGTCAGCCTGTGCTCAAACTGGTCTATTTGTTTCTTTACTAATCACTTGTATCAAAAATCATACTTCACATGTGGTGTTTGGTCTTGCAGGCCCGGGGGCTAACTGTGATGATGTCAGAGGACATGAGGTCAGATTCAGTGCTGCTTATACATGCTAAAATCTTGCAGTCTTTTGCAATTTCTCTCAGTTTCTGTCATCTTGGTGGAGGGCCTTTGCTCCAAACACGAGCTGATTTCATCATTCAAGCATATTTTAAAAATATGATGTAATTATGAGGCTAAATAAGATATGTCTGTATCCTCTTGATATGCAGACTGTGAACTTATCTCAGGACCTCCAGGACCTCCAGGACCACCAGGGCCTCCTGGACAACGAGGTAGTCAATTGAAATGTCTTTCACTTCATTAGTTATTTTATTATGTTGGTATTCATTTATCTAAGAGTATGTGCATTAAACACTGTGCTGAATGTCTTTCAGATGGCTCCACATAATATAAATCTTATTGTGACAAGTTCTAACACCATGATATATTGAATGACGTGACAAGTGTTAGAGACTATATTGTTAAAATGTATGTAGTGACTCACAAAGCAACTACTGACAATGAATGATAAAGTTACATTGCAATAATACATTTTAAATTGATAAAGTGTTTCATTATAGAGGTACAAAGGGCTTTACAGGCAACACAATAGCAAGAAACAAATGATTTTAACATAAATATGAAAATTTCTGCAGGTTAATTAAACACTGACTGACAAAAATAACTAAACAAAACAAGCAAATCAAACAAAATTGAAAAATGGATGGTAGCAAATTCCGTGAAATCCTGTCAGTGATGATATTTTAATGGTGCACTACGAAAAATTGCTGAGGTTTGACTAAAGTGAGGTCCCTTTAGACTCAGCTGACTAAAACATGGAATCAATATAATGTATCAGTGAGTCACTCCTACAGTCAGATCCAGGTGCGCCTGCTTGGTGTGAGCGTTATCACATCGTTGAATGGATGTTATCAGTCATAATCAGCCCCACAGGTATGGTTAGGAGAAGGTCACGGTTCATGTTAAGAAAATGACGTGGTTAGGGTTAGGAAAGGATTCATCATGACTGTCAAGGTTAGGAGAAGGTGATGGTTAAGGTCAGGAAACGTACTGAACGTTAGTTAACACTGCTATCTAATGGGAGCATAGCAAATGTCTGCTTCCTTAAAACGGCCCTGGATCTTGCCTGAGTGCAGGTCTAACAGCCTGGACTCACTGTGGCCAGATGTTAAAATATCTATAGCATGGTAGGACAGAGACCAAGGGAAGCTTTAAAAGTAATAAAGTAAAGATTTGTACGTTCCCATCTGACCTTCCTCCTGTGTTTCTCCTCAGGTCCCCCAGGAATGATAGGACCTCCCGGCCCAGCAGCACCCAGCAACAATGCAACACAGCTACAATCTGCCTTTTCCGTCCGACTGGGCAATTACAACCCCTCTTCTGAAAAAATCATCCGCTTCCGACAGGTCATCTACAACGGACAGAACCATTACAGCACACAGACAGGGCGGTTCACCTGCGCCGTTCGTGGGGTCTACCAGTTCAACTTCGTCTGTACGTCCTTCATCCCGGTGGGAAACGTGGGCTTGTGGCGTAACGGTGAGCTGGTGCTGCACAGCTTTAAGGTGTATCAGGGTGGTCGGCAAACATCGACAGGGGACACGGTGCTGCAGCTGGAGCCAGGGGACCAGGTGTGGCTGGAGGCCAGTGAGGGAAGCAATGGCCTGAGCACAGACAGCTTCTTCTCGGGTCACCTGATCTTCACTGTATGACCTACCTCTCTGGACCGCCGCCCTGAAACAAGCACAACACTGGTCTGTCTGCTTCCACGTCCGTTTTGATTAGTGAACCTCTAAACTATTTAATTTTCAGATAATCAGGACGTATCAAATATTCATTAATTTGCTGTCATTTTTTTTGTGTGTTAATGGAACTGAATGCCTCAAAGCTGTGGATTACACGTATTTAACGTTTTTCATTTTCCTGAGATAGAAACAAATCATCACACTTTTGCACATAATGAACATGAAACATCACCGTAGCACACCTGCACTAGCATTTTTGAACACTGTTACATTGTGCAAACTACTGAACTGAAAATCCCTCCGTTCACTTCAACAGCAACAGGCTACTTTGTCTATAGTCTAATTTGATGATGTCGTTACCAGTATTATATATGAACCTGTTATTAAGAGTTGATTATGCTGAATAAATACTCTCCGCTCTGATGAAATTGAAGGATGCTTTCTGTATTTTGTGCACTACGCTTTTTTTTAGCAAAGCTTATTTTGCTGTGACTTTCTGAGTCTGTTGTATTTTGCATTCAATAATTAAAAAGAAACAAAGCAACAACAAAGGCACTGTTTATTTCTCTTATTAATGGGACTTAAATTTTGAATTGCCTGGCTGATGTCGAATGTGAAATACAAAAAGAAAGAAGGGACATTTGCTGGTGGTTTAAAAAAAATGAAGATAGCATCTTAGTGTATTGCTTCACAGATTCCAGCCATGCAAAAATAAATAAATAAATATAAATAAATAAATAAATACAATAAAAAATCATTGAAAGCAACCCTACACTTGGGGAAACTGGGAAATCATTCTGAATATATATCAGCTACTCATCAAAAGTGGATCAGGCCAGGATGCTCTGCCTTGTGTAAACACTCTGACCTCAGACTGGACGCCTGCCGTCCAAACCAACATGGTCCACTGGTTTCACTTTAACTCTGCGTTCCATGATGCAAATGGAACATTAGCTGTGTAATCTTCTGTAAAAATATAATCTGAATGTATTCCTCCTGTAGATGGAGCCATTGTCCTGTTTTAAACAAATGACATTTATGAAACAGAGCTATTGTGATGACATAACTGGTGCTTACAAAAGGCTTTTATGGCAACCAGCCCTTGAATACACCGTACTGGAGATGAAGGAATTTCATTCCATTCAATTGACAGTTCTCCTGTTTGCAACTCTTTAATTCATGCTTACTCAGTCCTCTTCTATTACTTTTCCAATAAAACACAAACATTTAAGACGGTTCAGTAGATAAATTTGGGGAACTGACACAGTATTACAATGCTTTTCTTCAGTCAGTTAGGAGGTTTTGTGTGGGAAAACAGATTCATTCATCAAGTCTTACTCCCGATTATTCTCATTCCGGGTCACCCAGGGTTGGACTGCATCCCAGCATGCACTGAGCAGAGGGCAGACACACACCTTGGACAGGCCACCAGTCGGACACAGACAGCTACATTCACACCTATGGGACAGTTTAGAGTCTCTGGCTTAACCAACAAGCTTTGTGACCTGCATGTTGGACTGGCTGTGTTGCATATTGAGAGGTGTTTCTAATGTTTTTGTCCTCGCTATTTCTATACATGAGGGAGGCAGAATATTAGAAACAGCTCTCAGTAAACTGCAGTCCCGTCCAGCAGCAGCACTAACTATGAGCTCAATGCCAAAAATAGAAGTGAATGAACACCTCTATTACTGTGACAACAAGAAAAGCAGAGCATTATAGGCAGCAGGAAAGGAAACTTTGTGGCAGAGCAGTTGGACTGGATTGTATTAGATTGTGCCACCGAGTGTATATTCGGGGTGTAACGGTACACAAAAAAAAAAAAAACCTGTTCAGTACATACCTCAGATTTGAAATCAAGGTTTGGGTCATTTTTGGCACAGTAAGGGAAAAAAAAAACATAAAACATGCAAAACATAAAAAAGCTTTTCATGTATTATGAACTTTTGTGAAGATCAATACTTTCTAATTAACAAAAATAAATAAATAAATAAAGAGCAAGTCAAAAATCAAGTCAGAACATGAAAATCCCTAGACTTGAGCTTTAAGGCCTCAACATAACAACATTACAGTGAAAGGTAGCCTGATTTGTGCCTGTGCTGCATCACATTTTTGTTATGCTGTGGTACTGCCAAAAACAGAAAAATAAATCCTGAAATGATTTATCATATACAATAACAAATACCCCAGAGCACTCAATAATTTTTTTTTTTTTTTTCTGGAGCCTGCCCCTCCATCCCTGAGAATGTGGGATAAGACTGATAACAGGAGTGGGAGAGGTGAAGTCTGTCTGAGTGCGAGTGAGTCACTGAGCGATGTAAGGTTTGCTGGGTTGTGTCTTGGTGAAGTGCTCCTCCTCTTGGTTGCTGAGTGTACATGTGCAGAGTGCCACGTAGTCCACCACACTCTGTGTGTGTGTGTGTGTGTGTGTGTGTGTGTGTGTGTGTGTGTGTGCGTGGTGGTGATGATGAGGGAGGGTGGGGGGTTAACACAAGCCTTGCTTCTAGAGTAATGGAAACCTACTATTTATGAAAGAGGGAAAAAATATTTGAACTGTCTGTTTCTCTCGTAGTTTTTTTTTTTTTTTTTTTTTTTTTGTGAGTTGAGCTGAGTCTGACCTTATTTGAGAAGGCTGAGTCGTGCACGTGGTTCGAGAAACTATTAAAAAATGCTTGAAGGAAATGTGTAAGTGTGCACACTGCAAATTGGATTAGGAGAAGGTAGAGTTAATACTTGAGGTGATAACTAGGAGTCTTGAGAAGTGTTACGCGGAAGTCGGCCTCATGCATGTGTTGAGTGATACGTGTGTGGTCCAGCTTCACTACAGTGAGATCATGCTACTGAAACTTTGCCTCTGCCAGATGAGAACCACCAAAGAGCGAGATTTACTGGAGTGAGAATGCTTAGCTTCAAATTGATGGTCATATATTTTTGAAAGTACACACTGGGTTTCTAATGAATGTCTTGTAAAATCACTTACTAGTTCAATAAAGAAAAAGAAAACCACCAAACCTGCATCAACAGCAGTAATAGATGCTATGGTCATAAAGGTTATAATACATATTAAACACACTAAAGCTATAATAATATCTAATAAGAAAATATCTGTCCGCCTAAGCTGCAGATATTATTGCCTAGGCTTTATGTCACGTCACACTCAAGTTTATGCTTACTGGCAGACTTTTGCCAGATGTTGAGTCAGAGAAAATGGTTTATTTTCTGGTAAATGTAGCATCATGAAAGGATGGGGATGATGAGAGCACGGCGTGGCCTTTCGTTTTCTTTTTGCTGAATGAATTTCTCATATTCAGTGGGCTTTGTCGCTTTTTTCCTCATACTCCAGCTCAGTGGTGGACTGGTTGAAATACTTCTACTTCAGCGCAGTGCCCAAAAAAATCAGAAGTGGGGGAGAATTCCAGCAACGTGGACAAAAGAACTGGGCTAATTCCTTGCAGATGTGGCTCCACTGTCTGGGGGGAAACACTGCACTGCCCTCGCTGGAGAGAGCCGAGTCTGCATGGAGAACGCTCAATGAATTACGAGTGAAAAATAACAGTGGCCCGGTACAGCTGGTTCTGTCTGTCGGCCTGTTGTTCCGTGGAAGTGAGTGGAAACAACTCAGAAACATGTGCACATACTTTCACTCTCTGGAGGAACTGTTGGTATGCAGAATCACAGGGGTATACTCCCGTCATCCTCAAAGTAAACACACCACCACATCTCGGCCAAAAGAAAATTGCATCCATAGCTGTTTTAGACCGGGCATATCTTTCTGTCCTCTTGAAATCAGCCCATACCTTTAGTTTATTAGGGGGTTTTCAGGCCCTCAAGTTGAGCTGCAGACCCTCATTTGATGAGATTTTATGCCAAGGATGCTGATATGAAAAGACAGACGCAAAGTAGTGAGATTAAAACATAATATTCCAATAATAACTCATAAAATTGAATTACAGTGACGTTAAATTATTACTCACTTGGCTGAGGATCTGCTTGTAGCCTGCAAAAGGACCCCTGACGGTCCCCGGGCCCCGCTTTGGAAACCGCTGGGCTACGGCACCGGAAAAATTAGTCTGGAGTTCAAAGAAAAATAAAAGAACATTAGAGGACACTTTTGCAAGAGAAAACAGGAAACATTTGCAAAACAGCATTTCAACTATTTGCTGAAGCGGCTGTGATTCTGTCTGCAAAGACAGAACTGCTGCAGTGTATGTGTTTAGACATTTAGTCATTTGCTTTTATTTCATCTGGATTACTGTAAAGTCAAGTCTTGGTTTTACATACAGAAGATGTATTTCAGATTTGATCCTGATCCTGAGCCAGTGGTGGCTTCAACCACAATCTGTATCGAATGTCTCCAATTTATCTCTGGGTCTTTGGTACATCTAAGACATTTGGAGGGTGGATACATATTTGGGGGCTCATATAATACCTCTCGGCGCTGATTCGTCCTCAAGGCTTATACAAGCAAAAATGTAATATCACATGACCTGCAACTGGAATATGCACCGTTGACTGTTCTATAATACTGAACAGCTTCCATTATCCAAAGATAATAGATTGTGTAACCCCACTTTGCCGCATTGTGTAAAGATTTTGACGTTAAACACACAGAACTATCCTCACAAGGTACTCTACCTGACAGACAAATGTCTTTTTGCTCAGCTGCTCTTTGAACAGTCTGAAGTTTGAGCCAAAGCCATTAACAGCCAACTTCACTCTTGGATCACTATCAAACAGTGTTGTTTTGCAGCTAATGGAGAAAATCCCCCACAACCGAGGATTGTTCTACCATTATATTACCATTTATGCTTCTAGAGTTGGTAGTGAATTAAAGAGCAATTCCACAAATTATTTGCTTCTGCAGAATTAGTGGGTGCAATCTGATTTCACTGATGGCTTCAGATCGCACTATTTCAGTTTTTGTTGTTCTTTGTTTTTAAATAGCAAAGCAGTGGGAGTCAAATTTCAAAAAAAGCTGTTTAAATCATAAAAAGAAAAAAAAAAACAATGCCTGACAGAAATACCCTTTTAAGTGTGTGTGTGGAGTACTCAGGCAGCACGTTTCCAACGTCCACCACCACTAGCAGACTCCCTTGAGAGCTGATAATGGCTAGGGAAAATGGCATGCAGCACCCCTTATTATTTGCAGTCATCTGCCCCCTAGTGTCAAGATATGGGACACCGTAATTGAACTCCCAGGTGTTGTGATCACACACCTCCTTTTGTCTTAGGTCTCCTAACCTTTGCGTCTAAGACAGGGCTTTTCTAGCTAGTGACTAGGACTTGACCGTGTATGTTATGTTGAATTTTAACTCCTGGTATGCATTTTTTTTTCATAATTAATTGACAATTCTAACCAAAGAAACAGCATTTGTTGCTTGCAGAGCTCAACATTAATCTCTGGTAATCCCACTTACCTGTTATGGTGAATCATGATTCTGCGCATGTAAGCAAATGCTTCTCATAAAATGGTGCTCTTGTGACCTGTGAGATTTAAACTCCTGACAATTTGGTGCGGTTAAGCAGCAGCCATGGTGTGGTCAACTCTGTCGATTCTCAAAAGTCTTTCCCAGATTGCTAGACAGAGGGAAATGAAAACCTTTGATTAAATTTCCCAAGCCATGCATTATGCCTGTGGTGTTAACAACAGGGCGGTGTTTTCATTGGACTACAGCAAAGGCTTCAGATCTAACTGAGACCTTGGGGTCAGCGTGGCCAGTCTGCTCCCAGACTCATTATCAAAGCCCTCAAGGATCAAGACCAACAGCTTCATTTGTTTATTGCTCAGAATAGCTGTTACCTTAGACAAGATTAGTCTGCAGACCTGAGCAGCATGTGATGACTCTTTCACGTTTCCAGAAAAGAGCCAGAGGAGGGAGAATTAAGGAAACGGGGAGGGGTTGATTTATGGGGGATGATTTCCCAGAAAGAAAAATGGCATGTTGCAAGATCATTACAGAATCATGTTTACATTTACGTGCTCTTCCTATAAGACGAGCTGATGTGTACGGAGGGTTGTGGCACTTGTGTGTTGCAATTTGGTTAGGAGTTCATCCAACAGTCAGGGTAAGAGCCATTTATCATGGTGTGTTTGCTGATCTGGCAAAAAGATCCTACACATGCTCTAGGAATTAGGTGGTGTCATTTAACCAACCATATTGTTGGGTGAATTTCACAAGAGAGAGTTTGCAAATGTTATGTCTAAGTGTGTGTGTGTGTGTGTGTGTGTGTGTGTGTGTGTGTGTGTGTGCGTGTGTATGTCTGTTTCTATATGTATCTCTATCTTAATATGTGGCTTCTTGTTATTTGTGATGCATAAAAGAAATGTCATTAAATCACGTGGATTGTTTTTCAAAGGGCAGCCGTGCAGTTATTAAACGCTCCGGGCAGACGCATGAGGTTAGTTGGGGTTCGAGTCTGATCAGCCTCACGTACCCAGCGGTTATATGAGCAGCAGTACCATTTTGGACTTGTATAACATATTCAGAAACTTCAAATGCTGAACTCCTCCTCCTCATCTCACTAGACGCATCTGCACGCGTAGGAACAGAGCGATAGGCTATGAGTCCACACGGATACGTATAAAGTTAGGATTTATTCTCTGTTCCTTGGATGTACTTTATATAGAAATGAAACATATTTAACAGACAAGTGATATCCCCGCTCATTTGAAATATTCGTTCAGTCACATTAAGTTTCGTTCAACTCAAGTCATTATGGGATTACGCATATTTGGCACGCCACTTTACGCATATGCATGCGCTTATTTATTTGTTTTCATACTGCAAGCTGCCCACTCTCAGAGGAATCCCGAGACACGGCAAGGAAATAACCAGAGAACGCCTCTCCGGCAGACACTACAGTGGGCACACAATGGCAAGATTTTTAGTATTTTAAGTCATGGCTCGGAGTATCAGCCACCGAGGCAGAGGGGCGCACAGGAGCAAGTGCAAGCAGGACCTGTCACCATCATTCGCGATGGAGACGTGAACAGGGAGGCGAGGAGACCCTCGGACACCTCCGGCCAGGCTGCGTCCAGCGCCGGCAGCTCCCGCTGGGTGCCACCTCAGGCCCAAAGGCATCTGAGGCATCAGCACGGCCATCCAGGTGGCCACGCAGAGGCGCAGAGGAACAGCACGACGAATGAGACCCAGGATGGAGCCCCGGTCAGGAGAGAGGACATGATGGTTGGTGATGATCCTTATGACCCATACAAGTCCACTGACAGAGATAATCCTTACTACAATTACTACGATGTTTATGAGAGACCCAGGCCCAGGCCCAGACCGGGCTATGGCACAAGCTACCACCAGTACGGTAAGAAGGAGTCAAGGCTTCTCGGAAATAAACTACTTTAATGTTCAGCTAAATATAATTTAAAAAAATTATATCCAAAGTTGCTGATCTATAGATAGATAGATAGATAGATAGATAGATAGCTTTGGATCTATCTATCTATCTATCTATCTATCTATCTATCTATCTATCTATCTATCTATTTGTCTGGCTCTCTGTCTGGCTCTCTATGTGCCAAATCTGTATATTTGTTAGTCTTTTCATGTAATTATCAGCCTTTTATTTATTGTTTAATTTAGCAAATATTGTCATAATTATCATTAGCATTGTCACTAGTAATGTAGTAATGCTGTTATTATAATTTATGAATTATTGTTTAGGTCTACCTGATCTTGTGCCAGACCCATACTACATCCAGGCCTCCGCCTACGTGCAGAGAGTCCCAATGTACAACCTCAGATGTGCAGCCGAAGAAAACTGTTTGTCAAGGTAGGCTGTTGTCAAAACAGGTCCACGTGAGGGGAAGAACAAAAAAAAAAAAAAAAAAAAAAAAAAAAAAAAAAAAAACCCAGCGTGGCAGGCAAGTCTGACTGTGTTTTCACACAGCTCTGTGCCCTAACCACCACCTAAAGTGTTTGTGGTCACCAGTTGCCTGGTGGAACCAGGGGATGAAGGTAGAATGAAGCGGGACTGTGCTGCTCATGGTCAAAGGGTGGAGTGATGGGATACTATAAAGTTTAATCACTGGAACTCGCCTGAGGGGAAAAATACAACTGGTAAACACATTATTGAAAACTAACCCAAACAACCGCGCACTTTCAAAATATTTTTTCCAGCCAGCGTTTGCACGTAAGCTGCCTTAGCACAGAGTCATAGTCTGCTCCACTGACTAGAGGGGATTTTGCACAAGAAACCACCTTGGTGTGCTGAGTTCTGGGGAATGTATGTACGTTGTAGTTGCACGTATACAAACTGATGCTTTCCACAAACAAAGCTCCTAATGTATAATTAAAGTTCATTGAATTGAATTGATGATGTCATTGCGTCTAAATGGCCAGTGTTGTATTCTAAATCTCCTCCTCTTTTGTGTGTGCATGCAGTTCAGCCTACAGGTCAAGTGTCAGGGACTATGACACCCGCATGCTGCTGAGGTTCCCTCAGAGAGTCAAGAACCAGGGCACAGCCGACTTCCTGCCCAGCAGACCACGCTACTCATGGGAATGGCACAGCTGTCACCAGTGAGTAAACCTCTTCACATCGGCGCTGTCCGTCTTTGCTCCAGCACCTCAGAATAAAACCCTGTGACTTTTGGCTGTTTTCTTGCATTGCTCTGCATATCCCGGCCAACATGTTGCTCTCCTTAGACTCATTTGTTTGAGACATTCATGCAGGCTTGTGTAAACCAACACCGGCCTCCAACTCAGTACTTCCAGTGCTTATGTGAGAACTGTGGATCTGGATATGCAATGAGAAGGTTCATAAAAAGTAGTCTGGGCCACTGCTTTACAGATATAATTTAGGTTTTATGTAACCATTTAAATTTTATGTGTTTCACATATGTTTATGAAAAAGTTAGAGGGAGAAAATAGGGCATTGGGAAGTTTATTAACACATTGTAACTTGGAATGTAAATCTGTCTTTGTTTAAATGTGCAAACAACCTACACAATGGATGATGACCAAAGTCTCAGTATCACTGGCATTTGTCAGTCAAGGAACAGTGTGTGACTGTAGTATGGCACCCCCTGTTGCACCGCTGATGGTACTATTAGCTATGTTTCACTCATGAGTCATTGCACTGAAGAGAATATAGCTTCGATAAATACACAGACTACTTCACATGAGTTTTACTTTTTTAGACTTTTAAACTTCTATTGAGTATACATTTTGTATAAACTGAAAACAGCGCCGGCCTTTACATGTGACTGAGCTTCAGATGAAATTCTATAGATTTGCCACCGATTGCAAAAAAAAAAAAAAAAAAAGCCATGCAGTGTATAAGAAAGGGGCAGTGAGGAACATGGACCAAAAAGTGGCAAACATTTCTATTTTCTTGCTGAGCTTGTGGAAAACAGCCTCGTTGTCTTGATCTCACAGAATCTGTGTATAACTACCTCAGCCCATAGTTATGCTCTAAAACAAGCAATGCACTGTGCTAATCCCTGTGATGGAGCACATCTGGCAGAGCTCCAGCCAACTGTTGATGTAGATCCTAGTCCTATACTGCTTTTTTGCTGTGTTTTGAAAGTCAACTGATGTTAAAATCCAGACTCCTTTAGTCTCCTTAAATAAATGTCCTGACATTTGTGGAATGAAAGCGGATTGCAAACACGATGCAGATTCATTTCACAGTTAACTGCCCATCAGTCACACTATGATAAGATTTTATTTTGTGCAGTGATAGGATGGTCAAGATAAATACCCTTTTTTTTCTTCTCCAGACACAATTATTTGTAGCCATGAGATGAGCAGGATGCCATCTGGAGATGACAGGACATACCTCACAAAATGTTTTTCAGTGTGAAACAGTCCAGTCAAGTGCAGATTGGGAACCCAAAATGGTTCATACCTCTGTCCCGGATGGGTCTATCAATATGACAGAAGTCCCTTGTTTAAAAAAAAAAAAAAAAAAAAAAAAAAAAAAAAGCAGATTGACATTGAATTTACCCAGTCGGGGTCCTGTGCTCAAGTATATTAAGAAGGCTGTGCTGCTTATTCACAGGCATTTCCACAGCATGGACGAGTTCAGCCACTACGACCTGCTGGATTCCAGCTCACAGAGGACGGTGGCAGAGGGCCACAAGGCCAGCTTCTGCCTGGAAGACACTTCCTGTGACTACGGCTACTACAGGCGGTTTGCCTGCACTGCACACACCCAGGTTACCAAAATAGTTACCGAGATAACCACCACACATCTCCATTTTCACCCACTGTTAAAATATTGTTATTACATAAAACATTTATTTACGGTCTTTAAGGCAAATTGCATATAATCACCGTGCAGTAAATAGTCCAGTGGTGTTGCTTTAATCACAAACAATTATGGATTGCAAGGGCTGGTTACAGAATAAAGGCCTAGAACAATAATTATAAAGATTACCATAAACTATAGCAATACACTGTTGGCCAAACATTCACATATTCACACATTCAACAGTGTTTTATTTTGTCACATGAGACCTCAGACCAGAATGGAGGACTTGATTTGGTTTGATTTTACTTTACTCAACCTGTTTTTACTTGACACATAGTATTAAAAACTAGGTTCATGAATAGGAAAGAGGAAGTAAAATTCTGCCCTTGAAGGCAGGTTTAATGAGTATTTCCACAGAACCCAATGGCAGTTTGATGATCTCTTTTCTCTCCTGCCTGGATTTCTATGAGAAGCTCCTCAGTAAACAAAGCATCCACACACTGAGCTGACCCCCTCCCTCCCCCTGTCTTTTTTAGAGCTTTGATTTGATTGGTTGAAACGTTTTTTTCCTGTTTCCTCTCCGTCCAAAATATTGCTGTGAAAATGAACCCAAAAAAAAAAAAAATGTTATCAGAATCCCTGAGGGGAAATTGGGTCAGTTGCAGTTGTTCAGTTCCCAAGAGAAGAATTAAATTCTAAGAAATAGAAAAAGAAATAAGAACTGTTAAAAAAGATTTGGAAAGAAATTTGGAAAAAGTATGTGCATTAAGTCCCAATATGTGCATTAATACTACAAAATATTACAACAATAAATACAGAAGTAAGAAATTGAGCCTACATAAAAAGTGTAACTATGCACACCATATATACACAAGAGTATGATTAAAATGATTTTGAAAAAAAATAATAATAATAATGCAGAGTGCAAGATGCAGAAAATGCAAAATCTTAGTCCCTCCCCCCTCCTTTTCCCAGGCTTTTTTTAGACTTTAATTTGATTGGCTGAAACTTTTTTTTTTTTTTTCCTTTTGCCTCTGCATCTAAAGAACTCCTGTGAGACTGAACCAAAACTATAGATATAGGTTTATTGTGTATTCTAAGAAAAGAAAACTCTTTTTGAGATTAAAGTCGTACATTTACAAGAAGAAACATGGATATTCTCTGAGATTAAAGTGGCAAAATACTCACAAACTTATTGGAAAAAAGCTAAAAAAAAAAAAAAAAAAAAAAATCTGAGCTCATAAAGTCACAAATTTCTGTATTTTTTTTTTCTCCCTACAATGGCTCTAAAAAACAGACAAAAAAATTTGGCTGTATTTTCTTTTATATGTGAAAGTGCCTATAGTCATGTGTTTATGCCAGCGAATGTGATTTATAAGTCAGATGTTATGCACCTGCAGGGGCTGAGTCCAGGATGTTATGATACCTACAATGCAGACATTGACTGCCAGTGGATCGACATCACAGATGTGAAACCTGGAAACTATGTCCTCAAGGTTTGTCCGAAATACCAGATGACATAGTTGGTCGCTCTCCTTTGGGAACGAACCCCTTGGATTTGAACCCCTGACACTGCACGCCGCAAAACACACGCACATCTTTTGCTCTCACAACCTTTGTCGCTGCGTTTGTCGATAAGAGTTTTTAATATCAATTTTATCTCTGTTTTGCTCCACAGATCAGTGTAAACCCCAGCTATCAGGTGCCGGAGTCAGACTACAGCAACAACGTGGTGCGCTGTGAGGTCCGCTACACTGGCAACTATGCCTACGTGTCAGGTTGTCACATGTCACCGTGAGTATCTCCGTTCACCTCAGACACTGTTAGGTTAGAAGTGCTCCAGAGATATTCATATTACCCTCCAGAAATACTATAATAAAGGTGTTTTTTGCATTATTATTTCTTTCAGATATTAAGAAATGACAGTCATTCACAGCACCGCTACGGAGCAGCTCTGTAAATGACAGTGACGAGGACTGCATACTTATAGAATCGACATTTTTAATTGGTTAGTTTTTTACAAGGTGTTGTTTTCTGTATTCTACACATAAACAATGTACTTATAAAGGTTTTGAAAACAGGGCCTAAAGCTGTATTATAATTGATAATACTCACAAATTCTATAAAAGTATGAGTAATTTGACTTGATCGCATGTGATTTGTGCTAAATGTGTTTGCTTTATACCTTATAGCTTTAAATCCATCTTTTTTGCTCGTGTGTGAAAGTATTTTTCTCGCCCTTGCTATTCATATTCATATTCTTTTCTCACCCTTTCTTTTGAATGTCTCTGTTTTTATTCTTCTTTTGCATTGTACTGTATAGGCTTGCATTTCATATCATCATATCAATTCACTGATAGTGAAAAGACAAAAAAAAAAAGAAATGCAAGTAAGCTCAGAGTAGCAAAATAAAAAACAACAACAACAAATCACATTGTTCAGTCGTTATGAATTATTATATTGAGATTAAAATAATAAAACAGAAATGATTGTTTAAAAGAAAATGTATTTGTTGTATTTATATACAGTACGATGAAGGAAACTCTTCAGATCTTTTGATGAAATCTACTTGAATAAAATTCTGTGACATTGTATCTTCTTTTTAAATGATCAATTTTAAGTGAATTCTCTCTCACACACACACACACACACACCATCAAAAACAACAAGGCACCTCTATCATTTCAGTTCATACAAATTTGTAAAAGCGAGTGGACAATGGGACACAACATCAGCACAGCCAACTAAAGGCTGGCGAGTAAAAATACTTGGTTACGGTTAGGAAAAGGTTATTGTTCAGGTTAAGGCCCAGACACACCAAACTGACATCAAAGAACAAGCAGCGACAAAGGCCGACTGTTGTGTCGCCTCACATCACCTGTGTTGGGGCCAAAAAGCTGACCTTGGACACCCTGCAGAGACTACAGCCAACGGCCACCTGCATGAGAGTACATAAGGCTCCATACCAGCAGGTGGCAGTAGATTGTATTAGTCACTCAACAAGGGAGACCAGGACCCAGGAATGCAAATATACAAACCATAAACAAAGCAGCATTTGCTTACCATTTTCATAGTACTCTCACTCGCCACAGGCTACTAATCCAGAGTATGTCTGATCAGAAGCTGTGAATGGCACTGCAGCCATTGGTCTTTTGGTGGTGGAAGAAGAAAGGAAGACAGGCGAAAAATAATTTCTCTTCTCGTGCACTGATTGTCTGCCAGTCAGTGTGATCTCTCTCACTGACTGGCTCCCCCGCTGATTCAGCAAGTTCAATCGGCTGAACAGCCAACAGCAGGGGTCTGACTAGTGCCAATGATGCAGGACACACCACAAATACCCGGGCCACAGACGCTCAGCAGTGAGCAAACATTGGCTAATGGCTGTCCATTGCCTCGGTGTGTCACAGCTTTTAGGAAAAGGTTTGACATGATGGTTAAGGTTAGGAAAAGGTCAAGGTTAAGGTTATGAAACATTAGCTTATGTTTACAGATAGCTGAGCAAACACTGTTCTTGCTTGACACAGGATTTGGATTCTGGTTGGCTGAGTGAACGTGGTGTTTTGTTTTTTTTATTGGTGATACTGTTAACGAGACATAGTGGAAAGGAAAAATAAATAAATAAAAGACAAATCAAGCAAATAGACAAACAAATAAGCAAACAAAAATAAACGTAGTGAACGTAGTGTTGATTGACCCATCCATCACTCCACCAGCCTCCTTACACAGACTTTGGCTTAATACTAGACCACAGTGTAATATTAATACTACATTACAGTGTAGTATTAATACTACACTAATATTAATACTACATTACAGTGTAGTATTAATACTACACCAATATTAATACTACACCACTGTGTAGTAATAAGGACCGCCAGAGGTCCCTTAACTTTAAAATGTAAATTTTGTCATAATAAGCTGCTGTACAAACGACCTACAGTCTGATCAGTGGAGATGCATTTGGGATCCCTGATGACCCCAGGAGTTAACAGTGATCTGTACCAGTGATCAGTGAACTGTTGGACAGGATCTGAGTGTGTCTGTGTTTGTCTTCACCCAGTGATGAACTATCCACCCCTGCCCTCTGCCCACTGCATGCTGGGATAGGCTCCAGCCTCATTGTGACCCTGAATGGCAACAAGCAGTTGTGGAAAACGGATGGTTTTTGGAGAACCGTCCGCATTAACACGAGTGCAGCAGTGTGTCCTCCTCGTCACCAGGTGGCAGCAGAGAGGCATGGCGCAGTTTACCCGATTCAAGTGATGTTGAACTGGGCTGGAGAGTAACTAGCAGCAGTGTGTGGCAGCCTTCAAGGCGGCTCTGCTCTGCTTTTTCATTGAATTCTGCTGTTTAGATGTTTCCTCGCTGAGAGAAAATGCACCCGGTCAGAGTGTCTATCCCGTCGTTCCGCTCCGAGAACAACTCCATCGAGAAAGGCTACACGGTAAGCCGCTCTGTGCACTCTGCCTGGCTCTGTCTGCGGTGCTGCTGACACCGAAACCCAGCGTAACTTAGCTGCTGTGTGTACCATTACAAATAATAAAGGGAAAATGGATAATACCAGTACGGGGGCTTTGAAGTTGTCGGTCAAGCTATTGATTTATTGAGACCAACGCTGCGTCCATTAATTTCGAAGTCACGTCTCTTCAAGACAAAACACGACTGAGTAGCGTAAAAAATTAAAAATGTGTGACCCATTTACTTTAGCTAAAAAAAATAAAATAAAAAAAAAATCTAAAGTTCAGGCGCTACAGTGTATGACGTTCATTTAGTTTGACCTAATGGCGTCGTGTGTACCCACTTGTAGTGCCAATGGGTGTCAACTGTAAACAGAGCTCCATATCTCTGGAGGGGAGGGCACATTAATCACCTTTTTATTTACAGAGCACGGTTTACACTCCTTATTTAGCCTGACATAATATTTACACTGTCTCCTAGTTTGCGTTAATATAAGTGGTGTTTGATTTAAACAAATTATCAGATTGAGAAATATCCTCAAGGGTCCGTTGCAGTTGCTCAAGAGAAAATATAAGCATAAGTGAAATAAAGAAATAGAAAAGGACATTTAAAAACAAGTGCATTAGAAATTTGTGATAAAAATGTGTGCGTGATTGATCAATATGTGCACGAATCCTAGTTGTGCTTTAATCCTAGTTGTAAAAAAATGTAATGTAAAAAATTATATAGTATAGCATTTATGTATTATGTGTCTGTGAGGACTTGATCTTGTAAGGAAAAAATGTATCTCTGAAATATTTATTTTATTTTTATTGGTGTTTTTTTTGTTTGTTTGTTTGTTTGTTTTTTTTAACCTGAGGTCATAATTTCTCCAAAATTTAATTGACCAGCACATTATTGGCCATGGTCAGTCAAGTCAGTTTCCAGCTAATCAAACAGTTATTTATCTGCACAGTGAGCTGTTTTCCTCGACATTTGTAGTCCCAGATATCCAGGAGCCATTACCACTATACCATGATGGAACATATATTTGTCCTGCAATATTTGGCCACAATGGTGTGATTCTTATGAGGGCAACAAGGGATAGAAATTAAAGTGTCAAAGTGTCATTGCACCACAGTATGTGAATCAGGAGCGGGTGGTGCTGAAGGGATGTGCGTGCACAGTGATGTGTCAGCCAGTAAGGAAGTGTGAAGTGACTGACACTGATTTTACTCAGTCCAAAAAAGTGCTGAAGTCATCTTTTGGTCATGTCTTGCCCAATCTCCAAGCTATTTGCAAACTGTAAAGAAAGCAAGCAAAGATCAAGTAACCAGCTAAAGAAATGTGAAATGTATTGCGACTAGAGAGTCTGTAGTATTAACATATCAAGTATCAACAGAGACCTTTTGTTAGCCAACAGGTTTTTTCATTGTAACATAGCCATACACTGCAAATAGATCATTTATCTATTTTATCTCCTGGCCTTTTTTTTTTTTTTGGCATTTTGTATGTGTATAAGTGTAGAAAATATTTTTTTGAGTTATTCCAAAAATTTCTGACATTTGTCTGTTTGCCTTGGGAGATGTGTTTATATGTATACATTTTAAAATTGCTCAGATAACTCTTGAATGGACTTTCTCCTCAACATTATGCAGGCCAAAAGAGAGAATTCATACAATTAACCTTACCTTTTAGGGAAGGGCCCAGCTGAATGAAGGAAGTAGGAGAGTGTCTGTCAGAGATTCCTGACAGATCACTTTTTTTTGTACAACAGCAGCCAGATGCTTCCTCTTGACATCTAGCTGACATAGGCACCGACAGGCAGCTTGGGGACTGACAGTATGCTTTGTGAAGGGAAATTACTGGCTGATGAATGCAAAATGTATATCATCTCCTGAGCATAATTGAAGAAAACCAGCTGGTTGACATTCAAGACGGGAATTTTCCCCTCTAATTTGTTAAAAGTAATGCTTCCTCCTTCCTTCTTCCTTTGCTTTCAGGTGTTTAAAATTGAGGTGCTCATGAATGGCAGACAACACACTGTTGAGAAACGTTACAGCGAATTTCATGCATTGCATAAAATGGTGAGTTTTTGTGCACTACAAAATAAGACTTGAGGATATGGAAAACCTTAATATCGCAATATTTTTGACTGAATACCTCAGTGTTGATATTGTGAAACCTGTGTCCTAAAAGTTACGTTCTCATACAACTAAACTGCATTCTTGAATGACAGATTGGCCAATTGTGAACCACGCTCTCTCATCTAACATCAGTGTTTGACCTCATAAATGAATCGGCCAAAATTTCCACAGACACTCCAAAATCTCGGAGAAAGCCTTCTCAGGAGAGCAGAAGCTCTTCTAGGATTTAGAATGGGATGTCAGAAAAGCTCCTGTAGGTGTAATGTGTAGGTGGTCCAATACTTCTGTCCATATCAGGTGTGTGTCCAATCAACATATCTTGTATATCATTTTAGCCAGTTTTGTCACTTTAGCCACTAAAACTACTATGTTAAGGTAAGGGAAAGTTTAGGTTTAGGTATAAAACCAACCTGGTTAAGGTTTTGGCATAAAAAAAAAAAAAAAAACTTGGTTAAGGTTGTTGACCCATCTGCCACCACTCCATCCTGATATAGTGGACTTCAGACTAGGGATGCACAATACTGGATTTTTTGATCTTGGTCGATGGACAATAACTGTTTTTGCACATATTTTTTTCCCATCTAATTGCAAAGAATGTCAAGTCTCTCCTGTAGTGGAATGAACATATTACTATGCCTGCTCTCATCATGATGACCACTGGCAGATGCAGCCATGGAAAACAGTGCTTTTCAAAATGTACAGATTCACTGGGCAAAGTGACAAAACTGCTTCTACTAAGGTTATGTAAAACATGCCATATTTTAAAAACTATTTTATTTCAGACCAAAAGATTCATCCTCCTTAAACAGGCTGACCTACATATGATGTTCTCCCAGAGACAAGCCTGACAGTAGACACAACCAGGACCAGTTTGACCTATGTTGCATATCAGCGTGAAATAGGTTTTATTTCAGGCTGATATTGGCTGATACCAATGACATGCCAGTATCATTGTGCATCCCTGCCTCAGACTTAGTGATTACAAACGCTCTTATGATACAAACTGACATAATCCACAATAAAATTCATTCCCCTTGAAAAATAAATGAGAAAGCAGTTGAGTTGTATGAGAACATAATTTTTGGAGACCAGACGCCTTTCCTCCAGAGTAGCCTTTATAACCAGGAAAAGTCGACACTTGCGCCACTTGTAGACGCTTAGTGTTGGTCTGTTTTTAATGCACACATTCAAGACATTAATTTGTCCAAACCTCTCAATCCCTCCAGCTGAAGAAGAGCATAAAGCCGCCAGAGATTCCTTCTAAACATGTTAGAAACTGGGTTCCCAAAGTGCTGGAGCAGAGGAGGCACGGCCTGGAGCTCTATCTGCAGGTACAGAGTCCAGCGGACGCAGACACACGACTGACTGAGCAGCTCTCCACCCGCCTCCACCGGTTGAACTTTACCTTAACTTTCCCTTTGATTTTAAAACAAGAAGAGAAACCTCTTTATTTGTAGTGTATGAGGTCATTGTCATGCACGTAGACTTCTCTGCTGATACAGTTTCAATGCTGAGGGTCGCAGTCACTCTGACTGATCCTGGCACATTCTTATATGATGCATTTTTTAAATTTTATCCAATATATTATGCCTGAAATACACAATAAATTTATAATTTGTACAGGTAGGCAAGATAAAGGATTAAAACCAACAATTTCAACCTGCTCAGTTTGACCTAACATAAACAAAGTCATGCATAGGACTCTATACTGCCTCTTGACCCACACATGCAATTTGCTTTTGTTTTGTCTCTTCTTTGCAGACTATAATTATGGAAAATGAGGTTCTTCCAAAGATATTCCTGGATTTCCTGAATATCCGCCATTTTCCTTCAGTGCCAAAAACAGAAAGCTGTGGGTAAGTTTGAATTGTGGGTTTCCAATAAAATGAGCGTTGCATTTGTGACATTGTTCACTGGTAGAAGAGTTCAAGTTCCCAAGATACTGGATGAGATTGTTTTTTTTTTCTTTCCTTAAGGTCATTTGATACTGAATCAGAGGAATCAAGGTCAGTAATTTTTTCTGTTTCTATTTATATTTCTAATACTGTTATGCTGTTGCAGCTCAGAGTAGTTCTTTGTGCTGCTCTGCCGTTTTGACCTGTCAACATTTCAGTCATTATTTGCCCTGTACAGCTTGAACTTAATCCACCATGTAGCTGATGCTGGCTTGAATGCTTCATACTGTACGTCTGTCCTGCATGGTATTGGCTGATTTGTATGCAGTTTTCTCAGCCACCCACCAGGTCACCAGATTGCACATAGTGACCCTTTCTTTGTGTTTTTTTTTTTTTTTTTTTCAGTAAACTTTCACACCAGCCAGTCATGCTCTTTCTGAGAGACCCCTACCTACTACCATCTACCCACGGTAAGAGCACGTCACACATGCATAACACTTTTGTTCAAGCTCAAGCTGATTTATTTCTGTAGCACCATTATCACAGCCATGTCTCAAAGATCGTTACAAACAAATGAGCCTGCCTGCATCTGATTAGTCAACAACAATTCAGAGCAAGGTGGTGAAACACAGACAGGAGACAACAGAAACAAACAGCACATAGCAGGCCTGCCTATCCGATACAGCCTTGCCTGTCAGCATACAAGGAAAAAAAAAAAAACCCAAGACAACCTTATTAGGAAGAAAATGAGAGAAACCTGGGGTGAACCAAAGACAATGAGGGATCCCTCAGCAGGACAGCAGAATGTGCAATACAAACAATCAGAGGATCTTTGATGCAGGAGAAGATGATATAGTAGAGTCCATAGCTGGCCAGAGATCATATAAACAGCACATCGCCCACATTGACAAGCAGCATCAGAGATGGACCCTTGGCAGCAGCACTTTACTCTGTTTTTAAAAAACACAGGCATTTTAGTAGCACAGTTGGACAGATGAAGCGTTTCTGGTACTTTACTACTGTACAAGCGTGGGCAAACCGAAGTCCATTAACCTAGTTTTACAATTCTTTTCTCCACTTTTAGATACATTTTCAAATGTTGTGATTGAAGGTGTGGTACACGGAGTTTTCTACCCAGACCTTCAGCCAAGGTAGAGTTCAACCAAGCCACCGCGGAGGGCTCACTGCTGCAAACGGATGCTTCAGATGTTCACGCCATTTTGAGGTGTGCGTTGGGATGGATGTCACATGTCAACATACATGGAGTCTCGTTGATAAAACCTTCCATAATTCACCAGTGAAGGATTGCGTAAGCATAAAATAGGAATAAAAACTGCATACACTTAAAACAAAATACACTACACTGCAAAAAAAAAAAAAAATATGCATAATCCTTTTTTACAGTATCGGTAGAATATTTGTTATAAATTGCAATCATGCTTTGTTCTCATATTAACAGCCTTTTGCTCCATCTTCATTATTAAATTAAAAGATATTTAAAATAATCATAGTTATTAAAATTCCCCATATTCAGCCATATGTAATTAATTTTCTAGGTAAGTCATTTGTTCTGATGATAAAATAGTGGCAATGATTTTGCCCACTATAAGGTTATTGTTGGTCAGGCTGACTGATCTAGTGGCATTAGAAACAACATTACAAATAATTTATAATAGATCATAAAGTATCTGATCTCAGTTTTACCATTCTCTTGAAATATAGAGCTTAATTTATTTTAAAAGTATTGTCACAGTTTCTACCTTTCGTAAGAAACAGATCAATGAATCCCATGAATAGGATTAAACTGCAAATAAATAAAAGGGAAGACAGGAATAACAGCTTTCAGTGGCGCCCAACAAACTTAGAGCTTTTGTAACAAACAGGAATGTAATCAGTTACTCTCCCGTTTGTGTGTATCTCGACAGATCAGTTTTTAATGTAAGAAGAAAAAACATAAGCTGGATATGAAGAATAGGCTACACTAATTTCTAAGGTGCTTGGTGCAATGATAAGGGATGAAATTAACACAGACACCTGGTGAGTTTTCTAAATACATGCCACAACAGCAGCAACCAGCCACAATGTATTTGGAAGCCTTTGTTGTACTCCATGTTACTACAGAGTTGTAATCCAGCGACTTTTAAGGCTTGTAATTAAGGCAACGACGTCAATAAGGGCAATGATAGAATAAGCTTCAATTTGTAAGGAGGACATGAGGTTTTTGTTGAAGAGGTCAGCGTTCAGAAGATCAGGAGTGACTCAGCAGTGAAGGGCATTCCTCCACTGGGGACTCAGGAGGGAAATGTGGAGGTCAGATATTTGCCAGCTATTTGGCCAGCAGAAGCCAAACACACAGCACAGGCCAGACCATGGCCTGGAGGTAGAGAGCTGCAGCCCGCTTAGTAACATTGTACACCAGCACCAGGGATTTGAATTATTTTCGAGCAGCTAAAATGAGCCAGCCGAGGGCGTGCAAGAAGATGTGACATGAGACGGGAGATTGAAGGCAGCGTTGGCTGTGGCAGAGGCAGACAGGAGTGTTGGTGTCAGGTCAGGCCAGTGTTGGAGCATTCAGTGAGACAAACAGAAACGTGTGCTTCAAGCTGTGTAAGAGGGAGGAACATGAAGGTGAGGTGAGTGGTCTAGACCAGTGATTCTCAAGCTTTTTGGTGTCAAGGAACCACAAATTGATAGATATCAAGCTGCAGACCCGTAACATGTAGTCTCAGGGATCCTGATTAGAAAAAAAAAATTGTTATTCTATACCTTTCTATACTGTAGATTGGCAGATTAACAGTGAAGAATGTGAAAACTATGAAGAAAATAGTCATTCTTATACATTATCTCATTTGGCTAACTTTTAGGCAATGAAATAATAGTGAAGTTAAATTTTTCCTTATTTTTCTGGGGACCCCCTGGATCCCCATCAAGGACTCCTGGGGGTCCCCAGACCCCAGATTGAGAACTGCTGATTTAGATGTTGCAGTTTCAGAAAATTGCTTGATGTCACAGCTGTATTTGATTTAGCAGCTCGTGTTTTCAGGAGAAAAGGAGGACCTGAAATGAGAAGGGTTAATTTGATAAACCAGGTTTCTGCAGGTTTCTCACCTGCGTAAACCTCGTTTGCTTGACTTACCTGTTCTCACACAGTGGATCGTGAGGAGTGAGTGAAGGGTTAAACTTTGAGGACTTTCAGAATGTAAAAAAGAAAGAGCAGATAGAGATGTGCAAGTGCCAGCCTGCTGAAAGAGGGGTGAAAGGATCAAGTGGATGGAGTGAAGAGCAAAGAGGAGGAGGATGGAAAGATGGCATAATTTGCAGTAATGTGATAATAGTGAGTTGAGAGAAGATGACAAAGGTTTGCAAAGAGAATGGAGCAGCATGGTGTGAAACATGGTGTAGAGAGGACAAAATGAAACTTCATTATCAACGTGGCAAGTAGACAGAGATGCAGAGAGGGGGAGGTGAAACATCAGTGGGAACCAAATATAATTAAACTAGTGGCTTTTAGGAATGACAACTGACAGCTCCTCAACACTACAGTGGTCTGAATGCAAGGAGGCCCGGGACGATGGAGAATATTGATGCAATGTGATGATGAAGAGAGGAGGCAGAGAATCAAGACATACGATAGAGAGAATAAAAGTTCTTGTAAGGTTAAAGAGAATTAAAAATTAAAAATCTGAATAAAAAAAATAAACTCACTCAAAAAATTGTGCTTTCAGTTGCTGCCCTTTGTAGACAGACATGCTTGCTATGTAGACATTTATTAAAGATTTTATTGCTTACTAGGGCTAAAACAAATCTTACCCAAAGACAGCTAATTTTTCTTTGTTTGTTTTTTGCGTTGCTCTATGCAATTTTTAGATTATGTTTTTGGCATTTGAAAGCTTCATAAATGAGGATCATTGATTTTCACACGTAAGGGAAATGTGCATTGTATGAACTACATTTGCAGAGGCCAGTATTTAACAGTAGTCGTGACATTAAATTTGATGTTGAATTTACACCTAATGTAGACCAGTTTTCCCACTGTGGTGGTAAACGTTACAATCACATGTCATGTAGGGTGATGCAAAATAGATATTCTTTTACAGAGCATTTTTATAAGGGGTGGAGTTGGTGGTGTTTAAAAGGAATTACACTTAGTGCAATACAGTGCAATATGAAACAAAATACTAATTGTCTCGTGCATTGTTCCCTGTAAGTGAATCTTACCTGGGAACCTGAAAAGCATCAGCTGTTGTGAACACTTTTTAAATCTGACTTTACACTTACAGTTTAACCGATGACCTCTGTAGATACTCCAGATGACACCAAACTTGTCTGACCTGCTCACTGACTCACCATCACTCTTTTCCTTGTGTGACCTAACCAGCACTATGGTGATGACCTGTGACCTGTTTGAATATGTACTGAGTAAAATGAATCCTGAGGTCATGCTTTTGTGTTTTAACAAAATGTCATTTCATAGAGATCCATCTTGTAGATTTGTATTTATTTATACAGTGTAACCCTGTACTGCGTGTGCTCTTGACTGTATGAAATGTGTCAATTATGTGCCATAATGTCTACGATGAACAACACTGGAGTTCTACTGTAGCACTTTAGGATGGGCAATATGTAAAATATTAAGACTGACCAATAAAGTTGGTAATTTCCACAAAACTGGAGTTAAATGTAAAATTGATTCTAGTACGGTTGACTTTTGATTAAAATCACATCATCACTCATTTCCACATTAGCTCTTTATTATAAAAGGGGACCAGAGAAGGCAATTATCTGACAGGCCACCAAGTGATGTTTCATATTTTTTGTAATTCAATTCTTGTCACATTATGGGGTTAGCGACTTCATTCACAGGAACCGAGCAGCCATAACCTTTGAAAACGAACCACCTCTCAGGCCAGGGAAATGCAAGTATGCTCATAAATGGTTTTGTATGAGTTGGCTTGAATTACAGAAAATATAAAATACCTAAACCAGTGAACAAATACATGTGATCTTGCACAGCGAAGCTTATTTTGCTATAGCCACAATTCATAGAAACCTGTTCAAAATTGAAATTCATTAATTGAAATTCAACTGTGTAACAAAATACTGACATCAGATATTTATCTGAAATTCCAAGAGTTTCAGATGCATAAAAATTAAAGAAAAAAAAACAACTTTGATCTCTGAGTAGCACTGTACCCGGTGCAGTAACAGTCCAGTAGTAAGTACCCACACATTTGTCTGTGTGATCCAATGCTCACAGGCACTTCTATATTTTTGTTCCTAAAAATTCCTTTAAAGCTCTCCGTGACCGACTTCATCTTTGAGGCGTTCATCGTCGTTGGCTTCCGCCTGAGGCTCTTTCATATTGGCGAAGGCGACTTCCCTCGTCAGCTGTTCCACAGGAGGAAGGCCCACGGCAAGATTTCGCAGAGCAATGGCTGTCATCAAGAATCTTAAAGATGAGACAAAACACCGTCATGGATGAGTCACCTTCTTCACACTGGTTATACATTTTCTGTGGTTTTAGGGACAAATATGAAACCTCGCATGTCATCAGTCCTCTAATTGGGCACCACTCACCCCCTTCGTATCATGTAGTACTTCTTCACAGTGAAGCGGTTCAGTCGCTCAAGCACGTTGGCCTCCTTGCGCTTCTTCACCTCCTTCATGCGACGCTGCCTCTTCAGGAACAGCCGGACGATCGGGTCGGTGGCATTAATTTCTGACTCGTCGCTGTCGTCTGCAGACATAAGCGGCTGCAGCTCTGGTGGGAGGGGCTCGGTTTCTGTGGGGGTGAAATTCCAGTCAGCGTCCTCAAACACCTTTTTTTTTTGACACATTTGATCGAGCCTTTCAATAAAGCTTTGTTGTACTTTGAAAAAAGGAGAAAGACAGTGTAATATTGGCGAGAGCAGTTCAATGAGGCCCTGCTCCAGGAGTTATTATTATGGTGGGCGATTGGCACAAAATCAAATATCCCAATATTTTTAACTGAATACCGTGATATCGATATTGTGGCAATACTGTGAGGATCACAAATCCAAATTTCAAAATCCCTCCAGCTGATAGCTAGTCTTAAATCATAATATTGATTTATCACCCAGCCCTAATTATTATTAGGGCTGGGTGATAAATCCAGGTGATGAATTCCTATTACTATCCTGGAAAACAATGCATCTTTAAAGGTGACCTCATGAAGCACCAGTTGGCGCAAATAAATTATTCTACTCATATAAAACCTTCAAAAAAACAGCCCCAAACCTCCACCCATCCCATCAAATCAAACTGTATATGAATCTCCTTAAACTGTAATGGTTTACTTATTATTATTAAATTAAAAAAAAAAATAGGGTTTTATCAAGAAATGCTTAAGTCACATCGTGTCGCAAATACATGCCCTGATGTGAACCTGATTTTACTTTCTTGACTTTGCACCCTGTTGAATTTAACTGTTTTTTCCTCAAAACACATCCCTCATGGTGAGTGTGTGTTATTCCCTGCTGACACGACCAGGGCTTCACCTGTTCCGTTGCGAACTCGCTCTTGCAGCTCAAACAGCTTAGTGAAGTTCTCCTGTAGTGCTGCCTCTGTGGTGTTGACGTAGATGTACATGTAGCAAGAAGGTTCTTCAGACACTGTGTATACCTTATGGTAGGCCCCGGCAGGTAGCTACACACACACACACACACACACACACACGCTGTGGTAAATGCCTGTGATTCTATGTTAAGCCAGATAATATCAGTGATGAAGATGATGTACTGATGTACCTTCATCTGCTCACCAGGCTGCAGAGTATAGTTCTTCTTCTCCTCTACGATCTCAACGTTCACCTGGCCCTGCAGCACCTGGACACTGGTGTTGCCCAGGTCTTCACTCACAAAGTTTTCCAGGTGGAGACCTAAATATGAAATATAAATGCTCTCACTTATATCTGACCTGTTTCTCAAGAATGAAAGGAGCAGTAAAAGTTCACATTTTGACGAACACAAGACACCATGAAATGAATTCCTATTACTCTCCTCGAAAACAGTGCATCTTTAATGGTGACCTCATGAAGCACCAGTTGGCGCAAATAAATTATTCTACTCATATGAAACCTTCAAAAAACAGCCCCAAACCTCCACCCATCCCATCAAATCAAACTGTATATGAATCTCCTGTAATGGTTTACACTCTAAAACACTGACAAGAAGGACTAGGACAAGGAGAGATTAGTAACCTGGGAAATCAGCAATAAAGACGATCTCAGTCTGATTGTCCAGTTTTCCCTCAATCTCCTGAAACTTGGTCCTCCAAGGTGAGAGGTCTACCAGCAGGGGCATTAACCACGGGTTTGGGCGGAAAGGTGACCAATCCGCTCTGACAATGTCCACACGGGGATCAAAGATCCTTACAGGGAAGAGCAAAGCAAATGTGAAAACCACAGAGTGATGTTGTGATTTGCAGACATTCCCTCTCAGTGAAAAGGCTTGCACAAATACCTTTGCTGGAAGCGTTCGTTGATGGACACCCAGATGTCAAAATAAATTTCGGGGTCCGTGATATTATAGCGAGGCAGGAAGTGACTGAGGCATGTGGCGTACTGCTTTAGCATGTCCCCGTGATCCTTCCAGCGACGGCTTTGTGTGAACACCTGCACAGACAACATACAGTATTCATCTTATTTTCCATGACAACAAGGCAGGGGCCATCTTTGTTTACTTTGTCTTGGAACTTCCAGTGCAACAGCTAATCCGCTTTTCTAGACATGGCAGAGCCGCCCTTTTTGAAGCCTGTCATGATAGAAGTAGAGGTGCGGTGACTTCGGCCCTGGCACAGGTAGTTTGGTTTAAAGTGTGGGGATGAATACGGAAATAAAGTGTGTTGAGTAAGACGTTTGTATGGGAAAAGCTGCAAGGTCAGATTGCTTCAACCCTGGCATCATTCCATTCATACATGTAAGTTTGTGGGACTGAACACAGAAAATGAACAGGGTAAGTTCATTTCTGGCATGGCTAGATTTCGCAGAACACACCGAACATTTTGGTTGGCTTTGTAGTCGTTAATTTAATAAGGTGAATACAGACAGGAGCTTAATACAGAGGCAGTGTAACATGGTGACTCACCCCTGGGTTCAGATATCCTATTTCTCCAGTTTTCCCGTCTTTGTAGGTGATCTTGACGTGCTGATGGCTGCGGGAGTGAACCATCATGTCCCAGGAGTATCCATACAAGCCATTGGTCCAGTTGTTGTAACCCTGGAGAGAAACAAACACTTCAATTAGGAATGTGTAACACTAACCAAAAAAAAATTTTTTTTTTTTTTTATTACGTTTGAAGCAAGTGTAGTAATGCTACTATTTGTATGTTTTGTTTTAATAAATGCTGACAAGTTTCAGCGTCTAACTCTTAAAATCACATTGTGAAAGATTTTAAAGTCAATTTTGCAGCTTTTTTCTACAGTTCTTTTTGATTAGTATAGTAGCCATCACTTGAAATATATAATTAATGAATGGGAAATGCAAATGCAACTATTCATATATCAGAGGCCGAAGGATGAGTGTATACTTCTGTAGCCACATGTCCCACAATTCCGCAGCAGCCCTCGCCGTGCTGCTGACAAAGCCAATCTGAGCTACTGTTTGCTGTGGGCCGGTAACTGTGTTGACACGGATTGAGCAATTACACATCTGGTGACTCAGGCGGTTTAAAAGGCTTTTGCTGACAGAATCGTACACACTTTTTGAACAAAACATCTGTGTGTGGAAAAATACCAGGAGCGCTTTATATAACAATGAACACATCCAGAACACAGAATTGATTAGTGGGAGGCCACTAATCAATTCTGCTGAACAGTTCTTTCAGAAAACATATAGGTCTGTATCTTACAGGGATACCACAAGAATCAATACTTAAGCACCACGTCAATGCCAACATTTTGAAATGATATAAATACCTGTGTTTGTAGTATTGGTAAAACCATCACTTGAGCTTTCACCCTGTGTTGGTGTACTATTGCAGCCTTAGTCTATACATTTAAATACATGAAACACTGAAAGTGTCAGTCATGCTTACAGGACTGGAAATCCACATGAGCGCACATAATCATATTGTATTTATTGCTACAGCAGAACATGTTATACATTTACTCTTGTTTACAATAAAATAGAAAATAAGGATTTTTTTTTTCTGCTTGAAGGCGACACATTAGTGTTGCCTATATGCTTAAATAACTGAAACATAGATAACTTCTGTTCTGTTGCTAATGTCTCTACATTTTTAAATATAGCAGTGTTGAATGGGATTTCTGTTTTTGCTGTGGTAACGAATCAGGTATCGAAAATTGTGGAATTTCACTGGTTTTGGTGAAACCCAGCTGCCAAAATATTGGTTGCTATAGGGTGGGCACAGCTTGGTGGACCAAGGAACTGAATCCAATGATGCCTCCCACATGTGTCGACAACAAACAGTTCCTAAGTTATGGAAGTGGGCATGGCTAAATCCTTTTAACTTTTCATTGATCCTTTTAATCTTTTTTTCTTTCTCTCTGTAGCACTTTGAGATTGTTAAATGTAAAGTGCATTACAAATAAAATGTATTATTATTTATTATTATTATTATTATTATAAAATGTGGGGCAAACTGCCAACCTATGACAGCGTGTGTGTATTGGAGTGTGATATCCGACCCGAGCCGGGGTCGGGTCAGGTTCAGACAAAAATGTAGTGATTATATTCGGGTTTGGCTCGGTTATTTCAGGCAGTAACTGTAACCTACTTATGGAGGACAAGCCAAATTTCAGGCTCAGGTCGGGTTCAGACACAAAGAAAGAATCCCTGTCGTTTTCAGGTTGGACTCGGTTACTATGCTTCCATCTTGGATTAGACAAAAATATGCAGCCTAATCCAGACTCTCGTGTGTATGTACATGTCTGTCTGTCTGTCTTTCAGCCTCCTAGGGTAAAAACTGTGGCTGCCAAAGGGTTGGGTACATTTTTAGCCGACCAACTGACCGATTGCAGCTAATAAACCAATAAAATGGTCAACAGGACAGGATAAGCAGGCATACCTGTGTGATGAAGTGGGAATACGGCAGGAAAAACTGTTCAGCCAAATAGAGAAGAGTGAAAATGGCTCCCAGCTTGTGCTTAAGCCTCAGTTTGGAGGGCCTGGTGGCAGACCGGGTCTCCTGGCGGTCTTTGCCTGAACTCTGGGTCTCAGGGTAGACACAGGAAGCACTGGTTTGAATATCTGTGGTCGTGAAAGGCAGGACGGGCCTGAGCAGTGATGGGAAGCGGGCAAAGAACCTTCTTGGCCAGTCAGGATAGCAGAAGAGAGGACTGGTGGCCAGCATTGTGTAGGAGAACATCCCTGTGGAGGATTTAAACCAGACAGCATTCAGGTTATCATCAAGTGAGATCTAATTAATGGCATGCACCACGACAATACTAAAGAAGGGATGCAGCTCAACACAAACACAACGTCAAGATCTTTTTTGGAAACTGGTTCTCACCAATGCTGAAGAGCTGAGAGTTCATGCAGTGGAAGTAAGAGACAGGGATGAACGCATAACGTCGCGTGGCATCAAAAAACAACAGGTAGCCAGCCGTCAGATCGAGGATGAGACCTCCTCCGTGCACCACCAGCAGACTCACCAACTCCACAGGCAGAATCACTCTGAACACATGTGAGATGCACCAAGATCAGACTGGCAGTATTTTGACCCGATGATGAAAAACAGCGATCATTTCTTCAAACTTTTATTCTGGAGCTGCTCACGTGCAAATTGGAAATTGGAAAAGCAATTCTATATCATTAACTTAATGATTCTGCTCACCCATTTCCAAATACACAAATGTAAGTGCACAAAGAATCAAACGGCTCGTTATATTCAAGAATTCCGGAATCTAAAACACAAGAAAGCTGCCAAACTCTCGAGCTGCGCTTTATTCAAGATTTTATGTGCTTGTTTCTGTTTTTATTTCCCCTGCTATATATATCTTTTGTATGATTGGACATAGTACAAATTCTTTACTGTGTAATGAGTACCATGATTTAAAAAAAACAAATCTTTCTGTGGAGTTGCTAATTTGTACTCACTTGAAAGGATCAAAAAGCCAGTGGTGTGCCAAATACGACATCGAGTATCCTTCCACCCAGTCGGCATCCAGTTTTTTGACTCCAGCGATGAAGTATACAATGAATATCTTCAAGGAACAACGAAAGTAGACAGATTTACAATAACCGTATCCAGGCCACGTTCATTAGTAATTCATACAATTTAAAAATTTACCACCAGATATATAAATGATTTGGATGTCTACAAACCTGGGTCCTCAACAAAGTGTAGTTCCACAGAGGCACATGGGCATTTCTTATAGCAGGTTTCCGTAATCCATCAATTGACCTAAAAATGCACATTTTGAACATATTTATTATCGCACATATTTATAATCCTACCTTACCTCATTGCATTAGTATATAGTATATTGTATTGCAATAGCATATTATTCTATGTATACTCATAAATTGGATTATATATTACATAAAAGGTTTTCCATACATCTAAATAGATATGTGCATAAATGGCTCTACTTGGTGAGCTGACATCCACAGGCACATGCACACACACTTCCAAGTAGCATCTCACCAGAATCTGTTGCCGTCCATGAGTGTGAGCTGAAACCCAATGAGGCCGTAGAGGTAAGAGTGGTTGTTCCATGCCGTTTTGTCCAGGAAGAAGATGTACCAGTATGTTGAAATGAACATGAGGCAGGACAGGCGGTAGAAACAGCCGAGCATGATGCCCACAGCGCCTTCACAGAAAAAACATACAAGCACAACTGCATGGTTAGATCTACATGCAGATCTAATGGAGAGATTTTATAACATTTGAATTAAAAGGACACATGGACCTTTGAATTCTGACCTTTTGAAAAGCCAGAGTGACCTTCAGAATAATACTGGATTAAACGTTCTACATCTAGATGTGTTTTAAATATGATCTTACAGGCTTTAATGAAGTGTCATCTGGTGTGATTCTTCAGTAAATCAGTTCTAGGTGATAAACAGTGAAGAGATACATAAGTAAAGTAAAATCCTAATCGTTGGATTCTGAATGAGCTGAGGATGTAGCAGTGACTTCTGACTGATGCTGGGACTGCAGCAAGGGATTACTGGGCTGATTTACACCAGATTGGCTCATCCCAACACTCAGCATCATCCAAATCTTAGTTCAGTGTTAACCACCCTAATCTACCAGTGGGCTGACCTTTTTCATCTATATATCAAACATATTTAATATTTATGATCGCTCAATTGTAAGGGATAGGTGGATGAGAGAGGCTGTTTAAAGATTTATAGTATAGGATGAAGTCACTATTTATGATGCTCTGTTTTACAGGAAGTAGAAGTCATGTGAGGTCATTTGTTGGGGACTTTAAGAAAAAAAAGGATAAAGCTCATGGAATCTTGATAAACGTGCGTTTCGCTTCAGTCAAGACAGTGACAGCCACTGACTCAATATTTGAGTGCAGATAAGCTTCAAAAGTGAGGACAACCTTTGTTCACAAAGTCTGGGTGAGCAGAGCTGATTTGAACTGTGAACACAACCTTTCAACTGACCGCCCTGTGGAAGTACGCTTCGAGCACGCACAAGTCCACAACACATCAAACACCGAATGCAGCTCACCCAGGAACATCACCACATAGACAAAGTACATCCAGTCCATCGGCAGCGGCTGCAAGAAGTTGAAGAGGGGGAAGCGGCACACCGGGGCGCCGTCCAGGTACTTGTAGTCCAGGTGACTGAGGCCACGCTCCTGGGTGATGTCGATGGCCATCAGCATGCCTGAAATCATGGAGTCAGATGGTAGGGCTGAACCACATATCGTTATCATTTCATTATCTAGATATGAACATCCGTGATATTAATATATCAAAAGGAAAGGATATGGATGGTATCAAATTTAGGGTTACCCTGAGACACTGCTTACTTTGTTCTGATCAATAAAATACTTTGTGAAGTAACTGCATTTTCTACATGCATTTGGTTTTATTATGCTGTTTTTTGAGGAATGCTGAATTTTCACTGGTGCTACACTTACAATTTCAAATAAGTGTGAAGCCATAGTCATATCATATTTCGCAGTGGTTCTCAAATGGGGGTGCGCTGGGGTACTGCATGGAGTGGGTGAGATTTTTTTCGAATGTTCATTTAAAAAAAATATCAGTCATACATTATTCCAAAAATAATTAGTTTATGCTCTAATAAGTTCAGTAAAAATGTTGTGAGTTTGATAAGCCACATTTGATATTCAGTTTTCCCTCTGGGCTTCCTGTGGGTGTCGAATGTGTGTGTTTGAATATTTGTTTAAATCTGCTGGTGTGGAGGACGTCTGTTCACTTTGACCGGGAAGATAAGACAAAAAAAATCCAGAAAACAGATTAGTGGTTGAAACGTAGCAGAGATACAGCTGAACACAAGGAGAAAGAAGAGAAAAAGAAGCAAAAACAGAAACAAACCAAATCTCCTCAGCATCAGGTTGTTGTTTCACACACTGATGGAGCTGGGCTGGACCCTCTTTATCCAGACTTTTCTATCAACATTTATGAAACTTTTTTTTTTTTTTTGCACTGGTAAGGGGGTACTTGGCAAAAAAAATTCTGAAGGGGTGCATTATTGAAAATAGTTTGAGAACCACTGGTATATCTTATCACTATCGCGATATTTGGCATAAATATCGAGGTATGACATGTTGTTCACATCGTGCAGCCCTATCACAGACACATAGACTGGCAGGTCCATCTGACTGATCAGATCTACAAATGCCATCAGACTGAAGGCAGCTTACGCAGCAGCTTACCAAACAAACAGCGGAAGATGCCCAGAGATGCCGGGTCAGTGGGGCGGTTCAGCAGGGCGACCAGGCGCTGCCAGGAACTGAGGTCCTCCGTCCTGAAGCCAAACAGCCGCTCCATCCTGCTTTTTTCTGGGGGCCCCTCCGCTTTAGCAGCCGCATCCTGCTGTGGAGCTTGTTGGCCCCCATCAGGGCCCACAGCCTCAGAGGTCTGCTCAACAAAGCGAGCACCTGCAGGGAGGACTTGGTTGGGTAAGCAGCTCACCGTGGGGCCAAATGCTTGTCTAACAGGTTCGACACACAACAACGCCACAGTGCCTGCCAGCCTCAGCGCACAGCCTACCTGCAGCCGCGTCCCTCGCCTCCATGCTCTCAGCTCTTCGGGATCGTGAGACGGTTTCGAGACGGGCCGGCAGAACGGTCCTGTCCGCCTCCCCTGGCCCAGGTACAAGCGTCCTGGTCACGTAAACACACGGCGCACCTACGTGTCACAGTCCACACAGGACAGCCGGGGGGAGGGGGGCTGGGAGGGGTCGGAATGTTGGACGAGAGAGCTCTCCGCTCATTGGCTGGTTTCCCAGATGGTCACGCCCCCTATCACGACATACGTCACCTCCTGCCGGCAGTGGTAAGGAAGTTTTTTGTTTTTTAGGAAAAAAAAATAGGGGAACGAAGGGAAAAAGAAGAAGAAAACAGATGAGGGAAAGGGAAGAAAAAGGAAAGGAAAAAGGAGAAGAAAAATATACAAAATAAATAAATAAAAATGACGAACATAAACACTCGAAAAGGACACGTACAAACAATGCATCACACTCAGCATCAGCAAGCTAAATACAAATAAAGAGTGAATTAAAAAGTGAATAACTGAGGTATCGAGGTTTTATACACTACTACTGCATACACACTAAACTATACAAAATACAAGACAGAGAGACAAAAACACACAGGATGATATTTTGAAAGAGTTTATTTTTGAGTGATAAAAAAAAAAAAAAAAATTTAAATCATGACTAAACCAAACAAAAGAAGGGTTGCTGTTTTTCCTCTTACAACAATGGATGTGATATTACCCATGGGAATAATTATATCAATCAAGTCAGAACCTGCAAAATTTGGATTATCTATGAGAAATTTGGGATGCTGTCTATATCTTCAGTGATAACCACTTTTTAATATCTAATTGAGATGGTGGTAAGGAGCTGATGACAATGAAAAAAGTGATTACAATGAAATGATTACAAGTGACTTGAATGAAAGAATGTATGTTGTGTAAAACAAGTAATGTTTTAAAATCAAATCTAAAAATGTCATTCCTGACTTTGAACATGATAAATCTTGATTTCATGGTAAACTTATTGATTCTATATGGTAAATATCATATACATAAGTGCAGAATGACAAAGATTACAACCAATTTCTCTCTTTATGTGAGTTTACAGAATATACAAAGACTATCAAACTTATAAACACTAAAATAAAATAAAATAAAATTCAAACGGTGTTTTGGAATATTTATTTATTCATACTCCTGTACACTTATGTTGAGCACATATCTGAAATGCTTGTATATTTGAATGTGTTTGCAGTAAAGATTTTTACAAAAAAAAAAAAAATGATTGCAATCATGCTGCTTCCTTGGAAGAAACTGTTTGAGGTTTTCACATTTTTTCACAGAGGTCTGCCCTGCCAGACAGACTCTTGGTAGATTCAAGTATAATTTTGGTTTGAGCTGCTTTATTTTAATCTTTACATAGAATGTTTTTCTTTATGTGGGGAAAGAACATCTGTTAAAATTGTAAACTGTTGTACTGGGTTGCATACAGTCAGCAGTACATAACAATGAAAAAAGATGTAGTGCACATTAAAATACTGACTTTTGACTTGGACTTTTAGCACCATTAAATAAAATATGCCCCAATTAGGCTCACAAACACATCTCAAACATACCTCTAAGAATAAAAAAAAGAAAAGCAAACCCTTCCCCAGCTCACATACATACACACCCATCCTCCACCAGAACACACCCCACCCAGAAAAACACAAACCAGTAGCATTCATATCATATAGGAACACCTTCAAGAAGGAAAACAAAAGATCTCAATCTCGAATTGGGTATGTCTTTTGTAAACATGTAGTGTGATGGCTCCAGTGTAGCCTCTTCTGCTCTCTGTCTTGTCTGGTTGCAGTGGTTTGGGGTCGGGCCCTTGACCTGCTGGTGCATGGCCGTACAGGGGCTCTGCGCCTATCACACAGTTCCAGGCCACTCTCTGTAAGGTGTGTGCGCCTCTGTTTGTGTGTGTGTGTGTGTATTGTGTGTGCATGTATTGTGTGCGTATACATGTTTTAAGTGCAATGTATTGTTTTTTGTTGTTGTACTGTCAATGGAAAATTAAAAAATATATTTTAAAAAAAAAGGAAAAAAAAGATTTTTTTTTTTTTTTTGTCGAACAATGCCTTGTAGAGCCATTAATCTTACTTTATATGGATGTTGATCCCTTCATGAATACAAAACAGTAAACTACAAAAAAACTCTCCCATTTGTATTTACCACTCTCTGGGGTTACTCAAGCATGCTCTAAGTGGAATTACTATATTCCCGACAGCATGTGCTTGCTACTGTACTGTTAAAATCTAGGAGATAGTGAGGTAGATATTGGACTTTTGGGCCCACAGTGCAATTGCTTGGTTTCGGAGCACTTGAGTAGCACCGCCGACAGTACATTTATGTTCATTTATTGTTCATTTTGTGACACTAAATAAATGGTTTCCATTCAAAAAAACAGGAAAAAAAATGGGAGTTTCCTCACTTCACAACATCCAAACAGCTCTATCCACACAGCAGACACTGAAAACCATTCATGAAGGAAAACATTATAGGCTGTTCATACTCAGCTGTAAGGCACACAGAGTCCAATCCCTGAAACATTACTACTAGGACCACAGACCCACACCCCACACAGTGTTTTGCCCCACATTCACATATTCACACACTGATGGCAGAGGTTATTATGCAAGGTGCCAAGCTCCTCATCAGGAGTGGTGAGGGGGTTTAGTTTCTTGTTCACAAACTCTTCCACATGGTCTCTGAAGGAACCGGGAATTGATCCAGGAACCTTCCAGTTCCCAGATGACTGCTCTGCCTCTTGAGCCACGCCATCCCCCACATGGACTATTACGGTATGTACTAGTAGTCCAGCTTTTCTCTTTTCTATCACCAAACCAAAGGTTATATTATCAACAGGAGCACACTGTTGATAATATAACTGAGAGGAAAGCTGGCCAGGAGGATGCAAGTGGACCCACGCCTGGTGACCTGGATCATAGATTACCTCACCAGTAGACCACAGTTTGTCAGGCTGAGGGGCTGCACATCAGAGACTATAGGTAGCAGCACAGGAGAACCTCAAAGGACTGTACTTTCTTCAGTCCTCTTCACCCTGTACATGCTGGACTTTAAGTACTACGACATGACACATGCAGAAGTTCTTGGATGATATTGCTATCATGTGGTGTATCAGGGGTGGAGTACAGGGGCCTGGTGGAAGACTTTGTTGCGTGATGCCAGTCAAACCAGCTGCAGTTGATTACTTATTTTATTCAGTGTCATTGAGCAATCATTTTGCAGTGTGGAAATATTAATCTAAAGCATCAACAATATGCACATGTACAGGACCATGTGGTCCAAAATCTTAAGTATCCAATGTTGTGCATTTAATTTGTGTGTCATATTAAGCTACTGGATGCCTAATTTCCTTCAGGGTCAATAAAATATCTATCATCATAATCACCAAATACCAATAATCATATACCTACTTATAACGTATAAAATGGTTCAAACAATTTCTTAATTTCACAATTTTGAAAACTGTGAAATTACTCTTGTTACTAGGAAGCTTTGATCATACAACCCCAGGCATGCCTCAAAAGCTGTGAGGCTGTGAAAATGGAAACAGACACTAGGACTCATCAGTTGTTTCAGATATTTACATGTGTGTAGAATTTGTTTTTGGAGTAATATGTCATGTCTTGATGTTTGTTGAACTTATGCAAACTGTCAATGAAAGGAACAATGAGAGGGCAGCAATGAAGAAAAAGATTTCAGAAAAGAGTTGAAAACGAGACACGACATAAAAAATTATGTTAATTGAGTGTTTCCATAAAATAAATCCCATCGTCATCATCTATCCATGTATAAATATAGTATCTCTTGCTCTAATACAAAACAAGGTCGCCATGTTTCCCAGACTTGCAGTTCACCTGTTGCACATTAGGTGGCACCATTGCGCAAAGCAGATGTCGCTGGCGTAAAAATTACCACTAGCAACAAGGAGAAGAAGACAAAAAGCGACCACAAATTTTCAGGTTAGTTGACATGGCACCAGCCCTGCCTCCGGGGTTTGCATCGCTTTGATATAGAAAAAACAGCTAGATGTGACTAGTGCTTTCCGTGATAACACGTGAGAAGTGTTCTCAGGAAAAACGGCCTGTCAGAAGCAAAGCTGTTGGTTTTTGTCCGTGACTTGTTTTTGTTCGTGAATGTAGCAGCACAGCTAGCGTTAGCTCCACGGTTTGACTAGCAGACCGAGCAGGGAGGACCTGCCTTTTAACGCTGGATAACCTGCGTGGCATTAAATAAGCAGCTGTTTACCCTGTCAGATACACTGCTGTTTCAGACTGCCCTGTGCTGGTTAGCAGGTAAGCTGCCGACATTTCGGCAAAATTTATCGTTAAGTTGCACTGCAGTAGCCCAGACGGCCTCGAGATGTCGCTGCGGCAACTTTGAGTGGCTCGCATCCTGAGTCTGCTAACCTGTTAAATCTGTATATCGCATGCTAGCAGGTGACTGACTAATACACTGACTGGGTTTGTCAAAAACTGACTGCTGTCTGGAAGGATGCCCTGTTTCTAGCCAGATACCTCACCTACAATGATAACCGGAAAGCCTCAAGGTGGCGCTGCAATAATTCTGCAGTTACGTGCAGTTTGAGTTACTGAGACATGAAAGTGGATTTTAACAGCGACATCGCTCTGTGCTCCGCATGGTTCACACCTGAGGTTGTTGGGCTGCAGACACAGCTGCTGTCAGTCATTCAGATGACAACATAAATGTCCCATATCAAGTAAATCTGAGGCTGTCTTATTTTTTTTCTTAGACAAGTAATCCGATGTTCTTACTTGTTGTTGGACTGCATTTTGCCTTATTTGGATTGCATTTTATAGTAGGGCTGCACTATAATGCTGCTTCTCCTTCATTCTGCTGTCTGATTGCATTTGTGGCAGTATTGGGAACAGTCCTAGGATCTGATCAGAGTAAGATGGATCTGCCAGTCTTTGTCTGTCTAATAGGGCTGCATATGGATAAAATGTCATACCTCGATATTTATGTCAAACTTCTCGATAGCAATAAGATATACCAATGGTTCTCAAACTTTTTTCAATCATCCACCTTTTGAAATATTTTTCTGCCAAGTACCATGGCCAGTGCAAAAAATGTTGCAAAAATGTTGGTAGAAAATGGAAGTAGAAAATGCATTTAAAAAAAAAATCAAACACTTTGCTGCCACCTCTGCTTCCATCAATGCTTCATCAATATTTTAAGTGTAACAGTGAAAACTGAGTTCACTTTAGATTCTTAAAAAAATTGACATAGACAATGCAGTTACTTCACGAAGTACTTTATTGATCAGAACAGACCAAGCGTTTCCTTTTGAGATATCAACATCATGCATGTTCATATCTAGATAGTGACATGATATCGATATATGGTTCAGTCCCATTTTCTAGTGCATTCCTAGACAGCGGACTCTTCATTCACTCGTTCACACACAGGCACACACTGATGGCAGAGGTTGCCATGCCAAGATACCAGCCTGCTCATCAGGAACAGTTGTGTGTTTTGCTGAGTGAGACTTCGCACGGCACACATACTAAGACATGTCTTGTCTGTTTATGTGTCTGTTTTGAGAAGGCTGAAGATGGGCAGTCTCGGCAGCAGATTTCAAGCCTCCTCTCATAGCCCGGAGGAGGTTGTGGAAGGCGCTTGCACCAGTCACAAACGTGGATGTGAGTGTAGCAAGAGGAAACGCAATGCCTACTGTGACTGTGACAGTGAACAAGAGGAGGACAGCACCATACTAGACGTGCCCCGCAGGCAAGGGATTGATCTCATTGTGAAAGGTCCCACAAACAAACCTAAATGTCACATCTCATGTAGTTGACAGCCTTTTGTTTGATCCTTGCATTTGTTTCCCCTTTGCTGGCATGTGTTCAACCTGAACAGGAAGAAATTGAAAACCACATCAAGATATATCTATCAGACCTTGTTCCTGAATGGAGAAAATAGTGACATTCGCATCTGTGCCCTGGGAGAGGAGTGGAATCTCCATAAAGTGTACTTGTGCCAGGTAAAACACAAACATACACAGTATGTTACAAGAAACTCTTTCCATTCATACACTGCTGCCTTTCATTTAATATTCAACACCCCCCTCCACCCTGTCTCTCTTTCTTTGATTGTGCAGTCAGGATATTTTTCCAGCATGTTCAGTGGCTCTTGGAAGGAGTCTAACATGATGGTAATTAATTTGGAGATCCCAGACCAGAACATTGACACAGAAGGTGAGCACCGCAGCCACAGTAAAGAGCAATTGGACTGGGTACTTTGTTTTGCTGATAGTACTGTGCTACTTTATGTGTGTGTGTACAGCTCTCCAGGTGGTATTTGGATCCCTCTACCGGGACGATGTTTTGATCAAGCCCAGTCGGGTCGTCAGTATCCTCGCCGCTGCTTGTATGCTCCAGCTGGTCAGTAGCTTGATAGTCACAATTTTTGTCTGGTGAGGTTATCACATGGATTGAAACTAGACGCTTTTACATGGACAGTTTTTACAAACACATGCATTTTAGAGTATTTAGTTGAATGCATCTATTTATATATGGTCACTACACCCTTTAATTAATATCTAGGGCTGGGGAATATATCATTATGGATCAATATTGTGATTTGAGACTACTCATCATCTGGGATTTTAGATATCCTAATACCATGATTAGGCATAAATGTTACCTTTTCCTGGTTTTAAACACTGAATGCAGTAAAGGGATGCAGTTTTCTGAACTTATCAATAACTTATAATAACAGTATCATCACAATATCAATATTGAGGTATTTAATCAAAAATATCATATTTGATTTTGTTTATATTGCCCAGCACTATTAGCTATTACAGCACTATTACTATTATTACATACATTAGCAGCTGAAAGATGAATAGCTTAATATCAATGATACCACATACCTTTACATCACTGATTGATAAGTGCTACTAAAGATTCAGAAACTTCAGTTCACAAACAAGCACAGTTTAGTTTCATCATTTACCAAGAACTAGAATTATTTCATTTTATTTATTGAGTCTGCTGAGCTGCTACTTATGTCTCAAAAATAGAGTATTCAAGACACAGTTAAGACACAAGACACAAATGAAAGTTTTTAGATTGAGTATGAAACTGAAATATAATTGAATATCTTGTTCACACACCATTTGGAAGGGTGTTCTGAAATCGTTGCCATGTATTTTATTTTACATTTCAAACATGAACACATCTGCAGCATGTGAGCTTCTTAGAACCTTTCAGTTTAGCTGCAAAATGGCATTTGGGTAGTTTTTTTTTCATTTGGCTGTTACTTGTGTTGTGTGTCATTTGGATGTCCTGTGACTGGGAAAGGTGCTTTTGGCTGAGGATTCACTTGATGCTCATTTTGTATGACATTATGTCTTCCTGGGCTTGGATAAATGTGTGCACTGCCTGTGTCGAGAAACTGGTGATGATATACAGTGGGGAAATACTGATACAAATTCAGCCTTGACAGACATGAGTATTAATGAGGCAGACCTGCAGCCCCTTTTCTAATGTGTCAGTCCCTGGGCCATAGGGTGTTTGTCATTTATGTAACTAAACTAAACTGTATTTTTGAGACAGTAGATAACCCAAATCCTAATGAAATCCTGTGATGTGTTCATTTCAACAGGATGGCTTGATCCAGCAGTGCGGAGAAACCATGAAGGAAAACATAAGTGTGAAGACAGTTTGTAGTTACTATTCTTGTGCCAGTATCTACGGCTTGGCATCAGTCATGAAAAAGTTAGACTTTCATTCATTTAATTTATTTCACATCACACCATCTAATATGTAAATGTGATTTTTTTTTTTTAAATGATTTTATGAAGTACATGGTTTCCATGTTTGTACATCTCTTGCAGGTGTCTTGAGTGGCTTCTCAACAACATTATGACCCACCAGAATGTGGATCTCATGAAAGAACTTGGGTATGTGTTCTTCATCTTTACTTCTTCTTCACCCTCTTACCATAACTTGTAAAAGTGAGAGGTGTTATCAGTGTGATTTCCTTTTTATAATGAAAGAATCAAGGTCATGAAGTTCTTATGTGCCTCCTTGTCCTACATCCACCCAGTGTCACAGTAAAGAGAATAGAGTAGATGCCTCTTAATTTTTAGGAGTAACCAGGATTCAAACCACAGTTATTGGTTCCCTTCCATGTAGGTGTAACAGAGCCTTTCCAGTGAGCCAGCATGAGCAACACCAAGGCCCTGGCTCTGTTACACCTAAGTGCAACAGAGCCTTAATTAATGTCATCCCTAACACCCGTGTTTACCCTATTATTCCATGTCAAAAGTGGCTGTGAAAAAGTCTAGATATGCCAGTTCCATATTCACAAAAGCCAATCACGCCCACCACCACAACCCCTTTTGGCCAAAAGCTAATCTGTGCTTCCTGACATCATGACCGGCCTCTCCACAAAGTTTTGTGATATTGCATGAATCTGTCCAAAAGTTATATGCATTTTAATGTGAAGGTATCCTCACTACCACGCCCAGCCTTGGCTAGTGAATGTGAAAATTTAATCAGTTCTTCTTGACCCATGATCAACATTTGCACCAAGTTTCATGCAAATCTGTGCATAACGTTTTGAGACATCCTGCTAACAAACAAACAAACAAACAGATGGAATGGAATTCTGCTGAATTGGAGTAGAGCGGACACTGAACTGTTTGATGTGGTCATTTGGTTAGTTCAGAATAAAATGGTGTTTGTGGTTAGTTGCTGTATTGATGATGCACGTACAGGGCACTAAAATGTCAGTAGTGTCCCAATCTGGACAACTGAGAAAATATGCTGTGGTGCGGCTGTTTGCTAAAAGTAGTAAATAAACTTAAATGATTACCACCAACTGGAATGTGGAAGGTCTCTGCAGTGGCAGTGATGCACATAAAAATGACCATCTGACTATTGATTTGAATAGGAATGGCTGTTCTACTGCAGTATAAGTAGATTAGTCCAGCTGTCTTTTGTTAAGCATACACATGGCCTGTGGAGAGAGGCTGTCCTTAAATCTGGACATCCTTGTTTGTATGCAACAGTACCACTGAGGCTCTATAGATATTATGTACATGAAAGTGTGCTGTATTCACAGGGTAGAACTGATGGAGCAGCTCATCCGCTCATCTGATCTGTTTGTCATGCAAGTGGAGATGGATGTGTACACAACTCTGAAAAAGGTGACAAGAAAAAAGCTCTTATTGTCTACCAGTGAACTCACTTCTTTTAAAGCTCTCTGTAGTAACTCTCTTCATAACCTCATCTTTTTGTAGTGGATGTTTCTGCAACTCAATCCATCATGGGACGGTCCCATCAAGCAGCTTCTGGCTGATGCTGATGCCTGGCTTTGCAAACGCAGGGCAGGTAAAGCCACAAGTTGTTTTGCTACATAGCTACATACCCCGGTTGTTTTGTTGCTGGATACACAGAGATGTTGGACTTTTTTTTCCCTATTTTTTTCTTTTTTTTTACAGACCTCTGTGAGAAAGAGCCCTTCTTGAATACAGGAGAAGGTGCACCATTTCTTTCCGTTTTCAAATATGTCCGCCTGCAGTATATCATTAATGACCTTGCATCTGCACGCATCTTGGAGAGAGACAATATTTTGCCTCCAGGTAAGATCTGGTTTTATCCTGAGTCATTTTATGAACGTGTAATCAGTGTGTCTGTGTGTTTATGCACTGTATGTATATATTTTTTTCTATTCATATGTCATGTTCCAGACTGGCTGGCATCAGTGTACAAAAACCAGTGGTTTGCCATGCTCCGGACAGAATTCGACAATGATAATGGGTGAGAACCTGAGATGTACACCATTGCAATCATGACATATGCAGTAAGTATAGTTTTGATGCTGTCTTGATGATAAAAGGACCTGTTTGTCCTCAGTCCCCAGGAAGCCAACAAAGAGGAGTTTGAATTGAGCAGTATGAGATGCGGCAGGAAACTCACCAAAGATGGCGATGTCAGTTGAACTTTTTTTTTTTTTTTTAAATTGTTGATTTTTGTAATGAAAGGTAGCCTATTGTGTATCATTTTCTGTAGCTATAAATGTATATATCTTCCCTCCTCAGTACTGCTGGCGGTGGACAGGCTTTAATTTTGGTTTTGACCTGCTGGTGACCTACACAAATCGCTTCATAGTCTTCAAAAGGAACACGTTGAGTCAGCCATGTGGGGGCGCTGTGAGTCTACAACCTCGGAGACATCTGGCATACAGGTTCGAGATCAACCCAAACATAGTACATTCACTGTATCTGAACACTGTTTAGATCGATTAAAAAAAAAAAGAAAGTTATTGTGTTGAGAATCTCAGGATGTTGAATTGTTAACCAGGTTCAGTGTAGACCTGAGAAAAATACTATTTATGAATCAGTGTGACGCTTCATCAAGTTTGAACGTGGTTCAAAATGATTGGCCAAAATGTTCTCATAGTAGGATTTTTTTCTCTTTTTTTCTTCACACTCTGCCTGCTAGAATGCATAGCATAAGTAACAGTGTGAACGCTACTTGTCGCTCTTGTCCCCAGCAAGACTTAGAGAATAGTTGAGTAGTTTAGATGTAAAACTGGCTTATGTTCTTTCATGTTCATGCACCTACTCATACCTTTAATTTCCAGTAATGAACATATGCAGTTTTCTATACATATTTGATCTGGAAGTCATTAATGAGGTTAAGCAGAAGAATTTTCAGACTATGTTAATTTTTACTCTGTAATTCAGTTGTGATATTTCATTTCATTTCATTTTCATTGTATTATTTAAGAGGAAAAGTAACATCCCAGATTTTAAAAAAATGGTACACTGGTTAAACTGACTCAGTTAAAGTGGTTTACTGCAGGTTCCTGTTCTGCAGCACATAAAAGACAGTTAACAACACAGTACAAAATAAAAACCAAGAGCAAACCCAGCAACAAAACCAAAAGAGCTCCACAGACACAACAAAGGACAGGGCTGAGGTAGAGGGAGTGAGATGGTATGTGTGAATTGAATCAGTGGTTGCAGGTGTGTCCCTCCATCAGACCTGTTTGAAGTACTTAATAGAGGTTATTGCTCCAATGTGATATGGGATCTCATTGCAGATTAATCTTTGTTTGAAGAAATGATTTTTGACCAGAGTTGTTTTTGTAACCATGTACAGGAATAAGTGCATGATCCAGTGATGTGAAAGTAATGTTTAATGGCTAGATTATTTCTGTAGTTTTCAGTAGTTACAGTGGTAATATTAAAGTGCAGTGCAGTGGTGAGTCTAAGAAGGAAGGTTACCATGGATCTGATAAGTGCTATTGTATAATCTTACTTTTTAATAAACAAACAGTTTCTGGTTGAGCTTTTGTGTTATATTATAAATGTGCCCACCTCTGGTTAGTGGATACAGTTAGTTTAAAGGTCTAAAAAAAATGTGTCTGCTTGGGATGATGTGAATACTGTTTTGCTTTTGTACTTGTGTGTTTGTTGTTGTGGACATTTTTGGGGGCTCAGTTTTTGTTTGGTCAGTTTGTGCTTGAAATGATAGAAAAAGGATCTAGTCAAAGTGTAATAGGAACCTCATTCTTTGCTCTAGGTCACAGACCAGTGCAGCTGAACTGAGTTAGTTGGTATAAATTATATTAGGTAGTTTAATAGTAAGAGTAACATGATGTATATACCTGCCCCTTTTGATCTTATCAAACTTACCAGATACTGTACTGTCTGTCTTTGCCCAGGTTACGTCTTGCCTCATTTGATAGCCATGGAAAGCTAATTTGCAGTCGCTCAACAGGTTACCAGCTTTTAACTCTTGAGAAGGACCAGGTCAGTGAGAAACATTAACATTTGTACTTCACACCCAAAATGTAGACATGATGCTTCTACTGCCATGCCTTTGGTGTGCACTTGACATGATTTTGTAAAGCTAACGTTCCCTCCTTGTCCCTCCATCACTCAGGAGTATGTTGTGATGAACCTGGACAGCCGTTTGTTGGCTTTCCCCCTGTATGTGTGCTGTAATTTCCTGTATACGTCGCCCCAGCTGGACCATCGGCCGGACGCCTCAGAACAAGAGAGCTGTGCCCGCAGCGTGTCTTGATGGCCTGTCCGACAACAAACTGTGATCATTCCCGGGATAACGCTTCCCTTGTATGCCCATCACCAACACAAATTTGATCTACAATCCAGCTGGCCTCCGGCACATCAAATGCCATTTTGGCATTGGACATCTGCATGCTCGGTTTAGTGTTTAGGGAAAACGTTTTGTATCTAAATATTTACTATTTTGGCACATTCTACATTAGCTATACATGGGTTATTACTAAAAAAAAAAAAAAAGAGAGAGAGAGAGAGGTAAACCTCACAATACATGAGTATCTATTACCTATTAAGAAATAGGGCCACCCATTGCCTTCAGAAGTGCTTCAGTCTTTCTTGGATTGCTGTCATGAAAGACCTGAATTGTTTGTACTGGAATATTGGACCATTCAAGAAGGAAAAGCTCTGGTTCTTTGAGGAAGGAAGAGGGTGGAAATCCACTCTAAACTCCACTCCAGACCCTCCCATTAACATTCAGTGATGTGGGGATTGGGCGACTGTGAAGACCATGGAGGATCTTTGACCTCATCCAGGTGTCTATCAGACTACTCAAACTACTGTGTTTAGCAGTGTGTATTGGAGCATTATCATCTTTGAAGATGGAATTGTATTTGGGAACAGCATATGCCCCTTGGGGGAACCTCTTGTCTCGTAAAATGATCTCATATTCCTTGATTGTTATATAACCATGCAGCGTAATCACTGGACCTGGTGAGTCTCCCAGGGTTGACTGTCTTACCATTACATGTCCACTGTGTTCCCTCAAGACATCATGTTGAAGGTATTCTTTGGGTTTCCCCAAACGTAAACCAGTCCAGATGGAGGAAAAGAGGTAAGAGGTGACTGATCAGACCATCTTACCTTGTGGGCTGTTCTGTAGTCAGTCTCATGGAGCAGGGTCAGTAGGTAAGCAAGCTAACTTGGCAGTGGCGTGACATTTAGGCGGCACACCTAACCTGCTCCAGGCTAACACACTGATCTTTCTCTGTGAGATCAGCCACAGGAGTCCCTGCGTGATGTCCCTGGATATAATTGGTCTCCAAATGGAAGCCCTGTCATAAATGCAAGCTTTGTAATGCTCCTGATGCACTGTTTTTGTTGACTGTCACAGAGATGTTAGTTCAAGTCGGTGTTTGAGCTATAGTTTGTGGTATTTCACAACTGTACTGTCAAATGTCCATGTATCACTGTCGCTGAACTTGGACAGGCAACCTCTGCTCCCCTTTTGACACATCATATGTGTTGTCAGGAGTTTTGACACTGCTCCTCATGCCACATGAATTACTTTTGCAGTTTTAAGGACTGATGGTTACCTCATGTTGTTTTTAAAAACTCAAAAGTGATTGTCAGAATTCTTTCAGGTTCATGCTCTGCTACTAACTTGCATTGTACTTAATGACTCGCCTGTATATGCCATTGTATTTGTGATTAACTTCAACGTTCAAGTTGTTTTTCATTTGTTGTTTCTATTATTTATTTTTACTTCATTTGTATGAATTTATTTTTCAAAAAATGTATAAAATGTTTGACTGCCAATAAAACTGCCCACCCCAGTGGGCTGTGGTGCTATCGGATGATGCTGCGTTGATCTTTAGTTCAAGCACACAGTTGTTGCTTTCTTGATGCTTTTATGGCTGGTGCAGGGGACTTGTCTTCTGCCAGAGTATAATTTCTGAATTAACACACCACACCAAATGTGTTTCTTTTGTGGATCTATACACTCAGGTCCAACGGGGCATACATAATGCACTTGAGAAACAGTCCAGCAATTTGACTTCCTTACTGTCACTGATAATGCATGCAGAAATGACTTCACACACTCAGAAAATACCACTCAGTGAAATTACTCCTTTAAATAGTGCCAGTTGTAATGACTTAATCTGCTGTGTTGCAGATGTTTACCTGTAGTAACCTTTGACTGAAAGACCATCACTGAAACACTTGGACAAGTAATCCAACACAACATAACCTCTGAAAACTGCTGGTACTTCAGCACTTTTTAAAATTTACATATGTGTCTTTGTTGGAAAGCTAAAAGTTATCTCAGCTCTTGCTTAGTGCAGCTACACTACTCACAAAAAGTTAGGGATATTCGGCTTTCGGGTGAAATTTCAGGATGAACCTAAAATGCATTATAACGTTTACAGGTGAACTTAATGTGACCTTCTGTAAACTTTTGAATGCACATGTCCAACTGTTCAATGTTTCAGTACTTTTTGCACAAGTTGCTGTTCTCTAACAAGTCGTTTAACAGCAAACTTAACATCAGGTGTTTGATGCTCCAGCTCATCGAGGTCGTATCATTAGGGAACGGCTGCTGGAGACTGGGGTACTTCAAATGGAGTGGCCTGCACTTTCTCAGACCTGAATCCCATAGAAAACCTATGGGATCAGCTGAGTCGCCGTGTAGAGGCTCGGAGCTCTGTACCCCAGAACCTCAATGTCCTGAGGGCCGCCCTTCAAGAAGAGTGGGATGCCATGCCTCAGCAGACAATAAGTCGACTTGTGAACAGCATGAGACGTCGTTGTCAAGCTGTAATTGATGCTCAACGGCACATGACAAGTTATTGACACTGACATTTTTTGTTGTGGTATATCCACCACTGTTGTTGGCTTTTGTTTCAAGAAATTGTTTGAGATGAGGAAATCACCAGTGTATGCTTCTACTTAAATGTCCTACTTTCATGATATAATATCACTGTAGCGTGAACTTTTTACATTTTCCATAAATTTCACCCAAAAGCCAAATATCCCTAACTTTTTGTGAGAAGTGTAATTTAAAATCCCATCTCAAACCATCACTGCAGACTGGATTTACAACTTAGAAATAAGTTAATCTGACTATCTGGAATATACCTGACACCTGAAACATAACTGCATTGTAGGCTAATAAAAAGACTGTTGTTTCACATACCAGTAATACCTTTTAAGCTTTTCACTTACCTGACTGATTACATAATTGAATTACTTTGATCCAAGTTCGAAATTCAAAAGTTAACCTGTTTCTACTTGTAGTGTGACATTGGGAAAAATAGTAGTTTCATTCAGGTGTTGGGAATCCTTGACATTGCTTGAATCTTAATGTGGTATTTTCAAGGTTTGAAAAGTGCTTGGATTTTGAACAAAGTGATTGAAACTGCTTGAACTGGTAACTGCATTCACAGTGAATCGCTGTGTCGGTGATCACTTCAAAACTTGAAACTTTGTGGCGTTTTCCTTTGAATTTGTCTCCCTTCTTACTAAACACAATTTTAGTTGTTTATAGCAAATAACATCTGATTTAATGTGATGAAGTGAAGTAATCATTTTGAGCTATCCCTCTGTCTATAAATATATATGTAGAGAGTGAGAGAGATAAATATATAGATATGTATCTAGATAGATAGAAAAATATAACCACATATTTAATATACTACAATTTTAAGGTGCTGGAAATGCTTGAAAAGTATGCTTAAGTATGATTTTAAGAAAAGGTGGGATCTGGAGTGCAGTCACTGTGGCTTGGGCTTGTTCTTGTACAATTTTCTACATCGCTGCCATCTGCAAACATTTGTAAGTGATATGGAATACTGCACTGCAATCATTACAACAAACTGGATATTGATACGACTGGGAATTTCTTTCTAACGTGCTTGTATCAGTGGTAGTAATGCAGTCCCAAACCACCAACATCTAAAGTATTTTAATTTCAATATAAACAGATCTCATGACGAGGGAGGACAAGCACAGCACACACTGGAAATCTGACAGCAAGACAACGGAGACGGATGAGAGACACAGGTGGGAGGGGCCCGAGGAGTTTCAATCCAAAGTATGTCGGCATTTTATGCTTCTGCAAACCAGGGATATGTTGAAATGCCATGTTTTTCCTAACCTTAACCATGACAATGGCGACTAACCTTTTCCTAACCTTACCAATGAAAACCAATATTTTCTTAACCTAAACCATGACAGCGAACCTTTTCGTAACCTTACCCAAGTGGCTTTGGTGGCTAAAGAAGAGAACAAAAGTGGCTGAAGTAGCTAATGAGTTCATGTTCTCAGTTGATGTGACACTGAAGCAGGCTCCACCACACTGGCTATGAATTTTAGGTTACATATTTTTAGTTCAGAAAGGACATTTCAGTGTAGCTGTTGGTTTGCAGAAACATGAAAAGCATCAGCATCTTGTTTCTGGCGGCTGGGCTGAGGTTCATGAGATGTGTCATTGGCATGTTGTGCGTTTCCAAAAATTTGAACCATGAAGCGCAGGTTGACACTGCTGGGGCGTGCTATTAAACCTGCACACCAACCAGGCATGCTCTGTTCGTACACAGTTACATGACAGCAGATGCAATCTCTTTTTCTTGTTGCCATGCCACGAATAAACTGAGAACACTGTTGCCAGGATGTTGCAGCTCCACGTGTCAGGGGAGGTTACACAGATAAGTACAATAAAAAGTCTCACAGCGCGTTTGTTCATTCAGTTTGTTGAGATTTGTGAAATGCATGCCGATACCACTCATCCCCAGCAACATTCAGAGTAACTTGTCTCACCCTGATCACTTCACTAAGATACAGTACATCACATATTCTGTTTCACTTCATATTAAGCTGGACTCCCCCTCCTCCCCCCACCCTCTTTACTGACCAAGTCCACTAACCCTGCCTGCTGTGGTGTGTGGAATGGGCCCCGGCTGTCTAAAAAATGGACTGCAGCCATCCTGCTCCCGATCATCACTGCTGTATAGAGTCCAAATTCTCTCTGAGTCTGCGGGTCATGCTGGGGATCAGGTTAACGTGGTCGTCCACACAGGTACCCACGCACCGGTCCATCAGGGCCCGCACTGCTGGCTCCTTGGCCCCGGAGTCGAAGAGGTCTTTTCCCTTGTCATTGCAGTGCATTGTGCATCTGGTCAGACGGTCCTGGAGGAAGAGGAGGAGGAGGGCACATGAAGCCTGCTAATGACTAGGGCTGGGACAACATGTTCACCTCCTGATTCGATACTATCACCATACTTGGGTACCAATTCGATATGTATTGCGATTCTTAAGGATTGTGATTCAATATTATAACTCATTGTGATTTTTGTTTATTTGAATTCTCCTCTAGCTTGTGGCTGTAAAGTTTCATGAGGCTGTGATCCTAGAGGTCACTATAGGTCATTTAATACAGTGACAGCAAGTTTCCAAAAAATGCTCTCACTACAATGAAATGGCTGCTATGGGGGCGAACATCATCCCAAATGAATCAAATGTGGCTCATTGAATCCACAAGAGTCTCAGCTTTCCAGTCAAAGCCAATTTGATGCAACTCCAAGACTGTTTAGGCCCCAGTCTGCACAAACACACCATTTTACAACAGGCCACAAGAACACATGTGGACTGCAGGGTTTGTGGCCCAAACTGCATGGGATTAGCTTAAGGTGGGCATGTCTGCAAAGGGGAGAGCCGTGGCTGCCCAGAGAACCCATTTTCATTCACACATCTGGAGGTCAGAGGTCACAGGAAAATCACCAAAGCAGCCATGCCATTTTTTCCTTGTCAATTCAGAAAATAAAAAAAGAATCACAATACATAAAAGAATCTGTTTTTTTTTTTTTTTTTTCCCTCCACCCCTATTACTGACAGAGACAACAGATAACCTGACGTGGTCACAGTGGAGGACAATGCACAGTAATGTCAAGGTGTGCTCTCCCACCTGAAACTTCTCCAGCTCTGACGTGACCAGGCCCTGAGCCTTGGCCAGGGGTGTGTGGCAGCGCTCGATGCACTGGTGCACCTGGGACATGGAGTCTGCGGAGCGGTCACAGCACTCCGCGCTGCACTTGAACATGCGGCCCTGTGTGATAGGACTTCGTGTTAGTCATCCAGCTATGGATACATGACACTGAGGAATCCGTCCTTATAATAACGCAGATTACACCTTTACACGCAGACAATCTCACGATCTGCAAACAAACTGGTCGAAACGAGACGCGCTTTCATGCTGCACTCCACATGTTTACACAGCCACCTACTTGCATTTTGCGGATATGGTCCTTCTCCAGGCTTTGCACCATGTCTTCCACCACATTTTGCATGCGCGCCTGGTGTGCCTCTGCCATCTCTGCTGCTGTCCCTGCCCCGGCGGCTTCTAACTCAAACCGGCTCTCTCTCTCAGCTGCGACGGGCTCGTGCGGCGGCTCGGCGCTGTCCGCGGACAATTTGGATTTGTGCGATCACACAGATTTACATTACAACACGAAAAATAACTAAGGTCACCTCCGTGTAAGCATGGTTCCTGGCGACAATCACACCACTTCCGCCATTCTTCCGGTTCCATCAAAAACTTGTTCCGTTTTGTGTGGTTGCTATGCAGTATGACGTCATGCGAGATCTCCGATGTTAACGAAATTCAACAAGACTAGGGTTAGGGTTTTTTTTAATTCAATTTTTATTTTATTTTATTTTTTATCTATTTATTTTTACATGTTACATACATTTTTATTAAAATTGCTGTACATATACTTCGTTATAAAAAAAAACAACATTAAAATAAATTACACTCAATTACAATGAATAACAAATAATAAAATTAAGGGAAAGGGAGAGAAACAAAAACTTTCAAGATTTGCTAATTAGTTGTTAATTAATTACGTCTGAGTTATCTAATAGTTTTTGCCTGTTTGTGATTTCAGAGTTGTACATTTTCAACCGTAGTCAAATATGTAGTAAAATCAGAATAATTAAAAATGTACAAGGAGGATAATTATTTAATCCACATCATTTTACCTATATAATATTTAGCCCAAATTATAATAAAATTTGTTACATAAGATTCATCAGCTGAAAACCTGGGATTGTTAAACATGAGTGATACATGAGTGTTTGTGAGGAAGAAATGTTTGTCGAAATTTTTGGAGAAATGATTCTGTAAATCAAACCAAAAAGAAGTACTATTTACCAAGTACTATTTACCAATAATATCTTTAACAGGATAAAACCTGCGCACAAGCTGAAACATATACTCCTTTATTTTATTTAGAATTACATATTTATAAGGTAACAGGAACACAATTTTCCATTGTTTTCTATTTGAATATACCCATCTACACTCACATATGGAAAATAGTTATATATCCTCAAGATGATTTCTAATAAAAATATTAGTGCGTTTTCTAAACAACATAGACAGCTCATTAAAAGTGTGTGTGTGTGTGTGTGTGTGTGTGTGTGTGTGTTAGCGGATCTGTCGTGCTGTCCATCATTTACTCAGCCTGTAACTTCTTCGTTCAAAATATATTGCAGGGTTGCTGTCTTTGATCACGTGACCAAAGTTGTTTACCACGTGTTCGGTGTCATCCTTCAGAACGACACAGCGACTCTTTGTAAAACCGAGCTTGTTACTACGTTGTTATTTAAGGGAGCTGGACTCTTTCCGCGGTGCGTCAGTATCCCAGCCTGCTTTAATGGCTATTAAAGACTGCTATTTGGATTAAACTTGACCGTTGTAGACAGTTTATTTCAGGGTGCACAGTGTTTTTGAGACTCAAACAGCTAGCTAGACCGAGCAAGTGTAGGGCTAGCTTGCTAACGTTAGTTATTTACCCATGATGGAGTGGCTGGGCAACGGAGCTTCGATGTTCCCCGATGAAGAGCCTCGCAGTGACCCGGCCTCCACGGCGAGAGGCTCCGCTCATGTTTCCCAGCAGGTATTTACCCAAACATTAGCACTTGTTTCTTAACTTAGTTAGCCTTTGAATCCCGTACTTGGTGTGTTAGAAGTACTAGTATGAAAACAGCCAAGCCCGTTACAAGCTGATTCAACTCGGAGCATGCAAGTTAGTTAGCCTAGCTGCCTGCAGGCTTGTGTCCGGTTTTCTAAGCTTTTCCACGGCACTAATATCACCTTTCACCCCCGCAATTTCCCTGTCAGTCAGCTCGGAGCGGGCACCGCCGTGTCGCAGGTGGACAACAAGCGTCACAGCAGCAGGATTATAGAAACAGCGTGTCATGTTGCTTATGTTATGGTTAGGTGAGATTGCTGTGGTTGTCAAGTGAAAGCCAAACTCCACTTCTGTCAAATGCCAGCGTTTGCAAACTGTTATCGTCGTCAAATGTCTCTCTACAGTCCCGTAAGGAAGCTGTTGAGGTATTTCCGAGAGCTCAGCCTTGTGTGCATGATGGTGGATGAGATCAGAGGCCACAGTGAGCCACACACCACATTTCTCCATTCCCTCAGGTCCTGAGATTCTCAGGCACTGACAGCTGTGTGGAATGGCTGTTGATTAGAGCCGGCATCAGGAAAGCTCTAAGTGTGGCCATGGATAGATGGACACAACATTTCTTTATTTTTAGCCCCTGTCCATCCCACCCTGCGCCAAATACAGCATGGCCTGGTCATGATAGGCGAAAGCTAATATAGTTGGGTTGTGACTCAGAATGACTGGGGATATTCTGGGTGTTTCTTTCATCTCAGAAAGTTGGAAGTGTTTTCCGATGGTGACTTCACTGAAAGAAAAGGTTAAGTACAGTCCTATTATATACAGTGCACATGCATAAAACAAAGTTACATCTATCCTCTACAGTTTATCAGATGATTATCTCTGGTTTTATGTCATTTTGTTTGGAATATTTGCTCCAGCTCTTTCTTCATGCTTAAATTAAGTCACCTGAGGGTCTCCATCTTGTTCAGAATGTAGCTTGATAGGAATCTAACTGGAGACCATATAATCTCATTTTTAGCATCTTTTTCTGCAGGCTACAACTAAGATATGAAATTGATTTTTTTTTTATTTTGTGTAGAGCACAGGGCTAGATCCCACTTCTCTTTGAGCCAGGGTGGAAGGTCCAATCCTCAGGCAGGACACTGCTGATTGTCCCTGCGTAGAAGAGGAAGTCATACTCTACCTCCAGATTATGCAGGATGCCCATCCCTGGTCCAGACTCAAATGTAAAATGGACTGTGTATTAGCCAGCAGGACAATAAGACTGTGACACACCCTACCTGAGGAACCTTTAAATGTTGTTTTCATCAATGTTTTTTTCTGTAATGTGTTTTGTACCCCCCTTATTTATTTTACTACGTCTGTTTTTTATGCCTTCCTGCAAAGCACTTTGTAAATTTGGATAAGTGCTATTAAAGTTATTTACTACTCCTCAGCTCCATCTTTTTGGAGATTGCGCCTGGATAAGCACCAGCCAAAAAAGGCTGAAATGTTATTTTTGAAGACCCTGTTTTTCAAAGCTCTGGGCAAGGAAAATGAGTTTCCTACCCTGGTTTGCACAATGTATGACAAGCCTGGATCTTTCTCAGTAAATGTATATCATACCTTTCTAGTCTATCGACTGCTGAGAGCTCCTGGCAACATATGCATCAAATTAACACACTGCTGTTCAGTGTCAGCATGCTCTCTGGAGGAGCGGGGGGTTGAACCAGAAACTTCCCATTTACGAGCCAACCGTCTACCTCCTGAGCGATGTCACCACCCTGTTGTGTTGGGAAGAATAACTACTCACTTCTGACTTAAATCGCTAATATTTCTTCTCCCTCTGTTTCCCAAGCTCCCTTCCCCTCTCTCCACATCCCAGCCACCTCAGTCAGCATCGTCCCACCTTAGTGATAGTGCTATTGCGTCTCTGTGTCAGAGACAGCAGCGCTGTGTGAAGGCCTCTATCGTGTCCAGCTGGAGGTTGGCTGAAGCCCAGGACCAGCTATGCTCTCTTGGGGTCCACGGCTCCGAGTCCCTGGAGCAGGAACGTGCCCGGACTTTGGCTTGCCCCACAGAGCTCACACACATTGAGCAGGAATGGCACCGCAAGGAGAGCATGCTGGGAAGTCAGGACCCCAGCCACAGCCCTGTCCTTGGAGCTGTCGGAAGTTGGGATGTTTTTGATAAGGTAACTGCAAACAGTAGGGCTTTTTTTTTTTTTTTTTTACCACAACTGAGTCATCTTTGTGACATATAAGACAAAAATGTAAAATGGAATAAAACCTACTACAGGACTCTCAGTGTCATGATAGAATGATTGTGAATGATGATTGATGCTTGTTGTTAAGGTAAATGTACAAGCTGTGATTGTGCTGATAGGATATCATGTTCATCATGTATATCAGCAGACACTTCAAATATTTCTTGAATTAATTAAGCACCAGGTTGTCAACATATGGTTATAATTTGATAGCCACTGGAGTAAAGATCAGCTGGTTAGATTTTGACGGTGATCTTGTTATATTGTACCTTAAGCTCTAACTGTTATGCTGTGTTCATATGCTGGTGGGGAAAGGCAGTCACCAGGATCTGCCAAGTTGGCATCGCATGTGAATGCAATGCTGTTTAGCTGCATCTAATTTAGCACAAGTAATGCTGTGTTGTATAAGTAGTCTAATACAGCATCTCACTGAGTGTTTGTATAAACCCACTTTACATTGACAGTGTGCTATCTTTCAGTCAGTTCATATCTCTTCTCTTTCTTGCAGAGCATTATCAATGCCCAAAATAAATCTGTAGAAATGGATCAGGACAAATGCAAAACATTTCTCCAGAAGTATGAGGAAGAGCTCAGGCATTTCGGTAAGTGCGATACCAAATCAAAAATGACTAATCACTTTGCTGTCAAATTAGTGGTAATAAAGGACGTGTTTACTTAATTTACAGTAGTGATAAAACAGATCATCTTTTGAAACAGGTTCACTTGAGAAGAGTGGGTATTGTAAATGTATTTTCATTGATTAAAGTCTCATGCAGAGCATCATGTAAGATTGTTACAGGCCAGTTTCTGGTGGGATTAATGGTTACAAGACAAACCAGCTACTGGTATTCAGCAACCTCACAGTCCTGTGTCAGTTTGAATCCCAGTGTGGTTTAAAATCTGCAATTTGTTTTGTCTAAAATTACCAAAATTTCTCAACTTCCCCTTATTGTGTATATTTAGCCTTTATTCATTTTTTAGTTAACTTTATTGTATGTTTCTACTCTTGCTGCTGGAACACCAGAATTTCCCTGGTTGGGATCAATTAAGTATATCTATCTATCTATCTATCTTTCTATCTATCTAACAACTCATGTTGAAAAGTATGAGGTGTAAACAGTGTACAAGAGTATTATTTAACTCTGTATCTTGAATAAATCATCAAAATCACAAATGTTTAACATAAAAGATTATGTTATCCATGTTGTCCTGTAACATTAATACCATTTGGACAGAGTTGTGTCCATCTGTTTGAGAGATGAATGAAAATTAGACTGAGCCCAGACTTTTTAGGAAGCCCATCTTGTTGCAGCTCATAGAATTAAAGAGAAAAGTAATCTAAGATTATGGTTTTGGTCATTTGTACAAAAAATGACAACACATTTCAGTTTGGTTGTGTGCCCATTATTTGTTAAAACTTGAGTTATGAGTTATGACCCAAAATTATCATTCAAAATTAAGATAGCTAGCTTGCAAAACAAGCTAGGTTTTGAGAAATCATCACTATCACATTAGCATTAATTGGTAGTTCTGTGCTTTATGTGTTTGTCAGGCATGTTGCGGCGATGGGATGACAGTCAGAGATTCCTGTCAGACTTGCCTCATCTCATCTGTGAGGAGACATCCAACTACCTGATCCTATGGTGCTTCAGACTACAGCAGGAAGGGGTTAGAAAGCACTTGAATGTTTTTCTGTGCATACTGGTTGTGGTTAGATGTCCAAGAGACTGAGCCCCCACACAGACTTACTGCACCATATACATATTAATATCATACAGTGGCTGATTTTAGATTTTTTTTTTTTTTTTTCAAATTCAAAATAAATTGGTCAGCCACCCTCAGATAAGAGTGTGGGCACAGATGCCTCCTTATCCCCAAAGGGTCTTAATTTGCACATCATTTTGAAACTAATTTGAAAGTAACACAGTATACAAATGCTTATGTGTAGAATCCAAGTACAGAGTCTTCCAGTGTGGGATCAGACATATTTATGTATAAGAGTGCCTTGCTACAAAGACAATATTTTTTTTGCCAATTATTTATGATTATGGGCTTGTAGAGCCACTGTTTTGAAACATGGCATAGTAGAAACAAACAAGAAATAAACAAATAAATGCATCTGAAGATTTCACTTTTATGTTCTGATTGGCTCAAGTGGTTTATGGCTTGTGGTTAAGAAATTAAATTTGTGTCCTGCTGAGACATACAGACACTCTTTTCTTTTTGTCTCTTGTAGAAAGAGGCACTGATGGAGCAGGTGGCGCATCAAGCCGTAGTCATGCAGTTCATCCTGGAGATGGCCTCCAACTCCCAGCAGGATCCCAGAGGCTGCTTCAGACAGTTCTTCCACAAAGCCAAAGTAAGGCCAGTGTTGTTGAATAGCATGCATCTAATCAATAGTGGATGTGGAGTAGAGTGTGGATTGAGCTTCATATTTTTGTCCAAACAAAACCTGAGGCGGGAGCACTGAGCCCTCTACCATCGTAACATGGTGATTTAAAAGCCACCACTTCAGACAAAAGAAAAAAAAAAATAATTCCGGTGTTTAAGTATTATTTATTTATTACCTATTTGCAGGGATTTCTCTGGGGAAATGCGGAGGCTCAGAATAATCTTAATTTATCCTGAGGAGACGTAACATGTTTGTTCTGAATGTTATGCCTCCGTAAATTCCTTTATGGGAATTCAGGAATTTTATCATTATAATTATTTTCCTGTCACTTAGACTTATAAATAGACAAAATGAATGGAGGAAAATGAGGGCTTTGCAGAAACAAGAAGAAGAGAGGACATTGCCCATCATTTGTGGCATGCTTTGAATTATTTCCGTGTATGAATGATATTGTGAATGACAGAGCTGCCCATGTATAGAGATTTTAGAAACAAGAGTACTGCACCAATGGTATACTGCAGGCAGTCCTTTCTTTGTATCCTCCAATGTAGTGTATTTTATGTTTCGTGCATTTAGTCTTTCGTTTTGGTTGTTTGCACTCCATGCCAACAGGGGGCGATAACAGTTATGATAGTGGTTCTCACATCACCAGTGCATTTTGTTTGGTGTGTTTGAACGGCAGTGCAGGCAGTAGTTCTTATTCAAATTAAATACAGTATAAGAAAAAAAATGAAGACATCTCATCACTGACCACATAGTTAGGTTAGTGTTGAGAGTAAACAACCAAACTCACACACACATCAATACACTGCGCTGATTATTGGCCTACTGTCAGATGTTTGGAAATTTGTCAACAGTTTGCCACTAAATATATAATTTGATCCTCTCTTTTCGTTGGATTATTTCTGCTTTGGTTGTGTTTACTTATTTTTGGCCCTGTGTCAGCTAGTAAGCCACATTCTACAAAATGCAGAATGAAAATGTTATTATTTAAAAAAAAAAAAAAATTGAATCTGTCAGTTTTATAGTGGAAACAGGGCCGTAAAATTCCTGTTAAACAAAATACTGAATGTCAGAGGACAGATATGCCCAGATGTCTTTGTTCCCTGCAGACTAGGCTTGGATTATACAGACTTAAAATAATAACACTATATTTCATGATAATTTGCGTTAATGATGTTCAAGACAATATGGGAAAAAAAAAAAAAAAAAGACACAACAGTGTTTCCCAAATAGGAGGTGGTGGGGGTGGGGGGTTATAGTTGAAGAAATACAATAGCCCATATTTTACTTCACCATCTTAAGTCTAGTTAATAGTAGTTAATAGTAGTTAACAGATCAAACCAGTGGAAAGTTACATGGTGCTGAATAACACTTCCTTTGTCTAATAATCTATCATAGAGTGGCATTTATAGCGCCATAAAAGTAATGAATTTTGATCCCCAGTTCTACTAATAACATGTCTCAGACTGTATCTGGGCAAACCAAAGTGCTAATGGTGCTAATGGGAAACCCTCAGTGGGTTTAATTATATTTTGGCAGCTGTTAATTTACCTGGGTGGTGTAGAAAATACTGAATTGATTCCTGCTTGGTGTGTTGTTGTGGTGAGAGAACGCTGTAGGCTGTGGAGTATGCAAATGCATCAACATGTCATCATCCTGCTATATCACTGATATCATGATATGATACTTTGTTTTTTCATGTACAAATTTATACCGATATTATCATGAACAATATGATATGGCACAGACCTACTGCAGACAAGTGTTTGCCAGCAAACATGTAAAATTGGTCCTAATATTTCTGCCTTCTCCCCTGTGTATTTCTAGGCAGGACAAGAGGGCTACCTAGATGTCTTCCATACAGAGCTCGAGGCCTTCAAGCACAGAGTGAAAGAGTACACTGTCAAGTCTAAAGAGGATACACCCAACGACAGCGAGACTGTCAATACACGCTGCAGACTTGATCCCAAAGAAGTCCTTGAATCTTTACCTCCAGTAAGTGTTGTTGCTGAAGGTATTCATGACTTACAATCTCCTGTCTTCTCTCAGTGGTGGATTTGAATGAGACCTGTTGCCTGTTGATGGTGAAATCTTTGTGTAGGTTCACTGAAGTTTATATCAGTAAGAAGGTATAAAGATGTACATAGTTTAAAAGCTACATTCACACATGGCCGTGAATTTGCATAAAGTTTTTGATCTTGTCAAAAAGAGACCATTTTAGCCTTGTGTAATGACTTTGCTGGCAGTGAAGATGATGAATGCGCATGAGGCAGGCTGTAAGTGAGGAAAAACAAATCATTATGTTCAGGATGTTTCGTTATGGCTGAACATGGAAAAATTGAAGCGAATGGCCCTGATGACTCCTGACAAGCATACATCAAAAGTCAGATATGGCATTTCATCTAAATTAAGAAATAAATACAGAAAGTTTGCCATTGTTTTTCAGTGGTGCCAAATCATTTCATATAAACTTAGCACAAAAATGAAGAAAATTTGTGTTTAATAGATTATGTCTTTGTTGTAACAATGCTCACTTCAAATAATGCTGCAACTTGGTTTTGCAGAACACCAGCTTGAAGTTGCCCTATCGCACAGGCCCTATCCAGATCAGTCAAACGTGACATGCTGATTCTTGGAGCAGACACCTACTGACCACTGTAGCACTGTAGGCCCATGCTCACAGGTGCTGCCAATCAGGTGCCTGATTGGGGTACCAGAAGCTCAAAACAAGAGTCAACAGCAACAGCAGAATAAGCTGTTTGGCATTGGCAGAGAAGATTTGGCAAATTTTTCATGGGCACAACTCACATACTCAGCTCTGCTGCTCATCCCACAAATGAATGTTCCTTACAAATGTGGCTCCAAAAAGGTTTTAGAGCCACTGGCTTTAAAAGGGGGATAAACAGGCTTTCCAACTGTATAAGATTTATTGCCAAGAAGCATTGTTACAACAAAGAAATAATCTACCAAACACAAATTTCCTTACTTTTTGTGTGATGTTTATATAATATGCAATACCCTATATAATACAAAAGTCAAAAGTCTTGGGTTAATTTGTTGTGTAAAAGTAGTCATAAATGATAGATTTCTACAGCTATTTAGTCTTCCAGGAATATTATGTATAGCACTGTGAGCACAAGAAATAAAATGACTTAAATTTAAATTAAATAGTAATATGGACAGGATAAATCCCCCCTAAAACCTTGAGTATGTTATGCACAGGTACAGAGTACTGTCTTTTTTTTTTAATTAATCTACTCTTGCGATCATAAAAACATTCCAGCATGATTAGAATATTTATTTTTGCTTTCCCATCCCTGTAATGTTAATTGTGACAGTTTCTACATGCATACACCATGATTGCAGACATTAAATTAGATTTAAATGAGGTTTGCCATACCACTTTAGGCAGGCCTAGTGATTTTCAAACAGCGTAGAGAAAACTTAATAATTTAATCATTGAAGGGGACTCATAACTGTGAATGAGAAAGCGATACACACATTTTTGCACATTTTTGCAGAGTCTCTGCTCTCTGTAGTGATGCTATGATCCCCTCTCCCGTCAGGTACATCCCAGTCAAGCCAATCAAAGCAAAACACTAAAAAAAAAAATCAAATGGAAGAAAAGGTTTCATTTTACTTGATTACAGATTGAAATTTATAAAACAGACACATTTAGATCTATCCAATGTTGACTTTATTGTTAAGCTTTTGGAGTAGCAAACCTTCATCAGATCAAACCTGCATTACTTAATTACAACTTAAATTTAGCACTAAGTAATCATATTTGGACATTGCAGAAAATGAAGGATGTGCAAATGTGCGCACAAATGTGTCAAGATATTGTTTCTGCATATTTGCATCATTTATATATGAGAGAGTTTATAATTCATTGTATTTGCATCATTTACAATAGGAAGGTTTGTAGATGAAGATGCAAAGCTGCTTGTCAGTGTTTGTGTCATCATTCCATCAACCCTTCCTTTCTTGGTTCTCATTTTCACACAGCAGGTACAGTGGCTTGCAAAAGTATTCACACCCTAGCCTTTTTCCTATTTTTTGCATTACAACCTGTAATTTAAATGGAGTTTTATTTGGATTTTATGTAATGGACCTACACAAAATAGTCCAAATTGGTGAAGTGAAATGAAGAAAAAACTTGTTTAAAAAATTTCTAAAAAATAAAAACACTGAAAAGTGGTGCATGTATTCAGCCCCTTCGCTATGAAGCCCCAAAAATGACCACCAGAAGTCACATAATTAGTTATAGACCTCATGAAATGGACTTTTACCTTCTTGATTTGATTTATTTGTTGTTGAAACAGGATGTTTGGGTGGGACATGGTGCAGGGAATGATCATTCAAGTGCAAACCAACAGGATCTCAGTTTGGGCGAGAAACACAGTTTTATTTGAAGGGACAGGTGGATGAGAGAGGGTGTTGAAAGATTTATGAAGGTTTCATTGGTGCCTGCAACACCACAAAGCAAACGACAACATGAAGACCAAGGAACTCTCCAGATAGGTCAGGGACAAAGCTGTGGAGAAGTGTAGATCAGAGTTGGATTATAAAAAATATCCCAAACTTTGAACCTCCCCCGGAGCATCATTAAGTCCATTATTAAAAAATGGAAAGAATATGCCACCACAGCAAACCTGCCAAGAGAGGGCCGCCCACCAAAACTCACAGCCGGGGCTGGAAAGCACCACAGAGGAGAGTGAAGTATCTGTCCATCAGTCCACTTTTTAGCCGTACACTCCACAGAGCTGAGCTTTTTTTTTGTCTTATTTATTGTTTGTTTCACAATGAAAAATGTTTTGCATCTTCGAAGCAGTAGGCATGTTGTGTAAATCAGATGATTCCCTCCCACCCCAAATACATTTTAATTAGAGGAAATAGGAAAAAAGCCAAGGGCACTGTATTGACAAAGATGGTAATTTTGAAGTTAAAATTTCATGTCTGCACAAGTGAGCATTGACTGCAGCAACATGTTTTTCCTCTTGAGCCACAGACATCAGGGTGGGCAAGCCTGCAACATGTCAACAACCGTTACCATAGCAACCCAATCTGGTACAAGCCTCAAAGCTGTTTTACTTAGAAGCCATGGATCACGAAGTTATATGCATCAGCAGCCCATATCTCTCAACCTTCCCCCTCACAAATACCAAATAAGAGCAAATTGGAGTATTTGCTGCATTTAACTATTTGTGCACATGACACTAGAACTGGCAAGACTTAGTAGTAAAAAAAAATGTTATCCATTCGTAGGAACTGAAGGCCGGCTTCCAGCTCCAGGATATGCAGATCTTACACAATGTTCTCCGCACCATGAATCCACAGGTATGGCTGAATGTTACAAAATGTAAATTTGATTACTTTTGAAAGTAGGTTTGGATGATATATGTTTGAATCTATCTAGTGACAATATACACTCAGTAGCCACTTTATTAGGTCCACCTGCCGTAAGCATGATCAAACATCTCTACAATCTGGTCCCTGCAACAGCAACAAAAGCAAGCAAATGAATTTAAAAAATCTAATAACACACATGTGATAGTGCTTGGTCACGGTCTTCTCTAAGGTCCCACGCTCAGTCACAAGCCAACAAGAGATAAGCATTTATACACTCAGTAGCCACTTTATCAGGTCCACCTGCACAATCTAATACAATCCAGTCCAACTGTTGTGCCATAAAGTTTCCTTTCCTGCTGCCTATAATGCTCAGCTTTTCTGTCACAGTAACAGAGGTGTTCATTCAGTTCTGTGTTTGGCATTGAGATCATAGTGCTGCTGTTGGACTGGACTGCATTTGATTGAGAGCTGTTTCTAATATTCTGTCCCCCTTCTTGTATATAAATAGGGAGGACAAAAAAATAGAAACACCTCTCAATATAATGTAGTCCAGTACAAGACCTCTGCAAACTACAACCTCAATAATAAACATAGAATTAAATTTACACATTCTGCACAATGTCAACAAAAACTGAACTTTATAAACTTTCTCAAAAAAAACTTTCGTAGAAAGTAACTGGTAAAGGATATTACTTTTCCATTTTAGAAAAGATAGATTATTGCAGTTACCCCCAGAGGCTGTAAGATGGCAGCCTTGAGCCATTACTCCATGCTCCTCCGACAGGTCAAACAAGAAAGTACTCAAGTGTGTGTGTGTGTGTGTGTGTGTGTGTGTGTGTGTGTGTGTGTGTGTGTGTGTGTGTGTGTGTGTGTGTGTGTGTGTGTGTGTGTGTGTGTGTGTGTGTGTGTGTGTGTGTGTGTGTGTGTGTGTGTGTAAGTAAGTAAGTAATTGTGTGTTCTCTTTCCCAGTGACTTCACAGTCACTAAAAAAGGTGTAGTTACATTTATCTTTTCAGTTGGCTCAGTATAGTTCTATATCATTATATTTGGAGCAGATTTTGTATCTATATAGCTATGAGGAAAAACATCATCATTAATTCTACTGCATATTTTGTGATATTCTGTTTGTAGTTAAAATTTTTCCTCACACTGCAGGCACAAAAATTCTGTCTCTGCAGTCTCATTTTTTTGTTTAGCCTCTGCATTTTAGCTGATGCAACCGCAAGACACAAGTTGACAACAGATGTTTTAATACTGTGGGAGACACGGTGGGAGGGAGCACAAGTGAAAACAGTTAGATCATCAGAAAGAACTAAAACTGTGGATAAGGGGATCTAAAAATCTTAAAAATAGTAGTAGAAAAGTAGTGAAGAGCAGTGAACAATGGAAGGAGATGCACATTACAGAATTATAGAAGGAATCACCTTAGTGGCAATGGACTTGACTTTATCATTTTATTCGATGCTAAATGGATGTTTATATAGCATCTTCTAGTCTACCAACCCCTCAAACTGCTTTACAATGTTTGCCTCACATTCACGCATTCACACACACACACACACACACACACATTCACACACACTGATGATAGAGGCTGCCATGCAAGGTGCCACGCTGACCATCAGGAGTGGTTAGGGTTTTCAGTGTCTTGCTCAAGGACACTTAGACAGGCTCTCCGGAGGAGCTGGAGGTCAAACCAGGAACCTTCCATTGGGTCCGGACCAAATTTAGAAATTATGTTTTGGTTTGGGTCAGCTTCTGACGTGTCAGCCTTATTTTAATGAAACTCTAGTGTAAAATACCCTTTTTTTTTTTTTTGAATAATAGTACCATCAGCTATTATGATCTGGCAAGTCCCTCGCAAAAAATATTGCTTTTAATTACAAGAATGCAAATGATTGCATTATTGGCAGATAGCCTTCATCAACTATGATTCCCTGGTGAAGGTTATCTTATTATTATTTATAATCTATCTATATCTATATCTATATATATTTATTATCTATTTATTATCTATATATTACATCCTAGGTTAATATACATTCACACTGTTTTTCAGACTGGAGGGGAAGTGGTGATTCCTTAAGAGGCCGAATCAAGTCAGTTAGTTCCTGAATCCCAGTACCGGGCATCGGGTTCTGCCACTTGGTTCTTGGTTTCGTGGTTTCATGCTAACTCTCCTTATCTATACAATCATGTATATACTTCAATTCCATCTGTATATTTCATATTCATTACCATCTGTATATTTCACATCTCATATCTCTTTTCCTTAGGTTAGCCCTTATTGTATATTTTTTGTTTTAGCCTTTATAGTCTTTATTGTATATATTTAGCTTTTATTCTAAATTATTTAACTTTATTATATGTTTCTACTGTTGCTGCTGGAACAACAGAATTTCCCTGGTTGGGATCAATAAAGTCTATCTATCTATCTATCTATCTATCTATCTATCTATCTATCTATCTATCTGTTGAAACACGTTATGGACACACAGGAGTAATTGTGCCAGTCCACCAGCTGTATGAGTTGGAGAAATGTATGAAGGTGCCCCCAAAGGCAATCAGCTTGGCCAGACTATTTTTATATCTTATTGCTCTTGGTTTGAAAATATCAAATCATGAAGCCAATTCAAGTTTATTGTTATAAAGCAGCACAGAAGCCAATTTTATGAGTGCAGATCAGATTTGTGTTCTAGGCATGCTATTGATATTTTAATTAATTTTCCAAAAGTCACTATATTTTTGAGTGTTGAGTATTTATGTACAGTTCCAAACTACAAGATAATAGTAAATGTGGCAGCCATGTTCTTTTCTCTCTAAATGTCCCATCTTGGCAGCTCTCAGTAATTCTCAGTCATTCTCCTATTATTACATTTCATTATTATGTTAAGCTGTTGCATGGCGTTCTACCATCTGTGCTATTCTAAAATTTCCTGCATTCTTCATCAAAATTTCAGAGACCTCTGGAGTGTTTTGGTTGTAATGGTGCCGTCAGAGAAAAAGTTTCATCACCCCACTGTGAGGGAAAAAGAGTCACAAAATGCATTCAAATGAGTTATATAATCTTAAAAAAAAAAAAAAAAAAAAAAAGTTGAACTAGTGGTCCACACCAAAGAGACTGAGTGACTGATTTCTTAAATAGTTACAAAATTAAAATAAAGGCATCAGATTCCCCAAAATAGCACACTTCACAAAGCTCTTGCACTATTTTCAAAAGCTACAGTGCACAGTGTGTGCAGAGATCTTTAGAATGAAAGCTCTTTGTAAGAGTGAAAAACTGAAGCCCCCCTCCCCCTCTGTTGGCCCCATGGTCTGACTGGCTGCCAAACAGCTACTCGGAGAACAGAACCACCTCCTTTTTCCCACATAGGAAAGATCTCTAGCCAGAAGGATGAGCTCTTGTGGTCTCATGTGAACTGTTGGTCATTGCACATTTCCTCACACCTGAGTCTCAAACTGAACTCAAAAGCCAATCAATGCTCCTCACTGAAGGAGCTCCTCATAAATGTGTTTCACTTCAAGCAGAGAATGTTGTGAGTTAAGGATAAAAAATGTTTCTCATTCAGCTCATATTTGAGTAAATGACATGTTGAGGAGACAAACGCAGAGTGCAGTTATGTAACCTTGTAATCCTCTGTCTAGGGTCAGTAGGTTAATCCTCCTGGTGCGCTCTCTGTCTCCTTCTTTGTCTCTCTACCTCTCTGTTCAAACCTGGAGTTGATTTTGATCGGTGTATGCTCACTGCCACCTGCGAATTGTTTTAGTCCCCTGAATAACTGTGACCTCCCATCTCTCTGTGCCTCCACCAGGTGGCAGAGTACCATGTGAAGCGCTGTTTAGAAGCCGGACTATGGACCAGCACAGGGAGGTGGACAAAAGACGATACTACAGAAACAGATGATATACGCATGATGGAGACATCCTAGCAAATGTGGGGTCAGCCCCCCGCCTTCTTTCTCTCCTTTCCGGCCCTTACCACAGTCCCCCCCATGACCACAGGAACAACCTGAATTAATAAGCCCTCTTTCTACAGCTGACCATGCTGACAATGCCAGTACAGAGCAGGGATTAATAAAAGCATGATCAGTTTTCACTGGCACTCATTTGTCAACTTTTGCACCTCATCTCATGTTCAGACTGCACAAGAGAACCTGCAGGTAACCATGTACCTCTTAACAACAAACATCATTATTATTATTATTTTGTAACTTGGTTGATGTCTGGCGAGTTGCTTCCTGCAGGATATTTGCTAATGAAATTATGGGTTGTGCCATAACCCTGGGTTTAGTAATGGAGGATAAGAGTTCTATAAGCCTGTCTTCAGATAACACTCTTTCATTTATCCCTGCAAATAAACATCTGTTTTTGAGAGGTAAAGAGCTGACCAACCTAAGTGCGTAAACTAGATGACAAAAAAAAACAATGAACAGTTTCTCTGGTTAATATTCAGTTATTACTGCCCACCTCTGAAATATGACCCAGGGTGGTGGACATCTATTAGTATTGATATTAGAACGTTGCTTAACGTTTAGAGGGCTATTAAAACCCAGTCTCACGCCTCTGTTGAAATTGTCTTCAGCGTAAGGCCTTTGATAGATTTTGAGCTAGTTACTTCACTCACCGCTGTCATGCCAGTAACCAAAAGTGCATTCCTCGTGGTAATTTGAACTTGTATTCGCAGAAAACACAGCTGCAAGCAAGCAGACGAGAATGAAATGACAGCAGATCTGTACAGAGACGCTTCCAAGTCAATTCTGTTGCTCGTTGTGCAGGTCACACTAAGTGAAATGTGGCTGACACTCGTGCAAGGTGGATATATGAGGAATGGGAACTGGAATTGTTGTTTAACAAGATCTGCATCTCAGAGAGAGAGAGAGAGAGACTGATAGAGAGAGAGAGGAAAGGCAGGGGAAAGAGAGGGGATGACAAGCAGCAAATGGCTTGAGATGGGATTCAAACTCAGGATGCTGTGGGTTGGACTCAGCTTTAACAAGTGGGCTGTGCTCTTATCTGGTGAGCTACAAGGGCACCTGATCAGTGGCCATTTACTCTCAGAACAAACAGAAGGTGCAGTCAGCAGCTCGGCCTTGTCTAGGCGGTTGGGATAATCAGCTGCTTGACATGTTGACATGTGTTTCCACTCCGAGTTGAGCCATGAAGCCGTACAGAGCTGCCATCCTTTTCCCAAGTACAGCAACAACCTAAGTTGACAAGAGAAAAATAGATAGCCTATCCTATAACCCTGCTTTACCAATAAAGAATGGGAATTATTGCCAAGGTAGTCTTACTGGCTTTTCCTTCAGGCTGAATAATTTGTTAGAATGACACGCACCAAGGCCAGCGCGTACGTGGCCGTGGGAATGGCGCTACATGAGGAATAGCCTTTTGGCCATTGTCCTGCCTGTTTGTCTTAGTGAAGGCAGGACAATGGTTGATTAAATGTTTTAGACAAAATATTTTTCAGTGTTGTCTGGAGAGAGGCTTATAGTAATTATTAAAATTCGGAAATTCCAACTAAAACGTAAACCTCCTCCATTTGTCATGCATAACAAGCATCTTTGATGTTCATATTTTGTCTGAATAGTGCATAACTTAAAAAAATCATGTGTAATTTCCCCCAGGGCACAACCGACCTGTGAAGTCAACAGAGGTGCATTTGGCCACACTGTTACCAAAGTGTGAATGGGATTTCCAGTTCACAGAAAACAACACCATATTCAACATACACTTACAAGGAATTTCTCTTGTTCACTTGGCTTTTTCAAACTTTTCTGTACTTGAAATGATTCAGGCTTACAGAACCATATTGGACGGAGTAAGAAGAGTGCATACACTAATGTACCCATCATTTCATGCTGGGTAACCAGTAATATAATTTATTGATAGAGAATGCACCTAAGTAGTGATGCAAATTTGCATTTTGTGAAGGGCAAGATCAGTCCAGTTGTTGGCACAGCTTGTAAATGACACAAATAATCCATATTCATGTAATATCTGGATGTAGGACTCATGGTAATAGCTGTGTGGGCAAACAGCTAGTAGGTAAAGAGAGGCAATAATACTTGTCATATTTGGCTGTTATACATTATAACCTCTTATTAATCTAAACTAATAAGGTTTGCTCCCTGATCATTTATTTCACTCAAGAGCTGCAAGTTTCAGCCAGAAAATGTAAAGACCGCTCAGTGCAGTTAACAAATTGTTTTTCATCATGCCAAATGGTTATTGTGGCATTTGCACTGGTGATCTTCCGTCTTTCCCTACATACAAGATGGACTTGGTCTGGGTGGGTTTTTTTTTTTTTTTTTTTTTAGGTAGAATGGTGGGCCAGACTGGGGCTAACTCCTTTTTACCAGCTTTCCATCTATTTTACACAGAATTCAAGCTGGATCACTACCGCCAATTTCCTTCTACAAGTGCTCCATGTAAAGACTGCTGTATATCATGTGTTGGCTAAAGTTCTTGGTTCTTGGATCAGCACTTAAGTAGGAGAAACAAAGCACCAGTATGGAGGGGGGAAAAGGGCTGCGCTCTCCACAAACAGACTTTTATATTTGTATGTAGAGAAGATATCTCTACATCTGAATGTCTCCTGCACTTTATATTTCTCTTTCAAAACAGAAAAGTGGTTGAAAAGAGGCAGAGGGGGTATTTCTGAAGCACTTGACCTCATTACTCTTCCTTAATCCATATCGCTTTGATTTGATTGAAAACTTTTTTTTTTTTCATTTACAAGCAGGCCTTAGATGAGCTTGTGTTTGAATTATGTGACATTTCGTTTCAATGTTATTCTTTTATTTTATTTTTTTAAATTCTGGTGTTTCCTGACTTTATCTGCCACAGTGTTCAAGGGAGCTTGCTCTGATTATTAGGCTTCCACCTTACTGGCCCCTTTAGTGCCCTCAAAATTCAGAGCCAAATCTTTAATGCTAGCAAGCTGAAATCTGTGAAAATCTGCTGAGCAAGATGATCAATAAGATTTATATTGCAAATTGTGGAACTGACTATCTCCTGGTGCATTAAAGTACACGTGGTTTCGACTTAAATCGTGTGTGATGCATTGTTGATTCTGGAGCGCAGCCGGATGGGATGGTGGGATGTCCCACCACTCAGTCAATTTTTTCAGAAAATCAAGACTGAGTACAAGCAGCTTCTACCCTGTGGTACAGCAAATGTACTCAGAAAAAACAAACACTATCATAAATAAAACTCTATCAGGGGTGGTGTTGAAAATGAAGCTAGTAGTACACTGCATGGGCAAAAGTATTGGGCTACACCTCTTAATCACTGAATTCAGGTGTTTCATTCAGTCCCATTGTCACAGGTGTATAAACTCCAGCAGCTAGCCATGCAGTCTGCCTTTACAAACATTTGTAAAAGAATGGCTCGTTCTAAAGAGTTCACTGAGTTCCAGTGTGCTGCTGTGACAGTAATGTAACAAGATGCCACCGCTGCAACAAGTCAGTTGGTGAAATTTCTTCCCTCCTTGTTATTCCACCATCATCTGTAAGTGGTATTATTGCAAAGTAGAAGTGTTTAGGAACCACAGCAGGTGGCAGCACCACGTAAAGTCACAGAGCGGGGTCACTGAGCGCTGAGGCTCATAGTGCGTAAAAGTAGCCAATGCTCTGCTGACTCAGTAACTGCAGAGCTCCAAACCTCCTCTGGCATCAACATCAGCACAAAAACTGAGCGCCGGGTTTCCATGGCCGAGCAGCTGCACGCAAGCCTCACATCACCGAGCACAACACAGAACAGAATGGAAAAGTATCCAGTTGTCATTTTGTTTTGTAATAAATGCAATCAATGAGGTGATTTGTAGTATCAGTTTATTACAAATCATATATACATATTCATATCAGAAGAGGTGATGTGTTACAAAATATTGGATTCAAGTCATTAGAAATATATATTATTCAAAGAAACATTAAATCTATATTTCAAGGCAAGTTGACATGTGGCTTGGTGAATCTGAACACTTCAGCAATATAAACATATAAACCCTTCAGAGATATAACTGTGGAAACAAGAATGTGGGTAACTCAATTCCATGAGGCCTTAAGTGTGATATTTGATGCAAGAGAATGTTATTTCTGCGCTAACTGTGCTTCAGTTCTCTGTTCTATGACATTTCCCATTATACAGTCAAACTTGATGTCAAACATAAGTATATTTATCTGTTTCTGAATAACTGAAAAAAGGAGTGCATGATAAAGGCTCGTTTCAGAGGCAACATTCAGACAGCAAATTGTTACATTTTATTTCTTGTGATAAAATTAAAAAAAAATTTAAGCATTTACTACAATCTGTGCAGTCATTTTATACATTAGATCAGCTAGTTTTTTATTTATTTAATTAATAGCTTGGTGATTCATATTCATAATAAAAAAAAAAAGTATTGATCAACTACATTCAAAAGCAGCAAAAGGCACTTGAGTGCAAGAGAGAGGATGTACAACAATAAAGAACAAGGCACATCTCCCTTTAGGACAAATGCAGAATAATGTCCAAATTCAGCCCTAATGCCGCTATCATTCACATTTTATTATGATGGAATAATGAGATTGTTTCTCTGGAGGATTTTGAATGCCCTTCTAAACTGTGGCAGAAACTGTGACGTTGGATGAGCTTAAGGAAAGCTGAAGTGTGTGCTCATCTTTACGACAGAGGAAAATTGTACTAGTCCTAAATCTCAAAACAGAAAAAAGCTGACTTCACCTGTGTCAGTTAAGGTTGAAGTCACTGTAGATGTCGCAACAAAAATGGAAACAAAGATCTTCTTGGCCTATCACCCTCGACTAATGCTCACGTCGTTTTGTAACACCTCTGGTGAAAGTGACCTTGAATTTCTGCTACGTGCGATCTGATTGTCATATCTGATTTTCACCGGCGCTGCCTCGCTTTAGAAGGGCAAATTCTGGAGAGAAGGGACGCCCGTCATTTCTGTAACGGTGACACTGATCAATGTTGGACTTCAAGAGGTTTTTTGCACACATTCCTGAGAATAGTTAAGATCATTTAAACGACATCGTGGCAGCAGTGCAACTAAAGTGCAGCACACACGTACAAAGTGAAACAGCTGTGACAACATGACAACATCCTTGGTCCAAATTTTGAAACTTACAGTTAAAGACCGTTCACACTAGACTGGCACGACGCTGAAAGGCATTAGGATACTTTTCTGCTCCCAGAGGTTGGACCATGCATGTGGAGTGGTTTCTGCTGGTAAACTTCGCAGTCCTCTCGTGGCAGCCTGGGCTTTCTAGACGAGGACATTCTCACTGACTGACGGCGGGGAGCTTTTTGTGGAGGAAAGCCTGGACGTGAGGCCAGATCTTGTTGGTCTCTGTTCCAGAAAAGACCTCCAGCACCCCTTTGCTCCTGTGAGGGCAAAAAAAATACCAGGAAGTTGTACGGTCAGTCACCATGGTAACTGCAATTCAATGGACCCAGCAATACATAAATCAGAAAAATCCATACAGCATAGTCAGACAATTTTCATACTTGAAGACTACACTATTCTGTCACCTTCTTCTGTTATTACTGTTTCTTATTCCATTCTGTGCTGTTGTTTGTTCTGTTCTGTTTTGCTCTATTCTATTCTATTCTATACTGATCTATTTATCTCCTCTGTTCTGTTTTCTGTGATGAACAGCCTCTTAAAAGCTGAGTTAAAAGAAGTGGGACACTAGCTATGTACATCCCTGTGGTTTTAGAGAGCACTGACTAATGTTTTGCTACTTAATTAGTCCAGAAATAGAAACTATGATGCATGGCCATTCACACTGGGTTCACGGGCGAGCAATTATAGTTGGGAGTTGGTTTTGATCAAGCGAAAAGATAAAAGCACACATTTTGTGAGTAGTGTCCAAAGGGTTTGTGCTCCTGTAATGAGAAGAGCTCCGTGGTCTCATGCCCCCTCCAGCTGGTCCTGCTGGAATGTCTTTCTTTGTAAGCCGTTTCTCAGACCTGAAGGAATGTGCAGAGAGAACCAGGCCCAAGGTCAAGGTTCACAAAGATACTCTTACAAAGGCCTTTCACCTGGATTGTTGCACTTACATGGACAGACAGGTAACCAAAAGGAGGAGGAGTCCACTTCAGTGAGATATGCTGCAGTGCAGGTCCTAAGTCAAGGTTCACTACATTACATGTGATTAAGTGCAGTACAGGTTTACCTGTAGGACTTGTAGGCCTTCTTTTTATCGTGCCTCTGTGTGATGTAGTAGTATTTTAGAGAGACAGGTGGGTGGGGATGTGTGTAACTACTGTAGGTGGGGCATATATTTCACATTTCATATCTCATATTCTTAGGTTAGTCTTTATTGTATATATTTCTGCATTTATTCTATTCTATTTAATTTTATTTTTATGTTTCTATTGATATTTTCTATTGCTGCTGTAACATAAGAATTTCCCAGTTTGGGATCAATAAAGTAAGTCTATCTATCTATCTATCTATCAATCTATTTTTATGTGTCTGTACTATCATACCTGTAGTACTCTAAGACCGGTTCAGTCTGGGTTTCGTAGGCCTTCAGTCTCCGCATGACGGTCTCCGGTGTGTCGTCATCCCTCTGCACCAGAGGCTCCCCTGTCACATCATCCAAACCCTGGAGAATACACCAAAACAAGGTTGACAACATAGGAAAAACACCCTGAACTTTGAAAATAAAGTCAATACTAAGTCTGTTCAATTTGTTTGGGTTTCCTAACACTGATCACCTGCTGCGCAAGTCAGGTGAAGCTCTCATATATGAATATGTGGTGTGTATATTGGTATTTTTTATGATACACTACACGCATTGTAGCCTGCATGCAGACACCCAGACACCCTTGAAACCCAGACACAGCAGAAACCTGGAGGAATGTAAACACTTCAAGACACACAGAGCTCTGCTCAGCAGGAGGAGGGAGAAAGCTCGCAGTTTGAAGGCTGCATAACTTTTATCAGAATTTGGTGGGTTCAACTTGAATTTTCACCTCGTGTAAGATATCATGTTTTGTTTCCAGTTTGACCTTTTATGGTTCAAACACAAGTGAGTTGAGCTGTTGGATATTTTCCTGCAAGTAGGATTATTGTCCCAGTGATGATCCCGTAGTCTCCACCAGCCGACACGCACGGGAGGTGCAACTATTTAGTGATTTCTTTCTCCCACTCAGCTCAATTAAAAATCTCAATGAATTTCTGACTCCTATGACTTATCTGACTCTCTGTGACTGTGTGGTGATGCAGGTTAAGGGGTCATCTTAAAAACAGGCACATTACACTGAGTTTTGCTCTGTGGCCTCTTAAGTCTTCCAACGCCTTGATGTTTTCCCGCTCTGACATCACTGTGGGAGCATTACAGCAGCAAAAGCCAACTCCATGTTGAAATACAACTACACTGAAGGAGCAGCAGCTGCATCAGCCTGACTTCACCTGGGAAACTCTATAAGGACAAGGCTTTGTACAAAAGAAGCTGTACGTAGGGATGCACGATAACATTGACACATTATCAGTATCAGCTGATACATTGACATATCGCATATCAAAAAAATATTGTGCATCCCTAATAAATATACATATGGCATGTTTTACATAATTTAAGTTGTATTTAGCAACATTTTGAAAAGCAACGCGCAACTGGGCCATCACAATAAGAGTATGAATAGGCATAATAAAATGTGAATTGCACTACAGGAGAGATTTGATGTTCTCTGCAATTAGGTGGGAAAAATATGTGTATACTTCAGAATCGGCATTGGCAAGTGGCCACAAGAGCTGGAAAATGTCAGCATATCGGAAAAACTCCATATTGTGCATCCCTAGCTCTAAGTATTAGATAATGTTTCTCTGGCTTGCAGCACGTCTACAGGTAAAATTAAACACTTCAACACTTAAATAACATGAATGCACAAACGCAAACACACTCTTGCTCAGGTTGGATTCCTGTTTGTACGTCTGTTTCTTACATGGTTCTTTCTCAAATTGGACTTTGAGGAATAGTCAATGATTAACCATAAATGAGTTATTCCTTCACACAATGCAGGAAGTCCAGCATTGACATGGTGCAAATCACCAGCACAGTAAGAATATGAGCACAAGACCACAGACACCACAGCTAAGATCGAGCCATGGCTCAGACAAACAGAGAACAGGCACTTAAAGCTGTGGGTAAGGTCAAACTTCCTCCACATAGCTGTTAACAACCAAAAAAAAAAAAAAGCTTTATAATACATCATAAGATCAAAGCCATAATAATTTTCTGCTTTGTTCCTCGTATAATTACTGTCCATGAAAGGAAATCTTGCACAATCTCCAGTAATAAGTCAGCTTTCCCACAATAATAAAAATGTTATATTGAAGATCATCCCATTTTAAAAAGGTACTATGACATTTTAAAAGGATTCTTTGGTCCTGAATTAAATGACCTTTTACATATTCGAATAAAATTAGATTGGAGTCATGTTACAGCAGAAAATTAAAATACAGTCAGTTTATATTATGTGAAAAGGTCTTAAAAAATGTGTCATTACTTTATAGGGAAGAACTTAGAAACATTTGTCCAGACATGGGCAGTCATGGGTCGTGGTGGCTGTGATTTTTCAGGCTCTCATTTCCTCTAAAGCCTACAGGTGACACCAGGTGATGTCACTGACTTGCACACCTTCAGCCAGTGGGACTAGAGGGACTAGTCAGTGTTATCATTTGCTGTTGTTATACTGTAAATTTGCACATTGCCCACATCTATGCACATTCTATACATCGATGCACACTGTTTTTTTTGGTTTTTTGCACATTGTTTTTTGCACATTGGGTACTTAGATCTTTAGATCTCGAGTGTCATCTTTTATTCTTTATTTTTTATATTCTTTATTTTTTTATTATTATTTATTTTTTATTATTCTTTATTTTTTATTTACTTAATCTTGTACTCTGTGGATACTGCTGAAAACTGTGAATTTCCTTCGGGATGAATAAAGTATCTATCTATCTATCTATCTATCTATCTATCTATCTATCTATCTTGTGTTCAAAGGGAATGAAAACAAGCAGCCTCCATGGGCCCTGCCTGCCTTTTAATCCCTATTGTGTGAATCATGAAACTGTGATGTGAATAATCCTCAGCAGAAACAATCTGGAGATTCTGATGCAGCCCATCGGGATTGACTTAGTCATCATCCTTTTCCTTTGGACGTTGTCGAGCAGACCTCTCACTCTGTAAAGGTTGAGAGCTTGCTCATTATTGCTTGAGGAAAAAAAAATATTGTAACTGCTACTGTTTGCTCTACTAACAATACACCAGTGCACTAAAAACACCTCTGTTTACTGGTGTGTAATTACATGGGATGAGTGCAAAGGTCCCCCACTTGGGCTTTCAAAGCAAACAAAGGGCCTGTTGTTGTATCTCCCCCTCTCTGTCTGTCACTACGCACAGCTCATTTTCATTCACCCTCTCATTTTTCTCTGTTTCGACTGTGCATCTCATTATTCTGCTGTTGGCATCCTGTCTCTATCACTTTTTTCTATCCCTCCCTGTCGTCCCCCAGACTTTGTTTTGCCCATTATCAATCATTTTGTGTCTGGATGTTGACTCTTCGCCTCAGGTCCAGAGTAAAATATATGGCTAGATGGGCATTCAAGGATATTTCTGTTTCAGATGGCCACATGGTATAAAAATGATGTTGCCATTGTGGGATTTCTGCTAGTAAACATATGTTCTTACATCTGAAGAATACAATTTGCAGGCCAGGACGTCTCTGTGGCACCATAACAATAATTTCCTATCATGTTTTGTCACATATTTTACCTTTATCAAAAAATTGCGTCTGTGTGATTTGTCTATTGCTCTTGCCCATATTGCGATTTGGACAGCATTTTGCTCAATTGTTCAGCCCTAAATTTCAGATGATTTAAGCTCAGTAAGAGACAAACAGACAACAATTGGATGGTGAATGCTTGCACAGCGACTAGCAGCAATGCAATTTGTCAGAATTGCCATTCCATCTCATTCCAAGAAATGATCACGTAGTCTGATTGCAGTTTTTACTGTTGCATAGGTAGCTGTTCTTTGCATCATTTGAACATATGATATCGTATTCCTATATTGATTCATTGCTGCTGTGCTGTTTCCATAGGTCTGTTTGTTTGTTGCTCCTGCAATGGAGCATTTAGAGCCACTTTTGCCTTTGTCTAGTGCTTTTTATGTATGTTTTTTTTTTACTAATATGTTGCTTTGCTCCAAAACCAGTCGCCCATTGGAGCCAAGTAAAGAAAGATGAGCAGCCAGAAATCAGAAATAAAAAAAACTCAACAAGTAAGAGAGATGCACAGTAAAATTAGTGGCATAGCAAAAATTCTAGGCAGAAATTTGTACTGATTATCACTGAAAATGTATTTACAGCGACTTTAGGTGGGTTGAAATCCACATTGTAGACCCTGCCACTGGGAAGGTGGGTCCAGCGAGACGTCAGCCTTTGTTTGATGGTCTGGAAAGGCACATCCAAGTTGATGACTGTATCTACCCGGTAGACATTATCCAGAGCCTCCGCCTGGGAAACTGTGCGAGGGAAACCTGGGGACGGAAAGAGGAAAAGAGTGACAGAGGGGGAAAAAGGGATGAGAGAGAAAAAAGGTGAGCAATGTGCGGTACATTTTATGAAGGATGTGATAAATGATGTTGCCAGGATTTGGATCACGTAGCAACACAGAATGTCAGATCGATATGAGGAGCAGAAGACTCAAAGAGTTTTCGACTTGTTACGTTCCTCTGGGAGCAGAAAACTCAAAGCAGCTCTGCTTGCAGCCAACCATCCACTCTCTGGAGAACCTCTGCGGACTAATATCCATTTCTGATTATGTAACGCCTGTGATCTGTTTTTCTTTTAAGTTTACATTAGGAAACACAGACACATGGAAGACAAAGAAAGCAGTGCACAGCCATTCATGAGTAACAAAAGAGCACCGTTCCAAACCATTTTATCTGTGTATCAGGTTTTAGTAAACACACTGTCAATTGCACATGACTCAATATTTTGAAAGTATGAATAATTCAGTGCTCAACCAGTGCTAGTCTTTTTCTGAAAATATTCTGTAAAGCTGCATATAAAATTTTGGAAATAGATTTTTCTTGAGAGGAAGTACCACTTTTCTGAAACAGTGGACACTTTTCAGAGGATATCTGAAGAGATGAGAGGATATCTGAGTGTACTGGCAAAGTACTTTGCTAAGCAGGCACAGATATGTGTGGTGTGTGTGTGTGTGTGTGTGTGTTGTCATCAGGTTGACTGTCTTGGCTGTTCAGATACGGCCCAAAAAGACTTGGACCCCCTCTGACCTGAGCCCCAACATCAAGTAAAGAGATGGTAATGGGAGTATGATATTAATGCAACAATCAATGAGGCCATGGCAGCAACACCACAAGATAATGACAAGACTCCAAAAATCACAAGCCTTGCATCAAGTAGGCTGCACACCATGTAGACGGGCGTTTGTAAAACACTGATTCTTGGGAATTTGGATAAATCATGTCCCACTAAGAAAAATGCCATTTCTGTTGGAAATTTACAACATTTTAATGAATAAAAAGAATCAAGGGCATAATCAGGGGGTCCTTTACACATTTGTAAGCTTCTTTTATATATGTTTATTTTAATTTGTATTAATTAATTATTAAAGTATTAGTCTCTTTTAATACAAAAATATGTTTTTCTAATAAAAAAAACATTACGGTGACGGTGCTGACAAAAACAAAGTAGGCTAATAACTGGAAAAACACCTATTTTATGAAAAAAATGCAAAATGAGGAGGTTGCACCGGTACATTGCTGAACATTGCTCTTTTTCAAAATTAAAACCTGTTTTATCCAAATTCCCAAGAATCAGTGAAAAAACAATACACCACCCGTGGCCCAAATCCAGTCAAGCAGGGACAGCGTCATCAGCCCACCAAGCACAGCACCATCAGGACCAGCCACCCCCAGCATCCACAGAGCACAGGCCACCACTGTCAAGAAATAACAGACTGACTGGAGGCTGATAGCTGCCAGCAACACAGAGCCAGGACCCAACATTCTGCAAAGACCTTTTTGGCCACTAGGGCTTGGTGTAATATCTTAAGGTGTGGCAACAGGTGTGGCATACCACAAAAAGTAATATAAGCTCCATCATCAGTGGCAGAGAACATGTTTAATTGTTTCACTGAGTCATGCTTCCATGTCCATGTTGCAGGACTGGGTGAGTCCTGCAGACGGCTTAGTCAGCCTCTCCTGGAGCAGAAAGCCCCTCTCAGAGCTGCTCCTGTTAGCAGCTCCTGCTGGACACTCAGCGGGTCGGCTGGCCTTCTTCAAGAACACACTCATGTCATTATTTTGTCCGTACTTGTCTTGTTTTTTCTGGACGTCCTTGTCGGGTGCGTCATACCCCACAGTTCCTGGTGTGACGGTTGGTAATTGCAAAGCATTTACTTGAAAGCATTTACTGAGTCCCCCAGGAGGTCTGTCTGTAACCCTCTGCAGGAGAGGAGCATGTGTGCCTGCAGGGGCTGAACTCCCCAGGCCTGCCCAGAGGGTTCCAGGCTCTCAATGTCCTTTAATTTCATCTTAGTCACCAGAGCTCCTTTCGACTCCTCATCTTCTTCCCTCATAGTTATAATTTGATTTAGATAAAAAAGAGCTGTTTAACACTTTGGCACTTCTGAAAGGACATGTCAGCATTCACAAGGTGGAATTACGTATGCAGAGCAATTTCAAAGTTTCACAGAGATGTTTTTCCACATTTCGTGAGCTTTAACAGGAGTGGAAAAAAACATCAAGCAGGAGAGCTTTCTTGAAACTAACAGTAGTGACATAAAAGAAGCTGCTCTTTGGTCATGGATATGAATATACTCAAAGAAAAAAAGATTTTTCATTAAAAACGGAGTGGGAGCAGCTTGGTTTTTCTTGTCTTTGAATGTGTGAATGGGAGTGCATGGAGGTAAGATAGCCTTGATTTCTGAATAGAAAAGCACATTCTGCACACACTTACTCAATCGATATCTGTGATGCACAAACAGACCATGGACAAGAAGTCAATATAGGACCAGTATGATCCTTTAAGCTCATGGTAGGCCTTAGTTTTCACTTTATGGGGGATGGTGTGTGTGTGTGCATGTGTGTGTATGTTTCACTCAGTCTGTCTTGGTATGTTCTTACCATCAAGCAGCCAGCTGGTCTGGTCCATGGCTTTCAGGTCACTCAGGATGAGCCGAGACATGACATCATCAGGTACCAGCTGGCCCTGGTCAATACACGACTTCATCAGCAGACCGAGCTCTGGCGGACACACACGGTCAAATACAGAGAAGGACAATGCAAATTAAGCACATCATAAATATGGCTTTTTGATTTTCCTGCCATCCTTCCACTTTCAAATCTGCAATTTCTAAGATATCCTCTGAGATATCGAAAAATCCCAGACCACCTTGAACGCAGCAGGATACATCTGCTTAACTCGAGGTCTCCAAAGACATGATATTTTTTTTTAATTTTCAGAAAAAACAAACCTTAATGGTCTGTGTGTCCCATTTAAGGCAAGACAGATTTTCCATAGCACTTCCACTTTAATTGGTCGGTGTCCAGCGGAAGAGTGGAATTTCCTGACAAGCCTTGCAGGAATGACTTTACTATGTGGCTGAGATCTCAGTCTCAGTGACACAGAGCAGAGGCTGGAACACTGGCAAAACTGAGGGCTACACATAAATAATAAAACAGGAGAAATTATTAAAAGGAAAGCAATAGCTCATGTCTTGTGCTCACACATAAATTGAGATACTTTTATCTTTCTATTTATTGATTGTTTCATCTGTAAATGTAGCGAGTGTGCACCAATTTGCTCTGGGCCAACTTTGAACCCAAAACAAGGTGTTTAGTAAATAAAGATTGTTGTGTGGTTGGTTATCTGTCTACCATGGCAACATTTGGCTATTAACTGCAATATTATTATTATTACATTATGATCATATGTGTGATGTTTATATCCAGTATATGAGTGCCACATCTGACACTGTGGCATCTGGTAAAAACGTTTGCAAGTGTCCAAGGTTACAGGTGTGTTCAAGGTTAGAGAAGCGGGCTCGGGACTGGAAGGTCACTAGTCGAGATCCAAGGACTGGCTGAGAAAATCTAGGTGTGGAAAGTCAGAGTAAGAAAGTAAGAATTCCTTCTCTTTTTTGCCAGCAATAAAAGGATGTGATAATACTGAGCAGGCCAAAAATAATAAACATGCATATGCCGCATGTATAAATGTGGTGCTGAAAAAGACCATGTGTGCATGACTAAAGGTTAAAACTCAACTGAAACCACTGAAGACCTCCCCAAAGCCTACAACTACCTTTAATTGGAGTCTTCAGATTTAATAAGCAATTCCTTCCCAGAAATTGCTTCATGATGCTGCTGTAAAAAAAAAAAAAAAAAAAAAAAGTGCTGCTTCTTCATCTGTAGTTTCCTCTGTCCTCTCCAACAACAAAAGTACAGAGCTTTCCTTATCTTCATATTTTTTCTTTATCTGCCTCCAAGGTGATAGAGCCGGTGGAGTAGTGGGCCTCCCTCTAATGCTCAGATAGTGTTAGTCAGGTGTTTACGGTATACACATGCAACTCCGCCTTGTACAGCTCTAATAACCATCTTGACCTTGGATGGAGGGAGCCAGGAGGCATGCAGCTGACATGCCACAACCGCTGTTTGTTCAGTTCCACCTGTGCAGGGGGTGGATATGTTCAGCTTCTATTCTATTTTATTCTATTCTGTTCTGTTCTATTCTATGCTATACTTTTCTAATCTACTCTTTTCTAGTCCAGTTCTTGAAATCTGCAGCCCTTGCAGTTTGAGGCTGCAACAAGATAAGAAGTATAACTGTAACAGGGAGTGTTGCTCTTATCACATTATACCAGAAAACACAGCTTTCAGTTTTTAATTTCTTGCACTATACTCTGTATTTTCTGACGCCTATTCAGTGCATAATGTTGTTGGGTAAAAAAAAAAAAAAATCATAAGTTTTGGAGATTTTTATACATTTGTGATTGCGTGACTACACATTTCTCATAAGCACATCAATTAGAGCACACGTTATGATTCTCTGTCTCTCCCTCTCTCTCTTTGCTTAATAGATATAGACACAGGAAACTTGAAATATGCCTATGTTTGTAGCCAAACGACGTTCAAAGAGAAATATAATTTACACACAGGCTAAGCGGACTGACAGTTCAATCTTACCGGTTTTGGCTTTGATGTTGGCTCTCAAAAGATCCCCACTGGAAATATGTTTCAGTCCAAAAGTTTTAGTAATGCGCGCAGACACGGTTCCTTTCCCAGATCCGGGAGGTCCCATAATGACCGCTCGGAATATCGTCTGTAAAACCATCTCTGGCAATTCTCGGTTACTTTTGAGTTTCTAGAAACCGGATAACTGTCCTTCCCATGAAAGCTGCCCCCTGGATGCTCAGCCAAGCGATTTCTCATGCGTGCTCGGTGCAGGCACTTTCTACCCAAAGAAGTGCGCAGTTGCCAAGAGTGGGCGCGTCTTTTGCAGCCATGCTCGGCTCTCACTGGACCCTGTGCTGTTTCCCCCCTCAGCCCTCCAGAAGCGAGTGAAGGCAGGAGGAAGACGTCTGGGAGGTAAACTGCGGCGCCGCAGGATGCCGCTCACCTGGCGACGCGCTGAGCGCAGGAGCTCCTTTCCTCGCTCGGTTCCACTTGTTGTCATTAAAGTAAACAAAGCTATCGAGTATTTATCGTATTTTTAATGCTTTGACGGGAATGTTGCTCTGTTTATTGTATAATACGGTTATGTAATTCGAATGTTAACAAGGTTGCAGTGATTAATCCCCCGAGCCTCCCTAGTGGACGGACCTGGAGATGGGAGGGCTGAGCAGGGAGTCGGCTCCGTGGCCTGGGATGTGGGGTAGCCAGTATGCTGCCTCATAATCACCTTACACAACGTTTAAGTGAAGTCTGACACTGCACAGAGAGGCCTATATGCAATGGCCATTTGTCTCCAATCAAAATACATGTCAGTCATTGAGCTGCCGAGCTGACGGTGTTATTATAGGGACTAATCAGGAGCCTGTTCCAGCCTTCCAGGGGAGTGTGGCAGAGCTGGTGCTGAGTGGGTGTCGTGGGTGTTTCTCAGACGCCAGAACTGACAGTTAATCCTTTGAGTGTCTTGGTCCTTCTTCAACAAAATGTCTGTCCAGGGAGGGGAAACTATCAGCCCACAGCAGTCAGGCTGGTTATGCTGGTGATAACTGTGTGCTGGCCATGCTGGTTTTACCAGTTCAGTGTTAACTATTTTAGGCACTGTCATGTTGGTATTACCTGGACTGGCACTAAGACCATCTCGCTAAGACCATCTCAGCAAGGACCAATCAAAACCGACCTCAGCTTAGACTATTAACTGGCCTTATAGGCGGCCTATCGGCTGTGTATTTGCCGACAGGTAAACCTAATAACACTCAACCCTGCAAACTTTAAATGAGGCTAATGCGGCATCGCCACGCTCATTTATTACAGTGTAGTCTGATGTTGCCTGTGATTTGTTACCATGTGCTCTGGCTCTGTGTGTGTACTGTATGTATGTTCTCTGGCACAGAGGATTGTCACGTCTGATTCTGTGTACTGGACCCTGAGAGATCAGGTAAGGGATTAGTGCCCACGCTTCAAATCGCGTCACAAAAGGTTAATAAAATAAAATGCTTAGGCGACAGCGGCATCTGGCCCTCACCAGACGTTCAGCCCAGGCCGAATGATGTAATAAGCAGCCACTCAGCGGCCCGGTGTCAGTATGTGGGAATCAGACGCCATCTAGTGGCCAGCTGAGGCGTTGCATCGTAAAAAGGCAAGTTTGACCCTCTTGCCGTGCCGTACGTTCGCCTCCCACCCACTTTCCTCCCAGACAAACACACGTGGATTCCACGGATCCAGACAGAAACAACAATAACATGGCAAGCCAAGCGCTCACATACGACGGCTGCAATTTCTTCAGGCAGCGCCTCGTCTTGTCGACACTGAGCGGCAAACGGGTTAAGATCAAAAACATCCGATCGAGGGATGACAACCCCGGGCTGCGCGGTGAGTCTCCACTCTTCACATGTGGCGTCGTAATCTCTCAGCTGGGTTAGCCTGCCAGCTAATGCTAGCTGTTACGCAGTTGGAAGTGCATTTATTTCTTGGGCATCACATGTGGGGGAATGATGGTACAGCACCTCAGCGGCTCCAGAGTACACCACACACGGCAGATAGGGGGGAAAAGCAGGTTTAGTGTTTGCCAGTGGGAGCGTCGAGCCTGTGGTCGGAGGGGTCAGGCTGGTTTACAGAGTGTGTGTGCGGGATCAGAGTCATTCTTTCCAGCAGAATCAACGGGTCGTGCCACTCCCTGGAAGAGTGAGTGTGTCCTCCCCGCACACCCACCCTGCAGCCAGTGCCTCAGCTCTGTGGAAACTTATATCTAGCAGCCACTGTCAGATGGCTTCATTAACACTAAATCCTAACATATGGGCAGCTGTGACCTAGCTCAGATAAAAAAAAAATAAAAAAAAAAAGTTTGCTAACTCTTGGCATTGAGTTTGGGCTTCAAATTCTCACTCCAAATGTTCAGATGTTAATAATAAGACTGGCTCGCCATGCTACAATTTCTGATCTTTTTTTTTTTCCTCCAGATTTTGAGGCCAGCTTCATCAGGCTATTAGATAAAGTGACCAACGGCACCAGAATAGAGATCAACCAGACAGGTGAGTTTCACAATGCAGACACTTACCTGCGCTAAGGTCTGTGATATGGCTGTTGTTTAGTTTTGATAATCTGACCACACAATAAGCAAATTTGTTTTACAAAGAAGCCTAAGGTGACACTTAAAGTCCCCATGAATTGACCTCACATGACTTCTACTTCCTGTGAGGCAGAGCATCTTAAACAGTGACATCATCCTGCTCTAGTGGCTGGGAATGAAAATTTCAACCAATAAAACCTTCATAAATCTTTAAACATCCTCTGTCATCCGCCTGTCAATTCGAATAAAACAGCGTTTCTCTCCCAAACTGAGATCTTACTTTCTATGCAAGATTCCATTTTGTAAGTGTTTTGGAAAATGTAGGTTGTTTCTTTGTGTTTCTCCCACCGACTGGTCTGGATTTCTGCACAGAGGCTCCATTAGCACACGACCGTGAGCCTCAGGAATGTGCAGCTATCTGAAACATCGACTCACACTTCCTGTTCTGTCCCGTCAAGGTACTGTTTTATTCTACCAGCCTGGCTTGCTGTGTGGTGGCTCTGTGGAGCATGACTGTAACCCCCAGCGCTCCATCGGCTACTACCTCGAGGCCCTGTTAATGCTGGCCCCGTTCATGAAGACTGCGCTGAGGGCCACGCTGAGGGGAGTCACCAACGACCCGACCGATCCCTCAGTGAGGACACACACCTTCCCTCAAATCAGAGACCAGCTATTACCTTTTGTTCCCTGTTTAAGTTCCTCTTCTTCTGGCTTAGTTTGGCCTCCAGCAGCCTGGAGTCACACCAGTGCTTTGTTTGTGTGCTGCAGGTTGACCTGCTCAAGTCCACAGCCATCCCTCTGATGAAGAAGTTTGGCCTTGAAGGAGAGGGCTTGGATATCAAGGTGAGGGCAGCACAGTGTTTCCTGGCCGTGCAGTGTCCGCTCATAGTTTTAGAAAACACAACAGTTTGATTTTCAGATATGATATTGCAGGTTTTTCTCCTGTTATCTCACACTTCCTCCTGATATGTGCGGCACGCAGATGAAATGTTGTGTTTTCAACCAAGTCAGTTTCTCTTCCCCTCTCTCTCGCGCTCCCTGCTGCTGACCCCAGGTGGTGAAGAGGGGTATGGCACCTGGTGGTGGAGGAGAGGTGGTCTTCACCTGTCCCGTCCGCAGGACCGTCAGGCCCGTCCTGTTTACCGACCCCGGGAAGATCAAGAGGATCCGGGGAGTAGCGTATCTTTTTCGTGTTGAAGTTAACCGGTAGACTGCTGTAGCTGTTGTGTCGTATGCCTCTCCCTGCTTGGTCATCATATCCACATTCCTGATGAATGTTTATGAAAAATCTCACTCTAAGTGTCTTATGAAAGCAACAATTAACAATTAATCAATTAATTAATCAAGAGGGAACCACATTTTAATTTCACTATACAACCTGTTGTATAATGACAAATAAACTTCCTTGTATCCTTGTATCCTAATCCTGATATTGAGGTATTCAGTCCATGATATTGTGATATTTGATTTGTTTTACCATATCATCCACTCCTACCTGATATATCTCTCTCATTCTCTCACTCTCTCTTTTTCTACGTGTTTAATTTAAATTTATGTTTAAACAAAGGTGTCTGTGTGCCTGTAGATTGTCTATTAGGTTTTGCAAGCACACAAATTCTTCAATCAACATAATGACTGAGCTGTAATTTTGACTCAGGGGTACAGTAATGTAACATGTTTTTATAAATATCTGTACCTATAAATAGATGTAGATATTTATAGCTAGATAAATATATGGCAGTCATTCGTGCCTCTGATTGTGGTTGCTGGACTCTTCAACAAGTGGACTCATTCCCATGCAGCTCCTGTTTTTGTACCAGCACCTCCACGTGATACATCGAACCTCCTTGACCATGTGAACACAGATACTCAGTGAGAGTTTCCCCCCAAATGGCCAACCGCATCGTGGACTCTGCCAGGAGCGTCCTCAACCAGTGCCTTCCAGATATCTACATCCACACCGACCACATGAAGGGGGCCAACTCTGGCAAGTGAGTGCTTTCACTGTAATTCATGGTAATCGGTGAAAATGTGCTTTCACGTGTTTTTGTCAGTGCTCAAAATTATTTGAAGAGTGTAATAATGGAAAATAATATTTGATGATGTAATGCTTTTTGCCAGCTTGAACGGTCAAAAGCGCTGCTGTAATTTCCTCTGCCTGGTAACATTTTTCTGTTTTGTGTCATGCATTTTAATTTCCCTCAGTGTTTGGTCATTTAAAGTGTAGCCTAGTGCAGCACAGTCGACTGAGGGAGCAGACGCAGGAATAAGCATTGTGCCAGAGTTGATTTGAAATGCATTTAGAGCCTGAACACGCTCACAGCTGGTCTGGTGCTGCTGCTCCATACGCACCGTGATCTGTATTTGTTTAGCTTTTTTTTTTTTCTGGACTGCTTTCACCAGAATTATAAAAAATGCCTCTGCCTTACTCCTTTCAAAGCTGATTTTCTGTTCACGTCATCAGTGCCTGCACCCATTCACCAGACCCCAAATATTTGCCGTCTCTTGACTGCAGATCTCCAGGTTTTGGTCTGACGCTGGTGGCGGAGACTCTGACTGGCTGCTTCCTCAGCGCTGAGATGTCGTCCACGCCTCAGGGTCAGGGCGACCCTGTTCTTCCAGAGGACCTTGGCAGGGACTGTGCCAAACTTCTTTTGGAGGAAATATATCGGGTGAGCACTGCAACGACGCCTACAGACATGGACACATTACACACGCACACTCATTGGTGATGCGGCTCTTGAAGTCGGGCTTGGATGAAAAGATTCATGGTACATGTCTGGGATTTGCTCTGTTTTGATCTCGGACATGAATTTTTAATTGGTCAAAATTCAACAGCTGCTTTTCAGCACTTCAGTAATTTTCATAATCCCCCTCTCATCCGTGACTGGCCTACAGGGTCAGCTAGGCTATTTTGAAAAGGCCATGAAAAGATTTTGCTCACTGGCAATTGGCATAGCTACTGTGGCCTGGAAACGTTCCAAGGCACAAACCTGCTGTCAGATTCAGAAGTCCAGCCAAAATTTTCAGCCTTCACACAAATATGGCTTGTGCCCTTTTAGTCAAATAAACCATAAAACCAATTTTAATTCAGCTATGGAAATGCTTGTGGAATTCTGATGAGGAAATAATTGACTTGAGCGCCATTATTGCTGTATTTAATTCTCTGTGTAATTTGCCGTAGCTGCCGCAGTGCCTCTTTTTCCGTGCTAAGCCCATTCTCTGTTGGTGGAGGATACACAACCTTGATGGCATTTTTAGCAACACCCACTTTCTGACTTTGTTAGCCATCAAGTCTGAGGCAGAAGCGTGTAATCTTCACAGCACAGTTGGTGCAAAAGGAAAATCTTTTTATGGAAGTAAGAAAAACAGGGCTATCATGAAAACGATGAAACACTTTCATGCCACCTGTAGGGATTCAAGTTTTCTGTCCCTGTGATTGATTGATTTGTCTAGATTTGTCCAGAAACAGTGGCATCCTATTACATTACTAATACAGCAGCACTCTGGAATTCAGTGAGCTCTTTAGAATGAGCCATTCTTTTATTAATGTTTGTGAAGGCATCGATCCTCCGATTTTGAATCGATCTTCATTTAAATTCCCATGGATCGATCTGTACGCCAAAAGATCGATCTTTTAATGTATATATATGTATATATATATATACATATATATATAAAAAAATGCTGTTTTTGTGTGGAATATGAACATATGTCTAGGGAAAATTACATGGAGGGAAGTAAATCTGGGTGGCACAACCCCTCCAGTGGTTTCACCTGCACCCGCACCACCAAGAAAAAACATTACAACAACTGCACCGGCACCGTACAAGTCCAAAAGGCAAAGAAACTTGCAGCTACTCGCAGCTACAGCAGCACACTGACATAGATTGTGTAACAAAGCGAAGAGTTGCCACTCCGCTCTATTTTCACTGACTAACAGCGGCACACTGGCTTAGCTTGTCTATTCAGAGAAGAGGTATCACTTCAACTTATTTTTTTTTACTTATCTATGTTATCACAGGCATACTACTGCTCATTCATTGGTAGTTGAATTGTTAGGTCTGTTTGATAAGTAATTTAAATTTTTTAAAACAAATAATAATTTAACATATTGTTAAATTATTTGACTCACGCTTACTGATAAACATCTACTCCTGCAAGATAATTTATTATGTTCTACAACTCATAAACATACACTAACACTACATACCAAGTGTTTGAGCATCATATCTCTTCTGGGCAACAAAAGGTGGTCCTAGCCTTTTTTACCAGTCTTACAGCCATTTTAATTATCAATACCTATATTAATTTGTTGTCAAATGACACAATATAATACAAGTATTAATGTGTTGCATAGCAAGACAGGCATGTAATTCAGTAACAGCTCAAAATGCTTTTTAATAAAACTAACCAAATCAATATCGGATCGAATCGTGATAATCGATTCTGAATCTTGTGAATTGGAATCGAATCGATTCTTGAAATTTGAATCGATACCCAGCACTACTGTTGATGCCCTCTGTGGAGGAAAATTTTTGGGGAATCCCTCACTCACTGACTCAAACACACACACACACACACACACACACACACACACACACACACACACACACACACACACAGAGTCAGTTAGGTCACGTAAGTATAGCAGCATATAAACAACCACACTTGCAACCTTGTTTACCCACATTCCCTGGTAATGACTTGCAACTCCAGTCCGGCGTTTTGCTGAGAGAGAATTCTCCCAGGGCAGTACCAAGGAATGAGAAAGTGAAGAAAGGGCGTTCCCATTCTAATCAGACCTCTGCAGCGGTCATTTATTTGGTGCCATTTGGCCTGTTTGATAATGCCGTCGTCAAAGGAAGTAGTGGAAGAGTGTGACTCGGACAGCTGGATATTTACTCCAGTGTTATTTCAGTGAACAATCCCTTGGCAGATTTGAGTGTTCACGTTCTCAATTTCGTGTGCAGATGGGAAATTCTATTTTCTGTAAACAAAAATTACTGTAGATTATCATAAGACTAAATGAAATGTGCATTTTATTTATTTAATTCTGTAGGTGTGTTTGCAGGACAGTGCTGAGAGACCAGTATTATTGACAGCTTTTTACGCATTGAACTAATATAATTCAATATTGTACACCAATGAATTATAACAGCCTGAGTGAAATTTTACTGCAGTTTCCGTAATACCACATACCATATTTTAATTTATTTTATGCATAATATGTAATATTTTGAGGACACAAGCTCTCTGAAGAGGTCAGATGGTTGTGATTGCACTCATCAAACTGATGTAATTTTTTAACACTTGTGCTGATGCAGTAGATGATGTGTCAGCTGAATATTATGTTCCTGAGTGATGATTTAAGGCAGCCAGTTTCAGGACATGGAAAACACACAGATGAAGTTTAAGTGTAATATAATAACGATGAGGCACCGCTAACAGAGCCGTCACTATAACCATATGCAGACATGGAAAATCTTGCATACATATATATACACACACACACACAGACACACACACACACACAGGAAAAAGAGCCCACTTCTTCAAAACATATTCAATTAGATCCAGCGATTTCTGTATGTTTGCCACCGCATGGCTCTGTCTCTCACCCCTCTCTCATAAGAGCCATGTGAGTCCAGTTAGCTGGACAAGGTAGTGCTGATTAGCTCTGAAAGGCGAATATTGTTGGATGTACCCTCTAAGTGCAGGCAGCAGGGCGGGGAACTAAAGTTTCTGTTTAGCAGCAACAGAGGGTGGATTCAGAAATGCAACCTTTCTGAACTTTTTTGTTTGTTTTTAAAATGCTAAAGTTGCCGGTAGAACATATAAATTCACCGGCCACATCCAGAAATTTCACAGCGTTTGGCCGATGGCTGGCAGCGACAGCGGGAGGACAGGGCTGCTGCTGCTGCTGCTGCCGGGCGGCGCTGGAGCAACAGCAGAGGAGAACGGATGGCAGCGGGATGAGATGGACGCGTGACCACCCTTTGCCGGGATTGTTAATGTTTGAAGCTATGAAAGGGACAGAGGTGGTGCCGGATTTGCATTTGAGGGCATAGGCGCCCCGTATGTGTGTGCCTGTTTGTTTTATGGTTAATCAGTACAGTCAACTCGTAGCTGTAGTAAACCAGAGGTGCACGATGAACATTTTGATTTTGGAAACGACGCCTGAAATGGACGGGAGCTGACGTAAGTGCCAAACTCGACACTTGGTCCAACTTTAAATTTCTGAAACTGCTGTGGGAGTTAGTTGCTATAATATCATGGCTGTGTGAAGGCCTGTTTTGGCAGGTCAGGACTTTTTAAGTATTTTGTCATGTGCCTCGTCCCTGAACGTCTCTCTGCTGTCATTTACATGTGGCTCCATTTCCATTTTAGAGCTTAAACTAAGTGGGGGTGGGGATGAGGGGTAGAATATAATACTGCTTATGCTGCTCGGTAAGATATCTAGACTTGGAGTGTTTTAGGCACTGGGTCCAGTCAAAACATGATTGTTTTGCCAAGTCTGGATTAACTTGATTTTTAGTCTGTTTTGTTGTTTGGCTTGTTGGCCAGTCCAGGGCAGTAACTGGTGGCCCTCACCTCCACTGTAACAAGAACACATGGGATTAGGCCAGAATCAGGAACCATTCACATTTATATCTCCCACTGTTCAGCAGCTGAACCGCTTGAGTTTATTGTGTGGTGGCCTTGTGCATTGCAGTTCTGCTATTCAAATTTTTTTTTTTTCCGGTCAACTCAACCTCTGTTATTGCTCTGCAGTAACGTGTGCTTGTGTAAAGTCAGTGGATGGGGCTTTCTTGGATTAGTTTGTCTACTGTTACACAAACGTCCCATTTGGAGTCGACTGTTGGTGGGGTGGGGGGGGTTGACTTTGATGTTAAGGATTCAAGGGACTTTTCCAGAAGGCCTAATGGCAGGTTGGCGGTCTAACTGTCTGCAACGCGTCCCCTGTAGGCAGGGCCTGAAGTCAGCTGAATCCCACACAGCTGTCAGAACGGATGGAGTGTTTGGTATCGAAACATCTCAGAATATATTATTTTACTCACAAAGTGTTGCAGTGTCATGACGTTTGAGTTACCTGGAACGGACATGGCAGCACTTCCACAGTGTGTGTGCTACAGGAGGCGGCAGGGAGAAGGCATGGACGCACGGACAAACAGGCCCGGTGGATATAAACCCAGTGCTCTTCTTGTTGGTTAGAATGCTGTTTTTTTTTTTTTTTTTTAAATGGAGAATATTATATAATACTGTGGGTTTTAAGTTTAATTTTGGATGTTCTGTTTAGACACGGACAAGTCAGTTTATTTATAGAGCTGTTTCTAGAGATTTTAAAATAACATCTTGACCAAAATGCTGTCCAGTGAGGTAAAAAATTACAAAATAAAAGGAAAAGGGAGAGAAATTAAGATATGTAGGATTTGAACATTTAATATATGAAGAATTGACCAAGTATCCTGTTTACAGAGAGTATACACTAGTGAACCAGAGCTTTCCCCTTGTGGCATCTTAACTTCATTAAACGGAGGAGAATGCTGTCTTGTGATGGAAGTGAAGTGTAATTCTCGCTGAAAATGACCCCTCAGTGTTGCTGTGTTGACGTTGCCGAAGTCATAAAAAAATATGCGCCGGCATTCAGATGTGTGATTTCATAGCTCAGGCAGTCATTTTGACCTCACCCAGTCAAAGAGGGAGTGTAGTTTAGAGAATCCCTGCCTTGTCAACATTAGATGGCTTTCTGAAAACAATGTCACCATGGTTTTGTTGATATGATTATGTAATTGAATCATATTGCTGCTGACCAGCTGGCACAATGGCATGCTGCCGCTCGAGGGGCCTACATCGCATAGGCAGTCTACACATTTTGTAAGAATGGATGCACAGGACAAGAAATTGACCCCATGTGGCCTCAGCTGTCCCATATCTTCAAAATTCTTAATATGGGACATAACAGGAATATTATGAACTATAAAAATGTACAAAAATAGCTTTTTGCTTTATTAGGTTAAGAATATTATGTAGGGTGTGTCCAGTCTTATTTGGTCTTCATGCTGGATGGAGAATGTGGCTTCATGGACAGATAGCTTAGCCGTGGAGTAATCATGATGGCATGTGATTACTTACAGAGAGAGACTGGATCCTCTGTCCTCCAAATATCTCAGATATGTGGAAAAAAAGAAGGCATGAGGCTTGAAGGTCTGAGGGCAAGAAGGAAAGCCTGTTGAGCAAGTGTTAGGAATGAGGAGGAGGGGGTGGAAGCAGCTGTGAGGAAAAGAAGGACCAGAGCTGAAATTGATGAAGAAACATTAACAATCGATAAAAGAGTGTAGAGAAAGTGGCGAGGAGGTTGCAGAAGCATAAGGACTTCCCCCAGACTGTCTCAGCTCAGATCTTGGCTCGTGCTGTTGTCTTACATCTGGACTCCCCAGAAACTAATAACAACTAACACTATGCTTTGGGAGGGTGGACTTCCCACTCTGACTTGGAAAAAGAGGAGAATAACATTTTATTGTGAGACTAAAAAATATGTAGCAAAGCTGTAAATTCAGTTAGAGTACCATATCGCTGTTGCATGTTTTGAAATCCAATTAGGCTGCATTTGAATTAGGAATTAAAAATGTCTTTTGTTTCTAAAATCAGTTACTTTTTGACAGCCTGTTATCAGTGATGGTTTTAGGTTCGGACCAAAGTAGATTTTTTTAATTTTATATATATATATATATCTATCTATCTATCTATCTATCTATATCTATATAGATATATCTATATCTATAGATATATCTATATATAGATATAGATAGATAGATATAGATATATCTATAGATATAGATATAGATATATCTATACATATCTATATCTATCTATCTATATCTATATCTATCTATCTATATATAGATAGCTAGATAGATAGATATAGATATTTAGATAGATAGATATAGATATATAGACAAATTTACAGATATCTATCTATCTATATATCTATATCTATATCTATATATAGATATAGATACATAGATGTAGATAGATAGATAGATATAGATACATAGATATAGATATAGATATATTTTTAAGTCTGATAAGAATAAAGTGAGTTTTAGTTGGTTTTGGTCCCAGGTTGAGACATGAATATCTAAATTTGGGTCCAAAGTGAAAAAGTCTGATGACCTCTAGTCTTTTACTCCCCATTAACATCAGCACTACACACAGTTGTCACTCGTGGTCTCAGTGCTCAGGTCAGTCACGTCCACATCAGTGTGGCTGTCAACGAGAGCGACAGCCAACCGTCCTGCTGAAAACAGCTAGTGACAGCCAGAGTTGACCCCAGTGGCTCTGCAGATGGCTGTGTGTGTGTGTGTGTGTATGGGTCATGTTACTTGTTGATACATATGCATGCTTTCTCAATCTGCTAAATCTGTGTGTGTGTGTGTGGACACAGAACATGAGCAACACCATTTAATATCTGCGGTCGTGGAGCTGCGAGGTGCCAACACAACATTGTGCTCCTGTGTTTTTCAGGTGTATGTGACTATCAGCGTTTTCTCAGAGGTATTGATCTGCTCCCATGAGGTGATCGAGTTCTCCGTAAAAATCTCCACCTCGGTGACGTGTTTCTGGTGTTGTTTTTGTTGCCGTCCCGTCTCTGTTTTAGGGTGGCTGCGTTGATTCCTCCAATCAGAGCCTGGCGTTGCTCTTCATGACCCTGGGCCAGCAGGATGTGTCCAAGGCGCTGCTGGGACCTCTCTCCCCATACACGTAAGCTGCTGTCACTCATTCACACACATATGCACACACACACACACACAGCCCCTCATCCTACTTTTCTTTCCAGGTTGCCCCTTGAGTTATTATTCATAATAAGTTAAGGGATGCACTCTGTTGTGCACCAGTGCAAAACCCCGAGCACCCCACATGTAGTTATTGTTCTACCAGTCCTCTCCTGGCAAGGGGCAATGTTCCAAAGTTCTCTTTCCACTGGAAACACCGGTCAAATAAACAACAGTGGTGAAAAACAAACCAGCCACTGTTATGTTACTTCCGATCAACCTCGGATATGTGTTTTCTTCCAGTTGTTTGACATGCTGCGTTTGTATATGTTTGTGTGTTTGCAGGCGCTCTTTTATCAGGTTGCTTACTGCACGTGTACAGTGGTCCCTCGTTCATCGCGGGAGTTACGTTCTAAAATTAACCCGCAATAGGCGAAATCCACGAAGTAGTCAGCTTTATTTTTTTTACAATTATTATAGATGTTTTAAGGCTGTAAAACCCCTCACTACACACTTTATACACTTTTCTCAGACAGGCATTAACATTTTCTCACTTTTCTCTCTTGTTTAAACTCTCAAAGTTCAAACCTTCGTAGAAAAATAAGTCTAGTAAAGCATGCAAAATTTCACTAAAAAAATCCGCGAAACTGCAAGGCCGCGAAAGGTGAACCGCGTTATAGCGAGGGACAACTGTATTTACATCATCACCGTTCCTCTGCTTTCATACAAAAGTGCCAGGCGTACTGTACATGATGTGCTTATTGTGCCAGTTAACCCTCCCATTATGTTTGGGGTCAATTTGACCCCAGCCAATGTTTAACGTCTCTAAATAAAAAAATTTTGCTTCATATTTAATGAGTGTTCCTAATGTAATGGGCACTACCGGGTAAAGATGAAATTCACATGATGATATGTTTTCAATGTCCTGTACACATTTTGTAACGCATTGGTTATAAATAACAAAAATCTGTACTTAGACATAATATAAAGCCATTAAAACACCAAAAATTAATTATTTCCAGTTTTAGGTCAATCAGTGAGATTTTATGGTGATTTGAATATTTTTCCATTGTCGCCTAATAGGAATACTGGATGTATAAGTGGGGGTGGGAGGGAGTTATGTTTTATTTAAAGGGCTATTTAGGTAATCAACAAAGAAACATAAAGTACTTGACACATAAACTTTGATAACAATTTTAGTTATAATAATTTTGTGGAAGTTTAAACTACAGAACATAACAGGAGGCTTAAAAGGATAAATAAACAAAACGGGCCTCAAGTGACTTTTTTACAGTTTGCACAGCATTTCAGCTATAAGGAGTTGCTGGGAACAAGCTGTCCAGATGTGATAAATGGTTCAGAGAACGCACTTGAGCAGGAATGCAATTTCAGACTCATCCGTGTCATCGTCGTGGAGGAGGAGTAGGTGATGAATGGACAATGAACTGTCCATTTTCAGTTATCATGGTACCGGTGCTGTGTCCCTCTCAAGTACAGTACTATGATAACTGAAGATTGGCAGTGCCATCACAATACACCCTTCCGCACCTTACGACAGATCCTACACTGTGTATTGCCTAATGCGTGTGTATGCGTGGGAATCCATGGGCAGCAAATTCATGTGAAGACTTCTGTGAAACTGAAATTATGTAAATATTCTTTGAATCATGTAGGTTTGTCGTCATGGCTCTGAGGATTCGGTTCAAGTTTGCCCAGTGCGGTTTGTGACCACTAGTGGTGCTGTCGTGCACATCAGGGAAAGCGGGTCCCCTTTTTGTTAACCACAACATATCCTTGCATCACGCCTTGAGCAAGATGCCACATCTTACACAATGCAACTTTCCGAATATTCCAAATAAGGCTTTGCAAATGTCTTTTGACACAGGAAATGCATTCAACATGTTTATTTGGCCTCAGACACAAACAGCGTGTTTTGGCAGGAAAGTCTGTTTATAAGGAAAACTCCATTGGGTGCCTTTTTTAAGAATGTGGATTGTATTGCAGATACAGATTTAGACTGATGGCACTTGACCTTGGTGTGACATCGGTTCTACAGGGTGGAATAGCAGTAACCAAGGAAACCGCTTTGGGACTCATGCCTTTTGTGTATTGTTTGGTGTTTGAGCATTTTTCTTACCATCATGAGTTATTCCAGATGCTTCCTCATGCCTCCTCCTGGCCCAGAATGTGTTGTTGTCTCAGTTGGAACACATTTTTATACAACAAATGGTTTGGGTGTAATCCTCTCTTTTAGGATTATATGACATAAAAGACATGCATGTTCTGGAAGATAAAAAAACAAACAAAAAACTATGTTCCCATTTATCTCAATCACTTAATGACTTTCTTTCCTCTTTGTCCCTCCTCTGCACATCTCTCACTCTGTCTCCTTAGGATCGAATTCCTCAGGCACATTAGAGATTTCTTCCAGATCATGTTCAAGATGGAGACGCAGAAGGCTTCAGAAGATGAAATGAAAGGGGGGGACAAGGTCCTCATGACCTGTGTCGGAGTAGGTTACAGCAACATTAACAAAACCATAAAATAAAGCATTTCAACAAGGTCTGGGCAGCTTGTTTTGGTGAACTTTATAATGTCTCCTGGTTGAGTCAGAAGTGATAGCTCTTGGCTCAGTCCCAACAACCACACTCCAGCAAATCCTGCTGTTCATTTTCATTTTACACCCGTCTCTTTGTGCCTCCAGTTCTGTGTGTAATGCAAAAAAAATAGCCCTAAATTATTGACACCCTAAAAAGCTGAGTGGTCCAGATGGCCTTGAATTTAAAAAATCTCAAGCAGACATTTTACAGGACACATCAACTTTGTATGGTTTGGTTGGTTTTCTCTTAACATGTAGGACGCTGAACCACTCAGACATTTTTCAATTCCTCAGTTTTTACTGCTGTATTTATCATTTTATCATGATTTATCAACCTTTTGCTATACCAATTCTGAAATCCAGATATCCCTGTGATATTAAGAAGTATAGAGCAATCTCAAACCCCGCTGCTTTAGCCAAGGTCATGGAGTCCCTTGTGTCTGAGCAACGGAAGTCATTATTGGGATCAAATAATGTATTAAAATAGCATGCAGTCTGGTGGTAGGTCTGGCTGTAGCACAGTAACTGCTATGCTGAAAGTACTGGATGATCTAAAATCTAATATAAAGTGTGGACTAAACCCAGACCTTTGAAACTATGTACCACTCACTTGCTCCTTAAAACCCTGATGACAGGCAGCATCAGGTCTAAATCATCACTTGATTTAAGAGTTATCTAACCGATTGCAGCTGGCTAACCAGCTGACACAGTTGTTTTCAGTGAGGGAGTTCCCCAAGGATCTATTTTAGTCTCTTTGGTTTTTCTTATTCATAGAAATATCCGAGATGAGACAAAACACTCACTGTGTCATTTATGCTGATGATCTAATTTTTTACTCATGCATCGCCTCTCCTGGGACTGTACTTAGTAATTTGCAGGCAAATTTGAATTAATTGCAGAATGGCTTGCTTGATTCAAAGCTTGTTTTAAAGCCAAAATGACTGTTCCTTGTAAAGTCATGGCTAAAACCCTATTCAAACCCTCCATGGTGAATTTAGTTTGTTGCCACAGATAAATATCAGTTGGTCTTTTTGCTTCAGCTGATCAGTTGGCCTGTTCATCTGCTTTAACCAAGCTTGACCCCCACTGTCATGGTGCCTTAAAGGTACCCAGTGTTGTTGTTTGTCCTTGTAGCCACATTAACACACTCAATGTGTTTCCTACCTCAAGACCTTTGCAAAGCTTTATTTCTGGGTACCTTTAAGAGATACCACCTGCTCCCATTATAGAACACCTCAACTTTATATGACATGGTAGGTCGGTTTTCATGTGCATAAGATGCTACACTGAGAGCATTAGTGGCCAATGACCAACGTGTTTGCATCCACCCTCAACATTGTCCTTTACACAAGGCTCTCATCATTTAAGGGTTAGCAGTGAACTACATCTTCAGGTGCCTTTTGTTCAGACTGAAGCTGGAGAGACAATTTTGGTCCTGGACTGTGCATCAACCTCAGCTTTAGTTGCTCGTATCACTTGTCTGTGTTATCACATGATCACTCTGTAATTTTCACTTTTGCTTGGGTATGTATTGTCCGTTTTTGCATTGTATTTTATTTTAATGCAGTGTACTGTATTTTACCATTTTGGATTTTATTCTTTTGTGTGACTGATTTAGTTTCTGATGCCATCTCGGCCCAGGTCTCCCTTGTAAAAGATTTTTAAACTCTGATAAGAAGAAACAAAATTGATTTTATATCACTGACATGACATTGCTCAAGAACACTGGATTGGAATATTTTTTTCATTTTTTTACATGAGCAAGCTATAACAATGATGTGTTTGAAAACCAGTTTAATGTTATTGTTGTATTCTCAAACTAAACTGTTTGTATTACAGTATACAAGAAGGTAAAATGAATAAACAAATGTGCAGTTTGTGTGATTACACCTGTCAGTCAAGGAACACACACAATATAGTCATATTGATCAAAACATTCACCAGCCTCTTCATATCCATAAAAGGTAGTATTGATTTTTTTTTTTTTCCCCTGCAACACAAGGCGTTTCAGTGAGAGAGCACACAGCACATATCAGACTCCTTCAGTCTTGTCTACAGGGGACTGGACTTGAAAATCTTTGAAATGTTTGGTTTATATTCCTGTAATTTCACATTAAAAGTTGCTGTAGACAGATAGTTCCAGCTAATGTTAGATCCAAATTCAAGCAATCACATCAGTGGGTCATTCTCCAGAAAAGGTGGAATCTGGGTGACACAAATCTGCTGAAATGCATTCCTTTTTACACCCCTAAAACATCTTTAACAGCAATACCTAACTTCTTAACTTCATGAATCCACAACAAGTCAAGCTTAAAGTATTTTTATTATTTTTATACATTTAACTAAAGAATTAGTGTGCCGTGTTTTTGTCATTGGTGTTACCAGTAATGTAAGCAACATTAAATGTTTATAAAAATATTTTTTCTCAACACAGCCTGAATATTTAGTTAAAGGCATATTAATAGAGTGATAAGACCATGAAACATATTTGATTATCTTGTTTTTTTACGATAATATTGCACATTTAAACAACCGTGAAGGAACACATTTGATTTGCACCACAGTTTTGTTTTCTGTCAAACCAACAACAATTAAAGGATTGACAAACAACATGTTTGATACTAACTCAAAAGTATCAAATAATGATTACATCATGAATCAACAAACAAATAATTGCTAGAAAGTTTTAAAAAATACATTTATAATATCACACCCCTGAAAAAAACATGTAGTAACACCAGTGACGCAATATAACACCAATGACTTCTCAACAAGACATTATTTATTTATTTATTATTTTTATTTATTTATGTGCAGACAACAACAAACCAAACCTTTTGACAAGCAAAGAAACAGATTGTGCAGGTGAGAAAACCCCATGGGGCTTAAAAAAAAAAATCTCATCTCATTCTAACTTTAGCAAAAACAAAGACAATAAAAATAAAACAGTAAATTTCAATTCATGTTTTAAACAATCGAAAATGCCATCAGAAACAACATACTATACCTACTACACTGTAACCTCTCAATTTAAAGGTATACCTTGAGATGTGGGGAGGTGATCTTTCTGGTGAAGACTGGGGGGGTCAAGACTGCCTGTACTGTTCTCATCAGATGTCTGTCTCTTGCTTGGTTAACATGCCACTGCTTTCTCTGAAGTAAAAGCAAACAAGAATAATGATAACAATTAGACAAAGATTTAAATATATTCACCTTTTTTCTCCAAGTAATGTCTTTTTGAAGCTCATTTCTATAGGAATGTAACTGGTGTTACCAGGAAGAAGAGTAACACCAGTGATGGTAACACCAGTGACAATTTGGGAATAAAACTACAATTTGAACAAAATGGTTGCCATTTGTCAGTCCACATGCCTTCAGTCAATATCTAAATCATTTAACTCTTCAATGTAGTACATTTTTATGATAAAATGTTTACCCCTGGGGCCATGGAATGGGTAACACCAATGACAGACTTAAAAGCTTTACGTAAAATTCTAAGATAAAATGACATTTAAAACAAAGAAAGTAAGATGTATCTGACTTACCTTATGCCTGTGTCCACTGCACTGCACAAAATAGCCTCTTGATCCAGCAAGTACCTCAAGGTCAGTTCATTACTTCAAAATAAAAGTGCTTTGTGTAGCAGTAACACCAATGACGTAATTTTGGGTGACTGATATTTATTTGATATTATTATTATTAATAATTTCTATTTCTTTATCATATCAATGTTGTATTCAGTGTATGTATTGTTATGTAAATGTGAATGAGCTTTAATTCATGAAAAAAAGTTTTTTTAAATTAAAACTACAGGCTTCACTTCCATGTATGATGAAAGTGACAAGACAATTCCTTGAACTTGGCATTTTAAATAAATTCCTATTTTATATATTTTTAAATTTTTATATATTTTTCTATTTGTATCAATGCAAAGACAGTCTTTATTTACTAAACATATATAATGAATGTGATTATTAGGTCAACTTAAAGTATTTTGGCATCTGCGAAAGTAAGTGACAGCACTTCCACCGTTTTTGGAGAATGACCCCAGTACGAAAATACCGACTGCATGAACTACTGGTCATCACTAGCAGAGGTGCTTCTCCCACATGGATCTCATCTGCTTTGGGGTTAAGCTGCACTTGCACGCCACATGCTCCTCATCACGCAGTGGGAGGAGTTACTCGTCTGGGCCACAGAGAAGCTTCAGGGCATTGCCGTAGCTACCTGACACTTCAGACTGGACAAACATAAAAAAAGATCACAAATCACAACTATGTTTCAAGAATAAGTGAGGTTCATCGCAGTGAAATTTCACCTCATCCAGGTTGCTAAAGTACACCATATTTGACCCTATTATGTCATGTCCAAAACGCACTAAATACTGAAATTTTATTAGATAAGATTTACAAATACAAGTACAGTGAGATAAACACTGAATTTCTAATATATGTGGGTTGGTGTGTGCACTGACCTCCAACTGGGAGAGGAGAGAAGATCCAAACAGCTTTTTGTACTCTGCTTTGATGTCCTGCAAATCAACCTCTGAGCGGCTGACTAATATCCTGGTCAGAGTGGACTCTGTGGTACCCAAACCCTGCACCAAGCAGAGCAATGAATTAGCAGGAAAACAGGACAAATACTTGAGGAAAAAGAAACTTTCATATTTGAATAGAAAGAAATACAGTTTCTCCTTTCTCAACAAGTGCTCCTCTGCTGTCAGTATGTAGTAGTAGAACAAAAAGCAATCAAACTCCCACACTTCAACAAATTCCCCACACTTCACATCTTCAATGTCCACAGTGGAAGTGGAGAATTCCCCAAATATTCATCATCAAAGCACACAATAAATTCACTTGGTAATGGTTGCTCATGTGTCTGCACAGTTTGTGTTTTATACACAAGCCTGTTGACACTCATTTCAGCCAGTGTTGTGAACTTTGTCACAGCAACAGTGGCTTAACATTCCCTTCCACAACACTGGTGACCAATGGAATGGTCTGTGTGGCTGAATGGGATGCAACAAAACAATCTGTGGCTTTTGTTTTGGGAGCCACAGCTACAACTGTGGTTGCTGGGGCTAAAAAGGCCCCGACCATGCAGATAGACAGACTGTATAGCTTACCTTCATGCTCTTGTAAAGCCTCTCTGCAAGGTATGCAGGAACACTCTTTACACACTTGACTGGAGAAAAAAAAAAGCACATACAGTATTTTTCCCTTCCATGTTACAGCCAAAATGGGTGGTGCTGAGTGCATGTAATAAGAGAATGAAAAATGATTTTGAAGTCACAGGACCATAGAGATAAAACTGAGAAGCACTGCTCAAAATGAGTGTAAGGAAGTAGACATGATGAGTCTTCTTACCAATAGCCACTAGTATCTTCTCCAGGTTGCCAGACATCTCACTCTCAATGCTCTCCTGCAGAGTCTTTTTGCTCAAGTTCTTGTACTCCACCAGAGCTATTAAAAAAAAAAAAAAAAAATGTACATGCTTTCCACGTTTGAATATAACACTTCATAAAATATCACACCAATATTTATTATGGATCTCTGCAGGAATTAATTGTTAGTTGGAAATGCTCGACCCACTCTGTCGAAGCTGGGGAACACTCCTGTGGCACAGGATGTCGATAAACTTGCTCTCGTCAGTCCCCCACTTCTTCTCCCCTGCTTCGTACAGGGCCTGGCCGCAGGGAAGCGCGCAGGGAGGATGGGTGTGGACGTGGCCACAGATTGAGGAGAGATGAAGATAAGAAATTAGAGGGGGAAATCAAAATGAGCTGTGACTGCAGAGTTCTAAGGAAATGAATCACATCACTCCACAACAAAACACTGATCAGACTTGTCTGACTCAAGTTTCAAATATGCAGGAAGTTCAGGCCTGGCCACTTAGACAGTAGGAAGGCCACCATAAGCATGTTCAAAATTTACCCAATCAGTGGTTTATGTAAACTGAGGAAATGAGTGGCTAATGTGTAAGGTCAAGGCAACAACATGAAAATAATCATCATTGTTTGTCTGACTGTGATCTGGAGGTGTGCCAGCAGTGGGGATATTATTATTTGTAATGGATGGCAGCTGCAATTTTCAACTCCAACAACAAAAAAATCTGATAATCAAATTGTGTTTTACAGTGATGGCTTCATGTTAAATATTTTTTGTATCCTCAGTCGCTCACTGTACTTTTTACAAACTAACAGTTATTTGTCACTGGAAAACAACTGGTGTTGTATTCAAATCCTTTGCCATTTTAAAAATTGTAACTGAGTATTGGCAGTAAAATGCTAAAAACTTGAGCATGAAAAGGACAAGTGCTCATTCTGAAGAACAGTCCTTGTCAGAGTTTTAATTATTGATAAATTAACCTCTGAGTGGTACCTTAGTGTTTGTGGGTAGTCTACTTGGTGTCAGATCTAACTTACACATAGACTGTTGGATGGTTTAATGAGAAAAGTTAAATGATGCATTATATTACATGTGCCGTGTATGCCTTATTCTGCAAAGTAACTTGTGCAGCAGGCTAAAATGTACAAGTCTCACAAAATGGAAATATTCAGGCAAAGTACATTGAAACTTTATGTTAGTAAATGTGCTTTGTAGATAACACTGTAACACCAGTAAACACCAGTAGTTGTATTGTACATTTGAGAGAGACACAGAGGGAAGTGGGAAAAGTCAGCTTTGACCACACGGTGTGTGACCTGAATGTGGGTGACAGTACCTGAGCATCTGCCTTTGCTTTGGTGTTATCCACATGAGTGCTCTCATCTCTCTTCCCCTGGGAGGACACACACAGAAACACAGCTCTGATATTGACATTCATGATGGTATTTGTGCATTCTGTCTAAACCTACTATTAATGTAGTAAGACTAGTCTCTTTCTGTGTTGTATTTATGTTATTGTCATATATACATGTGGTTTCATGTAATTTCATAACCAAGGTGATATACTTCCCTTTTTTGTGAAGACAGTCTCTACAAACTAAGCCTCTAACAGAAGAAATACTGCATTACTGATTAAATTCCTTTCCTCAGAAACAGGTCAGAGCTGTTGAGCTTGAATAGTTTTATTGCTTTGGGAGCAACTATAAATCTTTGACAGTCCCTAGTGGTTGATAGAGCACATCTGCATCACATTGTTTTAATATGACGTACCTCAGCCAAGAGGAGCAGTGCTTTGCCATAGTCATTAGACACCTCAGACTTCAGGTCATGTGTCAGTGATCTCCCCGTTTCTTGGATGAATTGAAGAGAAAACAGTTTCAAAATATCTATACAGTATCAATGTATGATAGCTGAAAAACACTAGCGTACACACACACACACACACACACACACACACACACACACACACACACACACAGCAAGCCTCTGTCAAAGTCTTTCCAATCATCCTGCCCTGCTAACTGGTGCACTGTCGAGTAAGCAGTGAAGACACCGACCTGCCAGGTAAGCTTCAGACAGGGCTTGGATTTGTTTGTTGGACCTGGAGGCGAAGATTTCAGTCAGCGTGCTCTCTGTGGTCCCCGCACCCTGCATGTCACACACACACCAACTCATCAGGCTGCTTCAGGTAACTCTGACAGAGAGGCCAAACAGATTCCTGACAAATGACACGATCATGAGGGACGGAGCTTTGTGAAAACCATCTGAAGTCTTGAGCCATAAAACTAAATGATGAACTGCTGAGCCAGGTCACTGAAGAGAAAAGCACAGTATAACCACATACATGTAAACAATTCAGGAACAACTAAAGGCTCTGAACAAATGAAAACCAGATAAATGAAGCAACTGTATCATCCCCTCCAGTTGCTTTTTTAAGTTCATTTTGTATTATTAATTTACAGCACATTGTAACTGCAAAAAATGTAAAAGCACGACACATAAATCGTTTTTAGTCCCTTTTAACACTGAGCAGAGCATATTTAGGAGGCAGAACTTAAAATCAACCAAAAACCAAAACGTCATAGGAAAACTGATGATTTCTGCAGATTAAAGAAAATCTGCAGAATCTCCGAAACTGAATTTACAAAAGATTTGGGCTTTGAATATGACAGATTATTTTCACTGCATTGTCACCCTTACTTCATAATCTATACCACTGAACAGGAAACTAAGGCTAATTAAATAAAAATCCTTCATATTTAAATATCTGTTTAGGCATGTTCAAGCAGGGTCAATTTATTTTAAAATTATTTGAACACAGTTTCACCTTGATGGCTTTGATTACTTCTTTGCAGTCGTAGACAGCAGGGGGCGCTAGCAGGGCCACTAGCAAGTCCTCAAAGTCTCCATGGGTGTCGCCCTCCAGGTCAGCCTGTAACGTCTGATGGAGAGAGATGATGTGAGAGGTCAGTGCAACAAAGATATAATAATTTCAAGTCTTCCTTCCATAGCTAAAATTACTATCTGAAAGAAAAAATGGTGTACTCATGTCTACGTACCCTTCCTGTGGCCTTCTGATAAGCACTGGCAATAATCTGACGCTGAGCATTACTTCTTTGGGCCAGCACCTCAATCAGTGTCTTTTCTGTGGTACCTAAGAAAAAGAAAAGCTACCATTAACAATGCACTTACAGCTTCACATACGCAAACACACAGGCGAAAGTTCTTCCACCTGCACTGTAACCCAGTTAACAGTGTAGAAATGAACATGTGGTGAAACTGAATCAAAGTGTCTGACACATTAGTCTGACAGCAATCCCTCTGGTGGAGGGGACTGTGTAAGCCTACCTATGCCCTCTACGGCCTTCCTCAGTGCAGCCACATCCTCAACCACTTTGAAATCTAGCTTGTCCTTCACAGTTCCTCTTGCATTGGACTGAAAAACACAGAAAACACACTCACAAGTCAAGTCATGTCACGATGAAAACAACTGAATGATAATTAGAGGTGCTGCACATGTAAATGCATATCCATCTGCTGGTGATTACACCGGTTCATGTTTAATATTCAGTATTCCACTTTCTACATTTCAGTCCTAATGTTTTTTTAACAATAGAAACTTATGCTCTAAAATGGTTCTTAAATGGCTCTTCAAAACGCTCTCTGGTTCTACAAAGAACCATCACCAACTGAAGAACCTCTTCATTTAGGGGCTGGTTCTTCAAACTTTCTGTGGTTCTTTAAAGTACTAAAGGTTCTTCATTTTGAGTTTGGTGGTGGCAGCATGAAATTAGGACTGCAGTTAACAGTTCTTTTCATCAGATTAATCTGCACATCATTTTCTCAATTAATCTATTAATCGTTTGCTCTATAAACCTTCAGAAAGCAGTGAAAAATGCCCGTCACAGATGACAAATGTATTACTTTGTCTGTAACTGAATGAAGGAAAAAGGAACGTTGATGTTCATATTTTTTGACCTACCTATAATAATTTGTTTTGAAATGCTCGAGGAACCATTTATACTGAAAAATTAGTTTAAAAATGTTCTTTCCTGAACCACACAGAACTTTCTTAACAATAGTTCTTAAAGAACCTATTTTTGCTAAAGCTCTTTCAAGAATCATTTATGGTTCCTACAGGAAATATTTTTTGATGGCTCTTTGAGGCACTTTTGGGGGTTCTTTAAAAAGCCATCTGTACATATGGTTCTTTAAGGAACCTCTAGCTAAAAGGTTCTTTGTGGAACCAAAACTGGTTCCTCTATGGCATCAGAACAGAACTATTCGGTTCCAGTTAGTACCTTTATTTTTCTATGTGTACGATTAAAAATGCTGTTACACTCAGGGCTGGAAATTTGCACCAAGCACAAGCCAAAACAATGGTAAGTTTTCTCTGCAATGTGTAAGTCTGACACATCTGCCAGCATACTGTTTAAAATTTCTCAGGTAGTCAACAAAGTAAGTTGTGAGGATAAAAGTTGCCTGGCTCTTGCAGCCCAAAAATGACAGTCCGTGTGAAATTAGAAAGCACAGAGTTTGTTCAACTTACTGTCACAGTCAGTGAGGAGGGGGAGTCTAACAGCAGGTCCAAGTCATCCTGGAATATAAGTCAGCAAATATCCTGTTATCATCTACATTATCTTTTTACTTTCAACCTAAATCTAATTTACCCTTCATATAAATCATATTATCAGTCACAGATAACAGTGTGCGGACAGACACTCACCCAAACAGACATGTCTGTGGAGGACAGTTCCAAACTGTGCAGAAGAAGCGTTTATTATTATATTATTTCCATAACATTTTATTATGAGGATGCTTTCTTTACATATTACCACGAATGTTAATAACTCACTGCATACTTGCATAATCATGTAAAATATATTTATTCACTTACATGGCTTATTATTCACTAAAATAAAACTCATAACTGCATTTGCTTGACAGCTCTCGGCCCCCCCTCTCTTTGTGCGTCTTTACCTCTCCACACCTTTCTCTCCAACTTCAACCTATCACCTCTGATTTTCACTGCCAGCACTGCTGGGACCCACTTCTCCCAGTTCATAAATAAATCAATACATAAATGAGGACACGATATTCTGACACTTCTAAAAGTTGAGCAGAAGGCGATGCCGAGCTGAACAAAGCTACAGGACAGTCATTTGAATAAAATGTCGAGGTTTGCATGCACTCCGTTGAGATCGAGGAAAACGCAAACAGGCTGCTGTTTTCCTCAGCAACAGCTGGCAGAGAAATAAAGGATAAAAAAGTATACAGGCACCAAAGACATCCAGGCAGCTCATCAAACGCTGGAGAAGGTATTTAGCGGCTTACCTAAGAGAGAAAAAGGCCTGCTGGCAGTGTGGGAGCGTCGGTAGGATAGTTTAGAGAAGTCGCCACACCTTTCAGAGGAGCTGCGCAGGCGACGCCCATCAGCTGGGGGAAGTTGAATCACACAGGCTTTTTTCTTTGCTCAGCTCCTCCTCGTTTTCCACACTAGCAGTGCACAAGTATTTCTTGGGAGTGATGATTTATATATTCTTTACACGAAGCAGTTCTTATATTTATACTTGTTTCCCAGCCTCAATTGACCATTGTTTGTGTGTAGAAATAGATGTAATGGGATGCGCACATTCCGGTGCAGTAATGTAAAGGTGTATTTGCTTTCAGGGCAGTACGTCTTTTATTACCGCATGTGAGTCATGAGGGGGGATGCAGTATTGAGAAATATGCTTAGTTTATGGCTTTTATTTTGTATATTTTCTGCTGTGCTTCTAAAACAAAAGCAGCAACTGGAGAACAAGGATAAGAGCAGCTCAGCCTCACTTATTTTTTCTCCTGCCTCCAAGCAGTGCATGATCTGTTGTTCCAGACATCAGTTTCATTGAACATGGTGATGGCAGAGAGGTGCCACAGTGATTCAAGGTCATAAATCCTGACATGAAGCCTGCCAAAGCACATAAAGTACACACATACTGTAAGTTCAACTGTGGTTATTGGTAGAAGGGTGTGGTGGAGGGAAACCCTATCCAGGACCTTCACAAAGATAAAGAATCCCTTGTAAGCATGTGCATATCTGTCATTAAATAATCAGTCAAATCAAAATTGTATAGATTTTGCTTGGTTTCCATGTTTAATATGTGATTCATCAATAGGCCTACTCATTTAGTACTCTCTGAGATCATTCTCTGAGCATTTTTTTTTTATATCAGCAAAATGCCACACAAATTAACCAAAACCTGAAACCTTATTCAGGACCACAAGCTGAGGATTTGTTGTGTTATCTGCTAAAGAGGAGGCTCCTTTATGCGCATTTCCACAGAGATTTCACTGCCATTTTTACACACTAACTTCTGACTGTGGTGCCAATTGTACATTGTTGGTCCTTCACTGCCACCTACTGAATAAAGGAGAAGTTAACAGCTGTAGATTTCCTAATGCTGACACAACCATGAGCAGGAGAGAAGGAAACGGGCTAATATGCTCTCCATTTATTTTATTGCCAAAGGTTAGGGTGGCACCAAGGCATGTAGAGCAGCTTACTCTTTTTCATGTTGTTGATATTGCCATAATTTGTTTCAATTAGACTAGATTTGATTTGATCTCATTCAAACTGATCAGATTTGATCTGATGATTTGAGATAATTGCCCACTTTTGCATTCCAGCTCTGGAGTGGGTTCCCAACCTTTAGATTTGTGGTTGGGATTGCCATTGGATGGCTTTCTTATAACACTAATTTGTCTTAAGCTTGTGCTCCTCCAAAATGAAGGGTGGCATATTAAAGTGTGGAAGAAATTGACAGTACATGGCAACTGTAGAACTTAAGCATGGTAGTCCAGTATCACACCACTGACATTATCAAATGGGTTCGAGGCAGTGTCAACATTATCAGCTCTCATCCTTTGCTGCCACATGGCCAGTGTTGCCTTGAGAAACCCCACAACCAACAATGAGTCGGCAGAAAATGCTGTGAAACTGAGCCACACTCAGATTATTGTTCCATCCCCCTGAAATTCAATGACAAAGTAACATCATAGTGTGTTTTGTCATTGAGAATAACACGTTCAGACCTTATCCCTCTTAACTGCTTGCCTATTACACGGTGTGTGAAAAGAGGTGACAGCTGGTTCCTTAGTAGTCAGATGTAAATCACAAATGTGGAGGGTGATATTGGAATCAGAGAAACTAAAGTACTACAAGCTGGAATGCACTGCAGGCACTCCAAAAGTGAAAAAGTAAGTACGTAAGTAAAAAGTAAGTAAGTAACAAAGAGGAAGGAAAGGACATGCAACCTTACAAAGCCTTTATGTCAGTGTCTAGGGGACAATACAGGCCTGTGTGGCCTCACCTGTATGGCTGTAAAGACCAAGAGGAGGCTGTCACACAACTCAGAAAAACTATTGTTCCAAACAAGACAAAGGAACAAATATGAAAATTTGGAAAATAACAAATAAACCAGACAATGATGAACCACGTGCACTGCTTGATGAACTTGTTCAGAACTGCAGCTTATATCCTTATATCTTGGGAAATCATGCATTTCTAAATTTTCTAGGAACACAGCTGGAAAAAATGTAAGAAAATACTCCATCAAACTCATGGAACCCCACACTGTCAGAGTCGCTTAAATGTGACTAAATGTCAATGACAGACATCAATCCCAGTTGAAATTTCTGAGTAGGGACCACAGACTGTGTATAAACTTTAACACTTTTATTATGCTTGGGGTCAGTTTGCACCCATTCAGTGTTCTCTAAATACATAATTATCATCATTTTTTTGTTTGCTTCATATTTAATGACTTTTCCTAATTTAATGGGAACAAGTGGGTAAACATAAAATTGACTGATAAGTGTGACATTTGGGAGGGAAAAACATGATTCATGACTCCCACAAGAACTTTGTGTGTGTGTGTGTGTGTGTGTGTGTGTGTGTGTGTGTGTGTGTGTGTGTGTGTGTGTGTGTGTGTGTGTGTGTGTGTGTGTGTGTGTGTGTGTGTGTGTGTGTGTGTGTGTGTGTGTGTGTGTGTGTGTTATTTAAAGGGCTATTTAAGTAGTCAACAAGACACATAAAGCCATGGGTATATATTTTTTTTTATTTTAACAATTGCCTGGAGGTTTAAACTACTGAAGCCACATTGACTCCAACTGATAAAAAAAAATGTCAGTAAAATTGAAGATAACAGTAAAAGAAATTTAAATATGACTTTAACAGACTCTCAGTCCGCCCACGCAGTGACGTGTGGCTCTTTTCTTCTCTGCGCCCCCGGAAGTGGGAGAGTGCTCTGTGCAGCCGGGGGAAAAAAAAACGGCTGCTACCGTTGACAGCTCGGCACACGACGTCAGGGAGCACGGTGGTCATCTTTAGCGACGTCCTACGTGTCATCGACAGCAGTAGCTCTCTAGCTTAGATAGCAGGTGAACCCGGAAAATTTACATGTGTGCGTCGCTCCAGACTACCTGCATTTTTCTGACTATGCTAAATTAGCTAGGTATGCTAACTCGCCGTGCTAATAAGCTTATGGCGAGCTAGTAACTTGGTGTTAGCTGGCTAGCTGGCTGGGATCCTCCCTGCTCTGTTGGTTAGCCAGCGGTAGCGACAGAGCAAACTTCCTTCACTGTCAGCTGTTGATAAAAGCCAAAAAAAAATCCTCTTCATTCGTATTATGGCTTTACCAGACAACGAAAAATGTGCTGTTATGTCTGTTTAACATTTGTTTACTGAACAGACCTCACTTTTCTTGGCCAACTGACATTTTGGTGCTGTTACCAGGGAGGCTCAGCTGTAGCTCGCTGCATCTTTTGTTTACAAGGATAGCGGGTCACCTGATGTGGTGCTCGTAGCAAGGCAGCGGCGCAGAGATGGACATGTTGCTGGGAGGCAGCTAACAGAAGCAGCCTTTAGCTAGAGCTTAACAATAGCTAACTATTTTGGTGAAGAGCCAAAATGAGGATCAGGGTTCTGAAGGAGGAGAGCTGTTCCTGCTGGACTGTCTGATTTTGTGTGGACGCCGGGCCAAAGACAGACAGGGTTTTGCTTATCCGTGCAAAAGCCAAACCAAGGGTGAGGTTACATGGGAAGAAGAGACAAAAAGCTTTACTGGGAACTGGGCAACCCTCCTGGCACTGGAATGATGTTGAAGACTATACTCATCACCAGTCTTCTGGGCTGGGCGAGGTGTCAGGAGAGCCAGAACATGACACCAGAGGAAAAGACTGTTATCAGGTGAAGTATTTTGAGACAAATACATACTCAGTATCCACTTTCTCAGGGTCACCTGCTCAGTCTAATGCAATTCAGTGCAACAGCTATGCCATAAATTCTACCTTTTAAGAAAGCTTATAATGTTCAGTTTTTGTTGACATTGTGCTGAATGTGTAAATTTAATTCTGTGTTTATTATGGAGGTTGTAGTTTGCAGAGGTCTTGTACTGGATTACATTATATTGAGAGGTGTTTCTATTTTTTTGTTCTCCCTATTTATATGCATGATGGAGACAGAATAGTTGAAACACCTCTCAATCAAATGCAGTCCAGTCCAACAGCAGCATGAACTATGAGCTCAATGCCAAACACAGAACTGAATGAACACCTCTATTACTGTGACAAAAAGAAAAGCTGAGCATTGTAGGCAGCAGGAAAGGAAACTTTATGGCACAACAGTTGGACTGGATTGTATTAGATTGTGCAGGTGGACCTGATAAAGTGGCTACTGAGTGTATAAACGCTAATCTCTTGTTGGCTTGTGACTGAGCGTGGGACCTTAGAGAAGACCGTGACCAAGCACTATCACATGTGCGTTATTAGATTTTTTAAATTCATTTGCTTGCTTTTGTTGCTGTTGCAGGGACCAGATTGTAGAGATGTTTGATCATGCTTACGGCAGTTACATGGTAAGTCCAACAGTAACAGTGAACTGCATAATATCATAAGCACATTGCATGATTAGTGATGTAATGCAAACACCTTTGATTATCACTATGTTTAAAGTGTGAGCTTGCACCGTTGTTTAGGTGTTTAGCTGAAGCATATTGTGTGCATTAGTTGGACATGTTTTTAAAGTGATTAAAGAGAGAATATTCATGTGAATGGTGACTGTTTTTAACACACATGTTCGTCTTCTGCTTCCGTACACCTTCAGCTCTTCACTTGCACATTGATGCATATACATCCATGTATTGTACATAATAAATCTATATACAGCTTTATGCTACATTTATGTGCTTACATGTATGTACCTGTAAGTTCATACTTAACTGTACATACCTGCATTTTTACACGCACATACATATGTACATACATGTGTCTATATCCATGTATAGGTATCGATTTAGATATATAGATATGTATGTAACAGCATTATAACATAGTATTCTACTGTTCTACTATTTTTTGTTCCTAAAAACGTTTTCTTACAGGTGGAACTCATCTTGCTCTTCATAACTTGGACATAATGGCAATGGTCTAATAAACAATCTCATTATTATAAGACTTGTTTACATTGGTCCTCTGCACACATGAAACAGAATTATACATTTTTCCCCAGATTGAAAGTGTGCACTGTGTTACTGTTTTTTTGCAGAAATATGCCTACCCAGCAGATGAGCTGATGCCTCTAAGCTGCAGGGGGAGAGTCCGGGGCCTGGAGCCCAACAGAGGCGACATAGATGACTCCTTGGGCAAGTAAGTTCCTCATCCACCTGCATCTGAAATCTAAGACGATCCCATGAGGTCTCTCCCTGTTTATCAGTTGCTGATTCTAAGCATTTTTTCGGTCAGATCTCAGACTCTTCTTTGCTTGCTTTCAGGATTCACTATTCTTTAGGAATGGGCATAGATAAAATGTTAAAAACCTATGCCAACTCCTGTTGCTCTGAACTGTTTTAGATCTACATCACAGAAAAAAATCCTTTTTAAGCCAGCTCTGAATCATTTGAATCAATTTTGTCTCATTTCAGAACTCAAAGAACCTAAAAAACTATTGCAATTTCAGAAGCAGTTTTTTTTATCCACCTTGTCTTCTTATTTTAATGTTTCTTTATGCTAGAAAATCTTAACTGCTATGATCAGAGTCTTTGTTGAGCTTCTTTAATACTGGCAAAGCAACATTAAAATAATAACAATAATATTTTAAAAATATATATATATTAAAGAAACATGTTCTACATCTTAATTACCATAGTTGTCATTAGCATGTTTTTTGCATTTTTGTATTGTTTCCAAATGTCAGAGCAAATTAGAAATGTCTGCTAAATCTGGAGGTGATAGAATAGGAAAAAAATATTACAATGTCATAGCATGTGCATATTATCTTTTTGTGTCAGCAAATATGTCAGAGATTGTGGATTTAATATGAAGGGTGATATTTATGTAATTTTTACTCTTTGAAAATGACATTGTGTCTTCAAAAGAAACCATGACTTCATACCCTATTGAATTTATTATGCTGTAGTCTGTTCCAATTAGACAGATGTGATTTGGCTTAGAAGAGATGCCCTAGTTTTTCTGGGATACCAGGATTACGAGCAAATTCAAGTGAAATTTGCAAAGAAGTCTTCAAAGCATGTCTGCATAACACAATGCATCCCTTTTTATAACACGTTGTATAACACAATATGATTGGAAACGCTGCACAGTTGTTACACTTCATTCCATTTTGAAACTGGATCAGTACCACAGATTGTCATGACCTTTTTTTCTGCCCCTCCAGGTTTTCACTCACACTGATTGACACTCTTGATACCCTGGTGGTGAGTACCTCATTTGACCCTGCTTTGCATGGTGAGGAATGGATCATACGTTTGAAAGTGGCAGCCTCTGTCCTTTAAGATTGTCTGGTCCCCCTGACCGGTTCATCCCCGAGATGTGCACATGATGTTTTGGGGCATGCTTAGAGTAAGATCAGGTTCAGGTCTATTTAGACATCAAAAACACTGTTCACAGCCTCAGAGAGCTTTATAATACCACGAATTCAGAACAAGCAAACAGGATTGACACCCCTTGACCCCCTTGTAAAATACTTGAGCATTTGAGACATCAATAGTGAGGATAACAAACAAAACATTAGCTTTATACACCTGGGCCATTGGTCTTACTGCATGTCCATACCCAGTTAGTGTTCCACACTCCTGCTTATGCAGAGCGGTAGTAACTATATAATGTGAGTTAGTGAAGAAGTCTATGTTTTGTTTAATCGGTTAATTCATTCATTCATTCTTTCTTTCTCACCTGCCTGCCTGTATGTTCAGGTTTTGAACAAGCTTGATGACTTTGAAGATGCAGTGAGGAAGACTGTGAGGGAGGTGCGCCTGGACAATGATGTGGTTGTATCTGTGTTTGAAACCAACATCAGAGTCTTGGGGTATGCATATTCTTTTCAACAGTTCTTTAAAAAAAATAAGTTTGTTTTATATAATGACAATAAATGCCTGTAGCAGTGTTCTCTTGATTGTTCTTCTTCACTATGCAGTGATAGGTCACAGTATGGCTTATTACTGTTACTGGACAGAAGTGGCATTGGCTTGTTAGTTACTAGTTGGTTACTCAGTATTCTCAAGTTGTCCCACTTTTTTTTCTTATTCTTTTTTAATCTCTATTTTTTTCCATTTCATCTCTTTCTTCCCTTCCCTTCCCTAACTGTTCTCCAGAGGCCTTTTGGGTGCCCATGTGATGGCTGACCACCTCCGTCAGCGTGGAGAGAGGATGCAGTGGTATGAAGATGAGCTCCTACACATGGCCAAGGAGCTGGGCCATCGATTACTGCCTGCCTTTAACACCACAAGTGGCCTTCCTTACCCCAGGGTACTCTTTATTTAATTACAAAATATCAGTGGATTGATTGCTAGTCCATTAAACCAGATATTGAATGTTTGCTTAGTCTCCCACAATTCTCCCATGGCCTCCAGTTGTATAAAGTTTTTTATTCTTGGTTCTCCAGGTGAACTTGCGGTATGGAGTCCTGAATCCCCTCTCACGCACAGGCACTGAATCGGACACCTGTACAGCCTGTGCAGGGACCATGATCCTGGAGTTTGCTGCCCTCAGCAGACTATCTGGAGAAGCTGTGTTTGAGGTATTACTTCTCATTTTCTCCATACTTCCCCTTTCTCCATTCACCTTTAACATTAAGTGTCCATAACAATAATAATTTGTGTCATCCTTCATGGTATTTTCTGTTTAAATGCATTTTCTACATCTCCACTTGGATTGGTTACATACATTTTTTCTAATTTTCAGATAGAATGGATGAAGGAATGGATCTCTCTTCTTTTAAGGGATTAGGAAGCAAAAAGTGTCAAATCAGGCTTTTTAGGTCCTAATTTTATGTTCGGATCCATAGTTTAGTACATGTATATTTTGTTTGGATGGTCTATGAAAAAACATCAAGGTCCAGGAAAGACCCCCAGTGCATTTTGAATTCGCTCTCTGTGATGATGATGATGACTAAAATATGTACAGTATCAAAGTTTTCTTACGTGTATGTCCTTGCAACAGCTCATGTTTTCATGTCAGTGGTTTGGATTATGAAAGCATACATCAATTATGTGATTTTTCTTGTTTTTCAGAAACATAAGTCTTATTTAAGGCCATAATACCTGTTCCTGTTTGACAGGAACATGCAAGGAAGGCCCTGGATGTCCTGTGGGAGAAAAGACAGAGAGGAAGCGACTTGGTGGGGACAGTCATCAATATCCACAATGGAGATTGGGTCCGGAGGGGTAAGGCAAACACAACGCGCACACACACACACACACACACACACACACACACACATTCTGACTCTGTCAAAACATTGGCATCAGCTAGAGACCAAATTGGAACCATACAGGTGTTCTAAAATTGGACTACTATGACAGGGAACATAGAGCAATTCAGAAACACACACACACACACAGACATTTGCATTTGCATTTTGAACTTCTTGTTCGATTGCTAATGCTCATATCTTCCCTGTCTCTTGCCTCTGTATTTGTAGACAGTGGAGTTGGTGCTGGTATCGACTCATACTACGAGTATCTGATGAAGGCTTACATTCTGCTCGGAGACAATGTTTATTTGGAGAGGTTCAACATTGTAAGCCACTCTTACTTTTCCCCCCTACATGCATCTATAGTCAAGCAGTGCCTACTTGCTGTATTTCACTTGGCTCTTGCAGCACCATGTGACCACCACGTGACGTGTTTACTGAGTGATTGACTGGGCTGATGACATGTTGGTGACAACTTTTCACACTGTTTGTATACTACAGCACTACAGTGCCATTATGAAGTACATCAGTCAGCCTCCCCTGCTGCTCAACGTGCACATGCACAACCCCACTGTGAGCGTGCGCAGCTGGATGGACTCTCTCCTTGCCTTCTTTCCTGGCCTGCAGGTCAGCAACTCTGTTTTTAGATGCACTGGGTTAAGCAGAATTTCCACCATTAAAATAGTAAAATTCACACCAGTGGCAATGAAAAAGTAAAGAAAAAGAAATTGTTGCACTCCAAGATTTGCTACAACATTTGTTTTGCAAACTGATATTTCAGTTATATTTGTTATTGGGCTGTGAATAGAGAATGCGATGCAGTACCCTAAATAGCTTGTAGGCAGGTGACAGGTGTTTAGAAATGATCTGCAGTTACAAGATGATGTGTACTAGGAATTGCCTATTAGCAAATAAAATGTGATGCTGCTCAAGAGCACTGTGCAGAATCCCTCTGTGCCTACACCACAGAGGACCACATCTATTGTTCACTACGATAATCTACATGCAAAGAATGATAACTAGTTTTTGTTGTTCTGGCACAGGTGAACATAGTTGTTTTTCTCATCATTTTGATTCCATTTGTCTCTTAGCACACCACTTTGTTTTGGACCCATTTGTGGTAACAAAATATATGGCATTTAAGTGTGGATCTGCTACTCAATAGCAGTCCTCAAAGCCATGAGTCATGATGGGCTTCATTCTCAGAGTGTTTGATGATTGAAATTGCTGATTTGTAAATCTCAGACTTGAGTGTTGTTATGCAGAACATTTTGTCAACCTAACCTACAGGTTTTGAGAGGAGATCTGAAACCAGCCATTGAGACCCATGAGATGCTCTACCAAGTCACTAAACAGCACAAGTTTCTGCCAGAGGTAAAGAATCAGCACCTTGTTTGAAGTCCTGTATTCAGTGGCTGTCATAAAACATTTTTAGTACACGGCCCATTTTAAGTTATGGCATGTATATAGCAATGGCTGCTTTATGTATTTGTATGAAAAAGGCATAAATAAATGAATGAATGACAGCCATTGATCAGTGTTTCAGATATGTGATACTGATAGATAATTGTAGAAAATACCTGTAACATGTTTTTAAAAAATGAGTGTAATATGTGATTTTTTGTCACGCTTTTTATCAGAACCATCCAAAAAATGTAAAATATGCATTTTTTGTTTATTTATTTGTTCATCTTCCTGTAGGCTTTCACTACAGAGTTTCGAGTACATTGGGGCCAACACCCACTGAGGCCAGAGTTTGCAGAAAGCACCTACTACCTCTATAAGGTGAAAAAAATAATTGGACTATTACAGACATCAATGGAGCATAGTTATTCCTCTGATACAATGAACAAGGTTAGAGTCTGGCTCCTTGTGTTGTCAGTGGAGCACCTGCGCTAGTGAGTCATGTTTATTTATTGCTTTGATGAGGCAACCCTGGTAAGTGAACTGTGCACCAGCTGCCACTGTTAAAATCATTTTAGCAACTCATTAGTCATACTTAACAAGCTTGACACGACTATAATTGGTTATGAGACATTTATATCTTCCTAGTAGGTCCTGTTTTCTTGGCTGACATTGTGGCCTAAACTGTTCAGTTTGAAATCTCCAATTGAATTTGTCAGTCTTGGACTTCACTATGTCTCTGAAATAAGCCTTCTGTTACACTATAGGCACAATGTGTCTGTATACTACTGCTAATGCACCATGTGTTGCTCTCTACAGGCCACAGGCGACCCCTACTACCTCAGGGTGGGACAGTCCATCGTGGAGAAGCTCAATGCCTATGCCAGGGTGCCTTGTGGCTTTGCTGCAGTACAAGATGTACGCACTGGGACACATGAAGACAGGTAGTGTGTAGGACCAATATACTTCAAATCATATTTAAGCTGACAGGAGCATGTTTGGTTGCCCACATGGCACTGTATTAGTTGTCTTTCCTAATGTAATAGTCATTATAATTGAAACTTGGAAAAACTGCAATAAAAGTACGAGAAGTAACATTTTGAAATTAGATTTTGTTGTCTAGAAAATTTGTAGACAATTATTGTGTGTGTGTGTGTGTGTGTGTGTGTGTGTGTGTGTGTGTGTGTATGTGTGTAGGATGGATTCATTCTTCCTGGCAGAGATGTTTAAATACCTATACCTGCTGTTCTCTGAGAAGAGCCAACTGCCCTTTGATATCGATGACTACATCTTCACCACAGAGGCACACCTGCTCCCTGTCTCCCTGTCCACCACCCAGCCCCCCTGTCAGGGCAACAACACTGTAAGGACAGCCTCTTTCCCACAGTCAAACACACAATATAGCTATCTTTGAATTTTGAATCTTTGATTAATATAAACTGATATAACCTTCAAACATTTACCAAAAAACTTCCGTTAAAACCCAATAATACTTTGCATACAGGCTACAGCTCTCTATAACAATTCCAGTCCATTGGCAGTTTATTTACAATCAGTTGTGGGAAAGTTGCAGACAGATGACTGTATAACAGTTATGATTTATGTTCATTATTTAGACTATTTGTTTATTTATTTAGTTTAGTGCTCCTTAAATTGACTACTGCTGCCAGTGTGCTTTAAATTGTGTAGCTTTTACTTTGATGGCACACTTGACTCCATGTCACAGCATTTAGGGAGCATCAACTATTGAAAAATGAGCTCACACACATCAACATATATCTTCATTAGTAAACCTACAACAGTGAAATTATCTGGCATTGTTCATTATATGGTGTGAACAACTGGAGATGAGTTATACCTTATCCACACACTGGCAGCTTCCAAATATGGGCTGGTTGCTTTTGTTGACAGAAGCAAATAAAAGCCCATCCTAAAAACTGAAGTTTGTGGTATAACTAGCTCCACTGAAAAATTATTAGTGATTAATTTAGCTCTTAAATGTTCTAACTTCACAATTTAATGCTAGATCATTACATCTAAATGTTAAAAATGACTTCTTCTTATGTTCTACATCAAAAAGAACATAACATCATGCATTTTGCATTTTATGATATTATGGAGTTTTCAGGACTTTATTTACTTATTTTTATGAAGCAGTATGCAGCAGCTACCTAATGAGAAGCTACAATTGCTAACAAACCCTGTAATTGGTTAATTGACATAGTAGCGTAGGAACTAACAAGTGCCAGCAAAATTTTTGACTGTGGGCCCTGTGCTTCAGGAGGCAGCTCCCATCTCTCTAGAAGAGGACCTGTTCACGTACTCCTGCCCCAGCACCCAGACTTTGTTCCCCAACAACCCTTCCTTTGCCAAAACCATCCGGGACAGCTACAAGTACCTCACTGGGGTTGGACGAGCCTTTCACCCATTGCCTGTCAGGTGTGTGTGTCAAATCACATGGGTGCGCTTTGTATTTAGAGTGAAATTACTGGTAAAATTAGTGATTCATAGTTACTTTGTATTTTGATTTGTTTGTCTGTGTGTGTGTGTGTGTCTGTGTATGCTGGTTGGGTTTCACAGGGAAATTGAACTGCCACTCCATGACAGTGGCATGGAGCCAGTGGAGTTCTTGAAAAGCATGGGCATTTCTCTCACCCCACTAAATGAGGCCATGGCTGGAGAAACAGGAAGTCAGAAGGTACTTTGGTTTTGTTTACTCATTACACACCTTTCAACGTGAACCACTACCTACGTTTCTGTATTTCTGTTCTTCTTGTATTTCTACATCCATATTGCTGTTGCTTACTAAAACATATCATCAGCTAAAGCGAAATACAGGGTATTACAAAAGGTTAAAGGGATGGCAATATGGGGAAAAAAACATTACATCTGTGCATTTTCATAAATGCATGAGTCAAGCATAATAATATTTTCCATTTATTTGTATTATGAAGCTAGCTTGCATGTTATTGAGAGGTACAACCCAGCTGGTGACAGTACAGGGCTCTATTCAGCCATTAAAAAAGTACAGACCAGTAAAACATAAAATAAATATTTATAACATCTGACTGTATAAAACACAACAAAAATAAAATAAATAAAAAAAAATACTGAAGACTGTCAGTTACTTTGCTTCTCTCCAAGTAATGTTTCAGATTCTCAGGACAGTCAGTCCTTTCACATAGTGGTTTTAGTCCTCCACTATAATGTGATAATATACCCATGATTATAAGCAGTTTCGTCTGCTGTCTTCAGTGGTACAACATCAATTACTTCTTGCCAATATTTACTTCTCATTTGGCAGGGAGAGCATCTCTGTATTGACTTGGCTAGCGCTTTCCAAGTTGGCTCCATTTGGTTGTTTAGCTGGTTGTTCCTGATGATGCACTCGAGCAACATGTTGAGCCATGCGATTTGAAGCTTTCAGCACATTCCTTTGGAGCTGACTAAACATGTTCACTGTATTACCCTCTGTTAAACCAACTGGACATTGCACTGTAGTTCAAATTGGAATGCTTTGAGCAGTGCCAGATTGAGTAAATCAGAAAACACTTATAAATAGAATATGGAACATTTTTTAATAAATTCCTCCTTTGTTTCATCAGCTGTGGCCGCTCTGTACTCTGAATTTACAAAAGTGGCTAATCTAATTGCATGACCCCTCTGGTAGTAGCATGAGGTTTTCAAGTAAGGAAAAAAGTGAGATGTCTGTCTGTAAATGGATTTCTTGTCTGGTTTTGCTTTTTGAAATGATTGCTGTGCTTTTTTATTTATGGTGGTTAGGGATTAGTACAGACTGCAGTATGGTGGTAGTTGATTGAAAGCAGTTAATTTATAGCTAAGGAGAAAGGTAGGAATGGAAATAACACAAGGATTGTTTACCTTCAATATCCCACAATATCCCAGATCCCCCATGATGAAATGTTGACCTGTATTAACATATTGTCATATTGCCCAACCCTAGTAATACGTCTGAAAAAATAAATCGAGTTGCATCATTAGAACATACTGAATCATTAGTATGCATTATTGTTTTCAATCCAATTTCTATAATTCAATTATTGCAGGAACATAAAGGAGTGTACCGGGTAAAACTTGTGGCAGAGGTAAGCCAAACGCCAGAGGAGGAAGAGGTGGTGCCACACATTGTTCAGCTCATATCTCCCCCATTTCTGGGTAGGACAGTCCTCACTGCTGGACCTGCCAAGTTTGGAATGGACCTTACCAAGCAGGAGCATGGGGTGAGCTCGGTTAATCAATCAAAATGTGTTTTTGCAGCATGCTTACATTATAATGCAGTGCGCTTTACACAGGAGGAGAAAAAATAGAAAGCAGCAAAATGAAGAAAAAAATAAAGTAGAGATTGAAAAAATGTCATGTCAATCTGACCTGATGACATATAGACATCAAAGCAAGTCATGTTATTTTAATATCAGACAGATCTTTCATAGCAACAGCATGAACCCAAAGCCAAATTTTCATAAAATCTCAAACTTTTGAGGAAACTAATTTGAATAAATGAGACCTTTTACTATTCACAGCTATTGACAGACCTGTTTTATTCTGTAGGTTAAATCAAATGATTCTTGTTTGTAGATTTTGCGATATACTCCAGGTGTTGCATGTTTGCCAAACAGCGAATGTTTTCATCTGTAAATAATGCATTTCTCTTTGTCTCTATTTTCTTTCTTCCTCTCTCCTCACCCTGACTTCCTCAAACTCTTTGATCTCACAACCACGCAACTACTTACATTAACACACAAACTGCTGTGTCCTCAGGTGAAGGGCAGCATAGTGAAGGCATCTCCCTACACAGCATGTGGGCCCATAGATAATGCAGCTGAGGTTAAAGGCCATATCGCCCTGGCACTGCGTGGTGACTGTATGTTCGCTGGCAAGGCTCGTAGGCTACAGGAAGCTGGAGCCATTGGAGTCATCTTCATAGGTGAGGATTTCCACAGGAACTGAAACCTGAAGCACACTCTGTATTCTATACAACACACACAATGCACAGTCAAATATATAAACTTCTTACCCATATTTGAGCTGTGTGTAGCAGCCAACACAAGCATGTACTGCAGGGCATGTCCACAGTAAGCTGGGTGTCCCTCCATACACATTGAAGTGCCCCCCAAAAAACTTAAACTGCTCTACTGGGCCTACACCTGGTCTGCACATGCATGATAATGGACCAAGACCTAGATCACATGACAGTCCTACATCAGCGGTTTCAAAAAGCTCCACTTCCCTGTCCATATTATAACACTAGACAACTGTTTTCAAATGTGCACCACTTTTTGAAAAGCCCCATTTTCTCAGGTGAAAAATGGCAGCTTCATGTGGACAGAAGGCCAAGTCAGAGTCAAAAAAGATGTTGAGTTGAATTGTTGTGGAGATTGTCAAATTTACCTGGCCTAGTGTAAACATGGCCTCACAACAAGAAGTAGCTGCTAGTCTGTCTTTTATTTTTTAGTATTTTTATTTTTATTTTTTGCCAAAATACTCTCCCACTGCTTTTTTCCATGAATTTAAGACAAGCTCCCCTTCACTGAAACAAACTTTGAGAAATTTCAGTGTAGTGGACCAAGTACTTGCCTACTGAATAAAGCTCATATCAGTTTACTGAATTAGAATCAGTGCCACACGGCTATGGTTTAATTCAGTCAAATATCATAAAAGTGGGGCTGGGCGATATGGACAAAGATATCTTTGAGCAAACACCTCAAAATATTGTGACACTATTTGTAGGAACGACCAGTGCTTTCATAAGATATTTACACACCAGAGATTTTACACACACCCAGATTTTTGATAAACAGTTAAACATCAGTAATGTTGATATGACCACTAAGCAGGTAGAGACAAATTATAGAACAGCTAGAACTGTCTAATACATTCAGAAAACTGTATTTCTTGACTGTAATAAATAGATACATGGATGGAATGCAGTGCAGTGGTAGTGTAGCCACCAGAAAATACCAATGGAGGTAGGCAAATAGTACATTCCTGAATAATAATAGTAGTAAGCAACAATATGATAGATTCATATATAATACAGCAAGAATAGTAATATGATGGTACATAATAGAATATAATACCATAGAAATATAATGTACAGTGCATCATGTAATGCAGCCTTTAATATTAGGGAAAGACAACACTAATAGCATATCCCATTATGATATCTAGTCTCATATCGCAATATCAGTATAGCATGGATATATCAGTACTAGTATTGATTTTTTGATATCCAGGCGTACTTTGAATAGAACTCAGTTTCTGATTGCTCACTCTGTGTTTCCACTATTCTGCTTCCCAGACCACCGCGAGGGGAGCAACAGTGAAGAGACGCCGCTGTTTCAGATGGTTGGAGACGGCGACTCCACCACAGACATCAGCCTGCCTTTGGTTTTCCTTTTCAGCCGTGAGGGTGCTGTGCTCACAGCTGCTCTGGAGGAACATCACAATGTAGATGTGCTGCTGCTGCCCAAGGAGAGGCAGCTGGGACATGGTGAGCAGATTTATGATTCCCTGCTGTGACACCAGTGCATCTAGTGGAGCACATGTTGTTAACAGGGGCGGTATTGCAGTCTTGGCACAGCACACAGGTTTAAGCTGAAATCTGTGATGTTTTTTTAATCAATATATTGTTATGATACCTATGTGTATGATAAGTCTCTAAAATGGGCACATTTGTTGTGGTTGGGGACTCTACAGACAGGGTACCTGCAAGGCATTAAAAAGTATTAAAGTCTTAAATTCAGAAATCTCGATATGAGGCCTTTTAAAGGTAGTAAAACAACTTAAATTCCATTGACATTGGTCTGAAATATTTTGTGGGACTGTTTGGAGGAGAAATAATGAGAAATTTGTCAATTGTTTTTGTAGTTGAAAAAGTTATAGTCTGTCTTTTCATCGCACTACTGGAAGAATGTCTGTGTGGTGGTGTGTCATGATGTCATGCTTCATGAACTGCAGTTCATGCGCTGTGTAATTCACTCACTTGAGAATTCAGGACTGTTACTTAATTATGTTGCTTATGTGTTTGCTGATAAAATCACCATTAAATTGCATTGTGAGTGATAATAAAAAATTCTTAATTTTCACTAGTTGAAAGCTACAGAGATTGACAGGGGATTGATGGGGACATCATTTGTACAGGACAAAATGTTTACTGATTCCTTGTTATGAACATTGCCAAAAGCTTAGTATCCCTCTTAGATGTAAATCTGTATATTCTCAACCCAGACTAACATTTGTTTCACTTTCCTCTTCATGGTCCAGATAAGCCAGAGAAACCTCTTGCGATGAATATCAAGTTCCGTTTAGCAGAGGACGGGGAGCTGGAGGAAGGGGCAGCTCGAGGGCCCACGCTGGAGTTTGTCCTGGAGAAAGGAGAGGTGCTCGTTGAGGAAGAGGAAGAGGAAGAAGAGCTCAGAGGAGAGCAGCAGTCACAGCAGCAGTACTGCACGAAGGCATCAGAGAATGAGAGCACTGAGCCATGCTCAGCAGCTGTGCTTTCTCCCCTAGATTCATCTCAGAGCCCCAACTCTAACAGTGGACCAGACACAAATCCTTGACCTTTGCTGATCCCAAAGCAGCCAGGTTCCTGTGATCCGCTCACACTGACAATAAGGCAGCAGCCTCCTAATACTGGCCCTGTGTCAGTGTCTCAATGGCATGTGCCTCAGAGCCCCCACTGCCCCAGATGGAGCCATAATGGACCCTGCCTGCATGTTAACAACAGATGAAGGCGAGTCCAGCAGTGTGGAAGATCCATGCAGTCTCAAACCTCAAGATGGCTCTGTAGCTAGAAGGCTGAAGCTTGTATTGGAACTCTTTTTCCTGCATGGTGCAGGTCTCTCTTGAAATGAGGGTTTTTATCTCATGTTTGAACAGGTTAATTAAAGGCTAAAAAACACAAAAGGATGGAGTGTAGGTTAAGCTGCATGGGCTAGTGCTGCCTAAACCTAGCTTAATGTTGCTACTGTAGGCACATACAGTTTTTGGTGGTGATATTGAAATAGATTAATAAATAGAACTTTAACGTTGCCTCACCTTAGGGGAGAGCAGTTGAAAAAGCAACAGAAACACACTCAGTTACTTTTTTATGCAATGCAGTTTTGTTTATAGTCTAGATTGCACCTTTCAACTGTTGGAGGCATAGAAATAAAATAATAGAAGATTGGTAGGTGCCTAGTATGGTGTTCCCTCAACTGTGTAATGTGGATGTAATTTGCTCCATTTCAGAAAGAAATGTTAATATCTAGTGATGGTGAATGGGATCTTACCTGGCCTGTTTGTTTGCATTGGTTACCATAACTTCTCAGTAATATAATGCCAATAGATGAAGGGTATATTGGGGCCAATTTGGAAACCAGTTTTGTTTATCTTGTACTGGTAGGCTACTTCAGGGAATTTCAACAGTGAACGCAGTTTGGCGCAGGTTAAACTTTGTGTTGCTGTGTGTGTGTATGGTTGTGTGTGCGCCTTTATACTAATTTGTGTTTTGGGTTGCGTGCTGTGTATGCATGTGATTACTACAACACACAAGACCATGCCTGACCTAATACATCACTGCTGCCAGATGAAAACCATCTGTGCTCACAAAATCACCTTTCTAGGAATTAGGTTTTTGAAAATCAATTATGGCTTTTAAATGAGTTCCATTGTCCAGAAGGTGTCAATGCTTGATCAGCCTATAAACAACCATGTAGTCTCAGTCCTCTTAAAACATTTCATGAATTACCAAAGCAGGTTGTCTTGCAACTCCAGTTACATGTACGGCTACATGTGGTATTTGCACCAGTTGGCTGTGGAAGCAGCGTCACAGGTCCAAGTGTTGGTTTCCAGTCCCAGAATGCTATGCACTTTGGAACACACATACTGTATGTTCCTCTGTGGCCAATCCTGACAGGGATGACCACAGTCTGCTTGAGTGTGTGTGTGTGTGTGTGTGCTTGAGAGAGAGACAGAGAGAGAGAGTGAGAGAGATGTCATCAGTAATTGTAAAGTGTCACAAATATCCTATTTACATAACACGATATTGAGACATTTATTTAAGTTAAAATGTACTATAAGAAAAAAACCCTGTTGGATCAAATCATGAAAAAGTCCAATTTGAATCAAATTTTTAACATGATTTGAAAGGAAAATCGAGTAGGGTTGTTACAGTACAGCTTAAGATTTTTAAACCAATCAAAAGGAATGTTAACTGTTAAAGTGGATCCTGTAAGATTGGCTCTAAAATGTGATTGATATCAATTCTACTATGAAATCTTGGAGCCAGTGTTGGTGGATCTCTTGTCAAGGCTCTGTCATTAACTTCCGTCTCTTTCTCATGCACACACACACACACACACACACACACACACACACACTCGCTCTTCACAAACTAAGACTCATTTCATGGGCATTATTATGTGTAACAACAATATGCAACAATTCAGAAAGACGTACAGCTTCTTTACATGCAGTCAGTTTGGTATTTTTTTTTATGTTATTTTGTCATTTTCCTTTAATCTCACTAATATGAAATTTTGTTGCATTTTTTTCTACATGGGAATGTGAGTTGATGTTTGTATAGGAAAAAATTGGGTTATGGTGCCAGAGTATATTTTATTTTCTTTCATGTTTGTGCAGTCAACCTCTTTTTTTTATGCTGCTGAGATCATTTCAAGTCTTAATCCAACATGACATGTCTGTTTTATTTTTGTGCGTGTATAAGGCATTGCCAACCTGTATACCTCAAGACTGTGTGCATGGTCATAAGACCATTATTATGAACACAGTAGAAAGGACCATGGACAAGAAGAAAATGTTTTTTTTTTTTTGTTTTTTTTTTTATTTATTTCTGTTTTGTTGTATTTATTATGGTCAGTTATAATAGAAGGTTTCTGTTGATGAGTAGTTGAAGCTCAAAAAGTGCCAAAGGGATGCATGACATGGTCCTGTTTTTCTTTCACATTTTCCTGTACTGTGTGAGAAGTGTTTATTTGCTGACTGTGAGCTGAGGCAAACTCATCAATAAATCTAAAGTCATAACTTCACATCTCCTTTCCTCTTTGTTATTAGCTTACTGGATCTGGAAGCACGTCATCAAATGTGATATCAGATTTGTGCAATCTTTCATTTTTTCCCAAATTAACTTTATTTTAGTCATTCAATTATGAAGTGGCTGCCTGATGTTTCTAACTGGTTTGTGTAATTCAATTGCATAGTGACCTTAGGAACTATTGATCGTGAGATTGTGTGACAAATAGTGTTTTCTTTTTGGACTGGTCCACAACCACTCAAGCATGGATTTTTCATTAAAGTAATCAAATTTGGAGCTGTGCACTCAAAAAGGCTGCTCTGAACAGGTGGCAGTGGCTCATGACTGAACAAGGCAACCAGAGGACTTAATTGTATTTTTTTTTAACTGTCATCCTATTGCCTTTATGAGGCTGAGTTGATGGGCTAGGAATCAGGGAAAGTTTTAGACTAGCATATTTTTATATAATGGTGTTCATAAGCCTGACTCAAGCCTGTTCTGTTCTAGTTCATCACAAAGGTGCTGGATGGGGTTGGGTCATGCTGGGACAGAAAAGGGCCTTCCTTCCCCAAACTGTTCCCACAAAGCTGGAAGCAGAAAATTGTCCAAAATGTCTTGGTGAGCTGAAGCAGTAAGATTTCCCTTCACTGGAACTGAGGGGCCGAGGCCGAGCCCAGAAAAACCAGCCCACAGTGTTATCCCTCCTCCAGCAAACTGCACAGTCGGCACAATGCAGTCAGACAGGGAACGTTCTCCTGGCGTTCACCAAACCCAGACTCGTCCATCAGACCGCCAGATACAGGAGCGTGATTGGTCACTCCACAGTTTCCACTGCTCCAGAGTCCAGTTGTGGTGTGGTGGCCATGGAAATCCATGCCATGAAGCTCCCGGCGCTCAGTTTTTGTGCTGATGTTGATGCCAGAGGAGGTTTGGAGCTCTGCAGTTACTGAGTCAGCAGAGCATTGGCCACTTTTACGCACTATGAGCGCTCAGCGACCCCGCTCTGTAACTTTACGTGGTGCTGCCACCTGGTGGCTGAGCTGCTGTGGTTCCTAAACGCTTCCACTTTGCAATGATCCCACTTCCAGCTGATGGTGGAATAACAAGGAGGGAAGAAATTTCACCAACTGTTGCAGCGGTGGCATCCTGTTACATTACTAATACAGCAGCACGCTGGAATTCAGTGAGCTCTTTAGAGCGAGCCATTCTTTCACAAATGTTTGTAAAGGCAGACTGCATGCCTAGCTGCTGGATTTTATACACCTGTGACAATGGGACTGAATAAAACACCTTAATTCAGTGATTTAGAGGTATAGCCCAATACTTTTGTCCATACAGTGTATATGAGGAGATGGCTTCATGATAAGTTTTAATGCAGCACATTAAACCTACAGCCAAACAATGGTGGTAGAAATATTCAGGTGTGGGGATATTCTGCCTCTTCCAAAGCAGGTAACTGACACAGGATCAACTACACACTGACCAAAGACATGAACCACTGGTTCTGCTGGTACTGGTACTTTCACTGCTGTTCACCCATTCTGAAAAAGAATCGCCACTGTGCTGTGGAAACACAGACCAGCTCAGGGCACAGGATCATCTCTCATTTATCTGGAGTCGGCACCACAGCTGTGAGCGGCATAACTTATTCAGTTCCCACACCGTGAAAATGTAAAGAAAGCGGAACAGCTGTTCGGTGACTTGCTTCTTTGTCAGGTGCCTGTACCGGTTTTTCCACAGCGCGATGACGCTTAGAGCCACTGTTTGCTGTAATTTCTTCTTAAACTAATCTCCTAGTGCTGCCTTCATGTGCTGTGGGAAACGTGTAATCTGACATAACCCAACAGAGAGAGAGAGAGAGAGAGAGAGAGAGAGAGAGAGAGAGAGAGAGAGAGAGACAGACAGACAGACAGACAGACAGACACACACACACACACACACACACACACACACACACACAAAAGAGATATCAAACTAAATTTTTCATTACTATTTTTCATAAATATTTCCAGTGTTCTATCATTACATTTAACCCCCGTTCCATACTCTCTTGTGCTATTACTGCTGACAGTGATTTGCCCAGATCTCAGAGTCTCAGAGAGAGAGAGAGAGAGAGCGAGATCTTCTGTGAAACTTGAAAACATGACTATCCATGCGTAGCGTCATTTACTCTCATTTTTCTCACAAAAGAAAGAAAGACTTGGTGTCCTTTAGCAGCCAATAATTTAACTTAATTGACTGATGTTCATGCTAACATACCCTCTTCCGATTCTGATTCGGTGTGAGAGTTCATGTCTGTTCCTTTCTACCAGTAACTTCCTTGCACTACCACGAAAAGTTGCTGCTCGACCCTTTTGATTTTTTTTTTTCTATAACTGACGCAGGCCGAGATGATGAAGCACAAGGCGAGATGCGCTATTTTGGTATCGAAAAAAAAAGAAGAAAGTTTTCTGAGGGCTCTGTCACAGCACAACGTCAATTCTGCCATTTCAGCAGCCTTCAGTGATGAATTGCATGTTTATTAATTAATCCATCTGACACAATGAACAATGTGAAGATATTAGTTCATCTCCACACCCTCTAATGAATTCTTCTACACCGGGCTGTCTCTGTCCTGCTCCCCAGCTCTGGACTGGCCTCTCGCCCCACCACCGACACTTTTCAATTAAAGTTCAAGACCCACATTTTTTCTCTCGTTTTTAGTTCAGTATGTCAAGTTTCTTTTTCATTTATCTGTAGTGTCCTCTTTTGAGTTTTAATCTGCTGACGGTTTTATTCAGTTTTTACGGGTTTTCTTCATTTCATCTTAATTGCCTACTTCATATCTTAACACTTGTTTTAACCTTTTCTGTGCCTTTAGTTTTGGCTTTTGTGTTTAATCTTGTACATTTGTATTGTAGACTCCTCTGCCACGTTTTTAACGCACTTTGGGTCAACTGCCGTTGTTTTTAAATGTGCTATATAAATAAAAGTGACTTGACTTGACCGAGCCGAGCACGGGCGGCCAAATTTTGCACCCGAACGCACCTGTAATGAGACAACACCTGCGAGAGGAGTGGAGATGGTGTGTTGTACGAGTTTACGAGGAGTCAACGAATGCGGCACGGCTCCCGCCCCCTCCTCCCCCTGCCTCGAGCTCCGCTATGTTTAGCTCTGTCGCGGATTACACGGTGCGCAGTGTGAGGATTGACTACGCTCCCCCGCTACCTGCTAAAACCTTGTCGCGGCTGTCGCTAGCTCTGCTCTGTTCAGTCACTTTGGCTGAAGTCGTCGGCTTGCCCCAATTCCAAGGGATGGGGGAATGACAGAAAGCCCCCTGCCCCCGTCACCGGCTCCCCGCTCTTAAGAAACCCCGAGGATGCTGCTCCCGAGTCCGCGGAAGCCACGACAGCGTCGGGCCTCCTCGCTGCTGCTGGCCGAGCTCCTGCTGTGTGTCATCTCCGTCAGTGTGTGTGCTGGCCTTCCAGGTAAACAAACACACACACACCTACACACACTGCAAGACCAATCAGTCTTCCTCGACTGTCCAGCTCCGTTTGAACCCGTTGTCTTATCAATAACCTTAATTGGTGCATTGTCACACAGCTCCTGGCAACTGGCAAAGTGCAGCGCTGTCACTCAGTAGGCTGGTGTTATCATTATTTATTTTTCAAGAGAAAACCTTCGAGGCAAATCATCCAGTGAGACAACACGTGTGTTTTTGTTTACTTCACTTGTTGTTGTCCATGTTGTTGTTTGTGTTGCCCAGTAGCTACAACGTGATACACTGTGAGCTGGCTGTTGTGCTGGGCTCAGGTTAAACAAGTGCGGGCTGCCCTGCCGGTGTCAGACAAAGTACAAGGGAGGGACAGAGGGAACGCTTTCTTTTCCTCATAACTTGAGTTATTCAGTACATTTCCTTGTACGGACTGCTTTGTATAGAGGCTTGTGTCCCGCCACCACCTCTGAGATCTGGGCAAATCACTGTCAGCAGTAATAGCACAAGAGTGTATGGAACTGGGGGTTAAATGTAATGATAGAACACTGGAAATATTTATGAAAAATATTAATGAAAAATTTAGTTTGATATCTCTTTTGTGTGTGTGTATGTGTGTGTGTGTGTCTGTGTGTGTGGGTGGGTGGGTGGTGATGGATGTCTACTTAGTGACTGTCTGCTTTCTGTTGAGCTCGGAGATAATCTGCCCCTCAGCTTTTAACATAGAAACCCTGTGGGAGAGCCAACAGCTGGACTTAAGCAAGAATTTTTTTTTACCCATAATCTGATGGGACACACAGATACCCACACACACACGCACGCACACTTTTTGCTAATTTAACATGTACACAAATTTATATTAAACTCATTTGAATTAGGGCTGCAACACTTACTTTTTTCAATTAAGAGATAAAAATGTTAAAAATAATGACAAATGTCTCTCACAAGTGACCAGAGCACAAAGTAACACCAGCATTGCTTTTATAGCAATTGAAATGGAGAAAAACAAGCAGAAAATGGCAGCTGTAACCACCAACTGTTTGATATTTTTGCATGATACACACATAACATGATTAATCAGTTGTGAAAATGATGATTTTTTTTTTTTTTAATCCTAAATTAATTTTCTGTCACTCCACGAATTGATGAGTCATGGTAGAGTTTCAGCACAAATGTGAATAGCTCCTCCCGCCCATCAAAACAAAAGCTTTCACAGTAACCTAACACCTCAGTGTGTCTGATGACTCTAAGCCTAATGCATAAAATCAAAAGTGTGTTTGGACAATTTGCTCATGTAGAAGAAGCAGAACAGTGACGTGGCACTTAGTTGTTTTACCTCATTCTCTGTTGAAAGAGCTGGGTGGCAAACAACAGAGATGCTGTCAACCTTTTCTGGCCAGTTGTAATCTTTGTCATTTTTTTATTGCCCAATTTATTCATTTTTTAGGTGCTCAGGATCAAAATTGTATTGAAAAACATGCATGCATTTATTGACATTCATATTAAAATCAAAATCTGTATATCAGTTTTGAGGAGACCATCCAAGAAATGGAATTTAATGTGATTTTTGCTCTTGTGGAGAAATTTCCGTGCCATAAACCTGCATGTTTACCTTGACTTTTGTGCTCCGCCAGCAACGGTACTCATTGGCAATAAAAAAATGCAATGTGCTTTGTTGAATCAGTAGTCGTATGCCTTTTCTAGTAACATTCATGTTGTGTCAGTGGGTGCTGTTGTTCTCATGTGTTTTGTTCATACAGCTGAACTATACGCACTGATGTATTGGAAGTTACCCAAGAACCAAGTAATAAATATAGCTGCAAGCGGTAATTCCAGGGTTCAAGCCAACAAAGACTATTAGAAGTTGAAAGCTTCAGCAGCTTCTTGAATAATTACTTTAAGGGTCTGTTTCAGACTAGGATACATGCTGCCAGTTTTGTAATGACTGGACATAGCGCTCCCTAGTGGTCGATTTGAATAAAACTTGTTGGTATCTATGTGGGCAAGTTTCATGAGGAAAAATTGAAAATGGCAGAAAATCCAATATGGCAGAGTTTATGGCATCTTGAGGCAGATTTGAAGAGTGAGGATTGATGGTCGTCTGTACCAAGTTTCATATAAATTGGACTTGTGCCATAGGAGTTATGAATTTTGAAAGTTTGTCTTTTAATTATAGTGCCCCCATCTGGGGTCAAATTTCTTGGGCAGCATTTGCGCCAAATTTCCAATTAATGTGCAAAATTTCATGTTTCTGCCATTTATCATCTTACAGGAATTTGGGTTAGAAAGAAATAATAATATACCAAAGCAAACGATAGGGTTTCAGCCCTAAGAGCTTCAACCCCTAATAACTAATTACATAAATGTCCTCTGCATGAATTATTTGTGTCTTTACAGAATCATATAGTACGCCTCCAGAATAAAAACAAGATGGTGATTTTCTCTCCATAAGGGGAGAGCATCCTGTCATGATCTGGAAGGGACAGGCAGGACATGACTCTGGTTTCTGGGAGTTTGGAAAATGTTAAGGCGGGTTAAATACGCTTAATAGGTGATGGTTCAAGGTCCATCAAGATATCTTATAAACGACAGGGAGAGATTGTTGGCTGAGCAGCCGGGCCGACGTAATGTTTGTGTGACGATGTGTGTAACTTAGGTTTATAAAATCCTACGTATGCACTTTTAATTTTTGGCCGTGTCCGCTGCAGAGGCAACACACAGGTCTTTAACCTGAATAACCTCTTCTCCTGTATTTTACCCCTCCACAAGGACTACGATTGAAATGGAACTGTTAAAATGTATGATGGGCCCAGTGGAGGTCCTCATTACTTAAAAAATACCTCCGCTGTGTTTGCTTTTGCCTCAGAGGCAAATGGTGCAGGTTTCAGGATGATGTTGCTGGAATTTGTCATCAGTCGAAAGTGTGTGCTAGTCAGCAAACATGGACACCTCATCATATGTTAGCTCACTCCAAAGCGTCCACATAACATTAGCTCTTGAGCTGGAAATAATCAAACATAAACCCAAGTGGTTGCATAACCCAAGTCCACTGGCCAAGATACAGAATTAGCAGCCTATATCTGTGTAATTAGGCTTAGACGAGCACATAATAAAAATCATTATTTCAAATTGAATTGGCCGCTGTTGATTAGTCATTTTCCTCAGTATGAATATGGTCTTATAGCTGATCTAGACTGAGGTTTCCTCTGCAAACAAAAAACAGTCATCTTCCCTGCAAGTTAACTTCCTCATTTTTCCCATTCAACCTGATCATTATTGTGCCGCCGCGCTCTTTAAATGCCAGGTTTGTCATTTACCCAAACCCACGCAGCATTTGGTCTGCTGATTATTATTCAGAGCTTTTGCCTGCGGCCTTTTTTCTTATCCAGGGTTTATGTTTTACAGTTACACAAAGGTACATGAAGGGGTGTTTACATGCATGGCCACACACTCTCTCGCCCTCTCTCTCTCTCTCTCTCACTCACACACACACACACACACACACACACTGACCCAGGTGTTTTTCAGGCTAAGCACCTTTTGCCCTCCAGCAGGATTATTCATCTGTCTCACAGTGGAAAGAGAGAACACACAGTGAGAAAAGTCAGGTGGACTGACACATGCTCTCTTGGTTAATTTATCATGACTGATTTTTTTTTTTTTTTTTATCTTCCATATAATTGCCATAACAGTAGATGCTGACTATTTGAAATACTTCTGCATTCAGAAATCTCCAGTCAGCATCTTAAAACTCACTGATCCTTGCTCAGTCAGTCTACAGTTTCGTGAGAAGGCGATGTTGGTGATCACTATCTACGACCTGGAATGAGGAACACGGCAGTGGAGTACATCGACCTTTAATGTGGAATTTTCCAGAAGTGAAAGAAAAAGGAGATTATGCTGGCTGTGTTATTATGTTAAGAGCTTCTGGTTGAGGATGATGAATCAAATGCAGCTCACAGGAAATACGCCATGTGAATATTTCTGTATTGCTTTCTTTGGTTTTTCTCTGTTTATGGCGGCCCATGCATTGCTTTGTTGCCTTTGTTTGAATCCTTTTTGTTGTTGTTGTTGTTTTATATGTCCAGTTTGAAATAGGCTTGCAGCTCAGTGGTTCCCTCAAGCAATTTAGAAAATGCTCTTGCAATGTAAAGAGTGCCATTTCTGGTAGTAAATGGATCTGTTATGTAGGCTGTGTGGTCTTTGAGGGTAAAATGACATCACCAGTGTTCACCACAGAGACAAAAGACACTGAAACCCAATTATAGGGGCGTAATTATGAGACTCATATTACACAAGGCCAGGAAAGGACCTATAGTTATTATCTATCTATCTATTATAAGTCTGCCTCAGTTATGCTGCTGTGACCATTGGTCTTTCAACCTGGAGGTCTAGCTTTAGACTAAAGAGAAGAAAAAATAACACGTGGTTAGCCAAGGCCTTGTTGCAGAGTCTTTGTTAATAATCTCTTGTGTTTGTCAATACTCTCTCTGTCTACTGTCTTTCCTTTCTCCTCCTTCTGCCCTGGTCAGGCCAGTGGGTTTGCACAGACCTCGTGGAAATAAGAGGGGCAGTATTGATCACCACACAGAGACAGTTGACCAAACCAGAACCAGCTCAGATTAAGCCGTTTTTCTTCTCTGATGAATCCTGTCACCTTAGCCTCCTCTTCACCAGATAATGTGACAACTGGAAGGAAGCAGAAATCTGCCGACATATGTGCTTTTGCAGGCATACTTTTGCATTTGTGGTTAGCCACATAAGCCAGTTTTCAACCCCGATTACCCAGATTACTTGATGTATGAAACAGTGATAGCTGTTTAACCTATGACTTTATACAGTCGTGAAGTATCAGGCTATTTAATCTGTTTTAAGTCCTTGGTCCTCCTTTGTTGACAGATATCTGACACATTTTACTGTGTTTTTCTCTGACGAGCTGCTTTTTCCTGTCTAGTGGGGAAAAAGCAGAGTCCTGCAGCTGTGTGTGCCCGAGTTTCCACAGTTAATCATCTATTGAGTGCCTGATGGTTATTAATTTGTATTTTAAGACATAACCACCATGAAACAATTGGAAATATGTATTTCTCTCTTTCACTTGCTTGCTCATTCGCAGACCCACCGTGGTGTCTCTCTCTGTCAGTCGCCCGAGCTCTCAGCTCGATCACTCTATTTATCTCTCCTTCTCTCTTTTCTTTTTTTCCAAATGAGTTGGGAAGCCAGCAGAAAAGCCTCACTTTACTTTTAATGTGATCAAGCAAAGAGAAATGCCCTCCCCTCGTCTGAAACTGGTCCTAAATCAATACTATTTCTTGCTTTATGAATGAAGTGGTACACAAGCTGAAGCAGCCACGCTGTGTGTGTTTGACCAATCAGAAATGTTGTGCTACAAACTCCAGCCCATCAGAGTATGGAGGACTAAAAGGGACAGAATGAAATAAATAAATACATCTTTAAATAAATACTTAAAAGTGTCATTAATTAATTAAAATGGGAATTAAATAAATAAATGTGTCATTAAATAAATAAATATGTCATTAAATAAATAAATGTGTCATTAAATGTGTCATTAATTCATTAAAATACCAGTTCATTTAATGTAAAAACATATATATAATTATTTCATTATTTATTTAATTATTTCATGGACCGGTGTTGCAGTGCTTCATGAATTAATTTTATCTGTCAAACTCACCCATCAAAGTCAGTGGGCGGATCCTAACACCTGATTGGTTACCCGGCACAGCAAGCCAAGACAGATCGACTTCAGATAATCGATTGATGCAGAGCAAGTAAACATATTCTAGAGTGAAAGTTTTTAACTGTTTTGCTTAACCCAGACGCTCAGGTTGCATAACCTACAGCCGAGAGACTTTACTAAACATCAGGTAAAGCATGCTGCAAGAACTGAGGCTCTCTGCTTTGATGTGGACACACTACGCCAGCACGGGATTTTACCTGCGTCTACACCGGCTGTCACCAGGGAGAGGAGGGAGCGCAAGCGGTGCAAACGTAAACAAATGAGGGGGAAGAGAGCCGGGATCCACGCTAGGCTAAAGGCTAAAGGCTACAGGCTAAAGGCTACAGGCTAAAGGCTATAGGCTAACCCCTCCAGACCAGCAGGACCGTGGCTCTTGCTCTCTAATGTTCGCTCCCTCGACAACAAGCTGGACGAGCTACGCTTGCTAAGACACCCGCAGGAGAGAGACTGCTGTGTGCTTGCTTTTGCGGAGACATGGCTCCATGGAAACATCCCATCCCTGCAGGAGTAGAGCACTGAACATTGCCAGAGACCCCTCTCACCCGCTCCACAAATACTTTGAGCTGCTTCCATCAGGCAAACGGTGAAAAGCAAAACCGCCAGAATGAGCAACAGCTTCCTCCAGAAAGCTGTTAGACTTTTAAACTGCTGACTTTACCATCAGTCGGGGATCCCAAGTGAAAAACTCTATCTCATTTTGTGTGCACTACTGCTGTATGTGTAGCTTAATGACAATAAAGCTTGATTTGATTTGATTTGATTTGATATTCTGACACACTTGGTGGCGCAACCTTTACTCGGTTCAAGCAAATGGGGGATTTGCAGGAGCAAATGTTACTGCGGTGCGCGATGCGTGCTAGATAGGTGCAGCCACAAAATGTGGAGAAGTTGCCCAGAACTACTCAGAGAAGCAGTAACTTTAACTGGAGAGGCTCTCGGCAAAACTCCCCCGGCTCCGGCAGACTTCCAGGCTTCAGACCTAAGCAATCGATTGGGCTAGATTCACGTTAGTCCCGCCCACTGACTTTGATGGGTGACTTTGACAGATAAAATTAATTCATGAAGCACTGCAACACCGGTCCATGAAATAATTAAATAAATAATGAAATAATTATATATATGTTTTTACATTAAATGAACTGGTATTTTAATGAATTAATGACACATTTAATGACATTTATTTATTTAATGACACATTTATTTATTTAATGACACATTTATTTATTTAATTCCCATTTTAATTAATTAATGACACTTTTAAGTATTTATTTAAAGATGTATTTATTTATTTCATTCTGTCCCTTTTAGTCCTCCATATCAGAGTTCCTGGGGGATTCGAAAGTGCCTACCCTGAGTAGGGACTTTTTCTGGGGTAAATAATTTCCCCGGAACTAGCCTACATGTTGACCCTGTTCCATGTGGTTGAAGCACAGACGTTTCCGGCTCCGAATCATATCGATCTGAGACCTGCGGGAAACTACCTGCGGTCGAAATGGGCTGATACTCATGAGGAATGGCAGTGCCTTTTGTCACCACAGCGTACAATGCCAATTTGGTTACGAGGCCTACTTAATGAGCCTGAGGCCGAGACATGGAGAGATAAAGGAAACAGAACAAAAACATGGTACTTTTTCTTCCACCTACATGATGTAATGGCACAAATGTCTCAAACCTTTGTTCTGTTTGCTGCGAAGTGTCCTGCTCTGCTCTAATGGTAATGACACAGTAATTATCCTGTGTAATGGGTCACTAACGTCATTGTCAAACATGACAGAAATGATTACAACAGATAAGGCAGCAGATGCATGATAGACACGGGGCGAGATAAGGAGAGGCATGGCTGCTACACGAGAGTGGTTAAAGAGAGAGACACTGAAGATTAATCTGTTCCACCTCTCTCCTCTAAGAACTTCCTCAACATTGAGCAAGACTCATGCTTTTAATCACTTCCTTGTCACTTTAATCTATTTATGTGCTCTCACAACTACCAGTCTATTTCCTGTCTCACCATTATATATGTGAGCTGAAGCAAACAGGTTCTATTTATGCGCTAGTTTGTACCAAGTGTGGTAAAGGAATTTAACATGAGTGGGTCATTCCACCACTTTCTCATGAGATTGTCAGACAACTGCACAACACAGTGGTGCCAAGTAAGAATCTGATAAGAGGCACAGTTTCCAATGCAGAGTCAGGCTTTCTGATTGTATTCTGAGAACTGGAACAGTGTGGGTTGATGTGTTGGCTTTTGCTGCTGTGCTGTTAAAGACTGAGGACTCGTCTCTGTGAAAAGGAGGTGTGAGCTGACAATGAAACTAATGCCTCATTTTCATTTGCCACAAATACGGCGTCATGTCTTGTCTGGTTCAAAGTGTTTCCACTGATTTTCAAACGTGGCCAAATGAACTATCTAACGCTAAGGAACGTCAGATCTTAGACTGTGGGCTTTCCTTTGGACAAAGCTTTGAACAAACTGTGGGCATTCTCTGTAACCAAAGACATTCATATAGTAGCTACATTCAATAGCACCGTCTCCTTTTGATAACAAATAAAAAAAAAGTCAGTGTATTAGAAATCATGGCCATCGTTTTCACCCGCAGTCTGTAAACGTCCCACTTTGAAAACCTCGGAAAACCTTGCATTTGTTTGCTGTGTGGGGGGGATATTTTGCAAACTGTTGGCTGTTTGTTCACTGTTTTCTGCTACTAGACCTTAATGCTTATCTGATGTACATGAAATCTTCGTATGTGTGTGTTTGCATGTTTAGCCCACAAACTCCAATTCAGGAGAGGAAAAGGTGCCCAAGCATCCTACTCAAATTAAAGTGTGAGATTCTCTTTAAACAGAGGGTGAATAACCAGTTTACTTGGAGTAAATGTATACAGAAGCTTATTTAAAATGTATACTGAGCAGAGGTTCTTTAGTCACATTTTAGAAAAGACAACACAATTACATGTTTTTTTTTTTTTTCTTCACACAACCCTTAAAAGGATGTTGAGATGGAGTTTAAACTAGGTTATTTTAAATCGGGAAAAAATGAAATCACAAATAAATTCCATAAAGCAGGGTGACAGACTGGTCACTGTGAACGGCTCCACAATTCGTCAGTTTATGTCGATTCAGTTTCTGACTCTTATGGAGAGGAAAATTTGTACTGTGAAAGTGAGGTGATGGCCGAGTACAGTACTTCACCTTCCAAGCAGATACAAATTTCCTGTCACTTCACGATGCAAGAATCACCTCGCAAATTTGCGCAAGACAGGCAATCCAGCCCTCTTGGGTTTAATTTAGTCAAAGATCCTTTAATGTAGCATTGATTTGGAAGTTCTGCACGCCCTCTGTTTTTTCACTTGCTGGTTGGTAGTTCTGACATATAGGACTTCAAATTCAGCAGCCAGAAAGAAAAAAGAAAAAAAGAAAGAAAATAATCCCTGAAAAAAAAGATTGACACACTAAATTCAAAAATTCCTGATACCCAACCAGGAATGTTAGCTGAAGAGGCAGAGAATTACAGAGTAGGTTCATCACCTGGACATTTCAATAAAAATTATGGCATTCTTTGGAAAATAGTCAGCACTGATGTAAGGTTTGCATGCAGTTCAGTATATTGGGTTAAAATATGCAAAACATCAGTGTAGTCCTTGAAATTCTGCTGTTGTTGAGCTGGCTAGGCTGGTGAAAAAAAAAAATCCCTCCAACTGATTTCTTTTCCCAACATGAGTCTCTCATACATGATCAGTCCTTGGGCTGTTTTTAAACCTGTTGGTGGACTCATTGCTGCATCGCTTGCACTCTTCACTATCACCTGCCTTTTATGGCGTCTGCTTTTTTCTCCTTGCCATTATGCTCATTATAAGTCATGTTGCATAAGGGCATCAGTTGAATGCCTAAAAGATGAATGTTAAATGTCAACATGAACGCAAACTAAACCATATAATGCAATGGCTGGTCCCACCTGGCCTCTGTGAAGCCGATGGAAACGAGGCTTTAGAAATAGCCTGTTGGTTTGGTTGGAGTGTTTGCCATTTGAGACACAGGCAAGGCGGATACCTGCAGCATCCAGTGTGTACACACAAGAAGTCATACACGAATGTACATTCACTCTCTCACACACATACACATGTACACAGACTTTATCCAGGTGTAAACAGACGTTGTGATCTCCTCCCCAGTCATGTGTCACTTGTGTTTCTCCTTGATCTGGATTGTTTGGCTTTCTTCCTGTATGCTATCAGAGAGCCAGGAAGTATGCACAATGGGAGGGCAAGACCCCTCCGGCCAGCCCATTTCCTACTCTCCCTTTCCCACACACACACACACACACACACACACACGCACACACACACACGGGAGCAGCAGCACATTTGTATGACGCTTAATATTTGCTTCTGCTCCTGAGACAGAAAGAAATACAGTAAATGTAAACCAATTAGTAGCTGAGTGTCAAGGTGTGTGTGTGTGTGTGTGTGTGGGAAAGGGAGAGTAGGAAATGGTGTGTGTGATTCTGTGAGTGTAGTTGTGCAACAGTCTGTGTTAGAATGCCACTGTTTGCTCCTCAGCCCTTCCTGGCAGAGCTGCTGCTGAGCACAGAGCCTGGCAACAGCAGCAGCAGATGGTTAGAAAAGTCATTTGTTACTCGATCCAAGGACTTAGTAAGTCCCTGAGTTACGTAATATATTTTTTGTACTCTGCCATTGTCTTTGGCAATACCAAACGACTTGGTATACTGTAGGAAGAGCTCTGTATCTTATGCGTATTCACTCCCTTTCCCTCCCCGTGCCACTGTCCTTACCTCTCTTGCACTCTCACTCTTGCTGCACTCCCTTTGTGTTTGTTGTTCTCTCTCATTCTCTCTCTCTCTCTCTCTCTCTCTCCTTGTTTGGGCTCTCTAATTAGCGAGTACTGCACTGGGAGGCATGTTGATGCAAGACCACCCCCTATGACAACTTGGCATCCTCATCTCTGGTGCCTTCGTTCTAGCGGTAATCACACGAGGATGCTGCTTTATTGTGATGCTGATCATAATGAGCATCTTTTATTGATTCGCATGTGCACAGAGAAAAGTGCCATTGCGGAAGCGAGCAGCGAGTTTAGTCTATGTGGTGAGATACCGCAACAGTCGCATATTATTACAAGGTGTTTTCAAGATTATTGCTACTGCAGGGGTTTGAACGCACTTTTTAAGGTTACAGCCCGACCCTGCTTTCTCACTCACGGATCTGTTTCATGCCGTCTTTTTCTCACTGTTTCCTTGCCTCACACTTTTGTAAGGAAGCGCTTACAAGTGTATGCGTGTGTGAGAAGAATAATTATCTCTTTTCCTGTGGCTGCAGTAGGTTCCACCACATTAACTTTCCACATGATGAATAGTAATGTGACCAGTGGTGTTGAATTTCAGCGGACATATTGAGTGGAGGCCAAACATCAGACAGCCTGCTTTTCCCACTTTCTCTGCTCCTGTATTTTCCTGGGGTGGTATGCTGAGCACGTGTATATAAGCTCTTTTTCAGCAACACCACACATCGCTCCACACATTCACACCTGGGAGCTGCTCAGCACAGCCACAGTCCGCACTGCTGCTAACTGAGCAGCTTCACCGCAGTGGTTGTAGGTTGAGTGCCTTGCACAAGGGCACCGGCAACCTTCCAGTCACAAGCCTGTTTCTCTCACCTTTACGCCACGGCTGCCTCCTTTTATGACAGGAATTAAATGCCCCTCCTTTTCCATCACTGATTCAGTGATTCATTTACATGGCAGCTATTGCAAGTTTCAAATTAGCAGTGGTGTCACTTTAGTTGACCTTTTTAATGTGCATAAATTGGCTAATTCTTAATTCAGACTCAGTGGCTAAAGTCACGGTTGAGATAAAAATGAGCTTTTTTGATCTGTGACTTTATCACAGTCACCTGCCCCTGATTTGGTCGTGCCGTCCTTAATCTTCAGACAGTTACCTGATCAAAGGGTCATAAAAATAACTTGATGAAAGACCCGATGGCTGAGATGAGCGGGATGAAAAAAGGGGGCAGGCAGGGAGAGGGGGCTGATGAAGGAAATGAAGAGGCTAAAAAGGACTGGAGACATGATACCTTGGCAGTGTGCTGTAGAAGATAAAACTGTCAGAAATCCAGCAATGGCACACTGGCAGTCTCCTGTGGTTTGGCCACTCGCTTGACACAGTGGTGCAGTTTGATAAAGGCTTTATGAGAGGAATATTTCAGGCAGCGTAGATTTCTTTTTGTCCAGTTATCAACACTGCTCTGGTTTTGTTTGGTAACCTTTTTAAACCTTTAAACCTTTTATTTGTTGGCATTTCTGCTTCATTTGATCGTAACAGTATAAAGAGAGAGAGGAACGGCAGGGGAGAGAGAGGGGTCAGCATATGGTCTGAGGTTGGATTCGAACCCAGGACACCGTGATCAGGACTCAGCCTGAACAAGTGGTATACGCTCCACCTATTGAGCTATCAGGGCGCCCCCAGGATTGTTATATTAATGAAAATTCAATTAACTGAGTTTCGAAAGTAATCAAGGAAATTAGCTTCCTTCATGAAACAATGATTTTATCTAGCCCTCATGAGTTAAATGGCTAAAATTGAATTAATTTGGGTGTTAAAGGGAAAATAAAATTTCTGCTGAATGAATAATGTTTATTTCTCACTGTTTTGGCATCATTTATAATGTTAGGAGTTCCATTTATTGAAGATGAGGAAGATGGACAATAAAGAACCAAATATATATTTGGATGAGTAATTAAGATGTATGTCCACAGAAGGATGAAGGGAGGCTTCCTGCCAATTGGTGTCTTTTTATGCGCTGTCCATGCAGGAGTGTGTCCTATGTGTGAACTATGTACTTTACCTAAGACAAGTTGATGTTACTGCTTGCATTAATGCAACGTTTGTGGTGCGACAGAGATTTCCTGGCCTGCAAATCACATTCTCCAGACATAAGAAACTTTGTGTGTGGTACAGACCCCAGCAAAAATCACATCATCATCAAAGGAAAAATATGATGCAAAAGCGTTCATTTATCACACTAAAGAATATATTATTGCGTTTTTGCATTGCAACAGTTGGTTTTTGTACCACACTGTTGAGCCTCACGTCCAACTGGAGAATAGTCTTCCCACAGTCGTGTTTTCTGTCTGTGGTCCAAGGGTTTAGATGAAATGAGATCACGATGAGGTCAGGTGAAAGTCTGTGACCCCATGGTGACAGACAGACAGACAGAAAGACATGTGGCAGGTAAAAATACAGACCACAAGAGTGTAGAGAGAAAGCAGGAGTGTAGTAGAAAGAGGTTAAATAATCAGGAGTACGGCGGCTTGGCACATGTGCATGTCACACTCATCGGAATGGGGGCCAATTTGGCAAAGAAATTCCATTTCTGTTCCACGCAGAATAAAAATGCACCCGCTCTCACATACCTAACTAACACTCTCGTCTCTCCCTCTTTCTTTAGCTCGCTGTGCACACAGAGAACAACAAACCTTCTCAGATTACACATGCGTCACTCGTCTCATTCCCCGAGGCATCAGTGTAATCAGTGGCATAAAAGGACGTGGACTTGTGTCCCTGCGGTGTATTTGTGATGATGACTTGGTGTTTATACAATTGGGCCTGAGTGTGTCCACGTGTTTTCGTGCACGTGCATGTGTATGTGTTCTATTGTTGGCATGCTCTTACCTGCCAGCGTTATTGTAGTTATTTTACAGTCAGTTTGGAGTTTGAGTCAGTTTTAGTTTTTCCATGTGGGTTTGGTATTTCAGTTCTAGTTGTTTATTTTGCAGGTCAGGTTTTTTTTTTCGGTGTCAGGTCTGGCTCTATCTGTTACCCATCTATCTATGGTGGCATGGAATTTTCAAAGATAGAAATACAAAATACAGAGCATGTATTTTTTTATGTGTTTTCCACACAGGTTTTCTGAAATAAACAATTTTTCAGCATGTCCTTAACTAACTGTAGACCATTTTCCATGAGACAAAAACAGATCGGAGTGTATGTTGAGATAAAACATCCTCTTTACCGTAGTTTTAGTTTGAGTTTATGATCAACTAAATCTGAGTTGCATGCTGAACAAGTATTTTTTACAGCCATACAGCTTTGTGTGTTCATAAATGAAAGACCCAAGAAAATGTTGACATTCCAAATCGTCTTGCCCTTTAATGATAGGATACAGGTGGCAGCATCCCTGCATCCCTCCTCCATCTCTTCTTCATCCCTCAAGCTCTCCATTTCTGCACATCTGCTCCTCCTGCAACTCACGCCCTCCTGTTGCTAGGCCTTGTTGCCATGGAGGCTGTTATGATTTCTCCTACAGCAATATCCTGTTGGGTGTAAATCTGTTTTCTCTCTTTTATAGAATGAAAAAGAAAATGTAAGACAGGACCAAGGACTGCCCGCACAGAACAGTAAAATAGAAGGGACAGAAATGCTTTTCAAAAATGTTTTTTTGAAATGCAAATGTAGGATGTGTCTCATAGCACCAAGTTCACAACAGTCACTGTTGAGTCTCACTCAGGCGTGCATGTCAGAATTATTCCCTGTTTAGCCTTAAGTTGCATGTTGTAAATTACATTTTTACCATTGCTATGTCACCAAACCCATAGGGAACATTAAAAAAAAAATGATGATGTCAACCCAGTTTATGATTTTCATTGGATGCACCTCCAAAAATCAGTTGCATGGAACCAAGGTGCATGAAAACGGTTCACATGTAACATTGGCCTAATTGTAATGTTGCTGCATTGGTGGGTTTCTTTGGGGGAAACTGGAAAAATGGTCTTCCCTGTGAAAATCTGTCCACAAATCTGTGTATAATCATCAGAAAAGCTTACATATAAAGTTAGACTGAGAGACAGGAGGTCAGATGTTGGGACAAAGTGTCTGTTTGGTCATGTGGGAGGGTCTGTCTCCTTTGTGCTGCTCTTTTCATCAGCGTCTGATGTTGAGAGGAAAACTTGAGCATGCTAGCCACATTGTAGGGGCTGTAATGAAAACGGTAAAAGTTGAAGGCAGCTTGAACCGTGCAGCAAGGCAGCCCTGTTCGATTAATTCTGCGGAGCATGTTTTACAAGATAGCTTATTTAAAAACTGTGCCGTCCCACAGGAACGTTCTCGCTCATTTGCCCACCGGCTATGGAAAGAGATTGATATTCCAAACATGGCCCCCCTCCTGCAACGAGCCCAAATTGTGTTTGCTGCCTCTGTCTTTGAAACTCTTGTCACGTAGAGGCCATCCAAGCTACAGTTACTTTCTGACTTGGAGCTGTGTTTTTCACATTTTCACAACACTCACCTCTCATACACACATGTCCTTTTGATACGTTGCAGCAAAGCGGCTAAAATGTTGCCTCCTAAAAAATGATGGCTGGTGTAAGTAGGACTGTATGGACAAAATTAGATATCACAATAACTTTGACCACCCAGACATTGAACATACTGTGATCATACAGGAGAGAAGGCTATTGGTGTTTTCATTAGATCCTCACACATCAGATTTTTTCTGGTTAACAGTCATTACTAATGTGGATATGATGAACAAACATATTGGATTCTGCCTTTTATTACTTTGTAACTATGTTTTGAAAGGTGCTGCATAAGTAAGCTTTAGTATTATAGTTAAATTACAATGTTGATTTTGAAAATATCAGATGATAGCTAATCTCATATCTCAGTAATGATGTGATATGGCTATATTTCCTAGCCCTAGCTGTTGTTTATTGAATGGATCCCCATTAATTCCACAAAATGTAGTTGCTAATCTTCCGGGAGCCAAAAGAAAAAAAACACACACACAAGCATAAAATCTGGCCGAATGAGTTGCAGGAAATACCAGGCATCTACTTTCCTCTCACCTCATCTTGCCCTCTGTCTCTTCTTCCACTGTCAGCGCCTGCTGTGCTGCTCACCTTTAGCTCGCCCCCTGTGCTGCACTGCCAGCTTCATTAGCCCTCCTGATTGTGGCTCAGCGCTTTACCTGGCCTCCACCGCAAAACACACTTGCTGTGCTATTGTGACCCACTTTGTCTTGTGGGTGTGTGTTTCCATCTGTGTGTGTGTGTGTGTGTGTGTGTGTGTGTGTGTGTGTGTGTGTGTACTACATATTACAGATGTTGTGAGGACATTAATCCGTTTACACAGTTATGTTTTGGGGACTCGCCTCCCTTATGGGGACAAAAAGCAAGTCCCCTTAGCGAAAATCATTAAGTTTAGGGTGAAGACTTGATTAAAAGGTAAGCGAACTTTGGGGTTAGGTTAAGGTTTGGGTTAGGGTTAGTAGAGGTTAGGGTTAAGGTTAGGATAAGTCTCCAGGAAATGAATGTAAGTCAATATAATGTCCTCTGAAGTGATAGAAACTCTCTCTCTCTCTCTCTCTCTCTCTCTCTCTCTTTCTCTGTGTGTGTGTGTGTTTCTGGGTAAGCAAGGGCAGAGGAGTTGCTGGCTGGATGGTTTCTCAGGTCTCTTTTGTGGCAAATCTGCCGCAGATAAGCCATAATCTGACTTGATTGCAATAGCAAATAACTGTGCTTTAACCCACATAGAGCACCGCGCAGGTGGAGCTGACCACATCAAGACAATTCAGATAGTGTCAGATCAGTCATCAGTTTCAAACCAAGTATTTAAATGTACTTTCAGAGCGTTGAATTCTCTCATCCTATCTGGCAAGCCTGAATGGAGCTCAGTAACTTGCTTGGTAATGTAAGGAGTGTTATAAAGGTGAAACACACAGGACTAGTAGGAACATAATGTTGTGAAAGCTGATTTTTGGTGTTTTTTGGTGTTGGGAAAAAATGAATAAGAGTGCTTGTATGTAATAGCAGTAGCAAGCCAAAGTGAGATATTCAAACTGCTATTTTACAGAAATAATAAATTAAGAATTGACAGTGTTTATGGATCAGCAAAATGTACAGGAACCCCGTACTTTGCTAAAAATGTAATCATGGACTCAGCAGGTATTTTCAATCACCCTCACTGTGTGTACACTAGGGCTGAACAAGTAATCAAAATAATAGCAAAATTGGCCAAGTACAGTATCTAAATTGCAGGAGCTGCAATTTTTGATAAAGGTAAAATGTGACTGAATACCATTACCAATGATGTATTATGGTGCTATATATCTTGGCCTCTAAATTCTATTCTTTAGACCTTTGTTTGGTACTGACCCCAGCAAAAATCACATCATCAATTTTTTAATATTTTTTTCAGTGAGAATAAAAATTGATGCCATATGGTGTTGATGGCGTACTGTAACTACAGTATCTCTCACAATAATTCCAGTATATATTTTTTTTACATTAGTGTTAAACTGTAGTGTAAACTTTTTAAAAATAATTTTGGAATGGTGAGAAAGTTGACTCCTTGGTTTTAATGACATGACTGCGTTTCATCCTGCACATTCAAAGGTGTGTTATTTCATTGTCCAATCATAATCTTTTTGAAGGTGAAAATGCTCCAAGCCTCAGTGTGGTTCACCTTGGTATGAAGCTGGACACTAATGAAACTCTCTGCATCCCTCTCCCTCACCCAGCTGGCAGTAAGTGCCCTCGCCATATAGACTGTGCCCGTGAGGGACGCCACTTCTGCAAGCCTGGCTCCTCCCACTGTGGCCCCTGCCTTTCCAAATTAGAGGAGAATGAGGAAGGACGCTGTGTGGCTCGGAAGAGGCACCATCCTCACGGTAGGAAGAAAAACATAATTCATACTCACACATGCATGCTCACACACTGTCAGAAAACAGCAGAATTTGCTGACTGATAGATTTCTCTGCTTTTGAAGTGTTTTGAAATGTCAATATGGTTCATGGCTATAGGGCATAGTTTAAGGGCATGGGTTGACGTGTGCCCCTCCAGTATTGAAATGAAGCAATTTCATCCCCAACAGTAAGGTGCTGTGATAAATTAACCCATAATGAAGAAAATAAAACTCACACACAAATGATTTACTTAATAGACATGCCTAATGCAGCTGTGCCTTTGTCAGTTTAAATGGATTTACAGGAGCGTATTATAGACCCTGTTTCCACCTGGCATTACCATCCATCCTGCGTGATCTGATTACAAGCTGACACCTCTAAGTCCAGGTGTAAACAGGAGCAATGTGTCCTTAATGTGTCTTGAGATCCGATCACTCAGGCCACACTCAGAGGTGGCCTGGGACGCTTTTCTCCACATCGCATTAGAAGTGTGAAGGCACACGTGTCTCAAGACAGATCGAAGGACCGCCTACTCACCTGATGTCCTCTGTCTTAAGCTGGTCCAGGCCGACACCCCGACACCCGCCAGACTGTCACTTTTCCAACAGAAAAAATCTGCCTCATTCTGAACCGTCAGATGATGCAAAATGAATCGCAGGTCGGCTATAAAGTGGCTGGCTGATGAATAAAAACACAAACTACCTACCTGCAGGGTGGGATCTACACAGGAGCCAGGGAACATCCAGCTCCCCATGAGTTCCCCTAAAAAAGCATGATTTGGGAAATTTTGGGGCATCTCTAAAATATGTATTGACAACATGCAGGTGGCTTTTCTTCCATATAAAATATGGAGGCTACTTCTTAAACTTTGTGCCCCAGCATAATTAAGCACGTTCTTTCGAACCCTAGATGTAATTGAGTTACTATAGGAACGCAACGGAAATATTACAGGCGGCAGTGTGAATGTGTACATTGAAATCCACCTAAGTGGAGAACCCTTTTCGACTCTCTGGAATAATTTAATAATCTGAGCTGAGCTGATGTGATCGGATGTAGTCTGTAAGAACTTTCAGATGTGAAGTACGTCTCCTGTGATTGGCCTTGGGCCTTTTAAATGCCATTTTTTTGTGTAAAAAGGAAGAATTCCATTGTATGATGTAACTGTCTGCTTTACTGTGCACATGATCTCTCTCTTGCTCTCTGTCGCTATCACTCTTGCTATCCCACTCTCTCTCTCTCTTTTTCTCTCTCTCTTAAAAAACAACCTGCATGGAAATGTAACGTGTTTCTTTGCAATATTGAGTGGGAACTTCAGATCCGATCACAAGTGGGCAGGTGAGACGCATGTGGAGACGCATTCTATTGCCAGGTGTGAACGGATGGACTGAGAGCTGTCCACTTGTGATCACTTTACGCAGGACGGATGTTAATACCAGGACAACATTCGTAGACTCCACACACTCATACCCATCCCTCTAATCAGAAGCTAATATTACGCCCTTGGTTGATGGAACACAAAGGCATTAAGGAGAAAACATACCAATAAGGTTTGGCATGTACCAATACCACATCATAGAAAAAAAAACAAAAAAACAAAGAGAAACAGACTAAAAACAGATGACAACTATAAACTCAGAAAAAAACATTATATACCAAACATTCTGCTGTTGGGATTGTGTGATTAGACTTGAGCCAAACTGCATATTCATCACTCCGTTTTAACGCACACCGTCCAGCCAATCAGAAAAGAGTATTCCCCCAGACCATGGAGCTTATTCAAAGCAGTTGTTGCTTCCAGCCCTGTAGTAACTGTTTACATCCCGTGCCCATGGAGCAGTAGTTGTGTCCTCCCACTGTTTCATGTGAGCAGCACAAAAGCAGCAACAGTAAGTGGACTGATCATGTCAGACGGCTTCAGGACTTGAGGCGGTCGAGCAGTTCAGTCAGACGAAAGAGGAACTGAACTGATGAAGAGAGACAAAGGACAAAGACACCTACACATTCACTCTCTCCTATTATTTCTCTCTTTCCTTCCATGTGTACTCCACGTTTGCTCTGCCTCCACCTACTTTCTTTGCAATTAATCTCTCGCTTCACCCACCTCTTCCTTCATTTCAATCGCATATCGATCCCTGCGCTCTGCCCCTTCTTCCCTGCCGGTCTTTGCCCCCCCTTCATCTCTCACTTGATCTTTTAATTCCTTGCTCCCTTTTAATGTCTCATCAATCTCCTTTAATTGTCTCCAGGTCCTGTCTTTCTTTTCCTCTCTCTTCCTTTCAGACGTCGTCACTCCCCTCTCTTGCGCTCCTTCTCCCTCCTTCTCCCATTCCCTCCGGGCCTCCACCCATATCTGTCTCTCCGTGGCCACTATGGTGTGCTGCAGTCTGATATACTGTTCCGCTAATCCGCCCCTGCTGTCTCTGCAACACACACACACACACACACACCACCCCCGCACATGGACGACTTTAATCACTTAGATGACATGCATCTTTCCCTCCATCTCTCTCTCTCTCGCTCCCTCTCTCCCTCCCTCTCTTGCTATCTTGCCCTCTCTCCATCACTCCAGATCCCTCGCGTAATCTAATTTCATTCGGCGAAAGAGCCGAGCTGCGAAAATGAATCATGTTTTTTTTTTTTTTTTTTTTCTTTTTCAAATTTACGTGGCATGCTATCACACGGCACGCATGACATGTTCTGAGACAGAGCTATGGAAATCAGAGGGAGAAATAGAAATGTCCTGCCTCTTTCTTGTGTGTGTGTGTGCTGTATGTGCATGTGTGTCCTCTGCAAGATTAATAATTTAGCTGGGTCTGCAGCACAGGATACAGGCTTGGATTAAATTAGCGATGGCACCGTGAGAGGGAGAGAGAAATAAATGTGAGAAGACATGGAGAGGAGAGGGTCGATGCAGAGATCAATATTACAGCGTTGTGCAGGAGAGAGTTTTTATTTCAGCAGTGTTGAAGGATGTTTTGAAATAAGCCGGTAAATCGTTAGGATTCCGATTTCTGCTGTTGTGTGTGTGTGTTTGTGTTTTTTTGTGTGTGCAAGAGAGATGTTGTGAATGCAGTTGACTGTTGGCCTCAGTTAAGCTCTCTCAAGTGGTTACATAAACCTCTGAGAGATCACCAGAACACACTGATCCACAAGGGACACAACTCTGTCTCTTTTTCACGCTGACTTGAATGTACACACACACGCGCGCGCACACACACACATACAAACACACGCTAACAGGCTGCATGAATGACCCAGATTTTTATCATTTCTCTCTCTCTTAAACACTGTCTATTTGCTTTGCTTGGTTTGTCAGGGACACTGCACATTATGAGTGAGTCTCTCATGTGACGAACCAGAAGAACACTGAGCCGCTGTCCAGACACTGCTTTGTAGTTTAGAAGCAGAACTGACACCAAACTGCACAAGTGAAGTCGGGTTTGTGTCAGTCCAGACAAAATATTGTTTCCATTTTAGAGGGCTGAGATCTTAAAGAGATATACGTTTAGTATTCATGCTGAAGCCCACTGTTACCATCACTCATGTTTTTGCACCGTACTATTGTCTCCAAGGCAATCCATCAAAGCATATTCATTTTTTGTTTATATTTTTCTGATATTCTCTTGAATCATTAGAAATGTTGAGCACCCCTGTAGATGTTTACCTCACAAACACACTATATGGACAAAAGTACTGGGACACCTAGACATTACACTGTGTATAAAAGTAGCAAAGATCAATGGCGATCACTTGATCAGTGCAAACAAATCGCTGCTATTCCAATGTTGAATACTGTCTTAGTTTGCGGCAGTCCTTGCCATTTCCTCTTACTGCCCTGTCTTTCCTGTCTCTCTCCAATGTGCCTGTCTAATAAAGCAGGAATGCCCAAAAACAATCTATATCACATACAGATAAAAAAAACAAACTAGCAATCATCCTTTATTTTCACAACATGCAGAATCTGTTCCAACACTTTGATTATGTGAATGAGGACTATTAAAATGCTGCTATTTTAGGTAGAAAACCGTAAAACCTGTCTGTATTTACTTCCAAATTAAATCATATAGACTTGTGACATATGACTCTCCATGCCTTGGAGTAGCTTGGACGGTTGTTCTTTTTCCTCCTGTGCTCATTCCTGTCGACTGTTGATTTTTTTACTCACACTTTTCTTTGAATGCAACTTACTCTTATAGAGAGTCTGTGTAGTGACGTTAACTTGATCTAATCAGGTTTCAGTATTTTCTCTTCAGGAGAAATACACACACACACACACACTTGCTCTGTCTTAAAATTCGATTTCAAGCTTTATCTTATCTTCTGTCTCATGAAGCCATATCCCACGGCAGCAAACTGCATTACTTGTTGTGCAGCATAGTTGAGTGTACAGCTGTGTACTGTTATATATATATACGAAGAAGAAGAAGGAGAAGAAAACGAGTTTTCCAAAGATTTCAAAAATTACAGAAACCACATGACATTTAGTAGATGCTGAGTCAGAAAAGAGGATTTTATGTGTAAGGGAACTGTTTCAGAGAAAAGATGCATAATTCAGTGTTGCAGCTCAGAGCTTGTATGCTATGCATGAGAGAGCTGCAGGATGAAAATACATTCTAAGGTACAAACAAACATACACCTGTATAATGCACTCTCTCTCATGTGCCCACCAAGCTTTAGCAATATAGTATGCATAGAAAAGTAGAAAAGCAGTTGATGTCAAAGACAAACAGTACCCTCTTTGTACTTAAAGTAGTCATCAGGTTGGAATCTCAACACTGAAGTTCTCATCAGCCCCTAAAACTGATTAGTGGGCATGATCAGGTGATTCACGCATGCATTCCTGGGCATCCACCTTCTGTGTAGATGAATGAATTGTTTGGTTTGTTTGACAGAGTGCTCAGCTGCTTTTAAAATGTTATAGCATATGTTGTCAAAATATCATTTTTTGCATTCACTTAAAACATAAATTAATTGATCTAATTGATTTATAGCCCAGCCCTAATTAGCACTCAATCACAATTGTGATCTTTGTGGGGGATTGTAGCATTCATGTGTATGCTGTGGCCATGCTCTGCTTGCTGTTGGCCACTTTCAATGCTGATGATGTAGGAATGAATGCTTATTTCGCTGTTTCACCCACTGTAAATGACCTGAGATAGAGTTAGGTAGACGCAAGGTGAACCTGGAAGGCAGTGAATACTTGTCATTGTGTGTAAAGGAGCTGCTTGTATTTGACATGTAGGCGTACACTCCCATTGGCAAACACACTATACCTAGAAGCCATGTCCTTTGTTCATTAGAAGGACAAACAGACTGTGGAAGGCAGGTCTTTATATGAGCTTAAATAGCTGCTAAAGGCAGAGCCAGGCTCCTCTCTAAGTCTTCAAGTACTTCAACCTTTCTGTCCTCCTCGCTCTTTTTTCTGTTCATCTTCCTTAGTCTACATAGTTAAGTGGTGCACACAGAGATGGAATTTGATTGATATGGATAGAGAAGGGCGGCATGCTGCCACAGTGAGTATGCGCATGGGCAGCCCCAAGCCTGTAATGACAAACAGCTATTACTTTTGTTTGTGATACCTTACCTCCTCGGGACATATTTCTGTCATATATCTGCTTCAGTTAGCATGCTCTTCCTTGAGATTGTTTTCCTGTCTATTGCAGGCTACCATAAGCTGTGGCAGACAGCGGTCAATGTTGTTGCAATTCCTTTGGTCACCAGCGGAGGAGGACAAAACACCACTAGTTGTCACAAACCACATCGTTTATCTCTAAGATGCCTCAAGAAGAGCTTTAATATCATAAGACCAGTAGCAGTTTTAGGCACGGGTGAAGCGGGCAGCTGCCCGGGGCGGCATTTTTTCATGTCACGTGCGGGGCGGCACGAGCGCCAAAACAAAAAAAAAAAAAAATCATCAGCGCTGCTAAGCAGTTTTCTGTTATCAATGCAGGTGCCGGTGCCCCTGCTTGTCGCCCTCCCCGGCTCTGGGAAGGGCGCCGTGGGTGGAGGGGCGATAGCGGTTGTTACCGCCTGGGAAATTGTCACTCTCGGGGGGGCCTATGTTGCCTAGGGTGGCAACATAGGCAGAACCACCACTGCATAAGACTATCATAACAAAGAAGTGAAAAAAGGGAATGCAGGGGGGTGTTCATAATTACAAAAATTTGTCTAGGATAGAGGACTACACAGAAATGACTGTTGAAGGATCTGAGGGCTCTGCGGGGATACCTTCAAATCAGTTCACACACATTTTAGGGTGCTAGGGTGTGAGGCTACAAATTGATTTTAAAATATGTGAACTGGCTGGCTGGTCCAGACTAGTTTTAGTTTTAGACTAGGCTAGTTTTAACATGAATTCTCACTAAGTTCATGTTAATGCCTTGCTAAAATTTTAATGGTTACACTTTCAATAGGGCCAGTGGTGATTTGGGCTGGGCAATATATAGATATCATATCAATATCGTGACATAAGACTAAATATCGTCTGAGATATTGGATATTGTAATACCATGATACGGTATAAGTGTTGTCTTTTCCTGTTTTTAAAGACTGTTTTTTAAAGACTGCTCTAGCTGATCTAATATTTACCTCTACCTGCTTAGTCATCCAATCCACTAATTATTGTGTATCAAAAATCTGGGTGTAATATCAGAGAGAAACTACAATGTAACCCAAATACTATTTTCTTGATAACTCAGCTGTTTGTTGATGCTTAATAGTGTTAGCTAGGCTAATCCTCCTTTTCTCTCACTATCTTGTCAAATAGCTGGCATTAAGCTGGGTTATGAGCCATGGATGGTGAAAACATCACTGCTTTGTTAAGAGGACTCCTTTCAAGTGTATCTTAAGTCAAGATGCAACTAAACAGTGGCACAGCCATAGAGTCAAACTCAGTAGTTTCAACACAGACGTTTAGTTTAGACGTTAGATCCTAAACTATAACTGAATGGCCATTCAGCTCATCCAGCAGGCTGCAGAACTCAAGCTGTAAATATTTATGTAAATGTATTTTTTATATACTGCAATAGGACACCACCAATCTGTCTGCTCATAATCACAGCATGCATTAGTTGGTCAGCATTAGTCTGTCTATAGCACTTACCTGTTGATGAGTACAGTTATGAATAAACATTTTTTAAACCCTGTGTTCACATCCACCATTTTTCTAGCTATACACTAAATATGCAGGTGCATGTGGGAAGGGTTACTACTAATTAACTATTGAAGATCCAGTTAATGTGTGGTGGTCTGGTGCATGCAGTGAAGTGGACACATAGCTTTTTTTGTGCTTCAAAACTAAGATCAGTCAGTCAGGTCTATAGCTTTCTGGTCTAATATTGGTTTCTAAATCATGATCCCATTGTTTGTCTCGGGGCTGTAACACCAGTAATAAGATTTTGTAAGAGTAATGTCACGATTAAACCGGATTAATTGTTTGAGCCAGCCTAGCCTCTGTGTTTATGCAGGTGCCTAAGGGGCAACAGACCTTTACATTACATTGGATTACATGATTAGAACGATGTGAACAACAAAGGGAAAATATGGGTGAAAGAAAAAAAGACATCAAGGAAAGCAGACAGGGAGTGAGAAAAAGAGCCAAAAACCCAGGCAAAGATGCCCATGGAGACATCTGTCCATGACACAGTCTGCCCTATTGCTGTCAGCTCATGGCTAGACTTTGTGAAGCTTATTGCTTCTTACATCACCGACCTGACCTTTGGGATGAAACATAATAATGCATTAACGTCAAAAACTGGTCTTTATCTGTTTAAGTAGTATTGAAGGAAGACTCAACCTCAGCTCCTTATTGAGAAATGCTGCCTTTTCTATTTAAAAACCCTGTCTGCCAACTTTGTATTGCACTTCATGGGCTTTGATCTAGCGTATTTGGATCATAGCCACAATTCTGCTAGCTCAGTGGTTTATTGTGAACTATAAATGTTCCTTGGAGAGGTGTTTTCTAGTTAAAATACTCAGTGAGAGACAGATGGGACATTATGCATGTGGTATGCCGTACGTACAGCCAGGCCAGGCCAAAAGGGAGTTATTGTTTGCCAGAGCAATTCAACATTTTCTTTGCTGACTCAAGGCACTACAGTCAGTGGCGACAGACTGTTTGCAAAGCAGGCGGATGTCTCTCAAAATTATGAGGTACTTCGCTTTTTTGACTTTAGATATCAGGGGCAAAATTGAAAGAAAACTGCATTTTAACTGTTGGCCACTCTTATTAAATCTGAGTACACTACCTAATAAACTAGATATGAGTCTCTGTGTTTACTGTGACCTTTTTTTCCCCTTTCCTTTTAACTTTACCGTCTCGTAGACCTTTTCTCAAGAGGCTCTGCAAAGGGTACATGGAATGGAAAAATGTTTGACTACCAAGGATCTTTATCTTCAGATCTCACGCTTTTTAGACCATTTGACCACTAGTACACAACACATTTTGCTTCCAAACTTACAACATAAGTGATGTCACTTTAGAGAATTTGATTTTTTGATGTCCATCAGTTTGACCCACAGAATAAGTTATATTATGCTTACAAGCAACCTGTTGAAAGCCTCTCTTTGTCACACTGCTCTCTTTCTGCCTTCTGTATGTCATTCTCCTTTTTTTTTGCCTTTTTGTCTTGCTTTTTCCCCGCTTCACATTCCCCACAAGAGGGCAGCAGGATACCATAAGTACAGATCAACCGCTGGGTAGTCTCTGTGGGCAGGGCATCTTAGGATGTACAGTGTGAATGTTGTCCCATTATTACAAGAAAATCAACATATCCCTATATCAGCCCATATTTATACAAGATATAAGAACATCCTCATCAGTAGAGATCTCTGGCTTCCCCTCATAGTAAACACAGAGTGAGTCATTTGTACAATACAAAATGCACCCTTGGCACATATTGGATATATTAGAGGATAATTTTGTCAGAGGAGATTGGACATGAATCACCTGCAGGCATTAACAGAGATCTCAAAAAGGGAGGTCAGTTGTTTGGTAACAAATTAAAGCAAAGCCTCGTGGTGGGAGATGAGTGTTATCTGCACAAGTCGTTGGATGTACTGTGTATGAGAATCCACACCAGCATGGCTCACACTGACAGACGTGACTGATGAGCTCAGCCTCTGCGTTCCCTCACTAATGCTGCCCTTTTGTTTGTGAATGCAGTCACGATGGCATGTGTCATGTCAAACAACACAAGAGGCCTTAAACCAATATAACGGACATTCATACGCAAGCTCTTCATCTGAGCTCACTCAAAGTGCTGAGTTTTTCCACAGCTGTCTTTGCTTTTAGTTTGGTTGTTTTGGTTTTGCATCTTACATACTTGTTATCCAATGGCAGCTCCAGACACTATCTCTTCACAATAACACAAATGAGATATGTTTCTAGCTTTGGCAGAAGGAAATGTTTGCTCAAGTTTTCAACTGCATAAATGTAGACAAAATTGCTGTGGAAATAATCAGGACACAATCTTTGAAATATTGCACATATTGCAGTTAATGCAATATGTGGCCTAGCGATCAGGTTCCTACGTGTGAGGAAGGACAGCAGGAAGGAAGGGTGTGTGTTTCTGATTATCAGTGTGTGTGTGTGTATGTGTGGCTGGGGGATGCAGAGACGTGAGTGGTTTTTAAGTGGGACCAGAGAATGGCACAGATGTGTGCGAGCTTCTGTCCCTGTTAAGTTGTTTAGTGTTTGTTTGTAGTACCCGACTGCCCCCTGGGTGCCTCTCAAGGGGTTACTGGTCATTATCAGGCTAGTGACAAAACTCTCTTACACAATGAGCGGTGTGTGTACTCACTCGGTGTGTAACAATTTACTAACAATTCACACATGCGTGAACACACACACCGACAACCACCACTTGTTACGTGAATTATTTACTTCTGCTCCTTTTACCTGAAGTTCCCACATCAGACCTTTATCAAATGATCCACTCAGATTGACCCAAATCGATCAGCAAATCTCTCATCTCTGTCATATTCATCCTAGAAATTTAAACCATAGATTACGTCACAAGTCAAGCACCATGACTGGCAACACAATGCCGGCCAGCACACTGGCACTCTTGGAGCACTCAACCACCTGCAAAGTGCAGATGGTGCAACCCGCCTCCACAGACACCTGCTATGGAGCGCACTAAATGGCCATGGATGGAGGGGGGTAAAGGAGAAAACAAAGCAGACAGTGAAAGTGCTGGCACATCATATCACACACAGCAGTTCAGCCAGATGGCCAAGCCTTCTGGGGTGAAAGGCAACACTCTAAATATTAATGTGATGGTGCCGTATGTAATAATGCATATGCATGTGTATTTATTTAGATAAGACTGGTATTGAGAAATTTACACTAGAAAAATTCATTGATATTTCATTTTAGTTTTAACATAGATGTACAAAGTGACAGTGTGCGGCACTTCTGTGGCCAAGGATGTGGAAAAATTCAAATAGAGATTTTTTTTGCATTCCTTCTTTATTTGACAGTCACAGTAGAGAGAGAGACAGGAAAGGTAGGAGGGAGAGAGAGAGGGGATTGCATGCAGAAAATGGCCTGAGGTTGCATTCCAACCCAGGACGCTGTGATCAGGATTCAGCCCTAACACATGGTATGCGCTCTTATCTGGCGAGCACCTTTGAGTTTTTTAAATTTTCACTAACTTCCCTCTTTTCCAGATTTCACTGCAAAAGTGTTTGGATACTTGATATATTGCAGGGTAGCTTTGTAGAGGTAGATAGGACATTGATCACCTCCATTAGCAGTGAGCTGTGAGATCTTTTGTGCACGTAGATAGTAGAGCCCATTGAGGCAGGGGTTTGGCTGATTGCTCCTGCCCCCTGTGGTGCTTCCTCCCCTGGCCACACACACACTGGGAGCCCCGGTCACCCCGGAGACCCCAGTCCTGCTCCAGGAATGTGGGTAACTGTCTGGGCTACAGGGTTGTTAAACAGCACTTAGGTATTGTCTGCCTTTTTACCAGGTCCCAAACAAACAACACACACTGGCACACTCCCTGTCCATCGTACCACACTCAACTCTGAGACACACACATGCAGAGGTGTGCACATTATTGCTTTGATGGCCACAATCACACACATGACAGCATATGCAATCAGTCTCTCTCTCTCTCTCTCTCTCTCTCTCTCTCTCTCTCTCTCTCTCTCTCTCCATCTCGCACACAAGTCATGAGCAACTAGAATTTAAGAATTGTTATTCAGGCCTTGAAACACTACACTGCAAAAACTCAAAATCTTACCAAGATTATTTGTCTTATTTCAAGTCAAAAATGTCTTATTACTAGTCAAAATATCTCATTACACTTAAAATAAGACATGATCACCTCAGAAGTAACTTGTTTTTAGACAATTGTCTCTTGTTTCAAGTGAAAATTTGCTTGAAACAAGTGAAAATTTGCTTGTTTCATTGGCAAAATTTGTTTCTTGTTTCTAAGTAATTTTCACTTATTTCAAATGAATTTTCACTTTTTCCACTGGCAAATTTTGCCAATGAAACAAGCAAATTTTCACTTGTTTCAAATGAAAATTCACTTGAAACAAGTGAAAATTGTCTAAAAACAAGTTACTTCTGAGGTGATCATGTCTTATTTTAAGTGTAATGAGATATTTTGACTAGAAATAAGACATTTTTGACTTGAAATAAGACAAATAATCTTGGTAAGATTTTGCGTTTTTGCAGTGTAAACATACCCCACAAGAGCTGAATTGCCAACTAGTCAAGTTTCTAATTTCAGGTTTACATGAATTATGTTTGAGGGAATAATAATTTCCCAGTTAATCAGGTTCCAATAAATAGTTGTGTCCTACATGGACATGCCATTCTAATGAGAAGTTTACCGCAACTATACCCATTTCAACATGAAAATGTGGTCAAATATAGCAGTAGTAGTAGTAGTAGTAGTGGTTGCAGTATTGTTTAGCTGTAAACACATTTTAAAATGCTAAAAATTGCAAATTTAATAGTAACGTGCATGACACCAATCAAGCCAGTATGCACTGCTTGTAGCACTTGGGATTAAACTGTATGCCGCAGTTATTAGGATGTCCAAATGTGTAACTGGTAAGCAGTATTGCCTGGTTTGTTTGTCCAGTGTTTGGATAAAAGCTATTTTATGGTAAGATGTTTTTTTCAAAGTCACTCTGTGAAATTTCACAGAAACACTGACACATGTAGCACAGAAGTTCTGAAACTTTGAATCTTGTGTGTCCTCCAGGCAATGCAGTACCCTATCCTGACCTGGATGAGGAGATTGACTACCTTCACTCTGTCATCGAAAAGCAGAGTGTGTCTGAGGTCCAACCACTGAAACAACCCAAACCACATGGTGAGAGAAACATTCATATCATTTCCGTCTGTAAGTTTGGGAAGTGTGTGTTTGCCTCGGTTTCAAGAGTTCATTCATGGATTGTTTGACGGGATCCCAAATTATGGTTTGATTTATGGCCTTTATTTGACATCCTTCTCCATGAAATATCAGTGTGCCCTTTCCTCGGAGAACCCTATGTGCTTTCCTCTTTGTGTCTCCTTCTCTGACTTCTTACTGTGAGAGTGACTGTGTTTCTCCTGCTTGCTCTCTCTCTTTCTAGCAGTCACCCATTCCCAGACAGATGGTAAAATCCAGTTAGATGCTCCTAAACCGAAACCGAGAAACCAAGTACGTCCTCCAGCTGAGGCCCTGCACACCACCACTAAAATCCCCCACCACCCAGTCTCTGCCCACCCCAACACTTCAACCCCCCAGCACAGGGTTACTGGAGCTGAGGACAGAGGTGGACCATCATCTGTCCCAATACACAAGAAGGACACTGCTATTGTCAGTGAGTATGGTTTTGTGTTCTTAGCACAATAACAGTAAACAATCAGATGCCCTCAGCCCTATTCTTCAGTTCCACTGGTGCACTGACATGAAATTACTTTATTGTATCCCAAAAAATACAACCTAAAGCAGGTCATCCAAGCTACAGTTTGTTTATTAGAGAACGCTCACTGCCTGTTTTTTCTGTATTCCAACTCAACACGCTTTAGTTTTTGCTCCGACATGTTCATTCCTCTTAAAGTGCATGTCATTTGACCCAGTTTTATCAAACGCGCAGCTTTCTGATGTGTCTGTACATACTTTCACAAGTTTGTATGTGATGTGACTTCATGCTTAATAACAGCTGTTAATGAGCAAATAAACTATGCCATGTTTACACTTTTTTGCCGCCTCATATATGGGTCAGTGAGGCGGTCACCTGACTCCCTCTGTTAATTCTCTGCTCCTTTATATGGTGTTCTCACTCGTCTTTGCCTGGTTTTTCTATCATCCTGCAGTTATGATCTCCGTCTTTGTCGTGGTTGGCACTGTGGCTGTGATCCTCGCAACTGTCTGCTTTGTCAGGTAAGACTGAACAGCGAAAGCCATAGGCGTGGCAGGAGAATGCCAAAGTATTTCATTTTTGACTTTTTGGTAGTTACAGTGGCTTCCATTTTACCTCAAAAGAAGAATATCATACAAGAGAACAGCCTGATTTTTCTGGGTTTTTTTTTTTTGTAAGTAGTCTTCAATGGCATGCATGAAGAACCAAAAAAATAAACAAATTAATTAAAAAAGCAAAAACCTGGACTCTGGTGTACTGTCTGTATAGTTAAACTTTTGATAGTATTTACATTTCAAAGTAAAGACATTTGGTGTGGTGCATTCTAACAGGAAAAATGGAAATAATAAGAAGAAATGCTTCAGCATAAAATCACACTTTGTTCTGAAATACTGCACACCACCACAAATTGCCATTCAGGTGGATATTATGGTTTATATATTAAATTACAGTATTAAATAGCATGAAGGAAGCAATAGCAGGAATTACAAACAGCAACAGAATTTCTTTTAGAACTTGAAGGCAATTTGCATTTTAACATTACAGAAAGTTTTCTTCCCACTGATTCATATTTTTCTGGTCAAGAGCAATTTAGATCTACAGTTTATACTTTATGTGTTGAAATGCCTGTTATGTAGACAGAAATGAATTTTGTAAAACACTAAACAGGAAAGGGGTCATGTTCATGTCTGTGCTTGTGTCACACTTGTTGTGAATTCTATTTTTTTTTATATATAACTTTTGAAACTTCTAGGTTGATATGAAACATGTAGTTTAATAAACAATAAATCATTCCTAATAGGATCAGAAAATATGCACATCCTTTCTAAGCAAATACAATGCTTAATTTGACGGCAACTATTGTCAAAAGCATTTACGTTATTATTATTATTCCTGCATTTTTTCATTATTCTTGAAATTGAGCTCAGAAAATACAAGAGGGAGTTATGTGATTTTCATTAGGAGTGCACATCACATTGCTGAATGCTAGCCAAATGCTCGTAGGCAGGAACCCGTTCCACAGTATCTCAGGAAAGATCAGTCACTGAATATTGCAGCCTCTCAAGCTTGCTAAGAAATCATCTGTTTATTCATGTTCTAGCTGCTTATCCAGGTCAGGGCTGCTGTGGCAATGGGGCAAGTAGTGTTAACAGAAAACAGTGCTCTGCCCTTGAGTGCTGTTCGCTTTTGTTGCAATAAAAAAAAAAGAGTACAGGCAAGATTGTGGATTGTTTTGAGCTCCTGTTTTTTTTTTTTTTTTTTTTTTTTACAAATCTACATATTTTTTGTTAATTTCTAACCTGTGTCTCTTCTTTAGACTACCTTGTGGTTTGGTGGATTATTTAGGAACTTAAATTTTTTTTTTTTTTTTTCATTAGTCTGTTAAATCAGGCCATTTTCTCAGTGCTGATTCCCCTTCATTGTCTGGGCTGAGAAAAGCCTACTTGCATGGCAACATAAAGTTTACAGGCTTATTCGGGGGGAAGGTTCAGTGGCAGGGTCCTCAGTGCTGCTAGAGACTCAGAGTCATGGTGCCCCCTACAGGTTGCAGAATGAATCACGTCTGGCTCAGAAGGTGGACTACCCTGCGTTTGGAGGGGGAAGTAAGTCTCCACCTACAGCCAATGGTACCTCGGTAAGCACTCAGCATTTCACATTTCCCTGTTCCCTTCAGCAGTAACTGTCAAATTTGTGGATGTGCACTATGAATTGAACTTTCTGTTCTCTAACATGTCCATCATGTCTGTTGCTATGTTCATTTGCCTTTCTGTTGTTTCCCTCTCAGGTCGGTGATAAGTCTCTGGCCCAAAGTGCTCAAATGTATCACTATCAACATCAAAAACAACAGATGCTGTCAATGGGAAAGTGAGTTGTTTTCCTCCCTCTCTCTGTTTTTGTCTGTCTGTCTCTCTCTCTGCCTGTCTTTCTCTCTGTATCTCTTTATCTCTTTATCTTTGTTTTCTTCTCAATTCAAAACATCACCTACATCCTGTCGCTGTCTGTTTCGTGCCCCTTCTCCCACACAGACACTGAACTTGTGTGTCTTTTTGTCAGGCCCAAACCAGAACAGAAAGTCCTTGACTCTGAGGTCACGTCAGATGAGGAGGAGGTGGGAGGAGACTTCACCGTGTATGAGTGCCCTGGACTTGCACCGGTGGGTGTGGACACACATTTGCAAACACACATGCAGACACGCACAACATTCATGAATACTGTTTGTGCTGATTTTGCTTTCCTCCTTTACAGACGGGGGAGATGGAGGTGAAGAACCCTTTGTTTGATGACTCCACTTTACCTGTTCAGGGGAACCACAAATGAATGCTGTACATTTAACACAAATACATGAACACACACACACACCATTTCTTCTACCCTAGAAGAAACCACATTATCTTGTACTGCGTGAATAGAATTGGAGGATCCTGGCAGAGGATGAGGTGATGATGAGCCATCTAAACTAAGCCCTTCTGGCTTCGGTCTTACATGGTTGTTTTCTTTTGGGTTGTTTACGATATTAGCCCCCAGGGGAGCATTACACAAAGCAGGATAAGCAAGTTAGCCAGATAACTTTCAAAAGTGCCACTGAATATCTTCTGAAATTTTGCCTATTATTAGAAAGCCTCATTATAAATGACAGGATCTTTGTTTTACAGATTGAAATCACTATCAGCAGGATATAGCATCCTCCTTTCCACAGTTATCTGGCTAAGGCTCTAATCCTCCTTGGTGGAATATCCTCAAGTACTACTTTTAATAGTAAATATGTTGGACCCTTTGTTATTGTATTTCTTTCACCATTTGGGGTCATTTCTGTGTTTTAACATGAAGCTTTCATGTTTTACCATGGTTTTGTCTCGTTTGACCTTCATGTTCTGTGTTGCCCTCGCTTGCCTTTGTTGTTTTCTTGATTTTAGCAGCTACTTCCCAAAGCCTCCTTTTGAATGTGACACAATAGCAGACATACAGTGCGCGTGCACACACACACACACACACACACACACACACACACACACACACACACACACACACACACACACACACCAGTAAGTTGCAAAACAGGTGCCCTGTCCTCTTGTCATGCATAGCTAGTAGCTAAACCAGATTCCCTATAGATACCCGGGAAAAACTCTACCTAAAATCACATATCTGTGATACCTCTTTAAAAAAAAAAAAAAAAAAACTTCCCAACACAAGATTTTGCATTAAAAATGTTACCATTGGTGTTGCAAATTTTACTTGTTCTCATATAAAATGCACATATAGATTTTAAGAATATATTAATATATATGGAAATGAAGTACCTGATGATGTCTGTTGCATGGTTTGACTGTGATGTGTTTGAATCATGACAATGCTTTGATACTTTCACTCTGCCTCCTGTATGTATGCACCCTGTGGTTGGAGGAGGCATGGCAAAGTGATTTGTAACCACTTGGATGAAATTTCAGACATATATCTTGACAGATGGGAAAGTGGTAAATATCACTCTCTTGCATTATCTCTGCTCTCTCAGTACTCTCCCTGTCAGTCCCAAGTTAACCTCGTGCTGCAACATGTACATACAAAGAGTGAGAGTGTTCACCTTTTATAGATATTTGTACATGCAGACCCAAGGACTGGAAATAAACCTTTTTACCACATGTGAAACTGACTCCGACGCTTTCCCTTTTTTATGTGTGTCATGTTAGGAACACAGAAATCATTTGCTTGAATACTGCTTGAGTGTGTAGTGTGACAGGACTCGGTTGTAGTTTGTACATAGTGAGGTCAGCAGTTTTGAACAGTTGTAAAAGTTGCATGATTTGATTAAAGGAATATTCCAATGTTTTTTCCAACTTCCCCTGACTGAGACAAGATATTCAACACCATTTTCACCTTTTATCCATCCAGTGGTTCGGTTCCTATGGGTAGCTTTACGGGTTAGCTTAGCATAAAGACTTGAAGTCTATGGGAGTCATTAGCCTAGCTCCATCAAAGTGAAAAAATAAACTTTGCACCAACTCTGACGCTGTCTTATTTACACAATGTATCAGATTTAGAGTTTCTGTAAGGTTTATTTTGTTTTCCAAATCTATAGAAACAGATTTATCGTAATGATAATGCTCATTGTTGGTACCAGCCGAGGTGTGTCAAGCCAATATTCAAACAAATTCAAAACAGGAAACAGCAGCGGCAAAGGAATAAAGCACACAACAGATGAGATTAACTAAGGCAATAAAACCAGATCCTTGTCAGTTCACTGGGTCATCCCACAGAGATGGACAAAATTAGAGGCCATGTCACAGAACAATGTTCCATGTGAACAGATAATAAATAATATGGTGATGAGCCATCTTGTCTTGTGTAACTGATAAGACTGCTTTAAGCATTCCCTTTCTTAAGATCTCTGTCTCCAGCAACCTTGCACCTATCAACGTATCACTGACCCGTCTGCCTCGCCACCTCAAACCTCTTCTCTCCTTGCTTGCGTGGCATTGATGATCCTGTTTGACCTTGTTTTACCTTCACACGGGACATACGACTACACCCAGAAAGTGTGTGTATGGTGCAGCGTTTGTGGGGGCAGAGAGAATGCTTGTGTTTATCTCTGTGTGGGTTTATGTGTGTGTGTGTTTGTATGTCCGTGTGTGAAGGGAGGGGATGGGTCAGTCTCCTCTCCCCATTGAGCCACATGCCAAGGGCCGTTAAAGGCCATTGTGCCGGTGGAGAGTGGAAGGAAGGCAGCCAATTGGCCAACAGATGAGGGCTCGGGGTGGGTGAAGGTGGGTGTCAAGACAGGGCCGTTAGGAAGAAAATCAAAAAGCCATCAGACTTGTTTGGGGGAAAAGACTGTGCTGTTCAGCAGGGGGGTTGCTACTGAGAATGCAGGGTTACTATACTGCTATAGACTTTATTTTACTTGACAGTAATTTTGCAGCTTCTTTATTCTTCTTTATTTCTTTATTTATTTTTACTGTTTTTACTGTTCTAATATGTCTGTTTTTCCATGATCATAATTACTATTGTTGTTGTTATCTGTATTATCAGCATTATTATAGTTATTAGTATATGTATATCCAGTATTGCTATTCTTTGAATGCATGAGTCTGTTATGATGGCAAGAAGATGATGATGATGATGATGTTCATGATGATAATGAAGATGAAGAATTGGAAGAAGCATTAACTTCATGAGCGAATGAATATATAATTTGATACTGCAGGGCATGTTTTGGTCAAAAAAATTCAAGTTAGAGGCGGTTTTCTCTTCATTTCTTTGACTGGCTGCAACTTGTATTCGACAACACAGCAACACTGTTACCGTGTCAACAGGCCCTCTTTTATGTCACACTTTCCCTCTCGCTGTGCTTAACTGGAGCTGCCCGGCGAGCAAAGGCCAGATCTCTGAGGTGTCTTGAAGAGGCCACTTAAAAGGAGCTAAAGACAAGATCTGAGACATCTGGAGGCTTTTCAGCTAAATCCCAAGTTAGCAGCTCACTCATCCCCTCCTCACTGTACCAGGCTATTCAGGACCGGCCGTCCTCCCCCTCCTCCCTCCCTCCTTTGGACTCCCTCAGAGCCCCGTGCTCTCCTGTCCCTTTCTCTCTGAAGCCCTGCCTAAGGTCTACTATCTGGCTCACTGTCTTTCTTTTGCATGACAATTCTTCTCCCAAGTCCATGGCCCAGGACAATGCCTATGTAGTTGGAGTTTGATGTCTTTTGAGCTATTGACAGACTCCTGTGGTCTCCTCAAGGTCCCCTGGTCTTGTATCTACATGGCTTTGTATCTGGGAGAACAGGGACAGTATGGATCCCCTGGTCATAGCACAGAATGAGCTGGGGTTCTCAACCTGGGGGTCGGGACCCCTCCCAGGGGGTTGTGAGATTATTTTTGCCGCAGATGATTTACGATAGGAAAAAACAATTCCATATATTTATTTGTATTTTGGCATTTTCCCCCAGCCTCTAGATCTCCTCTAATATTGAATCAAACCGAACAACCTAAATAGTGAAAATCATTCTCTGGTTGAATGGTTCATTTCTGTTCATATGCAGCTTGTGACAAAGTTGCAAGTAGGTATGCCTCCGTTTTAAGGGATGGAGTTACTCAGCAGAGTATGCCTCTGCATGCAGACCATAAAATAAAATGTATTATTAGAGTTGGAAGTTGGCAAAAGTATGGAGCAGTCGGACATACAAGATTAAAATACTTCCTATAGGTCAATGTGCTCATAATTTAAAACTCTGATAGGAACCATTCTTCACAATGACTGCTTTTACTCTTCATAGTTAAATACATTGTATGGCCAATATTTCTATAGACTTCTACACTTATGTGAAATTATCCATGTAGAAGTATTTTTACTAATATGGTATTCAGTTTATTAAAGGGTTTGGGCTACTGTTCATAGTTTTTCTAGCAAGGCTCATTTCAAGCTCAATGCCATCTGTGGACAATAAGCAGGGTCAGTCTTTAGGCCTAAAGAATTATAAACTACATTTATAAAAACAGCAGCTTTACATCTGCAGACTTTGTTGTACTTGAACCTGTGTTTTGGAGCATTGGAACATTATATGCCAGACTTTACTCCAAAATATGATACCACTCCTCTACTACAAGACTAGAGCAGGCCAAGAAACCCGTCCCTTCTTACACCCGTATAGGCATCGAGAGTGAAACTTCAGTGGTGTTTGTTTCAAGAGAGGGGGTGGGTGTGGGGAAGAATCAAAGGGTTGAGACTTATTGTTCCAATCTGAAAAGGAGCTAATGGTCGACCATCGCAACTCGGGATCTGAAATCCACGGGGTGCCCCGGGGCCTGCTCGTACAATGGCACCCCCTCTCCCTTCCCGCAGTGCGTCTTCCTGCTGCAATCTGTAGCCAAAGACTCGCACTGGGGGAGCACATCTGTACTGATGCTGCGGCCATCCAGCCCTTTCAATGGCCACCGATCAAGGCTGAGTGGCAGAAGTTCACCTTAATGCTGAGGACTGTTCTCTTCTATTTCTAGTCTCGGTTAGGTTTCTAATGTCAGAGATGGCCCAGTTTCCAGATTCAAAATCGAGTCCTGGTGTTGCAAGCTTTTTTTTTTTTTTAAATTATTATTTTATTTCATTTTATTTTTATTTTTGTCTACAACCTCTGCCGATATAGGCCACTGTACAGACGTGCATCTTATCAAATGATGTAGTCCAGTGCCGACTGAAATTTGTTTAGCCTAAAGAAATGTAAAAAGACAGATCTATGATCTGTCTGACTTGTTTCCAGTGCAGTTCAACCTGTTTAGAGAAATTTCTTGGGATAGGACAGGTGAACCTCTGTTAGAAAAAGGCTTGACTATTATTATTATTATTATTATTATTGATTATTATTATTGTTGTTGTTGTTGTTGTTGTTGTTGTTGTTGTTGTTGTTGTTGTTATGCGTAATATATCACGAAAAATTTTCATCGCAGCTTCACAAAACTACCCTGTTCAATAGGCCTAACTTCTTCTGTTACAAATCTCTCATCAGTGCTTAGTCAGTATTTTTTTTTTTTTTTTTTAATTATTAAAGCTGAAATAAATATTAAATCTGGTGTAAAACATTGCTACATTTGTCTTTTACTTATTTATTTATCGGAGCTATTTCATGTTGTGCTGTCAAATCGTTTAAGTAAAATTAATCAGCATATCCAACAGCTGTTGCGCTCTTTGTGGTTTCCAATCAAATGTGGCTGAATTAAGCATTTTCATTTGTTTGGTCATACTTATTTAAGTTTACATTATCAACAATTTGTTAATTCAAATGTTAGTGACTGAAATGAATTCAGACCATGGTGAAACCTCACTTTTTTAATATCAAAGGCATCTCCTTAAGGCTGAATAATTTAAACAAACTGAGCATAATGATTCATGAGGTGAGCTGGTTATAGTGTTAGGGAACGTATGCACTTACAGAGCAGCTACTCGTTATCTATTTAGCAATGTAAATAGGCCTTCTAAATAGTCCAGGTGGATGGATTACACCTTGAAATGGTGAATAAGATTATAGGCCAGTGAATATTTGCGCGATGATTTCGCATTGCACTTACGCCTAAATTCGACTGATAGTAGAAAACAGTGGTATGAGGCAAATTGGTTTCAGTGGTGTGTGAAGACACGCCTACCATCTGGGGAAGAATCAAGGTCATTCACAAATTCACCATCAGCTGTGCGCAACTGGCCCTGGTAGCCAATGGGTGAAGAGATAGGCCTTTTCCCACCCGCACCCCCCCGGTTAGGAAAACCTGTGGAGCCAAGGCCAGAGAGGACCAGTCGAGCTTCAAGGTGGGGTGGGTGGCGGTGCTAACGCGACTTAATGGACTTTCTACGGTGTAGCTTTGTCGGTGATTAGACTCATCTAGCACCAAAGAGACGGCTGCTTGTAGACCTAACATCTCTGCAACGGATTTGTCCACAGAGCCTTGCTGGACACACTACTGGAGGACTTCTCTTTTAGGTTTGTTAATTGGGTTAAGCTGGAACGAATGAGTAGGCTTACAACCAATCGCCGCTGATTATAGTTCTGTCCACGGGCCTATTTTAGTCATCTTATAGGCCACTGCATCACTTGGAAAATGTCAGAGCGATCTCAGAGCCCGGGTTCAGAATGCAACAGCCGACCGTATGACTTCAGCCGGGCCAACTCTTATTCCCACGGCCTGGTTCAGGACGGTTTGGGCTCTGTTGGGTCGCTCCAACTTCCCCACGGCGCCCTGCAAGACCCGAGTCTCCTCTTCAACAAAAGCACCTACAATGGGATCACAGCACCACCGACTCAGAGCTTTTTCCCGTTCCCCCCGGTCACTGGGGACTACAGGGGATCTGACCTGCAGGCTGGAGAGTTTGGTCAGCCCAAACATTGGTATCCATTCGCGGCGCCAGAGTACACGGGCCAGGTGCCCGGGGTGATAGCCGCTACTCAGCCTACAAACCTGAGTCCTCCTATAGCCGAAACCAGGGAACAGATTAAAATGCCCGAGATAAAGACGGAGAAGGACACCGGTGATGAATACTCTACGGAGATAAAGATTCAGCAGTACCCAACGCCTCCGACCTCCGCCGCCATGGCGCATGGAGTCTACTACTCGGCCCATTGGAACCCATCCTTGTGGTCCGGCCTCACCCACATCACACCGCCCGGCAGTAATAATCAAATTCCCTCAACTTCATCGGCATCATCACCATCTCTGTCCCCATCACCACCAAGCAACGGGCTTCCAGGAAATGCATTTTTCAGCGGCACCTCGACCCAGCCTGTCACCGCGCCGCAGACGCAGAACCCGGCCTCCACAAGGAGCAGCGGGTCCTCCACCGGTGGATGCAGCGACTCTGAGGAGGAGGTAATATTGGACTCTCACTGGGTCATGGCTTCAGTTTGAGCTCAGTGCATTTAGATCACGCACATTTCACATTACCAGATAACATTTAAATATGTCAAAAGTCCCATTTAGGCCTATTGAGATTTTGATCCCTCACTTTCCACCTCCTGCAGGAGAACCTTACTACTGAGGAATTGGAACAATTTGCCAAGGAGCTCAAACACAAACGCATAACCTTGGGTTTCACTCAAGCTGACGTTGGCCTTGCCTTGGGAAACCTATATGGTAAGTTTGGACCCAACGTGAAGTTTTACGCATGTCGTGAACAAACGTTTAATTTGAACATTTGGGGACTGGAGTTTGTACTCATACTCATTTTGTTAAAGGATTAACTCTCAGATCTTGTCATATCTACACCCCCTGAAAATGGAGTTGTTTACCGGGATACATTGGTGTGATACAGGAAGTTTATATCAAGCTTGTATTTGTGACATTTTGTGTGTATGTGTGCAGGTAAGATGTTCAGCCAGACAACTATTTGCCGATTTGAGGCTCTCCAGCTGAGCTTTAAGAACATGTGCAAGCTGAAGCCCCTTCTTCAGAGATGGCTCAACGAGGCTGAAACTTCAGAAAATCCCCAGGATGTAAGTCTGCCACTCACCTATTCCTTGCCGCTTTTTAATCAACAGACTGACTATGATCATATTAAGGGACTGGGCTGGCTTTTCAGGTTGCTACTCCCTGTTGTGCAAACCCTAACCAACTTGCTCACTGTTATGTAAAGCTTAAAATGTTGCCATCTGCTGGCTGTATAGCAGGGGTCTCGCACCATGAGCTATGGGGGGTGCATGGTGTGGCACGTGGTTTTACACTCCTGCTGATGACACCACGTACATGTACATGACACCAATCAAGGGCAATTACCATGGGCAAGACATTTAGGCCCCAAATTAGTTCAGTGCATAGTCAGTCTAGATAGTAAGTACTAACCATATCAGATATATGCAGATAAGTGGCAAATATACACTGCAGCATGATTATTCGGCACAGCATCAACCCACACTAATATGTTTCTGGTTTTGCAGATGTACAAAATCGAGCGAGTTTTTGTAGACACCAGAAAGCGGAAGAGAAGGACCAGCCTGGAGGGGACGGTGCGCTCTGCTCTGGAGTCCTACTTTGTCAAGTGTCCCAAACCTACCACCCAGGAGATAACACACATCTCTGATGACCTAGGCCTAGAGAGAGATGTAAGATCAATATGTAGAAATTCTGTCAGTGACGGTGTTTGCCATTTGCATCAGAAGACATAACTTGCATGAAATCAGTGTCAAGTTGGTCATATGTTTGTTCTCTGATATTGTTCGGCAGGTGGTACGTGTGTGGTTTTGTAACCGCAGACAGAAGGGCAAACGACTGGCCTTGCCGCTGGATGAGGAGTGTGAAGGCCAGTACTATGAGCAGAGTCCTCCCACACTCAACATGGCCCCCTCCCCAATTCCCAGCCAGGGCTACCCTGGAGCCCCTCCTACACTCTATATGCCCCCCCTTCACCGGCCAGACGTCTTCAAGCAGGCCCTGCACCCTGGACTGGTGAGTCATCTGACTGGATAAACATGTTTTGGTCGTCCTGGCGAGCCCCACAGACTCCCTCTCCACCTAACTGAGCTATCTATTCAACGCCCACCCATGCTGGAGACTCTCTACATCTAGTCACGCTACAGGCTGCTCATCTCTGGCTCAAGGGCGGCGGCCTCCACAGCGAGGAGGCTCATCTGGTGACTGCCATAGATGGATCAAGCTGAATGTGGTTTCCTGTTCCTGTTTTGATAGCGGAACTTCTTGAAAGGCTGCCATACACCACTTCCTTTTGCCTAATTATGATTTAGAGTCCCATCACCTCTGATTTCTCACTTATGTCAGAGTGAAGTTATTGGGTGTGGTGTTGCCGTGGGACAATCATTGAACAATCTCACCAGGGTAAACCGTTTTCAAAACTCAACTCAAAATGTCAATAAGCATTGAGCTTGAGTGTTTCATGTTAACAGCCTGTCTTTCTGTTATTCTTGAATTCTTAGATGGTACACTGTAAATGTTAGTTATACCACAGACTCATGATTAATGTTGGTGTAAAAAAAAAAAAAAAAAGACCTGGTTAGATGGTTGCCAATCCTGGAACTCCAAAGGTCCAATCATGGAATGGAGATGTTTTTAAAAATCTGTGCAGGGTCATGGAGATAAGGTACTCCTGCCAGCACCTCAGAATTACTAAAAATCCTTATTAGCTTTTCTGTGGTGCAGATGTGGGGAGCTCAGGCCAATGAAATTTTAACTTAGTATTTAAAAGGCATATCATGCCAAAGCTCAGAATTCAGATGTTGAGGTCTTAGGCAATTGAATCAATATGTGGATGGAAATTACAAAATTATTTGCCACAAACTGGAAAAGCAAGGCTATAATCCACTGATCAGTGATGAAACCTGGAGTTCATCTGACAAAGTCAACATTTTTTTAAAAACTTTTTTTTTTTTTTTTTTTTTTAAATGAATGACCTTTCTAATTCCTTAATGTACAAGGATCAATAAAATGATCCCATACCACTGTGAAATCACTTTGGAGCCCCAGGATTTATCTCATAAGCCTTGTCTTTATCTTAGGGAGAGACCAGCTTGACTGAGATTATCGTCACAGAATGTGTAAATTTTCCATTTCAGGTGCTTTTTTATATTAAATAATGCTTTTGCACAAAGTGGTTTAATGTTTTTATAATGTTGGGTATTGAGTTTTTTGTGTCCCTCTTGCCCATGCAGATCTCACCTATGTAAATGCAAACCTTTTCAGCTACGGTGGGGTGGTAAGATTCAAGCTAATGTTTTGAGGGATTATATGGCAAAAACGTGGATGAGATTTATCAAGCAACAGCAGCTCATTGTTAATACTAATAATACTACCAGGGAGTAATGTTATGAGTTTGTCATGAGTTTGTGCATTCTCGTCTGTCACAATCTTTGCTTGTCTTGTAACAGCTGGAGTCATTTCAATTTTGGTTGTGACACATTTCATGTAACTTTACCCCTCAATCAATTCTTTGTAAATGGATTATATTTTAATTTATTGAAACATTCGCTACCCTGAAATGTTTTCACTCAAGCACCCAAAACCTAACCTGTGTCTCTGTACCTAGTAATTTAATGAAATGACTTCATATTTTGGCTTTCTTGACTTTTTTCCATATTAATGCTGAAGAGTCGTCATTTTTAATTCTGTGTTCCCTGTGACATTTTTGCACATCTCACAAAATAAATGTGTAAATGCTGTTTTATTTTTCAAAAGTTGTTCGATGATATTCCACTGGGCAAGCATGTCTTACAGTTACAACTAAAAATGAACCAGCATTAATAAATTAAGGAACCAAACATGTACATAGCTGGTGGTGTGAGGACGTGGCCTCACTTCATGGGCTTCCTTTGAACATTTTTTTTAAACAAAATATTAAAAGTGTGTCTGAGAAACTTACTCCATTGTATACAAAAGTCACTCAGGCATACTGTTAATGGCTGTATTTTAATTAGATTTAATTTAATCAACTGTCCTCGCCATTTACAATTAAACATATATACCGTACACAGGTCGCACAGCTGTGTGACCTCTGTTTACATGTGGTTCCAAAATGAGGTCAAAAATAAGATCACCATCAAAAAAAGGACATAAATTGATATTGCAGTCAACTTAATATTTTCTTATGTTTCAGTTTTTGTGCACAATTTTTCCAGTGTCTAAATTTCAGCTGTTTTAACGTTTTCCAAGATGGATAGCAAAACCCTTCATGCATACCAAACATGGGAGGTTATGGATAATCTCGCAACACAACAACACATGCTAGGGTTCAGTTAATTCAAACTATAACATGCACATTGCTGAATATTTCAGTATTTAAAGCATGTTGATGTGTATACATATCCAGCTTCTTATCTTTACTTCTATCTTTAGTTTTCTCATCATGTCTTGGCACAATGTTTGCTACATATCAGGGATACAGTTTTATTCAGGGTTTTGCATGGAATACTCATTTCTTTCCCCTTGTATTTCTACCCTTTTTTACTTTATTATCTTGATTTGATTTTTATTTGCACAATGATAACATGTAGGGAGTGATAAAGCTGTGTTAAAAATACTGACCCAAAAGAGAAGCTTGCTACAGGAAATGAAGTCAGAGGAGAGTGTAGTGAGTAGGAGTGCATGTGCGTGTCAAAAAATGCTAGGGTGCTGACAATACCAAAGATATGCACTGGCAGCGTGTATCATGTACCACATCTCTGTGTGTGTATGTCGTGTGGTTAACTCTTGAAAGTATTAACCCAGGCTTCCAGGTCAGAGTAAACCTTATGATGAGGTAAACTGTTGTACTTTGTGCAGATCTTACAAAGCCTCTCCCTCCAGTCTGTGTACAATTTCACCTTCCAGTGCTGTTTCCAACTGAAATAGCTTGCGTAGCGTTCCTTGTCCTCTGCCAGTTGTTTGAGATAGTTGCCCAACCCCTCTACAGATGCAAACTCATCAACGTGGATGAAAGAGTTGGGCGGAGCCACAGCCTTGTAATCATTCAGCGGTGCCCCCAGAACAACAGGCACTGCCCCTGCTTGGTAGGCGTTCCTCCACAGCTTTTCTGTCATATAATCTTTGGAGAGTGAGTTCTCAAAGGCCAGGTAGAAGTAGCAGCGAGAGATAGTAGGCAAGAGGGATTTCAAGGAGAGGGGTTTCTTATTCCAGCGACCATAGACCTGTACAGGAACCACTGCGTTCAGGTCTTTGTACACCTGGCTTCTTCTGTGGTGGGTCTTATAGTTGCTAACCACCCAGCAGACCAGATTGCTCTTATTCAGGTGAACACCATCCACTGTACCTTCCCTATTATCAGAGATCTTTGGCAGCAGCTCCCCATAGGGTATAGTGATATCAGCATCCCTCCTGTAGGTCATGGTAAGGTTGAAGACATTAGTGTAGGGCCGCAGGTTACCGTTGTGGGCTGGGGACTCCAAGGACATCCAGGCCCACATCTGACCTGGTGGCCTTGAAAGGTGAAGGGGCAGCTTCTGGCGACCTTGTATAAGTTCCCTATTGTGAAATACCACCACATTTGATGTGTTATATAAGGAGCGCTCTTCCACCAGCCTACAGTGGGGGATGTGGTAGAGGTTCCAGCACACATCACCCCTCAGGCTGTGAGAAGAGCCAAAGGGCCAGTGCCACACTAAGACAGTCACATTTTTGTTAATGTTTTGCTTGATAAAGTCACTGTTACTGAGGGCTGAGGGGTCTAGAATCTGGAATCCTGTCAGCCATGCACCAAAGAAGAAGAGAGGTAAAACGGGGAGGAAGCAACGGAGCAGAGGCCTCCTCATGTGATTCAGTCAGGCCTTCAGGTCACTCTATCACATTCCTGTCAGAAGAGGAAAGAGGAAATTGTGGAAGTATAAGAGATATTTGTATTTTTAACTTTGTCCAGAACAGACTGGAAGAAAGTGTTATGAAATAATGGAACATCTAAGATGTCACAACTGTAATCTGTACATCTAATAACCACCAACCAGTCAGTTCTACTTCTCACATTTCTCTTTACTGATTTTTTATAATCTTGGATAACTACCAATAACTACATGTTTTGTTCAGCAGGGCATGATTTTCAAATCAACATCTATTGCGCAAAATGTAAAAAGCATGCAAACTTGAGAAACCATTACAAAGTAATGTAGCGACCCTTATCAAGGAATGTCATTGGTCCAAAATTGATGATTTTTATACAAAACTACTCAATACCAAAAATTGACTTTTTGTGTGCAGGAATACACATAACTACATATAATTTCTTTGTGTCTTGTTTTAGCTTGTAAAATTCTGACTACCACAAATTTGGGAAAAGACTAGTTACAATTTACACTGCAGAATCGCAATCATACAGTAACTGACATTTTAATGAATGAAGAGTTTCATGAATCTCAAGCAGCTTCAATTTATATTAACATTGTGAGCTACAGTATAGTACCACTCAACAACAGCCCTGTGACAGCATGACAGGATTAGACAAAAGATCAAGTGAAGACAAGGATAATGATCACCACTGGATAGCAGAGACTGGTCATTTAGCATCATACAAAATTAAGTTAAATTAATGATAAATCATGAGTAGGCTATAGTGTCTAAGTACCCAGATCTTGAATATCTACACAGTTCAACTACAAACATTTAAAACATGCTAATCATATTTAAAATTTATATTGCCATTTTAGATGAAGCCAGATGAATTTCTTGTGAGTGTCCTGAGCATGAGGGGAAGTGTGCTTTCACAACCCTTGCTAAGTGCACGGTCATTTCCAGTCAGTGCTCGAGGCAGGAACAGTATTTGTGACAACACGTTGAACTATGTGTGAGGTGCTGCAAAACATGATGAAGCTGACTAGTGAGCTTACTTTATCTGCAGAAATGCATCAGCCACTTTGCTAATTGTCTACTCTTTGTCATGGTTGAAGTGTCAATATAGTCAGCATTTTGTTCAGTGATGGGCAATTTCTTCTCAGTTTATGCAAGATCAAGTTTTTCATGTCATCTCATCTCACCAAGATGAGATGAGGCCCACAAACTGTAGCCACTGCTAACAACACAATGTGAGGAAGGCACTACCTTGTATTTATCTTTTTATCTTTTTTTTTTTTTTTTTTTTAAAGTCATGTCTTCAGTGATTTTAAGTGGGATCTCTTAGATCAAATAAAAGTTTGTTGTACCAGCCAAACAAAAAAATAAATAAAATAATAATAGTAATTATAGAATCCTACCAGGCCCATCATCCCCAGGACAGTGGTGAGTGTAAGGTACTCACCTTTAGACATTCCCACTGACTCCCAGTGAGAGGAGGACAGACCGCCTGGCCCTCAAACTGACGGATTACACCTCTTGAGAGACACTGAGCAAAGAATAGGGACAAGATTGGATATGAAAAATGTCACTCTCACCGCAGCAAAAGCCAAAGCCAGAAAACATAGATCATAAGCAGCAACAGGTCCTTTTTAACTGCATTATTTGTTATTCATAGGCTTATTCATAACACTAAGGAGAAGGATATGCTACTAGCAAAATATACATGAATATTGAGTTATGGGATGACTTTCATTGATATAGGAGACAACACATAGAAGAAACACAAGCAAGCTACGGTGATAGATTGTTGATTGGGAGTTGATTAGTTAGATATAGATATACTCATTCATTGCATAGTCCTTTGAGCCATGCTTCTGTTGAAGAACTAAATGTACATGCACTTTAACTCGAATCTGAAGAACAAAAAGGAAATATTGTGCAAGAGATCACAGATTGAGAACTCATCTTTAAGACAAGTGAGTATATAAAATCTATAAGTGCACACAAACAGGATAAAACAATAAAATAAAGCAAAAAATGGCTAAAATCAAGATTTTTTTTTTTTTTTTTTTTTGCTCAGTGTTTATTCATTTTTCGGTTTTTGAAACTTGACACCGGCAGCGTCAGTTTCAAAAAGACTGAAATTGACATGGGCACCCTGAGCAGGATGTGGCAATGAAATTTTAAATCATATAAGCAGGTTAGAGCTGACACTGTTATTTCAGTTTCTGTTGCAGATTACTACATGCTGTGATTATCACAGATTACTAGTATCCCCCCCCCCACCCCCCCCACACACACATATATTACTTTGCAGAACAACACAAAACTCATACACCCCAAGTTTCAACTCACTAACCTGATCAAAAGATGAGCAGCTGTCTGAGCTCCCTCCTCAGTCATCATCTTTTTTTTTTTTTTACTTTAAAACATATGAAAATAAGCAGAGGTGGAGAGGTGATGGTAAGAGTGCAGCTCAGCTTTGACTGTCTCAAACCATGTGGCAGTCCCGCACAAGGAAGCTGGGGCGTGACTCCCTGAGAGAAAGCAGTTATGACAGAGAATACTGAGTGTGTTATAAGCTCAGCGCTGCATATTGTGCTCCCACTCTTTCTCTCCCTGCATAGCTTCGTTCTCTCCTGGTCTCAAAGAAATGAATGCTGTTTGGTCACCTCAGCAAGTAGTGTAAGCATTATGAAGTGGTCTCTATGTGGTTGCATATGGTGTAAAAAGGAGAAGTGTTGAGGCTAAGCTTTATTACACAAGGCTGATCATGCAACCATAAATTATGCAGGAAAAGGACTGGTAGTACCAATGTTTAGTCTTTCCTTTTGTTAGACTTCAGCTTTTGTCAGTGTGATGTGTTTACAAGATAGCCAGCTTACATTTATGATGGTGGTTTGCAGTGGCGGTTTATTTTTATTCTTTCCCATTAATTCTGAGGTACTGGGTGTGCAGGGTGTGAAACTAGAGGTGTTGATGTGCAACAAGAGCATAGATGTGCCAAGAGATTATGATAGATATGCTATTGATGTAAGCATGCTTTTTGTAGCATTGAAATAAGTGTAATTTCGAATGTGGAAGAGGTACTAAACACATTTTCTCACTTGCTGTTTATCAGAAACAAAGAGTTTCACACTTTTAAGGCACTTTTTGCCCCTTTTTTCTGCTGCTGTCACCAGTTTCTTCTATTTCTTGTGCCTTTGTGCTCTGTTTTAACGCTATAATGGAGACCATCTGGTTGATTACACTGGACTGACAGAAACCACAAAACTTCAAATAACCTCTTCCCCTGAGACTCTATGCACACACTGCAGCCAGCTGTCACTGCCAAATCCTTTCAGTGTGTACACAGGCTCTATATTGCAACCTAGTTTTTACTGTGGAACAAATTATTGTTGGAAGTCTACTATGTGCAAGCCTATACACACATATATAGTAGATTTATTTAAATACTAACTATATTACTATTTGCTGTCGCTCATCTAAAAGCTATCCACTTTAAGTGACATAATGTTAGGTACTCTGATTAATAGTAGATAGTCTTTGTCAGAATGCATCTTATTATATAGAGGGTGATGGGTAAATTGATTCACCTCCGAAGATGGGGCCGTGTGGTGTAACAAGGATAAACAAAGAATCTGATTCTGATTTTACTATCTGTTGTTTCCAGGTATTTATGTACCTGAATAGACAATTATTATTGAAACTTATTTTTGGGCTAAAAACCTGCACCGGTTTTGGTGCATTTGCTGTCAAAATAGTCTGCACTTGCACAGGCCACATGCAGCTGAAATGTTATGTCAGGTTAGGGTTAGTTATTTTCTGTATGTTGTGTCCACTGATGACCACTAGAGGGAAGTGTGCCACATTTTTTGACTTGCATGACACCGGGTACAGAGGGAAATAATACTTAAGTACCAGATAAATGGGCAAATGAGTTTTACTGTTAGCCCATTGAAGTAATCAGGAGACTCTGGTGTTCTTTTATTCAAGAGTCCACATTACACTTTGAGATGGTACAAAATACAAGGCAGAATACTGTGCACAACATCATGTAATTTTAGATACACTGGGTAATCTCTGACCTCTATTTGACCTCCATCAGCAACAAGACGGAATTGTGCAAAGAAAAAAAAAATAGATGGAGTTGTCTGAGGTTCATATTTATACCACATTAAAAAAATACATTGTTTCTACCAAAAATATAACCATCAACCTTAGTATTATATGGTTATTATGATGTGCCTCTAGGATGAGTCAAATGTAGAGTAACAGTGACGTCACTTCCAGTTCAACAGCATTTATATCTTACCACACATTTACTATTTACGTCACACACACACAGTTGAATGTGATGGATCTTCTAATTATACAGAAATAAAATAGTAGGCAGCATTGTATTTATTTTTATTTTTAATTTTATTTTTATGGGGCAGTGAAAAAATGGGGAAAACTTGAATGTGTCAGGGTCGTGGGTTGATATTGATGTAGGTGTGTGTGTGTGTGTGTGTGTGTGTGTGTGTGTGTGTGTGTGTGAGCACATATGGTAGTCTGCAGAAGGGGCTTTAAATGGTCGTTTGATCTTCCTCCATACTTTGGACTTTTTAGTCGCCTTCTGGTTTTTCTTCCTTTCCAGCTTGGCTATCCTGTCCTGTCCAACATGATAGCCAAGACGGTACCTGCAATCAGTATAGAGACTACTATAATGACTTTATGAAACACAGCACGTGACGTCACAGTCGAACCTCGAGAGCACTGATTCAAACATCCAAAAAGAAAAGATTCCATCTCAGGGAAGAACTCTGGGAGAGAGAGACAAACAGCCTCCCAGCCAGCAAGCTAGTTCATAATAGCTTGTTCATAATATTACCAAACGAATGTATTTGCACATGAAATTTTGATAGATTTTGTTATCCTGCAACACTTGGTTGATGACATCATCAGTTTGGTGTAGAACTTACATTCTTAGAAAGTTAAATTAGAATTGTGTGCGTGTGTGCAGGTCAGAGTTTTAAACAGTTGAAGTCTGTCAGGATGTTTCATTGTTTTTTCTGAGCTTCGTGGCAGGGAGACTGCAACAGCAAAGTTGGAGAGGTTTTTGCTAGCCTAACTTGAGGTTTCAAGAATTTTCACTGCCTAAAGATTTTTGTCTTTCCAGTGTTGTGTCACAGGTTGTTTTTGGGTTAGGATTAGGGTTAGGGTTTGGCTCTTTTCCTTGAGAATGAGAAGCTGCAGCGAAGAAAAGCAGGGTTAGGTAATAGGTAATATCTATTACACTCATTACTTCATTTGATCTTACAAATGATGCTGTATTATCTGTATATGTCTGTATAATATCTGCTGTGTTAGCAGGGTTGGGGATTAACGGAATACAGGTAACAGTGTTATGGATTTCAGTATATGAGTATATGAATAAATATGAGTAACTATTCTGTTACAGTTACAGCTTAAATTGGTGGTGTTCTGAATGCAATGGAATGCAACAGGATGCAAAAATAGAATACTTGAAGGGGCCACATTATTTGTTTTGCTTTATCTGCACTAAAACTCAGGCCCGTATTTTCCACAAAGATTTTTTTTAAGGCGTAACAATTGTACCTGGCAGGCTGCCACCCACCACAGGACACTGGCAGGGGAGACACAGCCAGGACACAGCAGCTGATTTGTTATTTTTTACCAAGGGGGATGGTCCAATGGGAGCAAACATCTACAGCAAAAACTACATCTGTAATCAAATATTTTGTTGCAGAGGTGTATTTGGTCTGGGTGTATTTTTAGCAGCAGAGACGCTTTGGAATGATCATAGAAACATTACAGGAATATCATAGGAATACTACAGGCAGCAGAATATCTCTCATCCTCCTGCTCCTCCACAACTAGAATACGTTAGAATAGAATATGTTATTTAACTTGTGTAATCTAATGGATTACGTTACAAATGACATTTTAGAGCATGTAATCAGTAATCTGTTGTGGAATACAATTTAAAAGTAACCCTCCCAACGCTGTACATGATAAAGTAGAAGTTACATTCAAGTTTTTTCTGTTAATCAAACCTGATAGCATGTAACCCCGACACAGTTTCCGTCTGTTGCACCACTCAGATGGAAAAACAATAATTTGTACTTCCATTTGAAGCTGAGGTGCTTCAATCATTAGATGCAGTTTTCAAGTAGATTTTACACACTTTTATATAATTTATATATTTACAGTAAAATGTAGCCATCTTTATTTCCCATGTCTTTGTTGATTGCTTCAAACAATGTGTGTCTGTCAAGTGAAGGTAAACAACAAATGCCTTTCTGTTTCTCTGCAGGCACGACAGGGAGGGGGTAGGAGTGTGACTGGAGCTTTCACAGATCCGATTCTCTGCACCAGCAAAAGATAAACAAGATGTTTTGCATTTTTCATCTGGGTTTTTTTTCCTTTTCATTTCCCTCCATCATCACCATGATCCCAGAGGAGACACATAAAATGACAGGCAATGGTTTATTTATTTATTGTGTAAGTATGTATGTATGTTAGCTTCTCCCATCTCACAGATGGGAGAAGTCAGCCCTCTTGGACTTACAAGGCAGTTTACCACTTTCCTGACAGGCTAGACATGAGCAAGGCGAGATGCTTTATAAGTTTAGTTATAACTGTGCATTCAAGATAAATATACCGTAAATCATAAAATTCAGTACAATGAAACACCTGAATTCTGTGAATAGAAAAAAAAAGATGTAAGCAGCTCCTATTTGTAAGTATAACACAGTAAGTGACATTATAAGGAGAGTCTTTCCATTACTGGAAAGTTATCCTGCTATTGATAAAGAATATTTTGTCTACTGATGTATATGCACTTGTTATAAACTTTACTTAAAAAAAAAAAAAAAAAACATTTAACAGGTTCACATTATCTAATACCGTGAAACAGAGTGAAAATCATTTTAATTTTTTAAATTACAAAAGTTTACATAACTGCAGTTCTTCAGGTAGACCTTTAACCCTATAAAGCCATTCGTATCATATATGATACACATTTTCAATTCCGTTTTTCGTTTTCAGTTTAATCAATACTTGACCAAAATACTGTTGTATACCTTTGAACACTTCCCCTGTTCACCCTGGACCATACCATTGGCACTTCAAGTACATATCATATATCATTCACCAGAAAGGTTGTGTAATAACATATTTCTTGATTTTTTTTTATTTTTTTTATGTATTTTGTTATAGGACTAAATAAAGGGTTCAGTTTCAAAAAATTGGAATTTTCTGCCAATTCTTTCATAGTTCAGGCTTTATAGGGTTAAATCTGCTCAGCTGCCCCAGTCAAGGTGCCGCTTCTCAGCTGAGCACATACTGACCTTTGGCCTCCCTGCAGACTGCAGCTGATGTAAGGTTCAGGACACAAGTGTGATTTCATCTGGACAAAAACCCTAAGCTGTGTTTTATTCCACACACCCTCTGCTCACTGCTCCACTCACTAAATCCATGCCTCTGTATTGATTATTTCAAAATGTATATTGTACACCAGAATGAGTTCATCAGAGACTCAGTCTCTTGTGGACAAATGATGAGGTTTATTTTGATTTAAAATATTGTTAGTCAACTTTCCTCCTGACATTTGAACAAAGAAATTATGTAATTTCACCATTTCATACATTTTTTTTTAAAGCATGCTTTCATAAATGGCTAGTTGTGCGGAAAACCTTTCAAATATCTAATAGTTTGGTTTTGAATTAAACTGCTTTCCACGGGGTCCTTAGAGGCCGCATTGCATGAATTTGGCTATACAGGTTCATAAAGTTGTCAATAGGTTGAAAATCCCAAGTCCCCACATGGTTTCATCGTATTATACCACTAAAGCAAGAGCCTGTCTGGCTCAACGGGCAAATGCTTTTTAGGCCCTCCTTAATGTTCATATATTCAACCATGAAAAAGATATTCATATTAACTTGTACATTTCAAAATGACAGATTCAAACACTAAAATGTGTCACCATTGCACATCACTTCATCTTCCATAGTTAATAGTGCCACAAATTCAACATGTTCAACATTTTCTACACTATGATAACAGCATCAAGAGCGACATCTTTAACATGCAGGGCAAAGAAAGACAGAGTCTCCTTGTTTTTTGTTTTTTTTTTTTTTTCCCAGACAGTGTGGGAAACCAGTTTGTATTGCATGGGGTGGTTCATTTCCACACACATTACACACCTGCAGCAGGGGCTTTATACAGCTTTGAATGAAATTACACACAAAAAAGGAAAAGAAATCCAGCTAGAGCTGAATAAATCCATTTATTCCCAGGGGGATCTCCATTAGTCAACCATCAAAGCATCAGCTGTGGGTTTTACCTCTTGTAACCCAGCCCTTAATACAAAGATCAGCACATAAATATGATCAATACACACCCTAGTTTTTCTTTAGCCATTCTGTTTGTCAGCTAACAGGTAAATGGCTTTAATTCACCTAGCAATATTCATGAGTGTAACCTGCAGATTCCACAGCACCAAGTCATAAATAACTGACATCACACGCCTCTACTTCAGATCTCTCTCTCTTCCTCTCTCCCTCTCCCTCTCTCTCTCTCTCACACACACACAGGCTTTGTATCTCTCCCTTTGCTCTTCTCTCCCTCGTAACCCCCATGTCTGCACGCAAACTTGCTTGAGGTGTTTCTCCTTCACTTCTCTCATCACAACAGCCTCTGTGGCCCTTGCTGGAAATACCTGGTAGATGAGAGCACTTTCAGTCAGTCGTGAATCCTAATCAGCGAGAGCACGGGTGGCAGGATGTGTCCAAAACAAACACCACAAATGCTCGGAAGATGAGGAGAGGAGGACTAAGAGAGACACCAAAACAGACACACAGAAAAGATAGAGAGAGAAGGAGAGGGAGAGAACCTGTCCACATCTCATTTCTTATAAGATACACTACTGTAAGATAAACGTCTACCTAAAAAAAGCAAAATACACTTTTCTCATATTTGTTGATCTTTCCAGTTCTCAAAAATATAATGTGAAGAGGAAAAAAAAAAACAGGTGACACCAATAAATGAGCCGTAGCACTCATACATGCCCGTGTTGTCCTGTTTTGATTATTGTAAACAGCAATAGTGAAAATAGAGTTTATCATTTGCTCACATGGCAGTGAAAATAATCTCTGCAGCATAAGGATAAGGCAGCTATTGAATCAAACTGAGAGAGAGAGAGAGAGAGAGTGAGAGAGAGAGAGAGTCTGAACTGAAACAGAGAGGGAGGGAGAGAATCAGGACAGAGACAGAGAGAGAAAGAATACGCTAGAAGGCTGTGAGGCTTGGAGGACAGATCCAGATTTGCTGGTTGGACTGGTAAGTCAGGGGGGGGTGTGGGCTGGCTTTCAGAGTTTGACAGGTGTGGTGACAGAAACAGATACAGAGAGGAAGACAGGGAGGAGTGAGGCACTGGAACACAGACATCCAGGTGGAGTGAAGACAAAGCAGTGCGGCTGTATCCCGTGCACACTGTGGCCATCACTGTGAGTAGCCCTCAATGAGCACTTTGACCGCCAACCTCGTCTGACCTCAGGGGTGACACTCTGATGTGTGCTTTTATTTCTGTGTGAAAGACACTGCAACAGGCATCTGTGTAGAAAAGCAAAACTTTGGACCATCACAGCTTTTGCTCTGCTTTGTCTTTGCGCCAGCGGGAGCCGTGGAGCCCCTGGAAGAAGCGAAGAACGGAGAAAGAGACACAAACAGAAAGAGAGAGACAGCAGGAGAGAGAGAGAGAGAGAGGAGGGAGAGATGGCAGAGGCCCCAAAGATTGAACTCTTCATTAAGGTAAGACCCTGTGATGTGTAAATCAGCGCCTCCAATTCCTGCTTGGATGCTTCACCACAAGTGTAACTGCGGTTAATATGGACACAAGCTCTATTTATGTTGATGAGAAGCAACAGTAAACTCACAAATGTAAGCAGCCACAAACGATCCAAAAACAAACATATCTCAAATGATCTTAAAGAGATCCTTTGACATTTGAAATTTTAGTTGGTTGCTTTTCTTCCAGCTCGCCAAAATTTCACTGTTTAAAAAAAGCTGAAAAGCAAAGACAAAACAAAACAAACAAACAAAAAAACTTCCGTATGAAATATATACACAATTTAATGATGACTTTCGGAGCAGAACAGGCAAGACAAGAATATCTGTGCAGGAATTCACACCAGTTTCACACAGCAGCCCTAAAGCCAAGCAGCGGCCGCAGGTTGATGGATTCCACAGTGTAACGCAGCCACTCCACACCTGATCGATGCTGGTATGATCTGAATGCAGCTTGTGGCAGCTGCTATCTGCTGCGCTCATCTGGGGGAGTGACCAGGCCCAACAACAAAAATGAGGCGTGAGAGCTTGAATCTGTGTGTGGTCGGCCGCATCGCAACGGTTCCCTCACAGCCAAGCCACCTGCTGCGCCTTTTAGAGCAGTGTTTCCTCCACACTAGAAATCTGTCACATTTGTAAAACATGATTTTCACTCCTCTGTATTTGAGCAACACATTTACTCTTTATATAGAGCCGGGTTTATAGTGGAATCTATTGCAGTGTGTTTGCATTTACTGTAATAAATTATCCTTTCTCACTCTTTCTTTCTCTTGTCTGTCTGTCTGTCTGCCTGTCTGTGTGTCAGGCCAGTGATGACGGCGAGAGTGTGGGAAACTGTCCTTTTTGTCAGAGACTCTTCATGATTCTCTGGTTGAAAGGGGCCAACTTCACACTCACGACTGTGGACATGAAGAGGTGACAGGACATGTCTTTCTTCTCTGTCAACATGTCTCTAGTTTTTTTCCTCCTTCCTTCCTTCCTTCTTTCTTTCTTTCTTTCTTTCTTCCTTTCTCGGTTAAGATGTCTCTTGTTCTTTCCTCCTTCCTTCCCTCTTTCTTTCTTTCTTTCTTTCTTTCTTTCTTTCTTTCTTTCTATCATTAAATGTCTGTAGTCGTGGTCAGTATCTTTGAGATCTATCTCAAGGTAGTAACTTTATGTAACTGAGAAATAACCTGAAAATGTATTTCAAGATGTTGACACAAATTTGGAGCAGCATACCTTGTGACGGAACCTGTTATGCATTTCAAGGCCGATTCCTTATCTTGGACTGGTTCATGGCTGGAAGGTTTTTGATTGTTATGATATTTGGATCTGACCAGGTTTGCCAAGCTAAATGTTGTTTGTGTCCTGCTGTTCTTTGGCAGGGCTCCTGAGGTGCTCAAGGACTTGGCTCCCGGCTCTCAGCCTCCATTCCTCATCTGCAACGGTGAGGTCCGCACAGACACCAACAAGATTGAGGAGTTCTTGGAGGAGACATTAGCCCCGCCACAGTAAGTGGAGAGCATCACCTGTCCTTTCAGCAAAACAAAGAATATGGAGGAACAAACACACACGTGTATGCACATGTGTAGATTTATGAATTCATTTGAAAAAACAAACAAACAAACAAACAAAAAAAAACACACACACATTATGCTTATGACATATCTTGTTATGAATCATTCATGTCTGCATGTGTACAGTCAAAAACGGTTTTGTTTCTCTAATTGCAGGTATCCAAAACTGTGCTGTCGATACAAAGAGTCAAACGGTGCTGGAGATGACATCTTCCATAAATTCTCTGCATATATCAAGAATGGCAACCCTGGACTTAATGACAGTAAGAGCATCAGTTTGACATTTGAAAGCGATAATATCATGCTTTCTGTTTGATCAAAAATATTTTATGTATCCCATCTCCACATGCAGGATATTCTGACCCCATGGGTAAAATAAATATTACATAGGACAGTTGTACATCACAGCCCTCACTGCCACTTCAAGATGATGGGAACTAGTAAGAGGATGCATCTTGACTTGCAAGCAACTGAAGATTATAAAGATTTGTGCAAAAATGTAATTTTCCCTTAACAGCCGCCGTCACTGCCAGCTGCTCAAATGCTGGGCAGCTCCTTGGTTTAAATAAGTAAAGCTGTTGCTACAAAGAGCTTACCTGCTCACAAAACGTTCCTTGAATTAAAAAAAAATAATAATAAATAAATAAATAAAAATGCAAATCTAGAGTTTGAGACTATAATTAATGCACATACTTGATGAGAAAAATTGTAAAAGACAAAATGAGATGAGAAAATAATGCTCATTTTGTCTGATACTGTACTATATAAAAGCATACAAACCTATAGAGCTTCAGTATAGATCAATATAGATATAGCTTCAATATAGATCAGCAAAGACTGCCACAAAATAATCTGGAGTGATAAATAAATAAACTACCATGGAAGCCACTGATTTAAAGCCCATGCCGTTCCTTTCTTTTGCTTCACCGCAACATTAGGACAGAACCTTTATGCCACATTATGCTCTCTTTCAGTGCTAGAGAAGAAGTTTCTTAAAACCCTGATAAAACTGGACAGATACCTACTGACCCCTCTCCCGCATGAGCTGGACCAGAACCCGGATGCCAACGAGTCTTCACGCCAATACCTGGACGGCAACTCGCTCACCTTGGCAGACTGCAACCTGCTGCCCAAACTCAACATAGTCAAGGTCAGCAGAACGCACCGGGGTGGCATCAGCTGCACATATTTTACATATGTTACATATGATACTCAGCCAACCGATGGAAGATTTTTTTTCCAACAGAAAGCACAGGGTTAATTTCTAGGCTTTCATGTCATCTCAGAAATTTCAGCTGCAAAGTGGAAGAGCTGTAAAAGAAGCATCAGTGGGATCATCACCAATAATGTCTTTATATGGATTCTCAGAGTTTACTTTTTAATTTGCACAAACTGTTGATAATCTCTCTAATGATTTCTTTTTTCATGTGTGTGTCTTCCTCTGGCCCAGGTGGTGTGTAAGAAGTACCGCGACTTTGCAATTCCTCCGGCACTAAAAGGCCTGACACAGTACCTGGATAAGGCCTACCAGCAAGACGAGTTCCGCTACACCTGCCCCAATGACTCAGAGATCCTCCTGGCCTACCACTCTGTGGCCAAGTACCTTACCAAATAAACAGAGGGCGAGAGATAAAGCAAAAACAAGGCGATAGAAGAGCAGAACAAGCACTGTATGCAAAAGACAAACGATAATGTTTCAGTATCACAGGAAAGTGATTTCGATTTTATCTGTATCAGAATTGTTTGAACATGCTTAATGAAAATGATTTGTCCTCTGATTTGCTTCATGCTGCCTTTGTATTGTTGTGTTCATGAATTGGGTTCTGATACTGTACAAACAGCAGACAAGCCACTGCTTCAAAGTTGCTTCAGATTTTTATATGTAGATGTACTGCAGCACCTTGTAATTGTTCTGATGTGGATTTCTTATTGCACAATTATAAGCACTGTATATACCAGCAAAGATTTCTGTTATGTAATCGCATGGTATACATTTATTGTGTATGTATAAGCTGAGGTAAAGTGCTTTGAAATCTTTGGAAACCAGTTTTGAATTAATATATGTTAACTACAGGCAACACAAACAGCTTCAGCTATGGAATAGTTCTGATGCAGAGACAATGACTATGTGAAATTATACTTATCTCTATTTTTATGGTGAGTTTTCACACCAACAAAAAACATTAAGCTCTGTAGAAAATGATTTATCATCACCCAGTTTTAAATTGTCCATCACACTCAACCCTCTTAATATTTTCATTTGTTCTGTAAAGTAATCAAATATAAATGGCAGACGTTCCGACAAAGTTTTGGTATGAATATTTGTCATGAGGCAGTATGCTCAATAAATGTCTGTAATGTAAATGTAAGTAAATGTGGTTGGTGTTATATGCTCAGTACTTAGTAAGCAAATCGAGACAAGAGCAGAGGCCATAGACAGTGGAAAGAGGAAACAAAAAGAAGGAACAGGAAGGGAAAGAAACAGTTAAAGGTTAAAAAAAAAGGTTTAAAAAATAGTGTGATTAGGTCATTATCGAAGAATACATCATTGAGGAATTAATTTATTGTATAAAAATAATAATAAAGAAGCTTAATTTTCTTCTTCCTTAGTGTTTTTTCTTAATCAAGTTTCCATACAGTCCATGTAAAAATCAAATGTGCTTGTTATGATGTGTATAATCTGTTGTGTATTTGTATGGGTCCCAAAACTATTGAACAAACAGATGGGGGGTGGATTGTTCTTGTCCAATCACTAAGAGAGAAAACAGCACATCGACCTGCATCGTGAATTTAATTTAAACCTCAGTTCTAATACATGAAACAATCCACATGCTAATCTGTCTACATCAAGGCAAGACAAAAATACATTCCGCCCAAAACCCAGACTTTTACAGAACCATTTTTACCATGTTTTATGACTTTTATTCAAGGCCTTGGCTTTCTAATGATATTTATATTTTCAACCATCCCATCTTTTAATCTCCTTTTTTTCAGCTGACAAAAAAGCACCCATGCGGACATTTCAGTGTGTATTTCTCAAACATTTTGTGAGTCGTTTTCCTGTGTGGACCAACAATTATGCTGCATGTCAGTACTACAGTGGACACAAGTGCAGGTTCCAAGGGATCTGGAGAGCCAGTCTGCTTTACAAATGAGGTCCAGGAGGTGACAGTGCACCAAGATATGGCTCCTTAAAAACTTCTATCTCATCACACTCAGTTTACATCTGTTTCCCTTTTACAGTGTCCTTTATCTGTGCTCCCTTTTTTTCTTTTCAGAGGTTAAGCTGTCTCCAGTGACAATGAGCAACGGTGGTTTGTGTCCATACTGTGTGAACTAGGCCTGCACAAGCATTTCAGAAGCACTCCTTTGCAAATCCTCCTGTTCATCACATATGCATATTTATTTTCCAGGGTGTCAGGATAAAAAAAGCTATGCTCGATATGCAATGTTGCTTTGCCACTTGGTGCTGGAATTCTAAATGTGTTTGATTTTTACAATCAGAAAGATTTTCTTCTTGAAAAGCAGTATTTGTTTAAATTCAGTTTCTGTGTTATACGTAACTGAGCCGCATAGATCTTATTATGCTGCAACCTAACTGATTTATAGAAATAAAACAGTAGTCCACAACATCCACTTATATATGTATCTATATCTGTATATATACACACTCAGTAGCCACTTTATTAGGTCCACCTGTACAATCTAATCCAATCCAATCTAACTGTTGTGCCATAAAGTTTCCTCTCCTGCTGCCTATAATGCTCAGCTTTTCTTGTTGTCACAGTAATAGAGGTGTTCATTCAGTTCTGTGTTTGGCACTGACCTCATAGTTAGTGCTGCTGTTGGACTGGACTGCATTTTACTGAGAGCTGTTTCCACTCTTCTGTCCCCCTCATGTATATAAATAGGGAGGACAAAAAAAAAAAAAAAAAAAAAAAAAAAAAAAATGCAAACACCTCTCAGTATAATGCAGTCCAGTACAAGACCTCTGCAAACTACAACCTCCATAATAAACATAGAATTAAATGTACACATTCTCCACAATGTTAACACAAACTGAACATTATAAACTTTCTTAAAGAGTAGAATTTATGGCAGAGCTGTTGCTGTGAACAGCATTAGATTGTACAGGTGGACCTTAGAAAGTGGACATATATCTAGCTATGTATGTATGTCTGTATGTCTGTATGTATGTATGTATGTATGTATTTATCTATCTATCTAGAGAGATAAGAGATACATAGATATAGACATAGATAGATATAGATACATAGATAAAGATGTATACATATAGACAGTTTTTGTCTTCTTCATCTTCCTCTTCTTTGTCATGTTTAATTCTTATTGCAAAGTAAATGGGTGCAAAACGCCACCTACTGTACAGGGGCATATAGTATCAACTCTATACATAACTAATAAGTTATTTATTCTCTCCATTATCTTGCTGTGTTTGTTGCTTTCACTAAACTACACAGTGCTCTACCACATTGCCACCGCTTGCAGTCATAGTCACTCCTCTGTAATGTCTCTCTCAGACTCTACCAAGGACTGCCATGACACCAGCCGAAAGATCTGCAACTGAAGCTCACAAAAGTAAATCAGCAAATATCAAAATCGGAGTTTTTTAAGAGGTCTAATTTGTCCACAGCCAACAAATCCACAACTTGACAGCTCTTTCGGCTACATCTTTTGACAAGCGGTTCAAACTGGTAAAAGTCACCGCCACATTTCTAACATTTATCAGAAACAATGTCCTCATGTCTAATGACAAGGGGCAGAGTTCAATACAGTCTCTACAGCTGTGTCAGGTGATGCCTTTCTCGATTTTGTAAACAGGAAGAATTTTTCAACTGTCTGATTGGATGAGTAGTTTGCACGGTATCGAGGCAACGGCGGGCATCACAGCAGCTATTGGTCCATGCAGCGAAGGAGGCGGAGTCAAGCAACTGTCAGCATAAAAGAAAACTTTGTTAGCCACCTGCTAACTTTTGTCCATCGGCCGCGGGCATTAGTGCCAACGAGAAAGTGGCACAGTCACCTCCCCAGGCATCGGCGAAAGTAAGGACTGTCTTAATACACCGGGCTTTTTGTGAAGGTTGGCCGTGTAGTTGATTAACTTTGGTGCTAACTTGAGCTTATCAAGCAAAGTACATGGATGGCTAATGTTAGTTTAGCTAATACGTGGCTAGCTAACGTTGAGCTTGTTGATAACAGAGCGCAGAATTCAGTCAGGGCAACGCTAAACGGCCAAAATTAGTCACAAAACACCTGGCAGTTATTTTGCCGCTATTGTGTCTCCAGTAGTTTTCCAGCCATTTTATTCATTGTGTAAGTTAAAGATGATGTATTGACATAGTTGGGCTCAAGAGGCTAAGCCGGCTGATCTGGTGCCTGGCATGCAGCTAATGCACAGTCCATGTCTCTCCTGATATAACTTTCATTCCTGCAACTTGGACACCCTCCTTAAAATTCAACACACAGGGCTATTTAAAGCGCTATTATACAATATCACTGTACTTGTATACTTTGTTTAAACTCATAACGATTGACAGGATGGAGTGCCAAGGAGACGATGACGTACCCTTGTGCACCTGGGCCAGTTCAGTAAGCACCATCATTTCTTAAAAATAATAGTTAATAGTGTTATAATATTTTTCAAGTATATTAGATTTGACTTGGTTTGTTCTTTTCTTTTTTTCTTTTAATCTTCTTAGATATTGATGAACAGCAAAAATGACATCAGAGCACGAGTGCAACAGTTTGTGGAGGAGAGGATGCAGACCACTATGGTATGGCTTGGTGTCTTTGATACAGTGAAATACTCATCTAAGTTTCTGATTTTAGAGCTGACATGACACAGTCATTTTAGATCAACACTTCTCCACTGCTGTCTATGAGACAAGAGCTTAGAATTGCAAAAGATTTCCACTAAGAGTCTGTTTCACTGAAAATTAAGTTATGTGTGCCATTGGGCTGGGCGATATATTATGTCATTGACATCATGATATTAAACTACATATCGTCTGGGTTTTCAGATATTGTAATATGACGTAAGTTGTTTTTTCCTGGTTTTAAAAGTTGTATTACAGTAAATACATGCAGTTCACTGAACCTATTAGACTGTTGGAGCTGTTTTATTGTTTGTCTGTAGTGTCTTGGTTAATATCCACATTACTAATGATTATTTACCCTTGTGTATAAATATATGAAAGCACCAACAGGCATTCCTACAATATCGCCACAATATCAATATTGAGGTCAAAAATATTGTGATATTTGATTTGGTTCATATCGTCCAGCTCTAATGTGCATTCAAGGAGCCTGTTTTGAATTTTGTGTACCCCACATTAGGTTAAAAAGCTTAGATTGCTCATATTGGAAAAACAGGGATTGGATGTCTCAGGAGAAGGCATAGCAAGAAAATAAGCTTTCAAATGAATATAATCATTAAGTGTTTATCTTACTGTACAGACAGTTTTTCCATGATGCATGTGTTTTTTTTTGTTTTTAATCAGTGATGTTACCAGTTCTCTATGCCTCCTTGCATAGCCAAAGGAAGTTAAAGGGGATGTGCATGCTGATATAAAACAAACCTACAGGAAGTTTGTATTGGATGTCCACCTTCAGGCAACAATGTGCATTATGTTATGCTGCAGTCTTTCAGTTGAAAATTGTCAGCTGAACAGAACGTTCTGGCCTGAATTCCCTGCCTTTTCCTCAGTGACCATAAGATTATATTTAAATAGTCTGTGGAATGCTTTCCCTCCAGCCTTTAAGGATTATCACTGACGCTAATGCTCACAATAGAGAAATGATAGTAAGCCATTTTCAGATTAATGATTGCGTCAAGGAAGTAGAGAACTTGTTTTTCCAAGTGTATTGAAGCAGCGCCCGTATCCCAGTGTTGTCCCCTCTGAGTAAGCATCCTTCCCACATGTACAGACCGTTATGGCTTTACTCTGGTTTGTCTTTTAGCTCACTGGTGTACTGATCGGAGCCGCAGTAGCAGTCTCTCTGATCGGCATCGTGGTGCTCTTTGTTTACAGGAGATACAAGCTGGCCCGTGAGTAATGCATCCACCTCTCCCTGAGCTTCATAATGCAGTCATTCTGATTCTTGAGTGTAACAATGACAAAGTAATTTCCCAGTATGGGATTCATTAAGGACTACTGCTTGTTTGAAAATGTGACTTTTAAAATGCATACAAATATAGACTAAAGTGCCTTTATCTGCATTTGTTTTTGTGTGTGTGACAAGGTGAACAGCAGCCTGGTGTACCGCACTATCGTTTCAGGAAAAGGGATAAAGTGCTCTTCTATGGAAGGAAGATTATGCGAAAGGTTCACTCTATTTTTCTTTCTGTCACACAAAAGACACACTTGTAGACAAGCACTTGCTGCCTCTTTTCATCAAACTCATCCTTAAACCATGAATAAGTATAGGCATTTATAGTACATATTTTCTTACCTTGCATATTAATATGCAAGTATAACTAGTTATATGTACCGCATGTTAACATGATATGAGCAGAATTTTCAGTTTTTTCCTTGCATGAAATTAAATGTATTCATTTTCTCCTAAAGGTTGTTGAGGGATTGTGGTTTACACTTATGTATGAAACTCTACAGGCAACATTATCGTTAAAGTTGTTTTAAAGCCACCTATCCGTGTTATGCACATTGATATTTCAAGACTGAAACATGTAGCTTGCATATCAATAAAAGCCCTCATGATCTTATTGCATCCCCTTATAAAAAAAATCATAATGCAAAAATATTTGCTTTTTCATTCACTAGAGGGCAGACACTGATAGATAAACACTGTGTTCCTCAAGGTTTGGCCTTGACAAAGTTATTCCTTTCACCCATTTAAAATAGATTCTCTGTTTCTACCTACTAATTAGCTTTTTACTTAGAGAAAATGTTTTTTGTCTGTTTTAAAGGACAGCAGCCTTTTAATGTTGAATATCTTTTTCTGCATTGAAGGTCCAGACGCTTTCCTCTACTCCTTCCACCCCAACTACCTCAGTGTCCAAACAACCACAGCGCATACGCAAGAGAACCAAAGTTTTAAGCATAGCTCGCAAGTACGATCTGTTAATATTACAGTTCCTATTGTTACATGTGTGTGTGTGCATATGAATGGAGACATCCATTAGCAGTCAAATAGTTTGAAAAACCTCAAATTAGTGGAGTCTTTGTGTTGAATAGCAGAATTTGTAAGATGGCTTTTGTGATTCTGTTTATCCGGCAGAATCCTCCGGATACGTAAAGACCCCCCCACCTTGCAGCCCAAGGAGCCCCCACCCTCCCTGCTGGAGGCTGATCTAACGGAGTTTGACGTGCAGAGCTCCAACCTGCCCTCTGAGGTCCTCTATATGCTCAAGAATGTCAGGTATGTGTGAGTTTAAGCTGCATATAAAGAGAATGGTTCCCAATAAAGTAGTCTTTTTCCATTGTGAAGGTGTGTGTGATTCCTATGTTTATCTGTGTTTTTTCAAGGGTCCTGGGTCACTTTGAGAAACCCCTGTTTCTAGAGCTGTGCCGCCACATGGTTTTTGTTGAGCTGCAGGAGGGCGAGGGTCTGTTCAGGCCTGGAGACGACGACGACAGCATTTATGTTGTTCAGGATGGACGACTAGAGCTCTGTATCCATGAGAACGTATGTAGGCAGCAGACCAGTGTTCAGCAGACTTTTGGTTCAGGTTCATTCAGGAGCTCTATTTTCTATAATTCCTGAACTTAATTTGTTTTGGCCACACAATGGTTGTTGTGCATCTCACATTTTGTTTATAACTTCTGCAATTGAGCAATTGCAGTCGGAGCAAAGGCTAACAGTTGTTATTTAAAAAGTCAGGACTTGTTATATTTAGCACCCTGTGAGCAGCACTTAAACTTGAGCAGGAGTGCTTCAATAGAGCTGCGTTTTTAGGGGCCAACAGTTTAAAAACAAACCAGCAAGAACGTAATTGGAGGATGTTCGATAACTTGCTGCTAAGTGTTTCTTCTTCCACATTAAGTTTAATAAGTGTTGCCATGTTGCCCACACATAGGCTGTACTTGACAGCCTGCTATGTTAATGGCCACCCAAGCATATTTTTATTCATTTTAACAGTAGTTGACAATTTATGCACCCTTTCTTTCATTTTTTATGTTTACTTATTTATCCTGATTTGATTTCTCATTACAGCTTTTATCAGTGTTCCTTGCCATAGTAATATTTCCAAGAATAACTCAATATGTTGGAATTACATATGATTGATTTGTTTATTGTATTCCCTTTGTTGGGCTGTCTATCGTAAAATAGAGAGACATATAAAAGTATAAAAAACTCGATCAACAAAAAACAAAACAAAACATAAGAAAAACGTTTTATTTATCCTTTTGAGGAAAGGCTTTTCTTATTTATTCATTCCAAGACCCAATACCCCAACACCCCTTGTTTCCAGTTTGGCCGTGATTTGTGGATATGCTAAATCAAGTCCAGTTCAGTCTAGCACAAACCTATATCCCTTTTAGTGCTAATTTCCTGTAAGAACAAAATGCATGTAAGCACTTCTCCTTCCAAGTGCTTTGTTTGGCCATTGCAGAACTACTTCCTCATATAACCATGCCAAGCAGGTTGCAGATGCAGAAATACTTTTGCAATAGGATAAATGCAGTGTTTTGATAAATAACTGGTAGCTTCTACTTTGTAACTTTATAAGTTTATAAGTTTGGCTCAGTCTTGGCCTCTTTATTTGAGATGCAAAACAGTGCCTCTACAAAACAGGGAAATGGTAATGTGTCAGAAAACTTGTTCAGTATGACCTCTTTGGCATTGTTAGTGCACAGAAAGTGAAATGCCAATTAAATATCTCAGTTCATAGCAGATCGAGTATTTCATTCATGTACAGCATTTCGTAACTGGGGTCACTGGGTGATCACAAGGTATGAATTAAATCCGTGTGGTGGCTTCTACCTTGGACTCTTAGGGAATGTGTTAGAGGTGTTACTTGATCTACATTAGAGCGTCCATTATGAATCAAACTCATTAGGCTTAAAGGAGCTTTATCCTTTGCTGTGCAGTGTAAATATGCAGCACATAAGCCCCATAGAACTGTCTTGAATGTTTGGGACACATGGCCTTTTAGCAAAGTTCAGATAGTCTCTGTGGTTTGTGTTGGCCATTTATTGCTTGTGTGTTCCAGGATGGAACAGAACCAGTGGTGAAGGACGTGCTCCCAGGAGACAGTGTCCACAGCCTGCTCAGTATTCTGGACATCATCACCGTGAGCTCCTTATTTCTCCTCCATCTGTGCCTCAGTCTGACTTCTCTGCTTCTGTCCTCTGTTGCCCTCTATTTTGTTTCTCTCTCACTTTCTCTCTCTCTCTCTCTTTCTGTCTGTCTCATGTTATCCCGTCTCTCTCTCCCTCTGTCTCCTCTCCACTGTCCATATCTCCACTCATGCATCTCTGTCAAGAACAATTATCTCTGTACTCCACATTCAACCCGTTTTGTTCATCCATTATGCCTCCCCCATACTGTTTTGTGTAAAATAGCTTACAATTATGAAAAATGCATAGATCACATACAGTAATACATGCATAAGATAACACACAGTAAAACTTCCGGAGGGGGAATCTGTCCCACTTGTATGACCTGTGTGTGCTCAATACCGGTCTACGGCCTTGATCCCATGACAATCCTACACCAGCGTTTTCAAAAAGCTCCATTCTCCTCATCCACACTGTAACGCCAGACTGGCATTTTCAGATGTACACACCTTGGAGCGTGTTTTCAAAAATCCCTGTTTTCTCAAGTTGAAAGTGCAAACTTAGCAAGGATGGAACACCAGCCTAGATGCAGTTGGAAAAAAAAAGATGCTTTTTCAAATTTACCCGGCTTAGTATGGACATAGCCCTAGGGTTCTTTGGATTGTCATGAATGTGTGTGTGTGTGTGTGAGAGAAAGTATGAAAGATATAAAATATATTCAATTATTCCATCTCATAAAATAGTACACATTTTTTGATTATTTTTTGAATATTTTTTTTTTATTCATAGTGTAGGCAGCCCATCTGAATGTTATTTTGACACTACCAGGATAGATTTTGAATACCACATAAAGTATTCAAATTCAGAAAATCAAGAAATTAATGTCTGCAATTTTTTAAAATGGAAAATGTTTTGCATATGGAAAGTGCAATTAATTTGAGAGAGGAAAAAAATGCCCTTGATCCCATTTATCATTTCAGAAGCACAGCCTGATTGGGTGACTGTCAACACTGTAATCAAAGATGATGACAGGTTGATAACAAGGCTTTAAGCTCCGCCATTCTCTTTTTCCCATTCTCTTTTTCTTCTTTGTTCACTGCCTTTTTTTTTTTTTTTGTTCTTACTGTTTTGTTTTTGCCAGGGTTATCCAGCCCCCTACAAGACTGTGTCGGCACGCGCAGCATCTCGCTCCACTATCTTGCGTTTACCTGCATCAGCGTTTCAGTCAGTCTTTGAGAAGTACCCGGAGACACTTGTGCGCGTCATTCAGGTAACATCCCTAATACTGAACCCACACTGGATAAAGATGATTTTGTCTTGTTTTTGCACATGCTGCCTCCTTAGGAGCTCCCTCCGGCACATACACCTGCATCAAAAACATGGCTTTGATTTCACCACGGCCTTGCACACAAAGAGCTTTCCTTTGCTGCTCTTGTTTGCCTCAGTTTTTGACTTCATGTGTGTTCCAGATCATCATGGTGCGCCTGCAGAGAGTCACCTTCCTGGCATTACATAACTACCTGGGCCTAACAACTGAGCTCTTCAATCCGGTAGGAGGGAAATCAGTTAACACACACACACAAACACACACATGCACTCAGGGTGACTCACATAGAATACCTAAGTACCACTAGTCATAAACATGTACATACACAAGCAGGCAGATGGATGTGTACGCTCTCGGACACACACGTGCAAGCTAATTTCACACAACATTAAGCACAGCATCGTAACACAGTCTTTCATGATGCTCTTCAAAATAACAGGGACTGAATAAAAGGGATCCTTGCCTCTCCAGGGGTAAAGGAGAGGGCAGCTTTTACAACTCTCTCATCTTTGAGTTGTCCATAACTGTAAAATCGCTTATTTCCTGTATTAGGGAGATAAAGGGCTGGTTCTAAATCTGCCATTCAGGAACCAGGAAGGGGTCAGTGGATTGTAAGGTTTTTTTTTTCTTTTGGAATGTGTGCACGCATGGAATGACACACCATTTTTTTTGTATCATAACTTAGGCTTTTTTTTTTTTTTTTTTTTTTTTGTAAGCCGTCAAGCATTTTCAAATAATTCGTCAATTAAATCCCAAGACACTCAATTAAGATAAAGTTACATTATTTTTTGAAGTTCAACATTTCATATGTTGACGCTTGTAAACACAACTGGCAACCCTTCAAACAAAAGAAAATTGTTGCCAAGAAAAAAACCCCAAAACTAATCGAGTATTGTGAGTATACTTTTTCTGTGTGAGTGTGTTTTATTGCCTTCACTACTTTGTGTCTCATATCAAACTGGGCTGAGAACAGTTGAGCTAGAGTGGGAGGCTCTTTGTAAGTGTCTGATGGTATCATGACTGTATATCCTGACTACATTTTTAGAGTGGCTGCTCCAGTGGAAATCAGATACATTCCCCTGACAGTTAGTGCATGCTCTGACATTTAAAGTTACACAGGATGAGAGTTTTTTCTCTATTGTAATTTGCCCACATTCCAGTGAAAATCTTAATATTAAATTTCTCTGTACCTTTACAAAACAAACAAACAAACAAGCAAAAAAAAAAGTATTTCTATTTTCCCAAGATGCTACTAATGCCACCATGGTACACGCTAACAGATGTGATAAATACAGATTTATTTCGACCTAATTGACAGGAGTGTCAGGCAGTGCCCTTGTCAAATGTCAACAGTGTGATTGGGGAGGCCACTCCTGGGAAGATAAATCGCCGTCAACATTTCCAGGAGGAGCTGCCCACTGGGAGCTCAGAAACCTCCACAGAGACAGGTCACCCGCTCTCTCCTGCACACATAAATCACACAAATCATAAATTAAAACTGTTTGCAATACGTGTGATGGTGCCTGATCCCCTGTTGATAGTGTACTTAATATTAAACAGATGGTGCAAAGGACAGCCCTCCAAACACCTGCAGGAAGCCCCGTTCCATCTCGTTGCCCATTGACAGTACAGGTGGGTCAGCTATGTGTAATGGCTTTACAGAGCCAATGTGTGTGCCATGGGTTGAAGAGTCCAATAAGTAGAAACTGTTCATATTCACTGACTTGTACATATTTAGCACAGTCACTCATATGTTTAAAGAAAAGGACACACCCATTCCAAACACCTTCCTCCTCTGTCAGGAGTTACAGGAAATGACCTGAACATGGCTTATGAGCGAGCCAGAGTCACCATAGACGAGCCGCCATCCAGCCCTGTCACTCACAAAGTAAGACCCACCCCCACCCCTCCATATGATGCCCCCCCCATAATGTGCTCCATCTGAACATTCCTTACAACACATATGAGGCTGTGCATTCCAGATATAACACAAACATCTTCCATTTGTACCTGCAGCTGTGCATCACATGCACAATACTATTCAATATGACGTACCTCCTTTCTTTTGCTGTTGCTTGTCCTGTCCCTCCTAATCTGTCCCCCTCCTGCCCTCTTCCTGTAGTCCATTCTGAAGAAGAGTGTCACAATGCAGCATACACCCTCGGCAGTGTTTCACTATACGGACACTGGGGGGCGCAGTAATGCTGTCCACCCCAGTAAGGTCAACGCTATCTTCCAGGCTGCAAAGAAGGACCTGCTCGGTATCATCCAGTTGCAGGTGAGAGAGCAAGGTTGAGGGATAACAAGATGAGAACAGTTTGATCACAAAAAATGAAGAAAAATGCCTGAAATGATATTTTATTAATCGCTGTTTAAAAAAAAAAAGGTTTGACGCATTAGACACAGGTTTAGAATGATCCTTACAAGAGAAAGTTATGATGGATTCAGCATCTATGTTGTGTAGTGTGACATCTACATTTTATTGAGAATGGACTAATGTCATTGTCAAGAGTGTGTTTTTTTCTTTTTTTTTTACCTGCTGAATAAGCCTGGCGTTTTCTCAAAAATCCCACTTTTACAACTAGCTTGGCAGTGCATGGAACTCACACTTTTTTGTTCAGTAATTTTGAAGTGTTCATGTACAAACTAGTATGTGTGTTTTCTGTTGCAGGACCCCAGCCTGCTGGAGGGCAGAGTGACCCTCCACCAGGTCAATGCAGGTTCTGTGGTGGCTCGTCAGGGAGACCAGGTTAGAATAACTAATAGTAATAACTGAGTAGTTATGATGTTTGTGGGTATGTACAAGTTTTTTTCTTCTCACTGTACTATGGAGCATAATCCGCAACATTGTAACCCAAGATTGTAAGGGAAAGGCTTTGTTGTGACTCAGTGTGGCTCTGTCAGTTTCATAGCAATTCCAAATTGCATTTCAGCACAGTTTTGAACAAAGCAGCTACTTTCTGCGACTCTTTCTCTTACAGCTGATGTTCTCAGATTGTCAGCACCTTGCACCGTGCTGCTGTATTTTCAGGCACAAGTCAGAATGCAGTGACCCTTAGTCAGTCAGGTGGGCTAAAGATGTGCTGCTGATGGGGAGACCTGAACCTATCTATACAGAAAAATGTAATTGGGTTCTAATGGTTTTCTTTTGGCTCAGTCCAGCTGCACAAAATGTTTGCTCAGCCTTTGGTATGGTTGTAGAACACTGCGACCTTTGCAAACCATTAAAAAATGTTAGCATGCCATGAAATTTTGTTATTTCACCTCAGTAGGTCAAAAGGAACCCTTGTCCCAATACATTTTCAAAATGTATAATATGCTATGTACTGGATGAAGATTACATATTATATCTCCAAACTTCAATTTATAGGACAGTTTTATGTGCTCAGGAGCCATTATATATTATATTAGGCTATATTTTGCTGAGGTACTGCCTCAGCTAATACATAGCTGATTAAAATTAGCAGGACAAATGTGCTCATACTGTAGCTTTGAACATGTGCACAAAATTCAAGACTGACAGCGACAAACTATCATTTACATTTTGGGATTGCCACAAATGCTAGCAACTTTATTGGTTAAGAATAGCCAAATGATTAAAGATATCAAAAATATGTTACATTAGTTTGTGTATCTCAGTGTTTTGAAGCTGTTAACTAATAGTAACACTTTACATTGGCCTTAGTCCTGTGTATTAATCTGTGTCCTACACTATGTAAAAGTTATTTACATTTAAGTACACAATATTATAGACACACCGACAGACCCATACTCTAGAGCAGTGCTGGTCTTGGGACCCTCAGGGATCCTTGAGGGATTTCCAGGGGGTCCGGAGCAATCAGAATCAGAATCAACTTTATTGGTTAAAGTGTACTAATGTTTGCAAGGAATGATGAATAGTTTAATTCACTGTAAGTTAACTCACAAGACATTTCTACAACACAGAAAAACATGTGAGTGATTATTTTAACATTATGCTTTAATGTCACCATTTGGAATTTATTTGACAATGTTTAGGTATGTAACCAAGACCATTTCATGTTTAAAACAAACCAAAATCTGTGTCCATAGGGCAAAATCACTTCAAGTGGGTGTCAACTGGACCTTTGCATGCATCAACCTATGCCCAAATCTATGATATTGTCTCTTCTCTCCCATTGATGCCTTAGGAGGTGAGCATCCAGTTTGTGATCTCTGGCCTGCTACATGTTTACCAGCGGATGATTGACCGTGAAGAGGAGAGTTGTCTGTTTGTGACCCACCCTGGAGAGCTTGTCGGTCAGCTAGCGGTCCTCACCGGAGAGCCTCTCATCTTCACTGTCCGAGCCCAGCGAGACTGTAGCTTCCTCTCCATCTCCAAGACACACTTCTATGAGTTAGTCACATGAAGACGTACACACAAATGCACACACCATTATATATCTGTATTGCAGGTATGAGATACATTGTCCTCATGCACATGTATATATATTTTTTATTTGAATGCTCCTATTGAATATTTTTTTCTGGGGGTCTGTGTATGTGTTTGTCTGTCTCTCAGGATCATGCGTGTGGAGCCAACTGTAGTGCTAAATGTGGCACACACAGTGGTGAGGAGGATGTCATCTTTTGTCAGGCAGATTGACTTTGCTCTTGATTGGATGGCAGTGGAAGCTGGAAGGGCTGTCTACAGGTAGTTTACAGATAAACCTTTTTTACAGTATGTCTTAAAAAACTGTAATGAAAAAGGCCAACTTTAGAGATAGATACCAGTAGGGTTGGGTACCGAAATGCAGTGCCAATAGGGCACCGGTTCCGACGTAACGGTAGTAACGAGACCGAATAAGAACGAAAATTTCGGTGCCTCATTTCGGTGCCGGCCGCTGGTGTTCCGGCGTCAACTTGCGGTTGTTGAACATGACGTCAGTGCCGCTACTCTGCACACTTGTTGATCAGAACTGATAGTGAGAGGATCAATAAAGATGAAGTTGAAGTTTCCAGTTTTTCTAATTATGTATAAGCCTACTTATTTAATGCATATTGAGGAAATTCACTGGTATTGGTATCGACTACTGAATTTCTGGTTTTGTGGCGGCCTTAGCACCAGGCAGTCACTTCTTGATCCATTCCAGACATGAACACAGCTAAATTCTTTAAATGGGCTTGTGTCATCAGCTTGTTTTCAGATTTGATGTGGATTGATGTGAACGTGTATATCTGTTTTAGGCAGGGGGAGAAGTCAGACAGTACATTCATAGTTCTGAGCGGTCGTCTGCGCTCTGTCATCATGAAGGAGGACGGCAAGAAAGAGCTGACAGGAGAGTATGGCCGTGGTGACCTTATCGGAGTGGTAAGGACCGTGATTTCATGGGGCAGAATTCTGGTTTCAGGGTACATGTTTAAGACAAGAGACTAAGGCCCTATTCAGACATGGCGTTAACATCTGTCCTGGCTGATCTGATCACAAGTGGACAGCCTTGAATACAGGTCTGAACTCTGGGGAAACCAACTGTCCTGAAAATTCGGGACAGCCCTGAATTACAAGCAGTTGTCCCAAATCATGTCCTCTTTGTCCTGAAAAGTAGGCAAAACCTGAGTTTTGATTAATTTTAGCCAAGTAAAACATTAACTACTGATGGTTGTGAAATATAATTTTGGTGTCGCCCACAGGTACCAGGACTGAATGTAATTTACTGGAGGCCACGTCTAACCCTCCCCTGTCCCCAAATTTTACCCATTCTCATTTGTTCACCCTGCTAAATCCACTCAAAATGTTTTGAAGATTCATTGAGATACCAACAGTTAAGCCACATTTAGAGGTGGCTTGCAACACATTTGTTCACATCACATTTGAAGTGTGAGCACATATGATAGATGGATAGCTTTATTAATCCCCAAAGGGGAAACTCATTTGCCATGAAATCAATGCATATGTGTCCCCAGCTACATTGAAGGACCTTCTGATGTCCACTGTGTAAGAGCTGCTCTAGCCCAGCACCCCATACTTTAATCCCAACATTGGCCTGACCCGTCAGTTTTCCAATAGGAAAAATATCCTGTGTGATTCTGCTCAGTGCAGTCAGAGCTGATGGACCAAATACAATCTGAACTGCAGGTAGCGTAAACCTTGTCTGTTACTTCTGACACATGCAAAACAATTGAAGAGCCCCTGCCTGCCTGCACATTCAAGATCAACTTCATATTCATGTTTATTTATTCACTGCAGCTCAGAGCCTGATCCTCTCAAATTGCGCTGGAATAATGAAATAATCTGAGCCTAAACCAACGTGATCGGGTTGGGTCTGATGGGGTTCAGGTTGAACGTTATAAATGCTTGTTTTCAGATTGTTTTCAGACACTAACATTTTCCCACATAAGAGTTTTAACAATGAGTTTCAACTTTTTCTGTGTATTTTGAGCACAAAATGAAAGAAGGGTTAGAATGGGTTTGAAATGATATCTGTGTTTATTTGCATATTGTGCGGGGAGGTGAGATCATATCACAAGTCACTTGAGTCACATGTTGAGACCCATTCCTATGTCAGGAGTGAACTGAATCACTTAAAGCTGTCAGCTTGGGATCAGATCAGGCAGGACGGAGGTTAATGCCAAGTCTGAGCCGGGCCTAAGATCTCTTAATAGGTCTCTTAAGACTAGGTCTACTTGCACTGCATGGTAATGCAATTCCTCAGTTTACTACTGGCATTGTCATAAATATTCATGACTATATTTAAAGCCTACAGGTCAGCATGAGGTGTGCTCAGTGTTTCTGCTAAGCCACTTGTCAAACAAAAAAAATCCGCTTTTGCATATGTATTAAATGAATAAATAGTACTACATCAGTACCTTACATTTACACCTACTGTACACTGTACACACTACTAAAATGAGTTAAAATATTTGGGAAAAATGTAAAACCTACATTTAATAACATAATTGCAACCCAGCCTGATTTTTCAAATCAAATAAAAAATTCACTTAAACTGTAATTAACACTACTGTATATGCTTGTAAAACAAACAAAAAAACAAAACAAAAACACATTATATAAACAAGCCAGAAGCCAAACAGTTAAACAACTTCAACTTTAAAACTTATTCTTGTATCAGTAAAATAATGAACCCCACCAAAACATCTTTTGGGGAAGGTTTCTATTAATTAGTTCAGAACCACTGGTTACATGGGGCATACCCAGTTGTGGGTTTTAGTACAGCCCCATCTCTGTAAATACAACAGTTGTCTGTGGTTCTGCCTTCTATATCCTATGTTAGACGATGTTAGGCGGTGTGGATATATTTTTGGTTTAGAGCACCATTTTTGGTGATTATCGTGGTTGAGAACGCATTCCTTTTTTTTTGTTCTGTATACCTCAGATGAAATGAGCAGTTGTATTTGAGTCTGCTTCATTAATGTCTTGAAAGCACCACAAATACACATTTTTGCACTAAAGCCTTTTACATACAGGCAGCAACTCTAGACCTAACAACATAAAAACATATTTTTTTATGTTAGATAAGGTCTTGACTAAATCGGGTCTTTGTTGTATTTGGATCTGCAAAAATAAGTTGGTCTAGGGCTCATTTTGTAACTCAAATAAAATCAAATGCCAACACTTCCCACTGATCTGACTAACAGTGTGTGGGTGCGCACACCATAGTTGTTTCTTTTATTTATTTTGAGTTAAAGGAAATACTGTATAGGCATACATTTTAATAAATTCATACATAATATGCACATCTTTGAGACAGGGTAACAATGTTATCTCAGTGTCATTATTGATGAATAAACAAATTGGACCATAGTATACTAGAGCTGGTACCATGTGCGTTTCTTATTTTGGTTGAATTTCCCCATTCTGGTACCCCTTCACACCTTAGTTCTTGCACAAAGTCATTTTGGTACATTCACCACTATCCTATTGGCTGATGTGGCATGGTGTCTGCAGTGATGCTTCTAATAATACCTGGGTTGATGGATGCTATGGTTACCTGGGGGAGGGTAGCTGTCGTTGCAGAGTCTGTGGGAAATAAGATTGTTACAAGGGTGGTTAGCACTCTGAGACAAATTTAGCATGACTGTGTTGCCGTCATCATCATCTGGATGATGAGCTGGAGAGATCACACAGTATTTTTAGCTCTTTCCTAATATTAACTTTAACATCAAAACTATGAAGTAACTGAAAATAGCTTAAAAAGGCTCAACAGTCATGGTAGGACATGGACCAAGTATTATTTTACTGAGCTCATTCTGGTAGAACAGTTTCCATAGCTTATTTGTATGCTCAAGTGAAGATGTCACTTATTTTTTGGTATTATATTGTGTTATGGGTGGTAATACTGAATGATTTGGACTATGTTTTGTTTGGAACTGAACATTTTGGGACTGTCTTTAAGGGTAGTCTTTAATGCTTGGAGCACAGAGGACTCACAGATCTATATGGTGACCGGGCAGGGTAGAAAGCCAAGGTTATGACTAAAAGCCAGGGCCACAACTTCATTGCCCATTCACAGCCTGAGTGTCCTCGATATTAGAAATTTTCCATCCTTTGAGAGCGGTTTTATGGCTGCAGCTGGCTGATGGGGTGGAAGAGGCTGCTTATCAGCAGGTCAGGGAAGGATATAATGAACACAGCATTGCGTCTTCGAGAAATTCCATTATACCGTTTGTGTCGCTGTTCTGTCCTTTCATAAATCATCCTGTTGTTCTGCATGCTCCTTGACTAAAGTCCAGCCCTGAGTTTTCAGTCCTCTCCTGACCTAGCGAACAATGTGATGTGTCCTCCGTTCCTCCTCAGGTAGAGGCCCTGACCCATCAGAACAGAGCCACCACGGTGCACGCAGTAAGAGACTCTGAGCTGGCCAAGCTACCAGAAGGGGCACTGAGCTCCATTAAGAGGAAGTTTCCTCAGGTGAGCTGTGGCAGTGTTGATGTTGTTAGTCTCTTCTCTTTGATACAGCCAGTCCAAAATGTGAAAAGTGTATTGGGGGTAAACCTGTTTCTTCCTCCTCAGTGCTGGGAGTGAGGATTGAAAGCTTGTACCATTGCAGTGTTAATTGAAGGACACTACAGCTGTCTGTGTGATGAATAACACGTAGTTGCTTTCTAAATGTTCTGTGTCTCAGGTTGTCACCAGGTTGATCCACTTATTAGGGCAGAAGATCCTCCAACAAGTAAATGGCCCTCTTACAGGTGTGTGTGTGTGTGTTTTGTATGTGTATGTGTGTCCCCTAGTCTGTAAAGTTTGTTTTGAGCTTATCCTGCTGATAGATATCTGTGCATTCTCTGTCACTCTTACAATCTCTCACTCTCTCTTTCTTGTTCCATGCTCATCTACACTGACTTAGCTTATATTGTCCAAATAAGTGTTTTTTTTTTTTTTAAATTGTGCTGACAATTATATATGTCCTTAGCTCGCAGCCTGGCCCTGCACACCCCCGGCAGTAAGTGGGACGCAGGAAATCAAGCGTCCAACCTCTCTACTGTGACAGTGCTGCCCGTGTCAGAGGAAGTACCTCTCACAGCATTCACCCTGGAGCTGCAGCACGCACTCATTGCCATTGGTAAGAAATAAAAACTCTGGACATTGTGAATCTGGCACAGCCCTACAACACACCTGAGCAGGGATGTAGTGATACCAGAATTTGGGGAGCTAACAAATACAGTGAAACTCCACAGTCCATGTGGATGAGGTTGCAACATTTGGCTGTAGTCTTCATGTGGAAAACAAAACACCTCAATAATATACTAATGTCACATCAAAGAAACTGCATGATATTTCCTGCTGTAACAATAAAAACTCAGTTTGCTTTACATCATGTAAGCTGTAAGCACCTTAGTGTGTTTCATGCAGACACCCACTGTTGAAAGTGTGCAGACAAAGAACACTGAGTTACAGTGAGGTATCAAGTTGTGCTGCTACTATCAATTACAAAAGCAATAGCATTGCATTGGTACTAGTATCGTTTTCAAAATTTTAGTATTAACTTAGCACCTAAGTATCAATTCGTGTGGCATCGCTACACCTGGGCACATATTACACATATCTCACACGCACAGTTTCAACACCAAACACAAATGTCCTACACTTCTTTCACACCATCACATTTTTCAAGGCTGTGCAACTCTCATCAGCAGCCGCCCTCTTCTTTACATGTTTTATATTTAAAATAGCCTTGCCTTGCCTTTACAGGCCTTAGCTAAAGATATGGATAGGATATGGGGTTGACAGTATGTTTATAGGTACTCCCTGCTAAGATTTAAACTCACTGGCTCTGCCCAGTAGATGAATTTTGATTTCCTATTTGCCCATGTCCTTGAATAAGCCGAACTGAGAGTGTGTCATCAGACACAGCTCTTCGTGCTGACTAGCGAGGTGTGCTTCTGTGTGTGTGTGTGTGTGTGTGTGTGTGAGAGAGAGAGAGAGAGAGAGTGAGTGAGTGCATGCACATGAGGTTTGGACAAAGTGAGAATCTTTTCTCTGAAGTAAACAGCACCCCTCACATCCATCCTACTCAATTAAGACGGGGTAGGTTTTCATTACAACAAGAACATCAAATGTTTTGGAGAGAGGAGTAGACTGACAGTTAGGGACTTGAGGTGTGTAAGTGTGTGTGTTTGTGTGTGTGTGTTGGAGGGACTTCATTACTTTAACAAGCAATCTTTTTTTCTTGAAAGTGAATATAAGAGTAGCACATTATGGCAGGTAGCCTGTCAAACCCTGGCAGGTTCAATAATGAGCTTCTACTACAGAGCTACTATCTTCTATAATTGCTGTGATCCTTCACATACAGGTCCCACTCTTTTACTGACCAGCGATACAATCAAACAACGCCTTGGAGCTGCTGCACTAGACAGGTAGGTTTGGTGACAGACAATTTCTGGAATATCACATTTAGTTTGCTGACACAGCTAAAAAACACTTTAACACTGAAACAATAAGTGATGATCAATAATAGTCTTGAACAAGCCTCAAATATCTAATTTCAGAAGTCTGATAATCTGTCTAGTCTGACAGTGTTTCTGTCTCACTACCTGTTGGTTCATTTTTTGAGTTTTTCTTTCTGTCGCACTCATTAAATTCAAATATGCTTTATTAGCACAGCAAGAAAACAGGCTTACAGTGTTGCCAACTAAGCAATGCTGCCTGACATGAACTACTATTTTCTTTTCTAGCGTCCATGAGTACCGTCTGTCCAGCTGGCTAGGCCAACAGGAAGATATCCATCGTATTGTTCTCTACCAGACAGACTACACCCTGACCCCATGGACACAGCGCTGCATCCGTCAGGCCGACTGCATCATTATTGTGGGACTTGGGGAGCAGGACCCTGCAGTTGGGGAGGTATGATGTTGATTAGAGGTCAGGTGAGAAGTGGAAAATGGAAGCAGGCAGTTGAGACGTAAATAAGCCGAGGGCCAATTCAGGGACTCAACATTGGATTGAGAACTGCCCAAGAAAAAACAGAACACAAAATACTTCCAACACAAATCTTTTCTTTAATAGCCTATTCTAGACTAAAAGTCATGGCAATTGTGAATCATGTGAGAAAGATTTTCTGGCAGAGGAAAAAAATCCCATTTGTCCATTTGAAGATGTTTTAACAAAGCCACATGTCTGCAATTTATACTTTGGAAATGGTTTCAGCCAGTAATGTCAAGTAAACACAACTTGTACTTAATGAGGCTCAAAGAGATTTGTGAAAACTGACTGCTGGGCAGTTGAGCTTCTTTAAAATTGCTGTGCACTCCTTGCCCGTGACCTCGCTCATTTTTTGATTACTCTTTTATATTAACCTCCTTGCGTATTGCATTGACCTGCTTGCAGATTAGGCGCATCACTTTGTCCAACCTGTGAGCTACAAAGAAGTAAGCCTTGCCTTGTTTTCTCCTCAAACTTCATTTTCTCCTCACTGATACAATGTTTTTTACACACTGGCCCCAGCTCCTCCCTCTTGTAGGTACGTTAGCCACTATTCGGCTAACATACTACAATGATGACAAAATCAGTACCGCGAGTTGGCATCTCACAAATCATAATGCCATGCAACCATTCCTAACTTGACAGCATAACCCAGGTGATGCAGTTTTACCAATTTGTAAAAGCAAAGTGCTGTGTAATGTAGTTTGTTAAAAACTTTATTCCAAACTGCATGGGATTAGCATAAGGTGGGCTGTGAAGGGGAGACCTGCGGGTTCCCATAGAACCATTGTTATTCAGTTATCCTGAGGTGAGAGGTCAAAGGACCTCTTTGAAAATGGCCATGCCAGTTTTTCCCTCGCCAAAATTCAGTTTGAAGCAATATTTATACTCTAGCTTTAAAACTAGCCCTCTACAGCCTCAGAAATGACCTTGGAGCTTAAGAGGTTGACTCATCGCAGGACACCTGAAACGTTTCTGAGGGCTGCCGTTGGCCTGCGGGCTGCACTATGAAAATGTCTGCTTTAAAGACAGCCATGGATAACTGAGCAGCTGTAGTGGTCCAGTCTTTGTTAGACAGGTTGGTCTGGTGAAGCTCTTGCACAGCTGGAGCTGAATAAGAGCATCAGGCTCAAAGTGCTCAAATGCTCCAAGTTTTGGGTGACCAGTGGCCATACAATCTCAAATTCCCCAGCACTGGTTTGTTTTTTCCGTTCAGAGAAATCATCACATTAGTTGTTACTGAATATAAACTCTTCTTTACACACACTTTACACAGTTGTGTGAGTGTGTTAGTTGCATAGCATGCATCTTCTTGTTAGAGCAAATTGGTGTTTTATGGAACACTTGATCTTTATGCCTTTGAATAACGGCTATGGCCACGTGGTTAGCCAGCTTAATGGTCGCAATGGCTGTAAAGTCTATGTATTCAACCACGCAAACAGAATACATGAAAGAGCAGAGGACAGAGAGGAAAGCGAAATGGAGGGAGAAGACATGCAACTTTAACTGATGAAGGAGAGGTAATTGCCTTCACAGGGAAAAGTGGGCATGGAGAAAATAGAAGAATGTATTCACTTTCAACAGAAGACGAGGGCAGAAATGGAAAGATGGATCAATATTTGCTTAGGTGCAGAATGACTCATCACTCTGGGTTGATTTTATCTACACAAACGTAGCTTCTCACCTTGCGCAAACACTAAACCTTTAGCAGAGAACCTATTGACTGCAACCAAAAGTGCAGTGTGATCTGGATATCACCTTCATTTCGGACAATTTAGCCTTTATTTGACTGCTCTGTAGTTCAGGAGGGCTGGAATGAAATGTGGAACTGGGCGTGTGAACACACCAGACATTTTATGCCAACATTCTTTTATTAAGAAATAGAACATCTTTGTTTTTGAAAACGGTTTCATTAAAGAAGTCTTTGTTTGTTGTTCGGTGGGTAACATATAACACTGATACTGAAAAGATTAGGAGTTTGATTCTCATAAGACTAGTGAGTATAGTCTTATGAGTCTTATTAGTCTTATATTGGAAAATTTGAATAAAATGATACCTTCTAGTGGCTATAAGGTAGCTGGAAACAGCTTAACCATTTAGTCACTAGAAGCAATCGATACAGAGAGGGCAGAATTCATTTTTCACTTAAAAGTTCATGTTAACCTTTAGAGGAATTTCCCCTAAACCATCCAGCACACATAGCTGGGTTAGTGTCACATTATGGCTGCACCACTCAAGACTTGATTTCATAATCTTTGTCACCACAGACAAGTCACAAATTTGTTGAGCCATTACTGAGCCATTACTTTGTTGAGCCATTGCTGTGAAATGGAAGCGATTCAGTTTCACAGTATGACTTGAGTGCAGGGCTTTCAAAGGCTTGGTTATTTTGAGGGTCCCTGGTGGTCTTTGAGTTCAACAAAACTTTGCCTCTGGTACTGTGGAGTCTGCTTGAACAAAGGAGATAGTTGCAAAATTTAAAAGTGGATTGGCCTTAATTTATCAAAATGGCAGTGTGCAGATAGAGGGCTGTTACACATGAATAAAGAACCCTGTGGTCCTTTTTAGGCTTACAGTGATGTGCACTGAACAGTTTCCCAGAGGGTAGCATTAGAGATGTCTTTCATGTCCTTAGGTGTTTAGTTGAAGGAAGGACTAGTCACGCCAGTTTCTGAAGTTATTTAGAACAGATTCATGAGACCTTTTGATGTCAAGCAAGAGACTGACCCACACTGTATCATCACTGAAAGAAGCTGCAAACAAATACAATCTGCCTGGTCTGTGGGTGAGCCACCTAAAAAATGAAAATTCAGTGAAAATTGATTTTGCTTGTTTGCTGTTCCAGAATTACCCCACCCAAACATATACAAAAACCCTGTACAATGTAACACTCAACATTCGGTTTAATTTCTCAAGGGGCTTTGCTTGTGTGTATAGTGTTTGCCTTATGTTGTAAAATCCCTGTGCGAGCTCAATTTTGCCTCTGAACATCAAGTCCTGAGCCAAAACAAGTTGTTACTCCTTTAGTCATACTTTTGAATTCTCACTGATCTCTAGTCGTGACAAGTCTCCAGCAGAATAGAATTAACAGGCTGGGCTAGTGCTCAAAATACTTATATACCATCTATGAGGAGCCACGTGAAAGAAATTCATGTTTTTAAATGTTCTGAAACAGTTGTGCCCCATGGTTTTCCTCCAGCTGGAGCGAATGTTGGAGGGAAGTGCAGTGCGCGCCCAGAAGCAGCTGGTCCTGTTGCACAGGGAGGATGGACCCCCACCCAAAGGAACTGTGGACTGGCTCAATATGCGCAGCTGGATCTCCAGACACCTCCACCTTTCTTGTCCCCGCAGGGTGTTCTCCAAGAGGAGTCTGCCCAAACTGGTAGGCATGGAAATTTTGTCACAGAGTGACACAGGCACAGGCACACAAAAATGGCATTCTGTTTGACATTTTGTCAATGCTGAAAGATCTGTTTTTCTCTCATTTTTCATTATTTTTGATCCTATGAATCAAAGCCTTTTCTCAGTATCAGGTTTCTCACCGGCTTTCCTTCATCTGTGTCACGTTTTTCTTTCTTTATTCTCATCCTTTCATCTCTCCCATGTCATTTTTTCCCCATTCATATTGGTATTCCCCTCTCTCACTCTCTTATTTTTTCTCATACTTCCATTTTTTTCATTCTTTCTTCCCTTTCTCGCTCATTTCACGGCCTCAGTGTTTCTCTCTTCCATTCAGTTCTCATTTCCTCTTATCCCTGTGACCCTCTCATTCCATCTCTCTGTTTTCATAACGGTCTTTGTGTTTCCTCCTCCTCAGAGAGAAATGTACCAGCGTGTCTTCCAGAAGCCAGCAGATCGCCACTCAGACTTCTCCCGTTTGGCTCGGGTTCTCACTGGCAATGCAATTGCCCTGATCCTGGGAGGAGGAGGGGCCAGGTAACCCCTCCAACACACACATAAAAAACAACTATTAGTGATTTGCCAGTGTTACTGCTCCCATTTTATGGTTTACTGGTGTATTTTTTTCCTGTGGGCAACTTGACACATCAAGATCATAGGTCAAGATACTCCCAGTGCTTCTCCAGTGGTGTTTGATACCAAATATTTTTCAGATATGTAGAACATTAACAGGAAACAGTAAGTTCTGAGATCATCCTTATCTAACTCTAGCTTCAATAACTGTGTACCACAATGCATTGCAGCCACAAGATATGCTGCATTTTGAACAGGGAGTGCTGTTTATTGCTATTGCTTTCTCCACCTGTATAAAACCCATACCTGAATGATCACATTATCAACGTGTTTATATTCTCTTACAGCCACTTTTAAGTGAAATTGAGAGGTTCATGTCAATGGTGGGTGCAAGTTGTAGATGAGGCAAGCTCAAGGGAAAAAAAGTACATTTATTCAAGTGAGGATTTTTCCTTTGACAACTCCATCAGTAGAAAAATGACTCATTAGGTGTGAATTTATGTGTGAAATGAAGGAAGCTAAAATATTCACAAACATTCTGGACAGGAGGAATTCGTGCTCTTAAAAGGGGGTGTGGGTGTGTGTGTGTATATTTTCCTGCTTTTTTTGTCTTTTGCAGAGCACACTAACAGTGCATAGTCTCACTGACCTTCCAAGATTTTCATAAAAACTTGACTCTGTTTATATTGGGTATAATGTTATCTTTAAGCTTTAGTGATATAATGTAGCATTCAGCAGTTTCAGATATGCTTTATTGATTTTGCTAAATGGCTGTGGCAGCCACTGTGATCACATCTGACTGTTTATGAAATAATGACTAATCTATCCTTAGCATCTGTCTCTATGTACTACTTCCTCCAACACTTCCACTCAAACATGGCATCCGGCATTGGTCCAACATTGCACTGACTGGAGTTTGTTGTTTTGCAGCACTTTGATGTTTGACAAGAATATAAAACAGTAAAAAGGTATTGTTGGGGACCCACTGAAGCAGATAGTAGCATCTGCGGTAGGATCCATCTTCAAAGTTTGTCTGATGTAGCAACAGTAACTAAGGGAGTTAAAAGATATGTTGCAAACAGTCAATTAAGATTCTTTCGACCTGAATCACACTGCTGTCTGACAATACTTGTGTGTCTGCCTGTCTGTACATGTGTGGTGACTACAAAGAAGTCAGCATTAAATCATTTTTTTTCTCTTTTCTTTTCTTGTCATGCACATCACTCTCTTTTTCTGTCCTCCTGTTTATTTGTCCCCCCTCACTCACAGGGGCTGTTCTCAGGTGGGGATACTTCGTGCACTCAGTGAGGCAAGCATCCCCGTGGACCTTATTGGCGGCACATCTATCGGCTCCCTCATGGGGGCTTTGTATGCTGAGGACCGCAGCCATAGCCGCATGAGGGTGAGGGCAAGAGAATGGGCAATGGTGAGTCTGTCTGCAGCTAGTTAGTGTAAACACATTAGGTATTTAAGGCCTACACTTGCTATACAATACCAAGCAATACTGTATTAACAGGTGATGCTTTGATTGGCTGTATTTCATCCTTCAAACATTCACATTTAGGCTGGGCACATACCACAAATAAACAAAACTGGGGATCACACACTTAATGGCAGATTTTGAAAACATAAACTCTCATGCCACCATAACACGCAACCATTCAAATAATGTATGGAGGTGAAGCATTCCTCATCTTCCTTTTCTCTTTTTTCTCTATTCAGATTTGGGTTTGCATTGGCATTGTTTGGGAAAAATTGTCTGAACATCATAATCTGTTGAAACCACAGATTTAGGAATATTCACACAGCTTTGTAATACTTTCAAACCTGCTTGAAGGCATCGCCATCGGTCAATACAAGTTGAATTTTTACACATTCAACTTATATTGACTTGGTGAGTAATGCTTTAAGTTTATACCAAGCATAATACTACTCCTGAAGACTGCTCATGTCCATCTAATCTAGCTTTATGGTGGGGAAACAGTAATTCATTAAAAAAAAAAAAAAAAAAAAAAAAAACATCTGAAGTGCACTGCTGTTTCCATAGTCTCATTCTCTTCCTTGGAATTCCTGTTTGTTTTTGTAAGTGGCAAGGCCCTGTTTTTTTATGTCCTAATTCATCAGCCGCTCAAGCAGAACAAAGTATTTATTCATCTATTTGAGCTGTATCATAACGGGATCTTAATCTCTGGTGAGTTTAATATTCGAAGCAGTTGTCCCTCTCATGCACTGCTAAATGAACTTCTGGAGCTTGTTGACTCTTTTAACCTCTGTAAATGGCCCAGCACACAACAAAGATCGTACCCCTCATTGATTTCTGTGTTCTGGTTCATCCCATTTTGACTGAAAAAAAAAAAAAAAAAGCTTGATTACAAGACGATTGTTACTGATGATCAGATGCCTCATGCCACCCTTACATTCAGTGCACCTGTCTGCCCCCTCTTTCTTCACTCAGCTGCTGCCAGTAAATTTTCTGACAACTACTAACTAGCACCCAGCACATACATTATCAAAGCTTCTTCACTCCTTTCAGATACTTAGGAAATTATCTCTCCTCTTAATGTGTTGCTTATCAATTCACAACTCTGTTGCTCCTCTTAAAAAAAAAACAAAACAAAAAAAAAACAGCATCAAAAGCTACAGCCTCCTCTTGAGTAAAGGATTTCAGTGGTCAAAGGGAGAAACTGCAGAAAGCCAGAGGACAAATAGAAAAGACATATTTCAAGTTTGATATGACATTTTAAAGACCTCTTTGCTAAATACCAGAAGGCATTTAAAGATGCAAGGGCAAAACTCCATTCTATTCAGCAACATTAATTAAGTCACAAGTCCCCTTTCCAACTTTAATTTGGAATTTACATGAAGGGAATTTAACAATTTTTTTTTTTTTTTTATTAACAAAGTCATGGATATGAGATTGATCATGGCTTCCACAATGTCTCTAGTTGACCCTGCTGTTTTTTTGACCACATTATCTGCCCTCTTGGACATTGTCCCAGTCAGAAATTTACAAGCAGTCTTTAAGATTAAAGTCATTTAAGTCATTATATGATTTGATTGATTTGATTGATTCTTTTATCTAAGTGTCATGCTTCAATTTCAGAAGCCCAGCCCATATGGACTTACAAGACAGTGTTGTACACATTACAAACCATGCTCAAACATACAACAACAACAAAAATAAACATCACAATAAATCAGGAATCCAAAGTCAAATCCAAATCCAGGCACTTCCAAAATATACCCCTCAGGTTTTGCGTTAATAAACAAAAGATGCTGCCTTCTGTTCCAGGCCTTAGAAGTAAAATTTGCAGTCTTAAATACTTCAGTATTAAAGAGCCATTTCAGTTTCTGGCCATCATCTACCCAGAATAGCTCAGGTTTTTGGTTTTGCATGGCCTCAGATAAAGGGACCCTCAAGTCATCATACTTGGTGCAATAAAACATAAAATGAAATTCATTTTCAACATCTTTTAAATCGCAGACATTACAAATCCTTTTCTCTTCAGGAATAGCTGTGAACCGCCCTACTTCAATTCCCAGAGGCAGGATACCACTTCTCAGTTGAGCACACAGTGACCTCTGGCTTCTGGTTAGAAAAGAAGTGACATAGGGCTCAGGATCAGAACAATCCTTCATCTGAATATAAGATCTAAGCTTGGGCTTCAGCCAGATGTCATCTGACCATTTCTCTTTAAAACTGAGAAACAGTCTTTGCTTCAACATATACATTATATTGGCCATCAGTTGCCCATTGGCCCATGAGTCTTTCCCATTATCCTCTAACCATGCATTAGTCCTGGCTCTCCTTAAGAAACCCAGTTTAGACCCCACAGTCAACTTCATAATATCAGACCCTTTTATAAAGTGCAACTTGTATCCAAAGTACTAGAGAATGTAAATTCTTGAACAAAACATTTTTTTTTAAAAGTAATTTCATTCTAGTTTTACTAAAGGTGAGTAATGACCTCCCTCTACCTCTTCTTGACCTGTTTTTCTGCTTGTCACATTGCAGTGCTTCGTGACAAGAGTATGCATCTGTAACTGTTTTTCACCGAGGGTTTTTTTTTTTTTTTTTTTTGGAGTTTTTTTTTTTTTCTGAACAACATTCGCCTCTCGTGCACATACTCCTCTGCCATAACAATTCACCCCTGAACTCTGTGTTTGTATGCGTGATTTATTGGGGTTAGGGGTATGTCACAGGATATTTCCATCTTAACATTTTTGTTTAATTTATTGCAAACTAATGCAAATTTTAACTGAAATGACATTTGATTACACAAACATGATTACATAATTTCTAATCTAATCATAGCTTGCACATGGTCTTCTAGTATTTTTTGGCAAAATTTCAGAATCCAGATTAATCCAACACTTTTTTAGAGCCTCCTGGAGTACCGTATCTTGTGATGTTGGAGTGTGTTTCATCTTTTCCCTTTTCAAATGTTCCCAGAGATGTTCAGTGGGGTTGAGGGCTGGTGACTGTGAAGGGAAAGCCATGAAAGTCAACACATTTTGTTCTTCCCTGGACTTCAAATGGGCCTGGGATAGCTTTGATGCACGTTCAGGGTGAATGTCCACCCAATCTTTTCTAATTGCGTAGACCATCACTGTTCTTCCACTTTACTTCTAGTAGCTACTGGTATATTGTAGTATAGTATTAGTATAGTATTGATCCAGCCACCGCAAGTGTTACCTGAACGTGGGAGATCCTGACCCAACAATTCCAATTTTAATGCATGCCAAATAGGATGGAGCGATGGACAAACTCAAATATCACGCTATTTTGACCGACTACCTTGGTATTGATACTCATATCATGATAGTGATATGATATAGATATTTTTCCCAGCCCTGTCCTCAAATATCCCCAACTTCATCACTGGGCAATTTTTCAAAAAGTAACTGATTCATTAGATGGTACACAAATTTAAACATTACCATATTAACAACAAAATTATTATCATTAACATGTTACAAAGAGATGGTACATATGTAATAAAGATTTAATGAGGTACAATAAATAGGTGTTCATTTAGGTAGGTATCTGGCTTTATTAATTTAGGTCTTTTTTTTTTTTCTCCAAACAATGCCATACCTTAGTCCCAAGCAAAATCATCTGTCAGATTAAAAAAAAAAAAAAATACTCCATCCATACTCTATCCATGGTGTGCAGATACTTTTTTTTTTCTTACAAAGGAGAGTATATAGTTCAGCTTTAGAATGAAACCCCCTTCATTGCAGCCTGGTCTGTTGTCTATGCTGTTAGCAAGGAGTAAAAACATTTTTCATAAGAGGGAAACATTTTTCTTCAGCAAAAACATTTTTATACAGACCCCACAAAATCGAACCACTTCTTTTTCAAGCCTAGAATTCTGCTTTGCCCTTATAAGGGTGATGGAGATCTTGTAGTCTGGAGGTAAGAAAACTTTATGACCTCTTTATCTGACCTTGGCTGTAGGAGATGACATCGGTGTTTAAGAAGGTTCTGGATTTGACCTACCCAGTCACTTCCATGTTCTCGGGTGCTGCCTTCAACTCCAGCATCAGCAACGTCTTCAAGGGCAAACAGATTGAGGTGAGCAGGAGTGGGCTCACTGCCTGATGAATTTAAATGGAGGGTTTTAAAATGGAGGGAATTTGAATGAAGACTGCATAGAAATGACTGTCATTTAGCTTTAGCACATTGGCAGCCAAAAATATCTATTGGTGATTAAGAATAAATAAGATGGTCATATGGGCCAGTTATGTTCATCTGTCGTATTGATGTAATCTCCTGTGTGTTCAGGACCTTTGGATCCCGTATTTCAACATTACCACTGATATTTCTGCTTCGGCTATGAGAGTTCACACTGATGGTGAGTAAGACTGTTACTTAGGTAATGCCCTTTCCCTCACCTGTTACTTCTTCTAGGCTGTAAGTGCCTCCTTAGCTGATATAACAGGAAATTACATTTTCTTTTGATGCTGTAAAAAGTTCTTTATGGGCTTAAAATTTAAATAGCTGTCTCTTTCCTGTCTGAGGTTCTCTGTGGCGGTATGTGCGTGCCAGCATGTCTCTGTCTGGGTATCTGCCTCCCCTCTGTGACCCCAAAGATGGACACCTGCTGATGGATGGAGGCTACATCAACAACCTACCAGGTTTATTGCATTGCTGCTTTTAAACATTTTCAGACAACATAGCTACATACCTTTGTCATGGCCATGAAATACCTTGATTAGTTGCTGTTGTTAGCCAATATCATTTCACTTTTACTATTTTACCAGGATTTTCAGTGGCTTCGTTTTCTTTCTTGTCTTTTTTCTTTTAACAGATCAGTTGTTGAGTTTGGGTTGAATAAATTGATTATGCATTTGATTTTTTATGTTAATTGTAATAATTGATCAGAAATAATATATGATGCGTGGGGAGTTAACACTACCCAAAGATGAAAGAGTTTCTTAGTGACTTTGTTCTGCCATTTCCAGCAGAGAGAAGAGTTGAGTTCATGTGGCTCAGTGCTCAGGTTGCTGTGTACCTGCAGTATCAATTTGTAGCTTCATTCATAGGTATTGCATAGCACTGGCTTGTTCAGGATCAGAACAAGTTATTTAGTAGTCTCCACAGGAGTCGCTATTACAATCAGATTGCTAGATGCTTTTTTATAAATGCATAGCTTTGAAGTAGTTCTGTCCGGAATTAATTTGTTCCAACAACAGTGGAAAGCTTTTAGTCAAGGTTTTTAGTCTATCAATTTTTAACATTTGGTAAGATGCATTAGTAAGATAATGCACACAGAGGTTCTTTTTCATCAAACAACAAAAACTTTAATGCAGTCTGGTGAGGCAAATGCCTCTTTTATCTCTGGTTTTACCCTTTCAATATCCATTTGTAGCACATTCTAACTTGCTGGAAGGATGAGGCATAAATATCAGACGGTCTTCTCATGTCATCTCCTGTCCCACCTTTGTTCCTGTGTTTCCTCCAATGCCCCCAGCTGATGTGGCGCGCTCCATGGGGGCCAAAGTAGTGATAGCTATCGACGTGGGGAGCCAGGACGAAACCAACCTCACCAATTATGGCGACTCGCTCTCAGGCTGGTGGCTGCTATGGAAACGTCTCAATCCTCTGGCTGAGAAAGTCAAAGTAAGGGATGAGATGGAGTTGATTTTTTTTTTTTTTTTTAAAGAAAACAATACATCATATTGCTAAAGGGTGTTTTTTAATTAAAAATAGTGATGATGAATGAGAAATGGCAGATGTTAAAAAGACTGAGGGAACAAGATGGGGGTGTTTTTTTTTAATGGTAAATCTGTTAATCTACACTCCTCAGTTAAAATGAGACGTTTTCATGAGCATGCAGTGATGCTGTATCTCAGTGTTGGTTTGGCTGTGGTCTTAGGTGTTGAACATGGCAGAGATCCAGACCCGGCTGGCGTACGTGTGCTGCGTCAGGCAGCTGGAGTCAGTGAAGAACAGTGATTACTGCGAGTACATCAGACCTCCAATTGACAGATACCGCACCCTGGAGTTTGGCAAGTTTGATGAGATCGCTGTAAGTCTGACAGTGGCAAACAGTAATGGCTTCTTCTGATTCAGATTTTTAATTCTGGTCTTTTCCTTGTCTGTAGTCTTGTTTTTACAGGTCAATTTAAATTTATCAGTACACCACATGTTGGACATGTCAGACAAAATATAACCTAATTTATGCTACTCATCTTATACATTATTTCTGAGATTCTAACTTGTGTCACGTTGAGGGATTTTGGCCAGCAGTACAAAAGATAATATTGAAATGAGATTGTTTCTGTGTATTTGTCCGTGTGATGTAGGAGGTGGGCTACCAGCATGGCAAGACTGTATTTGACGTGTGGAGTCGCAGTGGAGTGGTGGAGAAAATGTTGAAAGACAGGCACCAGGAGGAGTTCCACAAAACCCAGAGCAACAACAATGTAAGGATGGTGGATGTGAAAGAAAAAAACACCAGGGAGACTTTCTGTCAGAACGCCAACAGACTTAAAGAATCATTCCAGTTATTTTCAACCTGGGTGTTATTGTCCTAGTTTTTGCTATCATGCAGATTAATTCTGATCATAATTTTGTGGCTTGCACCACCGTGGAGCTATATGCCTCAGCTGCTGGAGTGCTGCTCTCTCAAAAAATTCACACACATCCTACCTGTAATACTTTACCAGGTTGACAGGCTTTTTTTTTTTTTTTTTTGTAATCAAGAACTGCTGATTACATAAATCTAATATGATGTTAAAATGGCATCAGAGTTCTCACACTTTCTATGTGGTAACAAAAAGACAGAAATCAGAAAGTTCTGAGAGAATATCACGCTTGTGACTTCTGATTTTAATTGTAAACATACAGTATGAGTCAGCGTGCTCCTGAAGTACAGAGGAGTGTATTTACCGTTTACCAAATCCCACCCTTAAGCATAAAAACGATGTGAAAAAAAAAAAAAAAACAGGCGCAACTGAGGCACACAGCAGAATTATGGTAGAAAGATAAGATATTCACCCCTACTCTGAGAAACAACATGAAAATATGAAGAAGGATTAAAAGAAGAGAAGCAAGGTAAGACAGTGAGCCCTAAGCAGCAACAAAACAGGGAATCAGAGGTGTGTGGAGGAAAGGAAAGAGGTGTTTGGTAATTGAGGAAATAAAATCAACAACATACTGAGCCCTACAGCTGTGCATGTGGTTGCAGATTTAAGGTTTTGCTTTTTATGAGTATTTAATGCTGCATAAGATGCACATAGCCCTCTAGCTGTTGGTCTACTCCAGTTTACGTATATATTTATATGTGTGTGTGTGTGTGTGTTCTTTCAGGTGGTGACATGTCCTAACGCCTCTTTCACTGACCTGGCAGAGATTGTGTCCCGTATCGAGCCTGTCAAACCCCCAGTGGTGGATGGTAAAATTATCAACACAGACACGATCACTCTCATCTTTGCACTTATTTATTCATTTACTTTTACCATATTTTATTGTTACTGTACTGTTTTTTTAGGGTCATAATATTTATCTGATTTGAATTGAGGGGACTGGGCCAACAAGATACAGCTATGCCATCTCAGATGTTGTGGATTGAGTGACACCTGGGAGAACTCAAAATCTTGAATATATACAATTTTTGAAAGCATTCTTTCTTTCCTGCTATGTCATACTAATGGAAACAGCCTTGTTGGAGGTATTTATAGCTTAGGCTGTAGTCATGTAACATAGGTAGGAAGAAGTGTGAACAATTTGACGGCTCAAAGCAGAGTTCTTGCGTTTTAAAACCACTTAAGTCTGCAAACACTTTTTTTTTTTTTAAGATTTTTTTTTTTTTTTTTTTTTTTTTTTTTTTTGGCATTTCTGCTTTATTCGACAGTAACAGTAGAGAGAGACAGGACAGGCAGGAAGAGACAGGTGATGACATGCAGCAAAGAGCCTGAGGTTGGATTCAATCCCAGGACGCTGTGATCAGGATCCAGCCTTAACATATGGTACGCCCTCTTATCCGGTGAGCCACCGGGGCAACCCAAGTCTGCAAATACTTTAAGCGAAATTCTTTCACAATCATTAAAAGATATATTTCCCACATGGAGTCACTGAGTAGGCACTGATGTTCTTTTTTACTCAATCGAAGAAAGAGATATTCACATGACTAATTGCTGGAATTTACATGATACATTCTAGACTGACAGTTACTGTTACCTTCTGCTCAGAGCTGAGCGGGGAAGAGTCATTCTAGATTCTAGCGTAGTGGAGAAGGTATGATAATACTCCACCACTTTCTTGTTCACCTTGGGGAGTGGGTGGCTCTATTAGATGATTTTTTAATGTATTTTTTTGGTCTTCGCTGCTGCACCTTTGTGCTTTCCATGCCATTCTTTCATTTGCGATGCCATTGCATTTCCAAAAAATAGAGCAAGTGCACAAAACTGTGCTTTTAATAGTCTCAGTCTTATTCCATTTAACTAAAGTTTGAGCAGGTTAATCGGCACCAGGGATCATTGTAGATTGTAGTAGTATATATTTTTTTTGAGCCAATTTAATGCTTCTTTGGTGAATAAAAAATAAGTCCAATTTCTAAGTGATAGAATGATTCTAAGTGATTCCACTTATTTGAAGAGCAGTGTATGATGCCAGTCACTGTTTTTGGAAACTGTTAATGTTATTTAGGCAGAACTGTCCTTTAGCTCCAGCTCTAGATTGGGCATTCACTGATGGGTAATGTGCTGCTATAGTCCTTGGGATGTGTTGAACATGTTGCTTGTACACATGCATTTCCATCCTCTCATTTCTTGCTCATCTTTCTGTTCATATGTACTTCTCATTCATCGCTCATTCAGTCCCCATTCAACTTCTTACCTCCTTTTCAATCCTTGCACCCTCTTTGCCTCACTGACTTACTCATTCACGGGCCCACCCACCTTCATCTGCCACCTCCTGTACACTCCACCTGTTCCCTCTCATTCACCCACTGCCTGCCTGTCGCACTCATGGCTTTTCTGTCCTCCTTCAGAGGAGTCAGACTACCACACTGACTATGAGGAGGAAGCAGCGGAGAGTGCTTTGTCTGACATGGAGCTGTACAATCACTCTGGAGAGCACACTGAGGGGGAGGAGACTGCTGACACGGTGCGAAACTCTGATCACAAGGGTGGACTCACACTACTGGGTTGCTTGTCCTAGTTAAGCATGTTTGTGTTTTTTAAGGTTATTTAGGCAGATTAGAAAACATTTCAGTTTGGAACGTAAAAGTGATTCTTGCCATAATACCACAAAATTTTTGTGGGACAGGCTGATTGGGGTGGGGTTTAATCTAGTTATACTCTTGTAGTGTGCCTCCACCCTTTGTTGGGATTTTATACATTACATATCATATTACTAGTTACATTTTCACCTTTGAGTGTAACTTGGCTAAATTAGACATGAAAATGTAGAATCACAGTTCCTCAGAGCCAAAGTGGTTCAGAGAAGGCATTGACCAGTTATTGGTCCCAGCCAGTTTACCATGGCAGTTGTTCCAAGTTTTTCAAAACTTTGCATTGTAATTTTGATATACATGACCGCTGATATGAAAACCACTCAGCCTGTCTGTCTGAAAGACAGCGGAACAATTTAGTTTTACAGAAAAACAAAAACACTTGAGTTGCGTCATGTTTCCCTGACTTACCGGCCCTAAGGACAGAAGGGTTACAGGTTTGGTTTAGTTTTACTGGATTTAAATGTTGTCAGACGCCTTTCATAAGCATCTAAACTAGGCCACAAGTTAATCACTGAAGTAATTACCGGTAGTTAATTTATTTAATTAACTTTTAAAATTGTGTTAATCATAAGGTATTCATGGATTAATTATGATAAATCACATATTTGAAATATATAAACTGACTTGCTTGCTTACTCTTCCACTGTTGTATAGTGTATTTTGAAACAAGTTGCTTCTTGAGGGGGTTTGTATGATGGATTCCCCAATGTAATCTGATGTTTTTCAGCCTGTTGTCTTCAACTCTGATGGGCCGACAGTCTGTGGAGATCCATTTAGTGACTGCAGCACTCAGTTTGGTTGTGTGTTGCAGTGTGTCTGTATGATTTTATTTCTGTCCAGAGATCCATCAGAAAGTTTCTTGGAAGAAAACTTGCATCCAGCAGGTTACAGGTTGTCGTATCAGTCATTTTGCTTGTTGTCAGTATTGAAGTAGCTCGCTGCGGCAGCATGCGCTGCATCATGTGTGACCACCTGTGGGGTTAAGAATCAAAAGTTGGGCAAAGTTTAATATTGCCTTAATTTGTTTAATTTTTTATAATGTGTTCAGGTCCTCAAATTAATGACATACGTTAATGTTAACAACCCTAATTTAAACACAAGAAACCTGATCCAGCATTATTTGAATCAGACTTTTTTTTCTTTTTTTTCTTTTTCATTTCTAAAACTGTCAGTTTTCAAATTTATTACAAATTAATATTGGGCCTAAATATCCGTTACTGACGTCCTGGATTACTAATGATTGGTATTGACCATCAAAAATCAATACTGGTCGATCCCTAATTGAGAGTGTGATAGTAGAAGGAGCCTAATTTCCTAGATCCACCGACATTACAAGCAGTGAGGAGTAAAGTGCACCAGTGTTAGAGAGACAGTGCACAGAAAGATGTAGCAAACAAAGATGAGGAGTGGGGGGAGTGTTTTCCTCGTCTTTTCATAAAGTCAGCTTATACACATTCAGCCACTGAAATTCTTTTGACAACCGTTGAACCACCATGAATTAAAAATGGTCATTGAGTGATTGTTCTACATGAGTGAGATACAGTCAGAAAGTACAGTCAGCTGCTCCTTTTGGATCTTTTTAGCAGCTGTAGTGATGAATGCACTGGTTTTGAGACAATGTCCTCCACAGTAGTTTTATTGCAGTCTAAAGGAGTCATGTGAAGGTTTTTACATTTATATATTCTGTTAAATAAACGTGAATGTGCTTTTCGGGAATAGAAAAACACAAGCATGATTTCATCATTAAAAAATGGAGAATACCAGGTAATAAATTACACCAGAATCTCTAGGAGAGTTTATATGTAACAGAAAAGGGAAGAAAATGACTCATGCTAATACAAAGCAGTGGCCACAGCCTCACTTGCCACAAAACAGGGAATGATTGCTGTGACATTTCACGTGGTGGTCTATTCAGTGAAAAGCATATATGTTGCATTTTTAACCTGTTCTCTTATATTTTAATGAGTTGTGCATGGAAATGCAATTTTAACTCCCCTCTCTCAGTACGAAGACAATTTATTTTGCTTCTGATCCTCAGGATGAAGAGCTGGAGGTGAGATGTTTGTACCGTATTCCACCCCTCACCAACACAGCTGTGAACCACCCCTCAGACTCCTTTAATGCCCCTGACAGTCCACTGGACTCACCGTCTCCTACACTTAAAAATCCTGGAAGTCCTCTCTAAGCACTCCAGCAAGTAAAGACCCATCTGATGAACTCTGTCAGCCTAATCGGGTCATCACATTTTAACCTCTCCGAGCCACACTTTGCCTTCCAGTCTGTCCTACGTGACTCAGCCTACGAGGCGACCTCTCGTTCTGCCCTGAAGACTGTCATCATTTCATCCTATATCACTTGGCCTCGTTGGCTTTATGACTGACAAAAGTGGAACGTCACTTCAGTAACAGAATGCAGGCAGGTGGTGTCAGACCTTGAACAGCCAGTGTTATTCATAGTGTATTCCAGTGTACCTGTGTGTCTACTGCCAGTGAACACAGAAGACTGTCTTCTGTTCATTTACATGAGTCATAGCAGTGCAGAATGCTTCTTATTAATGCTTCGTCCCCATGTGCCAGAGACATGGAGGGAAGCAGTCACTGCAAGTCACTTCAAAGCACTACTTTTCCTCTGGGGTGGTGAGAGAGCTGTTTCTGCCTGTTCTGTTTTTTTTTTTTTTTTTTTTTTTTTCTCCCTAGCTCGACACAGACTGAGCAGCAGACACTACAGATGTGCTTGGTGAAGTCTAAGCTCTAGATGCCTTTGTGCAATTTAAGCAGAAGGGGCAATTCAAGGCAGCTGGTCGGTTATTCACAGAAGGATATCGTATTGTAGCAGGCACGATTTGGAAAATGATTTGTCGAGAATTACATCAGATTTTTTTTCAGTGATCTGGATCTGAAGTATTCTCTTTCCAAACACAAGAAAAAGAAACCAATTTCTTCATGTTTCTTGCATTTATTGCCTGCTGTTAGAAAGGTACAGTCTCAGTAATATGCATGTATTGTATAAAAAAAGAAAAAGTATAAAATAAATAAAATCTTATAATCACATGTGATTCACAAATGTAAACACAGCCTGCAGACGCTGCTATAGCATTTATACACTGGCTTAATCCGAGACAGCCAGACAATCACTCCACAAGTGAGTCTTTATATAGCCTTGATTAACTTGCCTCTGTATTACACTACAATGTTTTTTATAGGCCAGCCTACACATCATTATGCCTTTCAAAGCAACTCTTTGTATACTTTTTTCTCCCTATTGTGCCTTGTGTGCCTTAAGTGCTGCAGTGTATGAAACAGTGGCCTTAAATCAGCTGTAGTTCCTGTAGCCTTACATGTCGAGGCAGTGAAAAAAAATCCTGCGTTCAGTAGTGGGAATGTCCCCGTGGAGTTTAGACACAGAATGTGTGAGCAAGTCTGAAATTAGGAAATGGTTGCTACCTACCAGCTGAAGTGGTAGTGTTGGAGATTTGGGTCGTATCCAACAACCAAGCACAATGAATTAAGAGTCTGGCACAAGGAAGGAGTATTTTGCTACTTTATTAAATGGGAGAGGTGGTAATGGATGAAGTGCTTATGTAATGTATGGAATTGTGCCATAAACAAAGCCTCAGCTGACCCCGACAGAACAAGATGCATTCCCTCAGAAATGGTGCCTTGATTGGCACACATTTTTTCCGATTAGTTCAACGTAATGAATTTGATGCAGTTTACCAATAATCCTGTATAACATCATTTACTTGTACCTATATTTATGTTCTTTGATAAACACTGTTTTGATAATCAATTGTTGCTAATAAACTACCTGATAGTTGTTGTAATCAGTGCCTTTCTTTTTTTTTTTTTTTAAATTGCCATCTGTCTTCTGTGTGCTGTACAAGCAGAAACAGTGTGTTTTTAGGCATAAGAGAACGGATAAAGCACATGCTGAAGCGAGATTAGTGTTTGTTTTTTATTTAGTCTGACTGCATCAGTGGAAAGTGACACAGAACGGCAGCAGAGCTTGAACCGGGGTAGAGGAATGAGTAATGACACTTCCAAACAGAGCCAGGACTAATAGGTACTAAGGAAGTTTTACCTTAATGAACCCAGTAATTCATAAATTGGCGATGTGCTGCTGCAGCAAGTCTGTCCAAATGAGCTATCTTAATGAGACTGCTCTGAGTAAATAAAGGATCAATGGAATAAAAACAAAACAAAACAAAACGAAAAAAGAAAGGAAGACAATTTGTTAGAGAGCCTGCCCTTCAACTGGAGGCCTGTACTCAACCCCCCTGTTTATGTATTTATCCTTTATTCAACCAGGAGGGTACCACTGAGATGCAACACCTCTTCTTCCTGGGAGTCCTATTGTTGAGACTTAACTTGTACCTGAGACTTAACTGTGGAGAGTGGCAACCAGCTGTGACCAGTACAGTGTCATATACAAACTACAACTAAGTGGGTCGAGGCAGATAACAGAACAGCTGGAAAAGCTAGGTGTAATGTATAGGTGGCCCAATATTTTTGTCCATATAGTGTGTCTTGTATCTTAGTCTGTGAGAATGATTTCCAATCCAATCCAATCCACCTTATTTATATACACTATATTACCAAAAGTATTCGCTCACCTGCCTTTACTCATACTATGAACTGAAGTGCCATCCCATTCCTAACCCATAGAATTCAATATGATGTCGGTCCACCTTTTGCAGCTATTACAGCTTCAACTCTTCTGGGAAGACTGTCCACAAGGTTGAGGAGAGTGTTTATAGGAATTTTTGACCATTCTTCCAAAAGCGCATTGGTGAGGTCACACACTGATGTTGGTCGAGAAGGCCTGGCTCTCAGTCTCCGCTCTAATTCATCCCAAAGGTGTTCTATCGGGTTCAGGTCAGGACTCTGTGCAGGCCAGTCAAGTTCATCCACACCAGACTCTGTCATCCATGTCTTTATGGACCTTGCTTTGTGCACTGGTGCACAGTCATGTTGGAAGAGGAAGGGGCCCGCTCCAAACTGTTCCCACAAGGTTGGGAGCATGGAATTGTCCAAAATGTTTTGGTATCCTGAAGCATTCAAAGTTCCTTTCACTGGAACTAAGGGGCCAAGCCCAGCTCCTGAAAAACAACCCCACACCATAATTCCTCCTCCACCAAATTTCACAGTCGGCACAATGCAGTCTGAAATGTACCGTTCTCCTGGCAACCTCCAAACCCAGACTCGTCCATCAGATTGCCAGATGGAAAAGCGTGATTCATCACTCCAGAGAACGCGTCTCCACTGCTCTAGAGGCCAGTGGCGGCGTGCTTTACACCATTGCATCCGACGCTTTGCATTGCACTTGGTGATGTGTGGCTTGGCTGCAGCTGCTCGGCCATGGAAACCCATTCCATGAAGCTCTCTGCGTACTGTACTTGGGCTAATCTGAAGGTCACATGAAGTTTGTAGCTCTGTAGCAATTGACTGTGCAGAAAGTCGGCGACCTCTTTGCACTATGCGCTTCAGCATCCACTGACCCCTCTCCGTCACTTTACGTGGCCTACCACTTCGTGGCTGAGTTGCTGTTGTTCCCAAACGCTTCCATTTTGTTATAATAGAGCTGACAGTTGACTGTGGAATATTTAGGAGCGAGGAAATTTCACGACTGGATTTGTTGCACAGGTGGCATCCTATGACAGTTCCACGCTGGAATTCACTGAGCTCCTGAGAGCGGCCCATTCTTTCACAAATGTCTTGTTTCACAGTCTGCATGCCTGAGTGCTTGATTTTATACACCTGTGGCCAAGCCAAGTGATTATGACACCTGATTCTGATCATTTGAATGGGTGAGCGAATACTTTTGGTAATATAGTGTACCACAATTTAACAAACACAAGGTTTTCCAAAGTGCTGCACAGCAAGATAAAACACCACAAAATAACACAACAAAAGCAGAATAAAAAGGTAAAAAAAACACAGTAGGATAACACGATAAAATAAGATAAGATCAATTAAATTAAAATCAGATAAAGTAAAATAATAATAGTAATAATAATAATAAAATAATAAAACAAAATAGGATAGAATAAATAAAATATATAAAATATTAAAATAAAATAAAATAACATAAAATAAAATAAAATAATAATACAATTATAATTTTAATAGAATAAAATAATGTAAAATGCACTGCCCGCACAGCATAAGAAAAAAAAAAACATGCACACATGAAATCATAAATCATAAAATCATAAATCCTACATGGTATCAAAAGTTAAAGAAAAGATGTGGGATTTGGCAAAGAAACGTCACAGTGAACAGCTGGGTAAGACGGTGGCAGTGTGTTGGCACACGAGTCCGCTCTGAACTGAGTTACTGTGAAAGGCAGTAAAAGATGCACAGATGATAGCCACTTACAGGAAAGTGAGGCAGGAGAAAGAGGGAACGACTTGACCTTAAACTGACAGGCGGCGTTTTTCATAGAGAGTGGTGTAATGGTCCAAAACCACTTGTTATCCCTCTCCCTCCTCACTGCGCCGCTCGTTCCCTTCCTCCCTCTCTTTCCCCTCCTCTCATTCTACTCTCCCCTGTCTGCTGGCGTTTGTAAAATGGGGACAAAAAGGACTTAAACAGGTAAGTAGGTCACTCTCTTTGCTTCAGGTGTTTACATCTCTGACGTATGCATGCAGAAATAGAATCTGCACACACAGACAGATCCTGAACAGTAATGTGTCAGTGTCACTCAAAGAACATGGACCTGACATTGACCAGCCTTCACTTCCCAAAAGGTGTAGAGCCTTCACTAGGATCAGTGCCTCGGGCTGATCATGAAATATAAAACACACAAAGGATTCTACAGTTTGAACAGCAGCCCTGCCAATCATTTTGTAATATCGGTCGCTTTATGCAAATGGAGGATTTCATTTCATGGTGAAACATCCGAATACTCTCACACACACGTCTTCAAAGGTCATCCAAGTGCATTGAACTGAGCCGTGACGTATGGTTATTATTTCATAGTTTGAATTAGGTTTCTGCTTCTGAAGGCTTCCACGCAGAATCCACTGAACCGTTCCCTGCAAACTAGACAAAAGTCTTATAATTGCTGGTAACATTTGTGCTAATTTGCCATGTAGCACATTCAGTGTTTATCTCTTTTGCCTTACTGCAGTTATTTTGTTTTGCCTGGTGCATTGTTCTTATTGACCAAATCCAATCTTAACAAAATTACTGACAAGCCTGCGTGTGTCTGTGTGTGTGCATTTTAACATTTTGGAGGTGGACTCAGGGGAGGACTAGGATTGGCATTCTCCACAGAGGGGCATGAGCAGTTCCTGCATGATACTGAGCTGAGGCCTTGTGATAGGGATCAGTCTGGTGCAGTCATCGCTCATCTCCGGTAACAGCACAGCGCTCTGTTAGCTCATCTGCCAGTCAGCCTGTAACTTAGTTCCCACTCCTCTGAAGCTGTCTTCTGTCTTCGCCAGCCATGACATGACACAAATGCTTTGTTCCATCAACGGGCTGACAAAGCAATACACAGATTGTAATGCAGGCTGATTGCGACGCTCTCCCTTTAGTGAACGTCTGTTGCTGAGAGATGTGTTTCCCCCTGAGTGCAGCGCCGAGGCCCATTTTAGTTAAAATAGTGTCTACATCTGCAGAGCCATTTCTAGGGCTGTCTGTCTGGGTAGTGTTTTATTAGATGTAATCCGTTTAGTGTTTATACATGTCTGTGTGTGTGTGTGTGTGTGTGTGTGTGTGTTTGTGTGAGTGCAGGTGTGATGCCCTCATTTCCCTGCAGTGCTAATCCATTCCCACACAACAGACAGTCAGGAGCTAGAAGTACCTTAGAGGTAGATAGCCTAACCTTTTTTTCTTTCTTTTTCAAGTATTATACTATAGGTCCAGCTATCAACCATGTCATTTCAAGAGAAATATGTATGCCAGTTCTTGTGTGGTGAGTCTCAAATTTAAATATTTCACCTAAAATCTTCCTCCAGTGCCAAGTTATATGTCTGTTGTAGGATTGCTCTGTAATGAATCATTTAAATAGCTCTCTAATTAGGGCTCCAGGCACGGAATCCGTTTGTTTTTCTATGTATTATTAGGGATCCAAGCATGAAAAGTGCAGGTTTTTGTATTCTTCTTCTTCTTCCAGTGCTCTTTCACGCCCACTTCCTGTGAGTAATTGTCTATGAAACTCTTCAGGATGATAAAGTGCTAATTCCAAACACCAACAGAGCCATTGTGTGTCCAGAAACCCGTGCCTCTTGTGTTACCATCTGGACAACCTTTTGATTTTCAAACGCTTATAACTTTGCCCCGACTGACCTAGAGACTTGTGACTGGTCATATGATGCAGAAGCTCATGCTGTACAATGTGCCAATCAGCCGTTTTCATGTCCACCAGCTTGATTTTCCATCATTTTGAATTTAACCGACCAAACAAACAAACAAAAAAACTGCCTATTCCACCAAAGCCATATGGCTAGTTTCTATTAAACCCGACGAATTCCATTTATAGACCCTGATGATGAAGAATTATCACAGAATGTGGAACCAAATGCCTTTTGTTCACAGTTTTACAGGAAGTGATGCTGTATTCAGTTGACACCAAATTTGATATCCATGAGTGTCATGCCTCACTAAAATTAGTGAACGCTGTGGCCCCATGTAGTGCCTCAGAAGTGGAGCTGATGAGGGGAGGGTGTCAATAACATCACTGTTATTGATACCTTAGAAACTACAACCCTGTGTCTGCCAAGCTCCACCGCCTCTAGCACATATTGTTGTTATAGGACACTCCTCTCTCGAGCAGTCAGTGTGGAAAATTGGTCAGTGCCGCCTCGACGCATGACCAACCTCCCAGCTGGGCTTGGTGATACAACATGGATGCATTTGAAAACTGCCACTCTGTATGTGCTGTGCCTGGTGGAGGGCCCCGTCCCCCTCAGGCTGATTGGCCTGAAAAGTTAATCACGTCTTTGCTGGCCCTTTTGCTCTAAAGTTTCATGGAGAGGAAATCCATCCAGTTATCCTGAGTTCTCCTGCTGACAGACTGACGGACAAACGGGTGGACAGGGCGATCACATAACCCCCCCACCGAAGGTTTCCCCTCATTGGTGGAGGTAATTAAACCAAGTCTCTGATTTCGTCACATAGTGCAACTGACCATCATAATCATAAGTGATCACTTAGAGATTTCGGCTTAGAATAAATATTTTTCTGCCGCCGGCCATCTGCTTGAGAACTTGCTTATGGTTACTCCATCTGATAATAAGTATACTAATTAACATATTCTGTAAATTTTAGCCCTTTATCCCTCAATTTTCTTATACCCTGCAGAACCCTGATCCTAGAAACATCTGCTGCTGATGATAATGAGACCCTTTATTTATTTTACTTGTATTGCTGGGCTGATCACTCATATTTTACATTTTAATCTTACTATTATATGTGGCAGTGTCCTTAATTCCTATATCCCACTTTAAAAACTAAATAGGTTTTGCACCACAGTCCTTCACAAAAGCAATAATGTACATACAAAGTGGATTTACAAAATAAAGTGAATAAAATAAATGCCATAAGAAATTAACATAATTATGTACAAAATTTATATTTTCAGTCAATATACAATATGCCGTTATGAAAAAATAAAATGAAATCACATGTGAAATAAACCAGAACATGTGATCTACAAACACATTTAATTTTTTCACATGATTTTAATGTTGGTTTTTCCACATGTTATTATTTTACATGTGAAAAAGCAACATGAGAAACACATTTTCCAAAACCATGTTTTTTGTGGAAACTCGAGTTCAGAAGCCAGTCACATGTGAAAATCCTAATTCCACATGACTTTGTGTGACAAATTTTCTTTTCACACATTGGAAATTTCAACATATGAAAATATCTAGTTCACATGTGACATTGTTTTCTTTTCACATGTGAAACCTGTAAATCGCATGTGAAAAGAAAATCACATGAAAAGTTCAAGTTCACATATGGCATTATTTTCTGTTCACATGTGAAAATGTTAGTTCACAGGTGAATATTGCCAGTCACATGTGAAAGTGGTAAATTGACATGTGAAATAAAAATTTTCAAATGTGAAAAGCCGCGTTGCACATGTGGAAATTTTGTAACGGCGTGCATAACAGGTGAAGGTTTTGACAATCAAACTAAATAAAAGATTGAAATAGTTAAAGCACAGTTAAAAGCCATAGAATAAAGAATAAACTTCTGCTGTCCACTTGTGATCACATCTCCAGAGGTGCATGTTGCATTTCATGATAAACAATCAGGGTTTATTTATTTCCCATCTCGCTAAAGCCTAACCCTAACCCTATGTTTTTTTTTTAATGTGACTGACCCACAACAAAATGCTGTCTGCAAAATGCTGATGGGACCCAACAAAAATGCTGACAAGACCCACTGGAACCCGTCGGGTCGGCTCAGGGTCACTGTGAGAACTCTAGCATGTACCCCTTAAATAGTCTACCTCCCTATCATAGCTTCATCCCACCATAGTGTTTTATTAGCATTTTGAAGTAAATTGCATTTCACCCTGAGACTGGAAGTAGACTTCTTAAAGGACTATACTGTATTTGGTGTATTTGCAATAAAATGTTTTTTAACTGAATTGTTAATGGCATGGTAATTTGTTTCAGGATTGGGTTAATCCCTTTCCTTTCTCAGCTTTTTCCACACTCCCTTTTTAGATTTCTTTCATAAAATGTTTCAGTTTCAGTTTCATTTGGAATCACATCTCTGGCTTCTTTAATGACATAATGTAAAATTCTTTCTCATTCTGTGTATCCTGATTAGTGTTTAGTGTGTTAAGCTGGAGTCACTCCTTGGCTGAAACTCCCACTGTGGTGCTGTTGGTCTCCTGCTTACCGCTCTGTCCCATAGTCAGAACAATGGGTTAAATCTAATCTGCATACAGCACAATCTACAGACCTCCCAGGATGCAGCAGGATTATTTGAGGCTGGTTATTTTTGTTCAGGCATAATTTGCATCAACTGACCAAACTGAAACTACGATTTCACAGTTACCTATCTGTGATTCATACAGTGTGACAGAAAGCTTTTCAATAGGATGTGGAAGTGGAAATTGCATCAAACTTTTACCTCCAAACTGCTGAGCTAATTGTGCAAATGTCTCCATCTTATGCTTCTCTCAAAATCCTCCAAAACAAAGTGTTTAAAAATGAACCTTCCTATGAAACTCTGTCATGTTGACTCTGCTGAGAGTAATGGCAGACCCTGACCTACCTTGTTGTTTAGACAATGAGTCTTTTAAACAGCCTTGACATTTAGGTCAAGCAATCATTCTGAGCACTATTAGCCTCTGTCCGGCTCAAGGTCCATCTCACACCCATCCCAGATGGAGAGAAAGATCAGCTATGGATTTATTGTCCAGGTAATGATGACCGGTGTGCTAACGTTTCTGCTGCAAAAAACAAAACAAAACACAGGAGATGCTGTGAGTCGTTTATCTATCTATCTATCTATCTATCTATCTATCTATCTATCTATCTATCTATCTATCTATCTATCTATCTATCTAACAAAAAACAATAATAAAAAAAAAAACATGGACAAAACATTTTGTCCATTTATTTGGAGAGACCAAATATTTTGATGGTGTCACTTCAAGCTGGTGTCATCAGATCAGTATCGGGTGATGTCAGGTTCCCTTAGAGCATCTTTACACATCACTGGCCTCTCAGAGGCTCTGTGGCCAGCTGAACTCCTCTGAACAGAGCACCTTTCATTTTAACAAGCATAGTCGTGAGTTGGTAAATTCTTACCCCAAATCATTAGCACACACAGTAAATAAAATCTTTTTTCAATTCCCAAACATATCCTGTCTCAAATTGGGCTGTGGTGATAGCTTGCAAGTCTCGCTAAAATATGACCTAGGACTACAACAACCCACATTGTCCATGCAGAGGCAGAATTGAAAAGCTACTACATAGCAGTGTAGATTAATAAAGTCGGACTTTGAAAACAAAGTTCAAATCCAGACTAAGAATGCCCTACTGATGGGGAAACCCCTGCTCCGGATTCACAGTTCAGTAGCAATTCAGGATATAATGTGTGAAACATAACGATATAAAAAGATAAGGAGGGTACAGAGAAAGAGGGAGAGCTATAGTAGAGATTTACTCATGCTGTGGGCAGAGAGAGAAATCACACCTGCATGTTGAAGTGAGGGTCCTGTATTCTGTGGACTGTGTGATGTGTAAGGTGTTACACACAATGAGGTCAAGATAACAAAGACAAAGCCAGAGGTGCTGATTGATATAGAACTGGGTATGTGCGTGCAGGAAGTTTGGGCTAGGCTGCTTCTATTTCAGCCCTCCGCCAGGCTAATAATACCCTGCGATCACTGCTCACTGGAACACAAGGTGGGAGCACCGCAGAGTCCAAGTACGTCACTGGGGTTTGTAGCTGCTAAAATCAGAAACAGGGCCATAGGTTGTGGATGCCCTCTGTACAAGAGAGTTACTTAGGTGTTGGTGAGAGCAGAAATATAACGATACACTTGAGTGAGCAATATGCTTTTACACCAGGTTTCGTCAGAATTACTCAGATATATTTTGGTGTTGGTGCTAACGACAAATAAAATATTGGTAAATGTAAAAAGAAGGTCTGAGTTTCAGTTTGTATGCAGTCACATAGGCACAGAAGTGTGTGCAGTGTTACTGCTCAGTTATAGCGGTGGGATTGTGTGTAGTCTGAAAAATAGCCTTCCCTACTGTGAACTTAGATGGAAGCAGTGGGTGCAGGCATACAAAGGGCCATTGGTGATGCACACATACAAACACACACACAGATTTTTTTTTTTTTTTTTTTCAATTACATTTTGAGTCTCATACTTTTCAGAAAAGTGTTTTGGAAAAGTGTATTTTTTGCCTGCTTGTTCCTGTTCAGGGTCATGTTGGAGCTTCAGGCTATCCCAGCATGCACTGGGACATGTAAATACCCTGGACAGGTTATCAGTCCATCACAGGACTATCTTGTAGACAGACAGAAGCAGGCACAGAGTCAGGGATTAAGTATGGGTCTCCAGTTCAGCTGAAGTGCATGTCTTTCGCCTCTGAGAGGAAACCCACAGGAAGACATGCAGACTCTCTGAGTCACTGAGCCACCATGCCACCTGTGTGTGAAAACATTAGGATACAAAATACTAGGTCCAAGTCTGCTGTTTTTGTGTGTCTCTTCACTCATGAAGGGGAGATGCAGGGAGCAGAACGACTGAAAAATAATTTTTAACAGAATACTTAGTGTATTCTGTATCACTTACACACCCTGAGTTCTACTGAATGGCTGACAAACAGTTTTTAATGTATGTTTCAAATGCCTTGTGCAAGTCTTTACTCTCCAAATATGTTTATTATGTCCCAAAGTAATGTACTTTCACTAAAACATTGCTAAATGAACAACTTCTGGAAAACGGCCTCATGTATGAGCAGTTGTGCCAGTCTGGCCTACAAGTTTTTAGTAATATTTTTTAACAAAATTTTAGTTCAAGGACATCAGTTTGGGAAGCAATGAATACTGGATATACAGATGGAAGGTCAAGACTTGGTTCGTGCTGCATGAAGAGTTTGAAAATGTGAAATGATGTGAAATACTTTGATATCCTTTTTGCTGCTGTTTGCCAAAGTCACCAGTCAACTCCATTCTAACAGAAATGGCTGCAGACTTTTTCATTTCATTTTCATTTCATTTCATTTATTTGTTTCACACATGTACAAATACAAAGAGAAAGGTGGGGAATCACATAAAAACAACAACAACAACAACAACAACAACAAAAAACAAGAAAAATATGTGTGAGGTGTGGTCAGAAACCTATAGAGGCTTATATGAAAACCACACCCAAAAAAATACTAATGTTAAGATACACACAATACAAAAATCACAAATACATATTAAATGTTCAAATTGAAAATATCATGTAAAAAGAAAAAAAAGTAAAATCATAATTCATCAATACAAATAGACAATGATTTATACATTTTAAAAAAAAGAAAAAAATAATTTAGAGTGGTTCTATTTTTCTAAATCAATAAACTTCAACAGAAGAGCATTTTTAAGTTTCTTTTTGTATATGGACAATGACAAAGAAGAATCAGTTAAATGTACATAGTTATTCCACATAATAACATATTTAATAGAGAATTGACCACGGGATGTTTTATACAGTGGAAGATGAAGATTTTTGGCTTGTCGAGTTGAGTAATTATGGAATTGGGAATTCCTGACAAAATTACTGACTTTGGATCTTCATTCTCAGTGAGGCGTGCACTGAAAACCATCTGTGGGCCAATCAAGACTTGGAGCGAGGAAATGATGAACAAGCACCTTAAGCCTCCTCTAACCAACCTCAGTGTTGCCACCAAATGTGTGCTGTGATTTGGAGATGTATCCTGGCCTTCTCTTGCTAGAACAACAGTCATGAGGTCACCGACATTTCCAAATTTCATTCTCTAGTCAACATGAATGTTTCATGGAATTGCAAAAACTTTTGAGACATTCGTGTGCAACATTAAGAATTTGATCTGTCGGTCGTGCTGGAGGTCACAGGGTCACCAATGGACAGTTTTTATCCTCTAGCCAACATGAATGTTGTCACCATATTTCAAGATGATCCACCCAACGTGGTGATATAAAGACCTGTGCTTTCCAGTGGGGCAAAAATACAAAGCTTTTCGGTGAAGTGTACCTTTAAGCCTTGAGATGTTATGCAAAAAAGGATGCAAGTTGGTATCCAGTGTATGTGAATACGAGTTGACAGATTCATTTTCAAAGATGCAACATCCTGAGCTGCCTCAGTCAGCGCAGTGCTGTACGTACTGTACTGCGATGCGTGACTTTGACACATCTCTGCAGTGTCTTCGGCGTGGTGAGTTGAAGTCGTGACTGTAGCACTTTCCTTCTCCTTGAAACCGGTCACTGATGTATGTGTGCGTGTGTGCATCTCTATCAGTGCGTACTGCGTCAGCATGTGTGTGTGTGTGTGTGTGTGTGTCTGTGTGTATGCCAGTCTCAGGGTCCAGGGGAGCGCGCACCCTGTCACCACCAGGGTCTCCCATAGCTCACCCACCCAGCAGCCCTGCAGCCCAATGAACACTCGTTCATCACTTTCTCCCCTCTCGCTTTGCATGCCTGTCCATTCATTTCGGCTGTCATCACATGTTCCCTTCCCTCCATCCTTCATCTCGGTGCACATGACTCAGCTTTCTCAGCCGCACTGGATGTCACTCCCTCTCTCCTTCTCCATCAAACAATATACCCCCCCATGCAGCCTCTTAGCTGTCTAGGCACCTTTTGGATCTCATTTTTGGCTTGGGGTTTGATGTGTGGTTCAGTGTAACCTTTCCTTCCACTACTGTCTACCACTCCAATCCGTTGCCTCAATGGCTTATTAGTTGACCTCATGGTGAAATAAAGCGCAATGAAATGAAGTCAATAAAAGTTTTGCTTGAATATGTATACATTGCAAAAACGCAAAATCTTACCAAGATTATTTGTCTTATTTCAAGTCAAAAATGTCTTATTTCTAGTCAAAATATCTCATTACACTTAAAACAAGACATGATCACCTCAGAAGTAACTTGTTTTTAGACAATTTTCACTTGTTTCAAGTGAATTTTCATTTGAAACAAGTGAAAATTTGCTTGTTTCATTGGCAAAATTTGCCAGTGGAAAAAGTGAAAATTCACTTGAAATAAGTGAAAATTAGCTAGAAACAAGAAACAAATTTTGCCAATGAAACAAGCAAATTTTCACTTGAAACAAGAGACAATTGTCTAAAAACAAGTTACTTCTGAGGTGATCATGTCTTATTTTAAGTGTAATGAGATATTTTGACTAGAAATAAGACATTTTTGACTTGAAATAAGTCAAACAACAAATAATCTTGGTAAGATTTTGAGTTTTTGCAGTGTACCGTATGTGTTTTTCACCGTTTCTTGCTTTTTCATTTCTCCCTCTCTCCCCCATCCCTTCTGCTCTTCCTTGCTCCCCTCCCACGGTAAAGTTTCCTATAGTATCGGTCCTTGTTGTTTCCCAACCTTGCAGAGATCTGAGGTGTTTTGACAGGGCTGCCCCCAGAGATACAAAGACACAGTGAGTGAGAAACCAAGTCAGAAAGATCTGACCTTTTCCCTGCTCGGGTTGCATGACAGGACGGAGCGCTGGGAAGTAAAGGGTTTAATCAGATGAATGTGACCTTTGTCATGTTGCTGTCAGCCACGTCAGTCTGTGTATGTGTCCGCCTGTCTATTTGTCATTCTATTTTGTTTTCTTTTGTGTATCTGTTTGCCCGCCTGGCATCCATTCTGTTATCCGTCTGTGTATGTGGCTCTCTGTCTGTTGAAATATCTGCCCGCCCGTCAGTCTGCTCATCTGCCTGCCTTTGCTCTGCCCTTTAATCTGCTCTCCTGCCTGTGAAACAACTGGACACTGGCAGACTGTTCATAATCGACATTTCTCATGGTTTAGCTCAAACCACAAACCCTCTCCTCATCTGCACCACATAATCATTAAAGATGAATGTATTTTTTCTGTGTCTCTCTGTATGCTGGTCTGTCAGCCGGTCTGTGTTATATATCCAGTCTCTGTGTTTCTTGTCTTATCTTTTTGCCCCTGTGCATAAAGGAGAGATATACTGTAGCACAGGACAGACAGTCTCTGGCACTGTGGCCTGGCAGTCAGCTTCATCATGATTTCCCCCAGCAGCTGTAAATCATTACCCTCCCTGGCAAAGAACACATTGTTCCTGATGGTCCTTGGTATGCTCCAACAGAGCCCTCAGATATAAAGGCTCTGTGTGTGTGTGTGTGTGCCTGTGTGTGTGCCTGTGTGTTTTCATTCATCAACACAGACATCCATGCTTGTGGATGTGTCCACGTACAAGAGGGAAATCTATAGTCAGCTGATGTCTGGTGACATCACTGAGCTTAATTTTCACGGCCTTGGCTTTTTTCCCCTCTCTCTCTCTGTCTTTTTCTCACACACACACACACACACACACACACACACACTAGAAATGAATGAATCGAGCAAGGGCACATTCGTCTGGGTAAACAGCAACAAACAGGCCTCCATAATTCATCAGGCAGCCTCTGGGAGGACAGCCAGCCCAAGCCTCGGTGTCTCATTCATCTGCAGTGTAGCAGCACAGTAGTAGAGCCCCATTCACATGGACAAGGATTAAATATACCCGATGGTCTTTTCCTGAGGAACGGCTCAGATTTGTTTATTCTGATGCAAATCCTCCAACAGTTACAGTTGGAGGAATCCCCCACCCAGATAACATATGTTCATGCTATGTTTTTATGCAGGGTGATTAAACTGAATTTACTAAGTAATAAACCTTTACAGTTTCACAGATTGTTCTGTTTAAAATGACGCAAATGCACAGCAAGTAACTAAGAAATGTCATTTGCAAAGCTTGAGCAAGTAGGGACATGTCCTGGCTAATGTCAAGGTACTAATTGTCCCAACCAATCATTTTTAAACAAAGTCAAGTGATCTTGTCAAAAAGTTTTGCGAAAATTTCTATGCCGACTTGCGGAGTTGCCATGTTTATGTGTTTTGTAGAAAAACTGTTTTTTTAATGAGAGATGGAGCGCGAAAGCACAGGACATGGGGGATACATGACATGATTACCTGGCAACCCGCAGTCTGTACCACATGAGTGTAAGCCAGCGGCAACACAGGCTTTAGCTTCTGTTCTACGAGATGAAGTGAGCGTTCGTTTGATTTGAATAAAATAGATGGTATTTATGGTTGGAAACATTATTGTTAAATAATTAAAACGTCACAGCATTAAAAAAATATGTCTTCGCTGGACCTAACTAACATCAGTCAGTTTTATATTGAAATTTCAAGACGTTTGCAAGCATGTGCTCATTGCTCAAATGTGACAACATTATTTTGGTAGGTGGAAAAATGCCACCCAAAAAGATTTTTTTTTTCTTTGAAGAAGAACCAAACTACAAGTAAGAGCTTAGCCAACTTAAGAATATTCAGTAATCATATCTGAACAGTTACCATCTTTGATGTGGATAACTTGTTTAGCCCTTATGTTTAGTAAACTTCAAGCCCCCCTACTGTTTTCCACTGGATCACAAGTCCAGTTACTGTATGGGTCGTTTTAACATCAGCATTATTTATATGGAAAAGTAGCTGCAGCACGCTGATTTGTTTGTGGATATGATCCTGGTGGCAGCAGCTGGACCAGCACAGAAACTCCACAGGCAGGTGGAGCTGCAGGGTCTCAGGTGAGCTCCTCTGCCATGCTGAAATGGCCGGCTGTATGGTCATGAGTTACATGAAATAAAAATGATCGTGGACGTTTTTAAAGAAAAATACGTAAATGTTTCAGCATTACGTGAGTGTCATGAATGCACCATTTAATTAGTTGCAGAAATCTCTGGAGGTCTAACCCAACACATATTGCAGTATATTGACTTTCAAATAGGGTCTTAAAGGGTCTATTGAAAATCTGAAAATATCAATATTCTGTGCAAGCTATACAGGCACTGAATAAAGTCAATAAAACATTCTGCAGAATCAAGCTCTTTATGTGTGATGTCCATGCATGTGTGTATACAGGAAATGACAGTAAGGGAGTAAGTACTGGTCTGACAAATGCTTAAAAATTTTCCGTACCAAGCCAAACCTATGTCTTTGCTGAAAAATGAATAACAAAAATGTATAAAAAAAATGTTAAATGCATTGTTTTTTGACATTAGGGACAATTCATGTCCCTAATGAATTTGAGTGAATTTGAGTGAATGTCCCTAATGAATTTGAGTTATTTTGTTTCAGTGTATTTACAATGCATTTCTCATTTGGAAATCCTCCATTCTTGATGGGTTTGTACTGTACATTTATATGGCAGCTGTAGCTACAGCCAGCCATAACCACTCATGCTTTTTTACAGCTATAGTAAAGCACACAGCTTGAATCTTTCTGGTTTGGCCCACAGTTTAAAGTCCAGCCACCTATCACCATGACCATAATCTTCATCATTTCAGCTCCTGCTTTGTATGCCTGTCCAGTCATGTGCCTGTTTCCCCTCCCACTTGATATTCTTCGGTTCCTGCACCTACATCTCCAAATATATTGCTCCTTTGCACCCTTCCTCTCTCCTTCTATGTCTTTCTCTTCCTTTACCCTCTCTGTCACCCTTCCTCTTCAGCTTTTTTTTTGTCCTCCTCTAAACAGCCTCTGTTTTACCGCACAGACAATCAGACCACAGTTCTCCAGCCGACTGGAGAACAACAGAATCTAATAACCACGGCAGTGGAAATCCGTCACTTGGGAGCCGACGTTAGGAGCAATTTAGTGGGTAGGAAAGGATGGAAAGAAGAGAAATGGAAGGAGGGAGGGAGTGAGGCGTGCTGCAGCACCAAGGTGAGACAAGGTGGGGATAGGCATGGGCGTCACGTACAGTGAAGGCACCCCTCCTCCTTCTCTCTCTCTCTCTCTCTCTCTTTCTCACCACACACACACACACACACACACACACACACACACACACACACACACACACCATGGTTGAACCTTAAGATCTGGCAGGAATGCCATTAGTCTCAGAGGTGATTCTGGATCAGTAATGGGATTGCAGGACTGCACTATTAAAGTTATGATACCCTGAACAACACTGTAAATTCACCTGCTTGTACTCCAGAGCAGACTTTTATCTGCTGTCACACACATGCGTGACACCCCATTTCCCTCCATGTCTGACATCCATTTCTACTTTGCACTAGCTATTGGCATATTATGTGTGAAAGCAATGTATGGAATTATTGATCAAATAATCCATCCGCAGTGCACAGGTAAACAAAATAACGGATACATCTAACATGATATGAATATCAGCCAACCTAATCAAATGTATAGGATTACTGAGCATATGATTCATCTTCAAGAAGGAAAATCTGCAGTTTGCTGAAAGACGGAGGAGGTGGAAATCTATGAGAACCTATCTATGGAGAAAGATCTGGTGGTTGTGGAGGCCATGGCACCTGATGTTTGACTTCCTTCCTACTGAAAACTGAAATGCTTTGCAGAGCTCATGGGGGCATTATCATGTTGAAATAACAAGCTCTGACTTGGTATCACGATTCCTCTTTGCCAGTGTAGAGACTGTTCCTCTTACCACACTGATTTTTTTTTGTTTGTTGTTTTTCTCACAGATGCATGCAAATATCTCTTAATAATTTGACCTCTCTTTGACCTCCATTAGCTGTCTCATGTCAATTTGAACGTTTGCATAACAGTGCTGTTTCTCAGATTTGTTCCTCAGATTCACCTGTGTAGCTGCTTGTGTAACTGTGATTTAGTTAACGTCTTTTTTCATGCAGTGTCTCCGATGTTTTGTCTGTTCCTTCCCCCAGCTGTGTGAAATCATTTGTATACTTCTCCATGTCAAACGGCGATAATTGGCCTACAGATGCTGCCATTATCATATCAGTCAGTGGAGTTTGCCAAAATCAGGACAAACACAGCTTGAGATAATAACTTTTGTCTGTGAATCATATATTTTACCGAATGTTAACACAACTGTACCCACATACTCCAAGGTGTTTGTCCCAGACTCATAAAGATATGTCCTGATGAGAGCACGGTTTGGTTTTGATACTGTAGAGAGGAAACAGTTCCACAGATTAAATGGGTGCGGGTGCGTGTGTGTACCTTATGTTTGCTTGGACACAAAACTACATTTTACCAGGCACCATGCGTGTGTGTGTGGGGAGAGATACAGAAGACGATATGAGCAGTTGACCTCAGGTGAAGGAGTTTAGCCCTTTATGCTCTCTGCTTTGTGGGGAGAGAGAGAGAGAGAGAGAGAGAGAGAGAGAGAGAGAGCAAGAGAGAGCAAGAGAGAGAGAGAGAGAGAAAGAGAGACCTTTGTTTAGGAGTGCACAGACCGTGGAGTCAGCAGTGATTGCTGCCTTTGTGGAGCAAGGGGCCATCTCATCACTGTCAACACCCTGCAGAGCTGCAGTGTAGGCCACATGCAATGCCGATAAAGCAATTCATTGTAAGCACTTGCGTGGAAGTCTCTTGGTAGGTAGTAGAACAGCTGATATCATGTGCCACTGGCTGACACAGATGGATTACTTTTAGCAAAACTGACTTCTGAAAAAACTTATGTAGTCCTCATTGGTATGAATATTCAAGTTGATAAATTCCCACTGAAACTGTGGTTTGGCATGTGATTCTTGTTGAAAATGCTTATTAAGGTATATGCTTATTTAAGTAAGTAGCTTCAGATATCTAGATGTCTTGTGCCTCATTATATACACAAATTTCCCTTTAATTTAGCAGGAAACATTTGGTATCTTTGGAAACCTTGAGATCTCCACTAGAATTTAAAATAAAGTTCTGTCGGTTTGAACAAAGCAGCTGTATTTGTAATGAAGAAGCCTCCGATGGGACCGGCAGGGCTGAAGAAACTAATGCTTTCAGAAAACAAGTTCAGTTAAAGTGTTTGCTGGATAATGATCAGGGGACTCCGTGTGATGTGAAGCTTCTGTTCGTTTTGTCAGATGAAGCAGATTTGAGGAGTGAGAAAGCAACTGAGACAAAGTGGAGGCAGGGGAAAAACATAATGATCGATGGGAAACAAGACTAAGAGTTGAGATGTGTGGGCTTTGTCATTCCCCAGTCTCTGTCTCTCTCATCATGAGAATGAAATAAGACCTTTATGGCTCTGCATCATCTCCAGGATTTCTTGGTTCATTTAGCACTGCCACCTGAATGTCAGCAGGGCGTGGGTAGACGTGACAGTGGGGATTCCCGTCAACCGGGGAGAATTACAATTACCATCTCTGTGTCTTTGTACTTTGCAGGGCAGAATGGCTAAGAACGATGGTGGATGAGTCACCGGGGTAGGGGCAGAGAGGTGTAATGAGGCACATGTCCACTGGTCATAAATAATGAGGGCTGTCCAGAGCCTCTGGGGGAGTAAGGGAGAAGTGGAGGGAGACACACTGTGTGACGCAGGTTCACTTGGTGGGTACAAGTGTGCCCCCCATTGTGAACCACAGTTGTACTCTCTCTGTCTCCCTCTCTCTCTCCTTGTCTGATATCTCATTTCATTAATCTGTTTCATTTCCTTCAGGCCCTGTCTCCCTCTGTCTATTAAAGTCATGTTTCCCCATCTGCCCACTTGCTGTCCTCTAATTTTCCGTCCTGCTCTCTGTTTTCTCCATTCTGTATTTCTCCTTGCGCTCATTTAGGGTCAACCACCTTTTTTTTCCCCCAAGTCTCTGCCAACAGCTCTGTCTAGGTCATTCTTAACATTAGTATTCACAGCAGTCGTTTGCTTCACTGACTCTCCCTCCAGTGAGGAGTGTCTCGTTTCAGCACCATGGAGAGCTACCCTGAGCTGTACCCATGGATTCAGCACCATGGACAGAGAACATGCCTCCTCCAGACTAGAGACGTCAATCCTTAATCCTGCAAAGGGCTTAGCATCACATTTCCATGTTTTAGTTTACATTTTCAACATTTTAGTGATATTTTGTACCCAGAGAGATTTACTACAAGAGCTACATATGGAGAAAGCTGCTCCTTGTGACAAAGGGCTAAGGTATTTCTGGTTTACAAGAAGACTGAGGTGTATATAGTATTAAGACAGTGATATTGATGTAATATTAATATAGCATATTGTTCTAATTTCTGTGTTTAATGCTTAACTAGAGTAATAACAGCATGGATCTGAACAGGCTTTACATGAGAATTACATCAGGGTAAGGGCTCCAGTTTTACATAAACATTTTTTTAAATTTTATTTTATAGATAATGAGTAAATACATTATGATGATCATTATTATGATCTTTTGAGTAAATTTTGCCCCAGCTGGTTTTATACACTATTTGCCCAGGATGGCATGGTCTTGCCCAGTATCGCAATCTGTTTGGACACCATGATACGTATAGATTCATTTAAGCATAATGCTACTGCTGCTATCATGTGGGAAAATATCATTTAGGTTTTTAACAAATAATCCTGCAGCAGTCTCTCTAACTCAAACTTTGCACTCACTGCTGGCTCTTTTCTGTTTGTCTTGTTTTAATGGAGGATACATTTCAGGTGGGATAGGAGTGTGAGACACATTTTCAGATGCCTCCAACCCAAATGAAGAGCTCTCAGAAATGAGCAGATCATATGAAGAGACCTCTAAAGGCTGATGACAAGGCTGAAATATTGTCAAGATGACACTGTCATTTTAAATCAAACAATTTGTCAAATGCCACATTTACATAATTCTGAATTACTTACTTATATAGAACAAATAACTCAATTTGGCTGCCACTGGCAGCTTGTCAGCTCTGTTTAGCACACTCAGAGGCACCAACATTAACTACAAATTCATTCATTCATTCATTCATTCATTCATTCATTCATTCATTATTTTATGCAGTTACTAATACATGTAGCAACTCTCTTTTACATGGGCACCCTCAGTGCACAGGGCAATAAGAATAGACAATCAAAACTTAAAGAACTATATATGTAATAAATCAATAACTCAGCATACAAATACAACAACAGAACGAATTCAGTCAATTAAAAAAGAATTAAGTCAAAGAAAATATATCCACATCTCTAGCCACACAAATTTAGCCATTTTATGGGGGACTCAAAACTTTAAAAAAGATGATCCAATTTTGCATGATATTGCAAAGTTCAGTTCAGTTTTAATGTTGCAATTCCTTAATTTGTACAGCAGAAGGGATAGAAGTCCATTTCCCCAGTAGGGCTTTATAATACAACTATGGACAATAGTGGATGTGAAAAATATCACCTGTTGGTTTCCGAAGGGGTGTTTTGAAGCCTGGAGATCATGTTTACAGGCACTGTCATCTTGTCATTTTTTTTGTAGCCAGAATATGTGCTGTAAAATAAACGCATGTAGCTTATTTGGGTTTGTAGACAAAGCAGTATAAAACTACACTATCTTAACCCGCATAGGAGATTAGCTATAGAGCAATCACAGTCTGATGAGGAAACACAGTAAATGGTCATGGTCATTTCAGGAAGGACAAAAACACTGTCATTGTCACTGTAATTTAATGGATAGACCTCCTAATTGGAAATGCATGAGCAACCTGTCAATCACTGCACATTGATGTTGCCTTGTCAATCACTTGATAAATGACTCAATAAGTAGCTTTTGACTTCTTGTAGAAAAACAGACCATATTTTCAGTGAGTTTGTGTTGTGTATTGACTTGCATGAAGTTAGGTATGAAGATTGTCTGGAGCCAGCCTTTAGTGGCCATTAGAAGAAATGCTATGACATTAAACAACTGATAATTTAAATGTAGATGCTGCTACATGTGTGTAAATAGCATCACCGTCTACGCGATGCAAACAAGAATGTGGATGGAACACCATTTTTCTGTCTGTAAGGGAAGCATAGCTTGTGTTTACATATTAAACGTTTTACAAGTGAGCTCCTCAGCATGTATGTTAAAACACAATATTCCACCCAAATGCAAAGGCATTTCATTTTTTTCTGTCATTTTCTGTCAGTTGCAGATGAACAAAAACAAGTTATTGCTGAGGACCGAGAAGAGGCTGTGGAATACAGGATTTTATCATCAGCATTTTTCAGTTACTTAGATATTATAAAATATACATAGCAATCAGAAATGGTCCTAAAACAGACCCTTGATGAACCCCTGTGTAGATTCTAAGGAAATGAAAGCTCATACCATAAGCAACTCAACAAAAAATTAGTTTGTGAACATGGATACAACAAAGCCATTAAGCCTAATTGAATGCAATGTTTGAAGAAGGGTACAATCCACAGAATCTCCTTTATTTAAGTTAACAAATATGGGGGAGACATTACAGTCACAGTTCCAGATCTGATAGGGATCTGTTAGCATGGCAGCTTATTCCATACACAAAGTGTCCGCCTGTGAAAGTGCTCATGGTTCGTTTATCAGCAGCAGCAGAGCTGAGCCACAGTAATTGTATTCACAGAGGCCTCTCAGGATGAGATTGATGTGGCGACTCGGCCATACATGTAGGCAAAGGGGATGAATGGCTGCTGGCTTACTTTGTTTGGCAGTTTATTTTCCACTAGCGCGGGTAGCTCTAGCATGCTAGGGGGATGAAGAGAGGGTAGAACAGTGAACAAGGTGGAAAAGAAAGTAACTACATGTGAAAGATTGTGAGGCAAGGCTGAGCTTTTCCATTAAATGAGGCGCTCTTCTATAGCAGGAAGAATGTATTTATAGTTAAGTCAAAATAGCCACCACTGCATTACAGTCATCTAGGCCTTCATTATGTCCTGACAAGAGCACTGTTTGGCTTTGGCACAATGTGGAGAGGAAATTGAAGTGATTCCACCAACTGTGTATGTGTGTGTGTGTGTGTGTGTGTGTGTGTGTGTAAGTGTGAGTGTGTGTTTGTGTATGTGTGTAGGCGGGTGTCTGACGAGTGAGGACAAAACATGAAAAAAGCAATAATGACAATAATTTAATCATAATAATTTGAAGTCCTGTCCAACTCTAGCTGTGGTTCCAATTTATGTTAACACCGATCCAAACTTCTGCAATAATTTGCATTGACAGATAATAATATGTTTTCATGATGTGTTTTCTGGTTGTCATACTGTATTTTAAGACCTCTAGGCCCTCCTGGTTACCCCTGGTTAAACCTGACATACACACACACACACACACACACACACACACACATGTATACACACACACACATACACACACACACACACACATACACACACATGCACACAGCTTTCTCACTCCCTGCCCACCAATTGCACAATCCATCATCTGCCCATGAAAACCTCTCCTCCTCCACCAGCACACTTCATTTCTGTCCTTCCCGTTCTGTCACTTTACTGCTGCTATCCATCTCGTCGCGCCCCCTCCCACCTCTGTCAGGTGTGCACTCACGTCCTCTCCCGCACAAAAATTCATAGTAGCTGTTTAATTCTTTGTCTTTGAATAGAGATGGAACAGGGCAGGGAGTGATTCTTGGCAAACAAACCAATGCACTGATTAGACCTTGACCTTTTCTTGTCTTCTGCCACATTTCATTTTTGCTTACACTAATGTATGCTGGCAATGCGTTTTTCAGTTTTCTTATCTTCTTTTTCCCCCTCACCCTCCTTCCAATCTGTATTTTCTCTCTATCTGACTTCCATCACCCTCCTCTCCTCATCTCCAGACAAACTGCCTGCCTCCAGAGAAGGGGATTTGTGGCAACATAAAATCCTTGATATCACTGCATACATTGCCTGTGTAATAAAATGTGCAACACAGTACAGCGGTATACTTTGACACACAGATCACAGTGGTGTTTCTTGAGGCACACTGATAAATGATGGATTCATACAGCAGCTAATGCCTTATAGATGATTGCCACTGGGTGAAAGTACTGCCATTACCACTGCAGTGGCACAGGTAATGGTGGTACTTGGCAATCTTTATAGCGTTGTCATCATTGGTCATCTCCATAGTCAACTCTTACACTCTCCAGCACTTTGCTGATCCCTGTTAAAACGGCACAACAGAGGTTTAAACCCACTAGCAGAAATTGTTTTATGTGATTGTTTATTTTGACTCTGCATCTCCCTGCTATTGAACGCACGCACACACACACACACACACACACACACACACACACACACACACACACACACACGTTGGTATTACTACAATATACCATAACACATTTTTCTTTCCCATAACTAACATTAACATTCATCCTCTGTTCCTGCAAGGGCAAAAGTTTTTTTTTTTATGCTACTGGTCCAGAAACAGCTTATCTGCTTTGCCTGGAAAGATTTTGACTTATGTCATCTCTATGCACAAATCTCTCAGAGTCTAAACTGAAAGTACTGCGATTGGGCTTAGCTACTTTCTGGCTACAAAGAAGCTGATTTAAAAGTGACTGAACAATGTGACAGTGAAGGTGCAAAATGGATGTGCATTCTGCCATGCCTAACTGAAATCACAGTCACTTGGAGTTTTAAAAGTTAAAAGACATAGTTAATTGTACAATTTACCAAAAAAAAAAGTGCATTCTACCTCTCTCTCTCTATTTCTCTCCATAAATAGATAGAGGGCTTTTTTCATATTACGCTGTCTATCTATCACAGTTGCAGCTCTTACATAAGCCTGGCTCATCTTGCACAATACCCGGCTTTATGTGACCTTTTCCCAAGCAATTGATAATGAGATTCCTCCATATTTTGTGTCTGGTATAAGCTTTCCATGTTAATAAAATAGCTGTGAACTTCTGACTGTAAGGCTTTGTGGACCATTCCTCTATAATGTTCATGAGCGTGTGAATTAAATAAGAATAGAATTCACAATCAAAGTTCATTCCCATGAGACTGATCGTTCTTTAATGTTGGTAGACCCTCTAAATTATCGAATTATACATTAGATTAAAAAGGAGCAATGATTTCATAAGGGTTCAGAACTATTAGTGTTCCCTTGGGCAGGTATCAAAGTTTAATTTTGTCTCACATGAAGTTTTTCCCTCGCCTGCAGTCGTGTTCCACTCCTAAGCCTTAGTCTCCCTGACAGCATATTACAGCAGCAGCTGCTGTTGGTAAATACTGAGTTAAAATTAATTGGTATTCCATGACAAAAATTTCATCCACATGTGTCTGAGTTTAACACATTTTCTACTCATACTTAAAATGTTAATGATAAAATCACGGGTGCATTATGGAAGAGTTAATTTCATTATGTGCAGTGGAGCATTTGGTCAGATGATAGCTTATATCTAATTTTTACCCATGTCAAATACGTAGGTTTCATTGTTCTTTAATAATGAATTTAACTTTGACAGATACTTTTTTTCCTGAATTAAATCTGAACTTGAGAGGAATTTTATTTGGGACCAGAGTGTAAATTCAGCCACCTGAGAATGACACTCCAGTCACTTGGCCGGCGGCTGTTGTAACCAGCGTAGACTCAAATATCGATCTGCTGTGCAATCAATCAAATGGCAAGTGCTTCTCAGGGTCAGGGGAGACACTAATTTCTTGGGGAGACATAAATTTATAGCTTTATATGTCTTTCTCATCCTCCACTTTTCACTGTCTTTTCTCCTTCAGTTTCCCGTGTCCTTTTATCCTCTATTTTCTCCGCATGTTTTGTGTAATACTGCCAGTAAAGTAAGCTTTATCCTCTTTAGCATCTTCTTTGCATAAAGTACACATATATAGACACATGTACAGACAAAGAGCCACACATACATATGCATGCCTACGTTCATGCAAACACACTGGTTCATGACCTGTGAGCTAAAAAAGCATGAATTTGTGTTCCTATCCCTCTCCTTTTTCAGTGTATCTCAGCAGAGCTCTGTCCTCTTGTGTTTGCTGATAGTAGAAACAATGACTTTTTAAAGCATGAAGCCATGTGTGTCTATTTTCATTCACTCCTTTGTCTTTCTTTTTCTCTGTTCCTCTCTCTCAGCTCTCACCTACAGTCTATCCTCTTCCTGTCCTCTTTTCTGGTTAGCATGTGGATCCCTTCTGTCCAGTGTACTCCTTCCTTTCATCTCTACTCTCTCTGCAGCACTACTGCCTATTTCTCTGCTTTAATGTGCGGAGCTCTGCTGTCCTGTCCTCTGCCCATTCATCCATCGCTCTCTCTCTCTCTCTCTCTCTCTCTCTCATCTACAGTCTGTCTGCACACACAGTCACTACGTCTCGTCAGAGGTGCCTGGAATTATTTACTGCTTAATGGCCTATAGCAGCTCACAGCAGCCCAGGGGTGCTTTGCTTTATTTATTGATTTTGGTTCCTTTTGTCTCAGCGTGTGTGTGTGTGTGTGTGTGTTTGCGCACGTGCGTACGTGTCTTAAAGGGGTAGTTTACCCCAAAATGAAAGTTCACACATTTTCTACTCACGTCATTCATGTCACCTGGAGCACCGGTGAAGTTCATATGTTCACATAGCACACAGTTAGCTAGAACAGCAATACAACAATAGAAGTGGTAGGCTTTTTTTTTTTTTTTTTTACCCCCAAAACACCACAGGAGACCATAAAATTACTCCAAACAGTGTAATCCAAATTTTGAAGCCAAGCAAGTGAACTGTGAGTCCAATATTTCACTGGTGTTTTGACTAACATCCATGTTGGCAAGATCTTCCTTTTTGGGTGAACCACTCCTAAAATGTGTGTTTAGGTGTGTGTTTTTGTACTAAGGCCTGTGTGTGTGAGAGAAGCACATGCAGAAGACAAAAAAAACCCAAGGTCATCCTGCTCACTGGAACCACTGGTGATTGATGTGATCTTTGATAGTTGATGGATGGCTACAGGCTGCTTTGTCTGCTTTGTCTGGTCATGGGTATATGGGTGTGTGTGTGTGTGTGTGTGCGTGTGTGCGTGAGTGTGTGCGTGCGTGTGTGTGTGTGTGTGTGTGTGTGTGTGCATGTCAAGCAGTCACCAGGATGAACAACACTCTCTGCTCTGTATCTGTGAACATATGAAGTTATTATGGCCCTGAAGTGACAGGTGTGGCACATTATGGATCTGCCCTGTCTGTTGCCACACATCCTGATTGTGAATGTGATAACTCAACTTTCTATTAGACTATTTTCAAATTTGCTGTGAACACCTAACAATACTGATCAATGGCAATACTGACCTTTCCTCTCGCACCACCACTTGGCCAGACTTTCAATTTGTGAACATGATGATGTTAGCAAACAGAAAAACAGGATGTCTTAGAAGCTGTGTTTTATGGGGTAGATGAGGAGGACTGCATGATGCCGTCCTTCATGTAGACCCCCACTGGTTGGCCAAACCCCTGAACCAGATTTGGCAAGAAGTCAGTCAAGGTGTCATTGAGGTTTCAGGTGGTTTCAGGGATACACTCTGCTGTTGTTCACCATGACACATGTACTTGTGTGCTTTCCACCGTGATTATTTTGCAGCAATTACACAATTTCCTTAATGATGGGACATGCAGGGTTTTGTATATCATGTATGAGGGCACAGGATGAATAGGACTGAAGAAGCTCTTCCTCTTTGGGAGTGTTTGTGAGAATCAGCCACTGCTCTGCAGGTGATAATTACAGTAGGAGCAGTAGGAGTATGATGTGCACAGCCCTTACAGTATTCCCATTAAATGAAAAGTCACTGTTACTGATAACAGCTACAAGTGTGACACAAAAACAGTGTAGAGATTGTTGAAACTGTTGAAATGCCTGACCGGCCGAACAAAATCAAAAGGCTTTCTCCTCCCCTGTGGCTGAATTTTTCTGTTGTCCACAAGTGTGTATGTGAATGTGAGAAAGTGTGTGTGCGTAAGTGTGTGTGAGAGAGGAGAGAGACCTCATCAGAAATTTCATAAACTGAGACAGTAATAAGATAATAAGAGCACTCAAATGAACTGTGACTGAAACATATCCCACAGCATTAGTTAAGCTGTCTGCTCTGAGTCTAAATATGGAATTCACAGGGATGAAGGGGGAATGGGGGCAGTTACATATATGGCACTGGCTTCCTTGTTTATTGCCTCCAACCTACCCCTTCTGTACACACACACACACACACACACACAGGTGATGATAATGATCCCGCCACCGGTCCAACCCCCTACTGTCCTCCCATTCCATTTTCAGATCAATGAGAGAGAGAGAGAGAGAGAGAGAGAGAGAGAGAGAGAGAGAGAGAGAGAGAGAGAGAGAGAGAGAGAGAGAGAGAGAGAGGAGGTGCGTGTGTATTTTTCATCAGACTCCACGTTGACAGAGTGCCGCTACCTCACGTACACGCTCATATCCGGATAGAGGGAGACAGGTTGCACAGCTGTCCCTTGCATCACCGTCCAGCTTTCGGGTTCCCGTCGCTCTGCGGGCGTGTGGATTTCCCTTCAGCCTCTTTGTATTGTTTTCTTGTCGCATTCCTCGGTCCTTTGGGTCTTTGGAATGAGCTGTTTTCCTGCCTGCATCGTTTCCATGTCAGCATGGGAACTGCCGTGTCCAAAAGGAAGAATTTAAGAAACGATGCGATATCCTCTGTGGCAGCAAAAGTTAGGTGAGTGCCCTCCCTACACCCTTTAGAAGTCGCAGGAGACACCCGGGCATTGCAGCCCATACATTTTGAAGCCTTGACAGAAATCTAACCGGACCGACCCAAATGAAGTTACCATTTTGCACACCATCCCATCTATGCGCACACGCACAACTTGCCAGATTCTCGGCCGACTGCGATCCGAGTAATTATCCTGTATCATGCACGTAGCCTAGATTATTTCTGTAGTGCGCAGTAGTCTGTTGCATTTTTCGCACATCTGCCGACTGTCCCTCCAGGCATTCGGCAAAAATCAGCATTCGTGCAGCGTGCACTGGCTGTGGAGCAAATGTGTGCAAATTGCAATTTAATCCCTCCAAAATGCATCTTCGATCTAATCTACAAATGCATAAAGTGCAGTGGTGTAGGTATAGCCTCTGCTTCCCCCCCTGAGATTTATCTGTCTGGGCCAATTTAGATGCCAAGAAAATGCATTTAGCTCCATGGCTTCAGAGATCGGATTGATGCTGTGAATGAGGCATCATTATGTGATGAAAGTCATTCAGAGGCAGAGCCGCAGCTATACATTCTCTTAGTTTTTTTTTTTTTTTTTGCACAACCAAAATGTCTACCATCGTTCAGGCTATTAGTGCAGGATAGAGAAACAAAAACGTGGTTCTGTCTGGCCGCATCGACTAGACCGGGCAGGACAGTGAAGTGCTGCCTTCACACCCCGCCGGGCAACTCATCCGACTATCAATTTATCAATCAATCACTGCAACTGACTTGGCCGCACGGGCCAATAGAAAGCCTGTTGGTCCGCCGCCGTCATTTGATTCACTCTGCAAAAGCACGAGGACTGGCAGGAGTCCAGGGCTTCAAGTTAACGACTCGCACGAGCTAAATGTCACCTCGGCTAATAGGCTTCCAGTGTGGACTCCAGCCCGCAGCCCGCAGCCCGCACCCCGCAGCCCGCAGGCTGGGCGCACGCTGGCAGTGTGGAGCCCCGCAGACACCGCAGCGGCTCAGGGAGGCTGCTGTCTCCTCTGAAATGTGATTCCATCTGAGGCTGAGCTGAACCGCAATTTGCTGACAAGCATGTGTGGTTGTGTTTTCATCTGTGTGATTCAGTTAGGACGGAAAGCGCGTTCAGCTGCAGGCCTGTGTCTGCCGGGGCACAGGAGCGTCTCCACAGCAGGTGCTGTTGTTTCAAATGCAAGTCAATGGAATGACCTTGACTTGGACTTGTAGACTCCAGTATCCACAGATGTGTGGGGATGTGCTCTTACGTCATTCTGTCAGTGTGTAATGTATGTGTGTGTGTGTGTGTGTGTGCTCCTTAGGTTACATATGTGAGCTTTCTTGGTATGCAGTGCAGTGTGAGAGATTGTGTGCATCATGTGTGAATATGCGTGCGCCACCTTGACAGAGAAGCGAGAATGTGTTGCTCATAAGCAATGAGCAATGACTGAAAAAAAAAAAAAAAAAAAAAAAAATATATATATATATATATATATATATGTATGTATTAGAAATATAAGGCTGTCCTGTAGGAATTACTGTAGGAAAAGAAGAGAGAGACTGAGTCACTGACTGTTTCCTTCATGTGGATTGGCACAGGAGTAAATTTGTTATAATATATTAGACATCTGAGGCAACTGGGTTACTGAGATGGACACACACACACACACACACACACACACACACACACACAGTTATTCAAACACTTTTCTCTATACCATTGCCTGTGTCCATGTGTCTCCCTTTATCCTCCGCATTTTGTTGCTCTTTCTCTCTTTCTCTGACACACACACACACACACACACACACACACACGCACAGACACACACAACACATTTATCCAACCAGAGAAATTCAGCACAGTTTATTTTAACTTATAATTTCAGCACCCGCACCTGACCTCATGAGTGTCCAAACAGCATTCAAAAGCTCTTGTAACGCAGGTAGTCTATAGGGTCCAATGCAGAAACATTGCCACCTCGCTACTGGCCCTCTCTGCTCGGTAATTTATTGGACTTGAGACTTGTTCATTCTTTAACATAGTGGGTGCATTTGTTTCAAGGCCTTGTGGTATAACAAAGCTAAAATTGGTGTTGCATATATTTTAAGGCTGTAAAAGATGAAGATGAAGTTTGTTATGTGTAATGTTTGTTGGCAACATAGAGGTAAAAATAGACCAGTATGTCAAGTTATGATGGTCAAATGAATTTTTGACTACAGTGGGCCAGACAAGCAGGTAAGAAAACACTTCTCGGATGTACCTGCAGTTCTAGTCAACCATCTGGCTCACCCCCATGCTCCTGCAAGCTGGAGACTGTGTGGTGACGGAGACCAGCTGTGCCTGGCACTGGGTGACTCAAGCATTTCTCATCCGCGCCTGTAGTTTTCTTCTAGTTAGCGCCAGGATACACAGCATCACGTCAGAGTTCATGCTGTATTACAGCACATATCAAACAGTAATACTTGTCAAAAAGTAGACTCTGACTGAGAAGTCAGATTCAGGTGCACGGATTCACACTTTGTGTGCTGAAAAAGCTCCTATGTCTCTATCTTTCATTCCTCTATCTATGCTCTTGTCTTTCCTGTCTCACCCTCTACACACACACACACACACACACACACACGCACACGCGCACACACACATGCACAGTCACACATAATTAGTGGCTTAGAGGCACAGGACAGCCGGTGTGTGTCTAAATGAAAATCTGAGTCATCACTCTCTTACATTAGCCTACATATAACACCACCAGCGGCAAACAACAGTAATCATATCTATATCTTGTCTCTTTCACACACATGCACATGAAAATAGACACACACACAGACACACACATACACAAAATAACACCACACAGACATTTGCTACATTCTGCACAATTTCTGTAATCAGATTCTCTTGCATAGAACATTAGCCTCATGGAAATAAATGAAACATTTATTGCAAAAGCAGACTTGTTTGAGGAGTTCATGGCACAGACTCGTCAGCCTGTGTTTATCACATTGGGACTGTCTGGGCGAGCAGTGAATCTGACAACCAGTCTGAGTACAATAGACTGTGAAGTATCTGGAGGACACAGCAGCAAGACAGACACATAGGAAACACTGAAGAGACACCTGCTCCCCTTGTTTGTGTGTGGAGCCTGTGTGTGTCTGCGTGTTTATGGATTGCTGGTTATGAAACAGGTCACACTCTGCCCTTAGGCAGCTCATGAAAAATAGTGAGAGAGAGAAAAAAAAGTGAGCGAGAGATTACCTCCAATTTACAGCCCCTCCCTGTAAAATTCTGGGACACTGAGTGGAAAAGCAAACGCTTTGATCTTTCTATCACAGAGAGAGGGGCTGCAGCAGATCAGCTGAAGGGCATTGGACACAACAGCATTCGCCGAGCTGTGGGGATGTGACAGATGAGGTGAGAGATGAAAGGATTTGTTCTGCAGGCAGATGCAAATGAGTTAATGGGTCCTAGTTTCTGCAGGACAGTAGACAGGTGCGACTGTTTTTGATATAGGCCTACAGTGCGGAGTTACAGCTCTGTTACGTCATTGCTTTCATGATGTGCAAACAGTAGAGAGCACTTAACTGCAAGTCTTACATTTCTACAGTAGTTATATGTTTTGCAATTTGTGCTGCTTTGCTACTTCACAATATCTCTCGATCTGAAGATTTGGTCAATCTTTGCAAAAAACTTGTTTGTATGTTCTCACTCCCATATTTACCTTCTTATTTCTTTATTTACAATAATGAAATTCTACCCAAGCATTACTTTGAACGTATTTTGAAAGATTGGCTGCTATAGAGAAAGTGTGGCATGTACTGTGTGTCTGTGAGTGTATGTGTGTGTGTGTCAGTGTGTGAATCGGCTGCATCACTCAGCTTTGAATGTGGTGGTGGTGGTGAGCCTTTAGTGTGCTGGTGTTTTAATCAGCTTCCTGATCAAGCGTTTTGGCCCCAGATGTGCCATCATGCACAAGATGCTGCAAATGACATTCCCAAAGTCCCATCAGGCCCCAGCGGGCACAGCAGTCCTCACAACAGGTTCTCATTGCCGTATAAGTGTGTGTGTCTTGGAAAAAAAAAAAACAATTTAATTAGTTCACGAGAAGAAAATTCAGTTAAGCAGCGTTAGGAGTGAGGAATGCCTTTACTGGCTAGCCCGTTGTTTGCGATGGAGAGAGGACTGGCGAGAAATCACCTCAGATGATATTTAGACTAATGGGAACACTGCCAAGGAGGTGATGTCCTGAATTCAGATATGAGCTGCTTGTCCTCAAACGATACAGGGTCACATCATTTAATCGCATTGAAATTCAAAAGTGAAATGTCATGGGAATGATAAGATATGGTTCGACAGTGGAAGGAGAGGAAAATACTCAGTGAGCTTAATAACAAGCACCTCTCTGCGGGTGACTTGATAAAAAGGACTGCACAATATTTTCATCTATAGCCATTAGCAGACATGGAGATAATGTGTTTAATGTGTGTTAATGGCTACAATGAAAGTGCAAAGAACAATGAGTTGTTTTGTTAAGTATTTGCTAGTTCTTGCTCCTGTGTAGTACACAAAGTGGCAGCTGGGAGGACAACATGTTGACCAGAGGTCCATCATCAGGTCTGAGCCATGGAGTCATGGTTGTATGGTGTGTGGCTTAGGAATGAATTGTTTTGCCTTTGATGTCGAGGTTTTTTTTTTTTTTTTATGTGGAATTTTTTCATATTGCTATGTGTGTTTTTACCAGCTGTTCTTTTTCTTAACTTTGTATTTCTTGAGATGTAAAGGCTGAAGGCTTTAATGAAGACTTTTAGAGAGTAAAAAAGTAAAAAAAGCAGAAAAAGTAGAAAAAAAAGCTGAACTGTCAGCCTTAGGGTTAGGGTTACTCACAGTAGACTGTTTAGCACAAACTGGAAATTGAACCTAGTGTACCAGAATTGAACTTTATTATATCCACCCACCACAGCACAGTATTTAATTGTCAAACTACTGTCTGTTCCTATTCATGTCTCTTTTATGTAATCCTTTTGCAGTGGGAAAACGTTTTTTCCCTTTTGAAAATATGCTCATTTCACAAATTATGGGAGATCAGTGTCAATGAGATACACTGAGCTGCAGGTGTGGAGAACCACCACAGATTTAGACAGCCGCTTAAGACAGAGCTGAAAATGGCCCTGAACCAAACAGATCTTTACCTCTTTACCTTGAGCAGAGAAATGCCTAAATGTAACTATCTCTAACCAGTTTAAAATGGTCACAACGAAAACGCGGTTTGGTTCAAAACCCTCACTGTACCTGCAGCTCGATGATACTGGAGCTCAGTGGCCCGGCTCCTTATTAGGCGTGAGCCACATTTTGCCTGGCAGAGCAGCTCCAGTCCTGCTTTGAATGCTGTCAGGGAGTCCTGTGTGTGTGTGTGTGTGTGTGTAGTTTGAAAGAGAGAGGGAGAGAGCAAGAAAGAGGTATGGATTTAGCTTAGCTCCAGCTTTCTACAGGAGTTCACTCAGCATGCCTAGCTGTTCAGCACAGCATCATGATGCAACCTGCCTCAAGAAGGAGGAGACAAGATACAAATGTTAAAATCCTGCAACACACCGCAACACACTGATCTGAGCCCCAAACCTGCCGACTGTGCCACGTATTTTACTTCTCTGCCTCCATTCTGCTACTTAGTAAACACGTGAAGGCTACTACTAGTTTATATAATTTGCACAGATAGCATGTTTGAGTTACTATGAGGGGTATTTGTTGCCTGCCTTTTATTTGTTAACTCTTCTATCATGTACAAATTGCAGTTGCTGTGCATGTTAAAACACTGAAATACATGATTGCTGCTTATTGGGAAATTATTTAGCTCCAGGGTATTTTTTCTTCTTCAGTTACAGATATCATGATGTATTATAGCTGATTACCTTAACAATATACTGCATATTTCAGAATCACCTCTAATGTGATTCCATTATTACTGTGGGTAAAATATTATGATGGTATTGTATAGCCAGTTAGCCGGTGACCCCCACCCCTATCTATTTGTTAGAAGAAATCTGAAGAGACAGAATGCAAGAATAAATGGCTTGTTTACATATTTGTAATATTCTCATCTGCCAGGTATCCATTAATGCATTGTTCCCTGTAGCTCCACTGCAAAGAGCTGAAGTGCTGAGGTGTTATCTGCCTTTCGTTGAGGATCTATTTATGTGGCTGTGTGTGTGTGGAAGTGGCTTACAGAGTTGGTGGCAGAATGAGTTCAGGATGTGGTGTGTGTAATTGTGTCTGGCTCACTCATTTTGTGAAATGCTAAGTACACCATTTCCTGGACCAGCAGACACACACACACACACACACACACACACACACACACACACACACAGGACACAATGTTAGCATATATTCACTTACTTGCTTGTTCACTTACTCACTCACTTACTCATCTCTCTCTCTCTCTCTCTCTCTCTCTCTCTCTCTCTCTCTCTCTCTCTCTTGCTGCCTCCATCACTGTCAAAATGTCTAATGCATTCTGTTTGTGCAGGACCCTTACCTGCTCATTCTGTGTCAATCCCGTCTGACCGTAGTGCTGACATCACCAGCAAAATGTGTAAAATCGAAATTCATCTGCAAGATATTTCACCTCCATTGACAGAATCCCACATCATGTATGCATAATGCACTTAATGTACCTGTAGTGACCTCTGAGAATCTCGCAGGCTCCTGAGAGGAAGACTGCATTAAGACTGCACTGCATGTTGCTCCAGTTACTCTGGAGTTATAAATTAAACAGGTCAAAAGAAACTGAGTGATGGGGAAATGAGGCCTGAGTTGGTTTTCAGCGGTTGCAGCCCCCCCCTAAGGAGCAGATGGAGACGGCTGCTGTCAGTTTTATGTCTTCCTTCCTCACTGTCCTGACTGTGGTCCTACTGCCTTGTGCTCTCGTTCACTCTTTCTCTCAATTTTCAGTTCATGTGACATAGGCTATGAGGTATTCGTAAAACATGGACATATTTTTCATGTAATTATACCTATGTTAAAGACAAATTCAACGAACTAATCTACACAACAGTGGATATCTACAAATAAATGAAATGAGTGGAATATACCATAGAAAACTATGATATTGCTTATACTCTGCATCCTCACCTTGAACTTTTGCCAATGCTATAGCCTAAATTTATCTTGATCTTTATTTATCCTGTCCTAAAATAGGAGGGAGGCAGAAGTTGGGTATTAATGATGCAAAGTGTGGAAAACAGTTGTTATGAATATTAACATGCTTGGGGCAAGAAATTTATTAGGCACTATAAGACTTAGCTTACACAAACTGCATTTTTAAATTAAAGATGCAACCCTCTGGGTTTCCCTACCTGCCATTTTAAAGCATATTCCTGATCTTAAAAACATTTTCCACAACAGTCAGTTTGGTTTAAACTCGGACAGAACTGTGAGCATCACACCAACTAGTCATCATTTGTGTGGGCTGCTTGAACTGATGATATAAATGTTTTGTGTTTTATTATGTTTTGTTTTGTTTGTCTCTTTGGTGTTCTCTGTTTGTGTGTTGTCATGGATGGTTGTCATTCCGATTTTATTATTGTATGCACAGATTTTAAATTCTAACATGTAATTGTAATGATTGCTTGGACTATCATTTCCCATAAAGAGGCTGGTGTTGGAAATTTAGGCTATCCACACACGTACAGTAGATCTGACACTGCTTTTGCATCTGCCAGTGTTCTTTATATCTGTCCCTTACAAATAACCTGATGAAATAAATAAATAAAATAAGATAGAAGAGTAATTTCAGTCGTTGGCTCCGGAAGTCACATATTCTCTTGTCCTGTGGCAGCCAAGATTTGAAGTGCCTCTGCCTTTCAGTTTCCAGGTTGTGATCACACAGATAGAAGTTTCCTTTCTTTAAGATTTTGAAGTTCTGGGTATTTTGCAAAGTCAACCTTTCTGTTTGAAATTTGATAACAGAATAATGTATCTTTATTTAATTTCAGATTCCCATCTTTTTTGTGTAGTCTTTTTTCTCTCTCTCTGTCTCCTTTTATCTCCAAATTTACTCTACCCTTCATTTTTAATATGTCCTCATCCCTCTCTGTACACTTTCTCTCTGCTGTAGCCGCACATTTCCTCAGATACTCACCCTCCCTGATGGGTTTCTTTCCCAAACCCCCCTCACATGTTTGGGAGCATGCAGCATGCATTTCAAATCTGACTGTCAAGTTTTCCTTTTTTTTTTTTAAATGTTTTTTTCTCCATTACTTTCTCTCTCACCGTCTCTTGCTCTCTCTCACTTCTGCCTGTTGCTGATCACTTTCTTCTTCATCGCTATCTTCTCTCTCACTCTTCTCTCCCTCCTCCAGCTGGCTTCACATTCCCCTCGTATCACTTCACACCACTTGTACTGTATCTCCTCCCCACTGTGTCACTTAACTGTATCCCACATGTGCCGTATTCACATATCACTCTCTTGGGTGCAAGGGGCGAGAGGAGACCAAAGAAAGAAAGATGTATTACAGGGAGACAGTGAGGGCCGTGTATGTGTGTGTGTTGGGGGGTCACAGACAGACAGAGTGGGTGTGTGAAAGAGAGTATGAGACAGAACACAATGCCGAGAGAGGGGGCTTGTTTAATGGATGGACTGAGAGACATTTTGCTCTATCCCTTTCCAACTCAGTTTCCTCTCATGTATAATGGATGAAGCGAGTCTCTTTCACCATTGTTTGCTGATTCTAATCAGAGTGCCTGGCCTCTTGAATAATAAAACAGGAGGGCAAAATGAAACTGTCTAAAAGCTTCAGAGGGACACCTGATGATTAGCTAGGACTAGATTAATCCAAGCAGTCTTCGTGGACACTGGTTTATGCCATGGCCACAAAAACACACGCACATGCACACATGCACTAGCACAGGGACACACACATATACAAACAGCTGGTCTCTTCCCAGTCTTATCTCTATTTTTAGTTCTGTCTTTTCTTCGCCCTCGGACATATGCACAGACTCAGACATGCACGTGCCCACGCACACAGTCTCTCTCTTGCATTTACACAAGTGCACACAGATTATCATAAGAGGGAAAGCATCGGAGGATTGCCAGGGAGGAAGGTGCAGTGACAGAATTGCAGTGACATGCATGGTGGGCTATTTTTAGATGTGTATGGGGGCTGGATGGTGGCGCAGCACGTGCTGAGTCTCCCCGTAGTCAGTAACACCCCCAAACTCTGAGGGAGTCGAGCTGACTTTGGCTGTGTTGTGCGCCAATAAAATCGAACACGAGAGGACTCTGGGTCCTCTCGTGTTTGTACAGGCACATGCTGTCACTTTCAGATTTAACTATTGGCACTACAAAGAAATAGAAATTAGATTGATGTAAAACTTCCAGCAAATGTTCTCAGTTTGTCTCGTCTTCCAAATGGAACAGATTAAAAGGATGGGCTCCAATCTTTTATTGTGAAATGATCACAGCTTAGAAGGATAGTTCAGGTTTATTGGCACAAGGTGGCAAATGAGTAAGCAAGTAAAGCTTTATTTCTATTGCACTTTTCAAAACACACAGTAACAAAATGCTTCACACACATGGAAAATGGAACAAACATAATAAAAAAATATATTAACAAAAAAGGTGCACAGACGGAGAAGACATATAGATCCTAAGTCACTCCAAGATCTTCCATAGAGATCTATGGAAAGGTTTACCTTTTAAAATGAGTCTCAAGAAGCTGCTTAAAACAGTCCAGGGATTCAACAAAATGAATTGGTTGGGGAAGATTATTCCACAGAGTTGGGGCTTAAACTGTCGAGGCGCAGTTACCTTTTGCATTTGGAGTTGGGGCTGGATAAAAGATCTGATGATCGGAGTGGTTGAGAAGTGGTATGGGGAATAAGGAGATGGAAGATGTAACTGGGGCAATGTTATGTAGTGCTTTATATGTAATCAATAGAATCTTGTAGTTTATTCTAAATTTTATGAGGAACCAATGGAGGGAAGCTAGAACAGGGTTTATGTGGGACCTATAACTAGTTCTAGTTAATGATCTGGCAGTGACATTCTGAATGAACTGTGAACAAATTACAGTGTCTTGACTTAGGCATGTGTAGAGGGAATTACAATAATCTAGATGAGAAAAAATGAAAGAGAATTAAAAATTCGAGGTCCCAAGAAAACAAGATTTTTCTGATTTTTGCGGTGTTTCTTAGTTGAAGAAAACAGGACTGGACAAGCCTAGCAACATGGAGGTCAAAAGACATACACTGCCCAGGGTTTGATATTAGAGTGGAGTGGGCCAATAAACAGATCTATTGAGATGGCATTAACCAATTAAATTCACTTCTGTTTTATCAGGTTTAACGTGGAGGAAATTAAGGGACATGCAAATTTTGGTGGCAGCTAAGAAGTCATAGAGGGAAGATAACTGATTCAGGTTATTGGGTTTGACAGAGAGATAGATCTGTGTATCATCTGCATAATGGTATGATATGTCTTGAGCGCAGCTGAACAGATGACACAGAGGAAGAATGTATAGTGAGAGGAGGGCTGGTCCAAGGACAGACCCCTGAGGTACTCCACACAGCAGGGCATGAGGACATGTAATTATTCATACAAACATTAAAATATCTATTTTTCAAATAAGAATGAAACCAGTTTAATTTTGTACCAGAAATGCCAACCCAGTGTTCTAACTAAGCAAGATGGCATAGCCGATGGTATCAAAGGCATCAGTTAAATCAAGAAAAATTAGGATAGAGAATTCACCTTTATCTGCATGCATAACAATGTTGCTGGTCACTCTTAGTAAGGCAGGCTCAGCACTGTGGTTGTGGCGAAAGTTGGATTGAAATTTGTCAAAAAATATTAGGTTCAGGAGTTGGTCCACAAGATTTTTCAAGGATTTTGGATAAAAGAGCAAGTTTGGAGATCAGTCTATAATTCTCTAATTTTGCCAGATCGAAGGAGGTTTTTTTTTTTTGAGGAGGATGGATACTAACAACTTTAAAATAGGTACAGAACCCGATGTGAGAGAGTAATTGATGACAGATAGCAGCTGGGACCTAAGCCAGGGAAGAAGGATTTTAGAAATTTAGTGGGAGTTACATCAGTAGGAATGTAGGAGGGATGCATATGCGCTACAGTATTAAAAAAGAGGTAGGGTGAATGGGAGAAAATTTGGACATTAAAATAGGATGGCTGAAAAGGGCTGAGGGTAAAACAGTGGAGGTGAAACTGGACTACATAAACCTCGGTTTGTGTTTTATTATTATTATTAATGAAATTGGAAAAATAAGCAGCTTAATTCTAAGACACAAAAAACTCACTAACAAAATTTAAAGCTCCCCTCCAGAGGTTTCATGACCTCAGTTCTTTTCAATACTCTTACTTCAACAGTTCAGTGATTGATATTAACTTGACTAGTTACAGTTTCAAGCAAAATGACTATCATCTCTGCAACAGGTGCAACATCACCCTTTCGTTTACTGAGTAAAATGGGAGTAACAACTATTTACAGACAGCTGGCACAAGCTGTTCAGGCCTTATCAGCCCATTGCACATGTAAGACTCACTGTGATTGAAAGAGATAATCATACATCACTTCCCGAGATTAACATTTCAAGAAAGGTTTCAAAAATGATTGATGTCGCCTTAACATCGGGTATTCACTATCATTACCATCTTCCAACTTTTAAGTAGTGTTCATGTTAATGTCCTACTAATGTCCAATAAGGAATATTGTATTTTTCTGAAAACTGTGATGCATAACACGTACGTATCTGAAAAATGGCAATGGTTAATGCAAATAAACCTAAATGTAATGCAGCTTTTAACCATCAAACCAATTCTACCTGTCATAAAACCGAGCATCTTTTGTTAAATTAACGGTTTAGTAGTGTTACCTTTTTATGTGGACTTGAAGGGTAATGTATAAAATTTTGAAAAGTCAAATCTTTACTTCTCTGAGTAGACTAGGCTCTGCTAATGTTGAAATGTGTCAGAAATCTCCTGTACATCTCCACTCTCTCCACTCCAATCTCCACTTTTTTTTTTTTTTTTTGCATATTAACATGTAAAATAGTGAATTGATCACCTTTTTGCAAGAGAGGACTACTGCTACACTGTCAGCTGGCAGTTGTGTAGTTCCCAGTCTACTTCTTAGTCAGGATGGTGGTCCCTAGTAAACCCTGTCTTTAAACATTATTCAGTGACCAAAATAGTTCCACGATATAAGCTTTAGAATCCATTATTGTCATTGCATATTATTGTGGAGGTTTTAAACCAGGGGTTTCCAAAGTCTGAGACTGTGGGCCTCCCCTCAAAAGAAGATTATAAAAATGCCCTGTGCCCTTATCTCAGCTAGAAGCTACATAATCCCATAGACATCCAGGGATTAAATATCCGGTAAGCGCCTAATATTTCTCTGCAACATAAAGTCAAATTGCATGCAAATACATGCAATATATGTACATATATATATATATATATATATATATAAACAGAGCTGAGTGCAAAGGCATCTAATCAGAAAGCTGATGATCTCCAAAGGTCAGAGCAGACAGGTGAATTGCTGTGGCCAGATTTCTGACCACTGAGAGAACAGTTGATTGCACATGGCAGCTTTGGATGGCTGTTGAATGTTGCACTAATGAATCATGGGACAAATGCGTCAATTGTAGCATGCAAGCCCCTGAATTGGAACAAAACAAACGAGCCTGTGTGAAAACAGCCAAACCTATTGTGCAGCTTTTGATCATTAATAAAAAATCATTCATGAAATTTTCACCTTAACTGCCTGTGTGTCTCCTGAAATTGTTTGGTACCCCCCTGAGGAGGAATGCACACACTTAGAAAAACTCTGGTTTAACACATTTTTGCATTTTTTGTGGCTTTAAGTGTTAGCCATTAGCTGACCCTGTTGACAGCTATTAATTAGCTGCAACTCCAAGCAAGAATCGCCCCGAGATAATGTCCATGCATCTCTATCACTAGCACCTTGTTTCAATAAATCCAGACTATCCCTTGAAGGTGTGGTCTCTCAGTAAAAGATTGGAGACTTGGTTCTCTTCTTTCTACAGCTTCGGGAGAGACTTTTGTATATTTAATACCGATCGACCTGTGTTACATAAAAGAAAAATCATTTGTGACTTCTGTTTAATGTTGTGGTTCCTTTTAAATTTTAAAGCAGCTTTATTTATACAAGATGTCCCCGGAAGAGTCCCACTGAGATGAGAAAAAAAAAAAAAGAAAATAGACGCAAGAGAAGAAGACAGAGACAATATGGGTCAGTGTTTAAAGAGGAGGACAGCAAGTGAGATGATAGAGAGAGATGGTGGATCAGAGGAACGCTGGGAAAAAAAAAATCTTATTATGTTGTCACTGCTTTTTCTCTCTCTTTCTGTGTGTGTGTGTTTGCCGGCCATGTTGGCTACGATTTAATAATTGAGAGAGCTGCCAGGGAGGAGGCACACACCCACAGATTCTCCTGTATACAAGGGATTCCTCTGCACAGATAAGTGTGTGTGTGTGTGTGTGTGTGTGTGTGTGTGTGTGTGTGTGTGTGTGTGTGTGTGTGTGTGTGTGTGTGTGTGTGTGTGCGTGCGTTCTTCATTGTGTGTGGGTGAGCAGTCACCATCAACATTAGCTGCAGTGGAAACAACAAACCAGCAGGAGCATCAGGCTTTTGTACCTGAATGCAAACTACTAGTTACACCACAAAGACTGCAGCTGTGGACACAGGGTCACATCAGGTTTAATTTGATGAAGTACAGTACAGGCCAAAAGTTTGGACACACCTTCTCATTCAATGCGTTTTCTTTATTTTCATGACTATTTACATTGTAGATTCTAACTGAAGGAATCAAAACTATGAATGAACACATGTGGAGTTATGTACTTAACAAAAAAAGGTGAAATAACTGAAAACATGTTTTATATTCTAGTTTCTTCAAAATAGCCACCCTTTGCTCTGATTACTGCTTTGCACACTCTTGGCATTCTCTCGATGAGCTTCAAGAGTTGCCCTGCGTTATCCAATACCCATACTACCATACTATTTAGTAGGGAAAAAAAGAATTAGTATGTCCCAATACATACTAAACTACAAACTTTTTAAGGGCAGCTGCAGTACATACTAAAAGTAAAAAGTATAAGTATGCGATTTGGAACGCAGGGGTAGTCACCTGAAATGGTTTTCACTTCACAGGTGTGCCTTATCAGGGTTAATTAGTGGAATTTCTTGCTTTATCAATGGGGTTGGGACCATCAGTTGTGTTGTGCAGAAGTCAGATTTTTAGACCAGGTTTTTCAAATCAACACAAGAATGTGAAATGCCGAGATATTGTGGTCAGCCACTAAACCTGTAGACCCACGAGCTGACTTTCATCAAGCCACAAACTCTCATTTGAGGTTTTGGTTTGTGTTCAGTTTAATTATCATAGCTGAATACTGACAGATAGATTCAAAGTGGTGAGATTAAACAGGCCAGTATCAGGGTAAAATGTGTAGTAGAGCCGCTGCTCCACCAGAGGAAAGTGTGTCAGTGTGACTGTGTGTGTGTCTGATGTGTGAAAAACAGACGGTTGTGTGAAAAAGCAGTAACGTGACGGAGTGTAAAGGGAGCGGCAGAGTCTCCAGAATGAGGCAGGTAATTTACGGTGGTGGACTTTACCATGAGAAACCTGAATTCAAATCAACGTCCAAGCATAACCCACTTGTTTTTAGTGTGTTTGCTAATGTCTGCTAACCTTTACCTTAACTGTAACCTCAACCTCATTAGTGTTTTAGCTAATATTAGCTAACGAGCTAAGAAGCTAACGATTAGCTAAGAAGCATTCACACGTGCAAATGTTACACTGGACCTGATAAATGACGTGTGTAGTGTAGGCAATGCAAAAGTGACACTGACAAACAAAATAATCCCTTTCTTAAATTTTGTTTTTTTATTTCCTCTTATAAAACAGAGAAATTACGACACATTTGTTTACAAAATGACTTCCCTGTGTTAGCATGAGAAAGACTATAGTGTAAGAAAACTGTAGAACGACACCTGCTGCGTGAGGTTTGGAAACCAGCCTCACTGTTTTCAGCGCAAAGTTCGTCTCTCATGCAAGGTACATTTATTATATATCAGAATATATACATCGGGTAAATAAAATGATTTAATGAGATATACAATGGACTGGGCTGGAGAGGAGGGTTAGGGTCACTGAAGAATGTCCCACTGTCTGGTGCAGAACATAGCTCTGCTGAGGTGAGCAGGGGGGCTGGCTGATGGCTGGGCGCTCTGTCTGGGCAGGTGGGGAGCAGGTTGGGTAGACTCGGTGTGGTGGAGCCGACCTGGGCAGCTCATTCTGGTTCTGGGTGGTCCGCTGGGCTGGTGCTCAGTGGATCTGGGCCGTATGACTAAGCAGCACCACTCAGGGCCCGCTCTTGGCGTAGGCGGTATAGGCGGTCGCCTAGGGCACCAACATGGCTAGAGCCGGCCCTGGCACGACTCAAAGATATGATGGAAACTACTTTTTTGGTGCTTCTCTGGATACCACACTGGCTTTGGTGGTGTTGTTTATTTGGTTGCCATGCAACAGGATGCATGCTTCAGCTGGATGAGAGACATCATCAGGGCAAAAAAAAAAAAAAAAAATTCTAAAGAAAAAAGAAAGCAAGGCCTGCTCGCTTCTCTCTATTAGGATCTTGGCAGCAGCTGAATCTCCTCTGCTTTTTTTCCTGTTCAGTGCACAGAACTAGACAAAAGGGTCCAGACAAAGATGAAGCTGGTCCTTTCAAAAAAAGTGCCATTTTGTGGGGGCCTCCTCTTTCATTGAAGCCTCTAATAACTTAAATTGATTGTAGCTGTTCTAACTAGAACAGTTAGAATGCAGAATACGTCAGGTGAGCAGGCTGAAACAAAGTCATATATTGAAGGCAGGATACACAGGAGCACAAAAAAATACAAAATTCAGAAACTAGACTGGCAGACATAAACAATGATCTGACAACGGGTACTGGCAAGACCTCAGGTACACAGGAGACAAATGGCAAAAGTAGAAACACCTGGTGAAGGGGTTGGGTCAAAGACTGGAGGGACAAGAGGATTGGCTGAATGTGGCTTACAAGACTAATGCAGGGCAGGTGTGCAACAACAGCAAGCTAACAAGACTATGGAAGGACATGAGGGACAAAAGAGCTCAGACTGAGGGGGCAAAAATCTCAAACTAAAAACCAGAGCATAATGAGCCACACACAGCGCAAATACAGAAAACCAAAACATAACCAAATTCCATACACCATGAACCCATCTGTGAACACAAAAGTCCATAAACCACAGAACCATAACAAAATTAGTCATGATTTATGCTATCAAATAACATCAAACATGAGACACTGTCCAACCCAGCCTGAGTTATTAAAACACCGTATAATATTCATCATACAGGTGACAAGCATAGTTAAAATGCCAAATCATATTAAAATGAACGTGGAAGTGATTGCAGCACATATGATCATGTAGTTCCCCATGTTAGTGTCTTTTCTGTGTCTTTGTGTGATGCCGCCTTGTTGAGCTGACTTTTATGGAACCGTTTTGAGTGCCCAAACCTCTCAGGAATGTGACTTTATTTGGCGGTTTGGTGCTAAAAGTGTCACTCGAGGTTCTGGGTGATGTTGTCAGTTGCGCGGTGATTGGAGCTGATGTGAGATCTGCAGGTCTCCGTAGCTCCTAGAGCAGACATTCAAAGGTGTTTTGTGTCTCTCCACGGCTGTCAGCCACACATGGTGGTTAAGAGTTTAGCAAACACAATATCCCGTTTTGAGTACTTTCTGTGTGTGCATGTGGGTGTGTGTGTGTGTGTGGAGAGACAGACAGACAGGTAGGTAGGTCGTGGCGTCCAATGAAGTTAAATTGGCTAACAGTAACAGTAATTTGGGAAAGTGTTATCCCATCACGATCCTTGGCATCTTCATGAAAAAAAATCTCTTTTGGAAACGTTCACGTGGTCTCTCGCTCCTCCTTTTCTCTCCTCTTGACATTGACGGCATGCCTTTCAAGTTTTCCCATCTTTTTTTTCTCTCTCCACATTCTCTCTCTTTTTGCTCTTTTATCCACTCCACTCCAGTCGCGCAATGACGACAAGTACATCAGAAGGTCGGCGTCATTCAAGTGCTGAACCTAGAGCTTTTTTGTTTAGAGGAAAAGCTTTCTGTGATATTGAGTCTTTTGTGGTTGGATGTGTGTTGACTTTGTACAGTATTTTACAGTATTTATGTTAGTGTAGAGACCTAATCATTTTTATTTGTACTTTTTGCTGTGTTATCACTGCTGTTTATTTTGGCAATACCATATTTGTGTACAGTCATGTCAATAAAGCCACACTGAGCTAAGCTTTATTGAACTAAGAAAAGGAAAAGAGTGAGAGAAAGAGCACCCAGCATACTGTACTGTGGTTATGGATCATACCTATTTTCAGCACATCTGTCTACGCTCAGTTGTCATGAGTGCTAAATGTTTCTTTGGCACACAGATTCATACACATACTTGAAATATATTAATTTATTGCCTCATTAAAAGAAGTAATTCTTTTTTTTTTTTTTTTTTCAAAATTGTCTCACACACAAGTAGTAAATGCATTTACTGCACTCATTCACACACATGCACACACACACACACACACACACACACATATGGTGTGCTGGCTTCACTGACATCTAAGATTTCCGTTTATCTCCTCCTCCTACAGTACTTACCTCTCTCTCTCTCTCGCTCTTTCTCTCTCTAACTCTCTCTCTCTCTCTCACTGTCTCTCTCTTTCTCTCTCTAACTCTCTCTCTCTCTCTCACTGTCTCTCTCTCTGAGACTGCCTGGAGTATGAAGATAAAACAGCTGCATCTTAATCTGTGGGTGGCACAGTGCTACAAAGAAGGCAATTAAGTGTACAATTCCCTTATCCTCCCTCCCTCCCTGTGCCACTCCCTCTCCCTCTTTCTCTCTCTCTCTCTCTCTCTCTCTCTCTCTCTCTCTCTCTCTCTCTCTCTCCCTCCGACTCTCCCCTTTCCACCCATAACTTAATGTCTATATGTGTGTCATGTGTCCCTACAGAGCAGCACGTGCATTTGGAGAGTACCTGTCCCACACACACCCTGAAAACAGAAACGGATCAGGTCAGCGTCAATGCCATCCCGTCATCACTCCATCTCTCCACCCTGCTCTGCATATTCTCTAGTGGTGTTTAATCCCTCCTTCACTCCTCCACCACCTGACCTTATCCTCTGCTGAATTGCCAGGCTGCGGTTATTAGCCTTTTATCATAGCAGCTGGTAACAGAAGAAAGAGTGATACGTTAATCTGCGTCATCTTCTACTTTGCTCCTCTTCTTCCTGTTTCTCATGTACTTTAGCACTTCTGTCTGTCGTCCTTTAATACTCTCTGTTTCTCTCTCTCTCTCTCTCCCTCCTCTGTCCCCAGCTCACCTCCTGTGTGAAACATTGGTGGGTCCAGACCCGGAGTCACCAAGCGGCACCATTGGCCCAAACAACAACAACCACTTGCATCCCTTCTCCGATCACCACTCCAGCACCAGCAACACCAAGGGCTTGGAGGCCGACCCGGAGCCCAGTCTCGTGAAACCCGCGCTGGGCTTGCTGCAGCCACCTCCCCCCTCTATCACTGTCACCACCAAGCCAGCCCGGCTGTCCTTGGAGCGCAGCTTCTCTGCGGAGGAAGACCAGCAGAAGTGCGTCGAGTGCACCCTGCAGCCTGCCCGCGTCTACACCATCACCACCCAGCACGGCATGCTGATGAGCGGCGGCCGGGAGAGCAAGGAGAGTGTAGAACTGGATGTCCTGAAGGAGAGGTCAGGGAGCGGAGCCGTTGGATCCAGGAGCAGAGGTGGCGGCTCAGGCAGCGGCGATCCACACCTCCAGACCACGCTGATCCAGCCCTCAACTTCCCCTACCTCCACCTCATCCTCTCCGACCCAGTACCACCAAGCCAGCAGTGGCCGTGGAAGCAGCGGCTGTGGCGGCGGCCACCACCACAGCAACCATCACCACAGCAACCACCACCACTCCGTCTCTGGCACCGGTGCGTCCTCGAGTAGCGGAGCAGGCAGCAGCAGCAGCGGTGGTGGCAGCAGTGGCAAGAGTGGTGCCAGCGGAAGCAGCAGTGGCGGCAGCAGCAACAACCAGCACCAGCATGCTGTATCTGTCAGTGGGTCCCACGGCCATCACGGCTCCCACCATCACGCCCACCACCATCTGTCCCAACCCCCGCTGCAGTCCTCCGTTAGCGCCCACAACATCCGAAGCTGGGGCGAGGGGGCGAAAGGGGAGCCGGAGTGTAGTGGCCTGGCCTGTGACTCGTGCAGCGGCGCCCCCTCACGCAGCCAGGGCTCCCTGGACCTGGAGAGCACGTCCCGTGAGGCAGGCAAGCAGCACCGACGCCTAGAGCGGATGTGGAGTGTGGACCGGGTGACTGGGCTGGAGAGAGGTGAGAGGGCGGAGGACACAGAGAAAGGGAGAGGCACTGCAATCCAAACAGGGGAGTTTGTTTCTAATGTGCTGTGGGCGGGTGCGGGTCCAGACCAAGGTTGAAATACCATTTGAATATTTTCAAGTACTTGAGGAAAAAAATATGTACATGTTTACTCTTATAGAGTAAACATGGGGCAATGAGTTTACAGCTTGTAGTGTTTAATTTTTTGCTTTTGTCATTTTGACAGCAGCATCTGCTGTTCTTTTGCCTCATCATTATCTTCTGATGTAAAATATTTAGTTTGTGAATGAGTTTCCAATACACAGGATTCATTTAAACTCACTTCTCCATTAGTCTGGGAAATTAAAGAGGCACCTCACTGAAAAACAAGTAACAAACTACTTTATTTCACAAGCTACTATTTGGAAAAATTAGCATGTTTTACAGTTATTATTTCATTTTAGTAAGTTGTCTTCTTCATGGGGGTGAATTAGACTTTTTAAGGATGCAGTTGAAAATATTAGTACATATCTAAAAAGATGAACAAAAAAGGTTGGATGTACTAAAATACAATTGCAATACTATTGGTTGAACTATTTGGAAAGTTTTTCAAATGTATTTCTTCTAGGTCTGGTGGGGATTGGTGAGGGTTTGATGTTGGATGTGACGTGGTGGTCTGTATTTCTGACTCTTCGTCTCTCTCATCTGCTGTCTCTCCCTGTGTGTCTCCCTCTCTCCCTTTGTGGAGTGGTGGACTGTGGAGTGGTGGTGCTGTCGCTGGTTTTGTGCTCTCATATTCCTACTTTATTCATGATGACCTTTGACAATACATATACACCTTTTGTTTTAACACGGACTTTAACTTGCAATCAATATCTTTCTCTCTCTCTGCAGAGGACAATAACTGGTTCCCCAAAGAAAATATGTTCAGCTTTCAGACTGCCACAACAACTATGCAGGCGTGAGTGTCCAAACACACAATTGCACTAAACACGTACAAACACAGTCACAGCCAGAGTGCATGTATTGCCTGAAAGGATGCAGGTGTGTTGAAAGCCACAGTAAAAGGAATATCTAATTCTGGTATATCTTAGCTGCACTATACATGGTTTTCAGCTTGAAATATTTTAATGGAGTAGACAATTCTGAATAAAAGGTGTCTGTTTATTTTGATATCTGAAGATGATGTGGATGATGCAGAGCAATGACAGTTTGAAGTTAATTACTAATTGGTGATGTTATACATAGTGCCTGGGAAAAAAAATGAGTCCTCTATTGATAGTTACTGGTAGCTTAAATAGCAAATTAGGCCATCAAAACAGTTAGGAGCCAGAAAAAAATATTTAATTGATTTCCAAATTGCTGTAGTTAGTTTATACTTCAGGACTGTTAGTTTGGACAAAGACTTGAAAATGAATAGGAATGGATTGGAAATTTTGAATGAATGGAATTACACTTCCGTACCATTATTTTGGACAAAGACTAGAAAACAAATAGAAATGGATTGGAAATTTTGAATGAATGGAAATGGATGGAAAGGGACCAGGAGAAATGGTGATACTGACAACAGAGAGTCATTAGAAACTTTTGAATGTGTTTACATTGTGGAAAGCGTGATAAAAACTAAACAAACCAATTATTTTTTGTATCATTTACACACCCAATAGGATGACTTGAATTTCTGATATTGACTTGGTTTCAGAGCCTCATGCCTCACAGAGAGCAAATTTACAAGTTGGCAATGTTGACAAACAGCAGAGAAAAAAGATATGAAAATGTCTGTTCCAGATTCTCAGAATCTTCATGCAGCATAGTGCAAGTGTCAGTGCTCCATTTGTATGTTCAGCATGTCTTGAAACCAGTGTCATTGAGGTAAAACGGTACCACATAAACTTTTTTCAGGAAAATGCCTCATTCACCGCCACATGTGTGCAGCTGGCCTGTAGGTCCAGCTAACTGAAGATCTGCCTCTGGTTGGTTCATTGACCTTCCACAAAGTGGCTTATTCAACAATATTTCACCATAATTACATTGGTTTGGCGCATACTGAGCACACAAATGGAAAGTCAAGGCTTGAATTATGTTGCACAATAAGTTTTAGAATTTGGTACAGATTTTTTGTTTGTTTGTTTGTGTTTTTTTATCCTTTTTGCAGTTGTTTGTGGAGATTGCCAGTCTTTTCCATTTGAACAGAAATGGTGTTTGGGACCTTTGTTCTCCGTGAGGCATGCAATTAAATTATGTCAGATACAGAGGGCAACTCAGGTGTGAGTAAAAATACAAAATCTATAGTTTATGAGTGAAGTTCTTCTGTAAAGTGACTTAAGAGAGCAGCAGTATGTGTGCATATGGTAGGTGTGTGTGTGTGTGTGACCTGAGGCTATGTCTCAGTGAACACCTTGGTCTGTTTACGAATGCATCCAAATTCAAAGCCTTTCTTTTTTTTTTTTTTTCCAATTTCTTGCAATCTGTTTCTGCCTAATTTTCACTGCCTTTGTACTGCCTTTTTAAAAACAATCCTTTGTGCTTTTGTTGTCTCTGCGTCTCACCTTTTATTCCTTCACATTTTATCAGATGCTCATTAGACTGTGTACAAAGTCATACTCAGTCAATATATGAAACTGGATGTTCCCTCAGCCCATTAAATGAGCTCTAAATGAGCGGTAGCATTTGTCATGTGGCATTACAAGTTGACTTTATTCATGGAGGTCAAACAGGGACTGCAGAGACTGTTTATGTCTTTGTCAACCCTCTCAGTGTTTTTCCTCTCTGTCTCTTCTCCACTTACTGCTTACTGGTGCCTAAATTATGTGTTTCTTCTCCTTTCTTATTGCATGCTAATTAATCTTGGGACGCTCAACAGGATATCGTGAGTATCGTCTCCTGCCTGCATTTTTTTTTTCTTGCACCTCTCTCTCCTTAACTGCCGTTCCTTAACCTTTGATGTCTAACATTTAACTTTCATCCTTGGGCTGGGTGTTTGAAGTTACAGCTGAAAACAAACCGATCATAACGAAGCAGATCCAGGAAGCATACAGAGACATAGAGCATAGAGCTAACACCGGTGTATCTGTCTGTGTGTGTGTGTGTGTGTGTGTGTGTAGGTTGAAGGTGAGGGGGTTGGGGTGGAAGTTTCAACCATCAATGTGAAACTTGCTCAGAAACAAACAGCAAGTGCAGTGCTGTATTTGGAGGAAAATCCCATATCCAAAAAATATTTATCCAGTAATATTTATTTGTAATATGGGTCTTTGAAATTACACAGTAGCTTTGAATGGGTTTTCATGGCTCTTGGTCCTGAAAGCTACTCAACACAAATGACCAGTTTTTCCCATTCAAGTTCAAAAGGCAAAGGGGAAAAAAGAAAATTGGAGTTATAAGATTTTCATGCAACAGCAGAGATAAAGTCCCGTGGTAATCCACTGCAACAAAGTTATTCTGCTAAACTGAAGTCACAGAAATGGTGTGTGCTGTGTGTGTTGACTGGCCTAAGCTCTGTCTGTACGGCTAAACCCTGTGCTAATCCACCCCGGAGCTCCGTTACTTTGGCACCAATCATAGCTTAGGACAGAGCAACACATAGAGTAGACTTTGGCCATTTAAGTTTTCAGTGGCACCTTCGCTGCCCAATCCTGCTCCATGGCTATTGCTTTTCTATCACTGAATATGCGCAAGCTTACTTTAACAACATTTAGAAGCTTACCATTTTCAATGTTTTGGAGAGAATTGTAATATATTTGCTGGTAATTATATGCTGATATTTGCTGATATTTATAAGTCCATCTGCTCCAACTATTTCACCATTAATTCTATTTTAACAAGAGAGGTGGGTAGTCAGTGTCATTACAGGGGTCTGACACTTAAATGTGGTACTCGTGCACATGCATTTTTAGTTTTATAGTCAATAATTTTAATAGGTGAATAAATTTCCACTGAAAATGTGTTGTATGCTACTAGCTAACGACCCTCAGATCCTTCCTTCTTCTCTTAGCCTGTAGCTCAGAACTAGGCTTAGTAGTCAGATTAATGCTAACAGTGACAATGGTAATGAATTATGAGCATAATGAATTACAACTAAATCAGCCAAGCTAAGCCAATGACATTTTGCACTGCATTCCCCCCACCCTGCCTAACTAAACCAAACTAACCCAAACTGCTTTAAACCCAGACCTTTTCAAGTTCCCCAATGCTATGTTGATCTAATTAACCTTTAACTACAAGCTCAAATCACAGTGTAAATGCAAGGGATTTATTCAGATGTCTTCCAACAACTGCTGCTGGATGAAAACCATGTAGCTCCAATTTTGGGTATTTTCTTATTTAAACTGAAATTGTGGTTCGCATAGTCCTCTATAGCATTGTAAAATCGTGTAACTCTTGTTCTTATGAAATCCTTTCAAAACCAATTGGATAAACCTAAAATTGCATGGCCACAAAGCTAAAGCTAAACCAAGCTAAACAAGGATGATTTTTTTGATCTGAAAATTTCATTAAAGGCTTTTTGGAGATACAAGGTTTTCACCTGACAGCAGCAAAATAATAATTAAGAATTTCTGGTCATGTTGCAAGACCAAAAACACAAACCCGTCATATGCAAGATGCTTGACATCGTGCACTATATGGACAGAAGTATTGGGCCACAGCTCTTAATCATCGAATTCAGGTGTTTCATTCAGTCCCATTGTCACAGGTGTATAAAATCCAGCATGCTGCTGTATTAGTAATGTAACAGGATGCTACCAATGCAACAAGTCAGTTGGTGAAGTTTTTTCCCTCCTAGATATTCCACTATCATCTGTAAGTGGTATTATTGCAAAGTGGAAGTGTTTAGGAACCACAGCAACTCTGCCACCAGGTGGCAGCACCACGTAAAGTCACAGAGCAGGGTCGCTGAGCGCTGAGGCTCATAGTGCGTAAAAGTGGCCAACGTTCTGCTGACTCAGTAACTGCAGAGCTCCAAACCTCCTCTGGCATCAACATCAGCACAGAAACTGAGCGCCGGGAGCTTCATGGCATGGGTTTCCATGGCTGAGCAGCCGCACGCAAGCCTTACATCACCAAGCACAATGTCAACCATCAGATGGAGCGGTGTAAAGCACGCCACCACTGGACTCTGGAGCGGTGGAAATGTGTTCTATGGAGTGACCAATCACGCTCCTCTATCTGGCGGTCTGATGGACGAGTCTGGGTTTGGTGAACGCCAGGAGAACGTTCCCTGTCTGACTGCATTGTGCCGACTGTGCAGTTTGCTGGAGGAGGGATAACACTGTGGGCTGGTTTTTCTGGGCTCGGCCTCGGCCCCTCAGTTCCATTGAAGGGAAATCTTAATGCTTCAGCTCACCAAGACATTTTGGACAAGTCTCTGCTTCCAGCTTTGTAGGACCAGTTTGGGGAAGGAAGGCCCTTTTCTGTCCCAGCATGACTGAGCCTCAGTGCACAAAGCAGCTCCATAAAGGCATGGCTGGCTGAGTTTGATGTGGAAGAACTGGCCCACACAGAGCCCTGACCTCAACCCCATCCAACACCTTTGGGATGAACTAGAACGTAGATTGTGAGCCAGGTCCTCTGATCCAACATCAGTGTCTGACCTCACAAATGCTCTTCTTGATGAACGGGCAAAAATTCCCACAGACACACTCCAAAATCTGGTAGAAAGCCTTCCCAGAAGAGAGGAAGCTGTTCTAGCTGCAAAGGGGGGACCTACTCCATATTAATGCCTATGGATTTAGAATACGATGTCGTAAAAGCTCCTGTAGGGGTAATGTGTAGGTGGCCCAAATACTTTTGTCCATGTAGTGTATGTGGAGTGTAGACTGTCTCACACCGGTGAACAGAAATCAGATTTGAGCTGGTGGCTTGAATTTACTTTTTGGTCAGTAGTCAAAGCTAGCTGCGCCCTACCCGCTACAACAGAGTTGCTCAGAGCCAACCAAACCCTGCAGCTAAAGGGCCTGGCATCAGCCTCCCTGCACTGTTCTACCCCATGCTAAGCCAACATTCTCCCTTTCTCATCCCTTTAATACTGTGCCACGTCCTGGCAGGGCTTTCCGGGGATTTGTGGAGAGAAAAAGGAGAGAGAGGGAGCTGGAAACGGCCGAAGTCATTCAGAGGTACGGAGTGTTCCTGCCCGAATGTGCTTTGCCATGGTGCTATAGTTTGCAATCGTTTCCAATGCAACAGACCAGCTTTGTTCACACTTTTTTGCAGCCACGTCTCCTCCAACTAAGCAAGTGAGAGAGTTGGAACATGGCACTTGGAAGTGCAAGGAGGTCTGCAGCACTCAAAAATGACAGCATGTGATTTGTTAAGCAACATTTGGACTGCTAGTCAAATATGATTTCTCACTCATAGTAAATGAATAAATAAATATGTTTTTTCTGTTATATATATATAAAAAAAGAAACATTGTTTAATCAGATTTTTGTCCTTAGATAGCACTGAAAAGATCAGAACAGTACAGTGTTGGGTGGTCAGAAAAACATGATGAGCCAGCAGTGTAATTTCCCCCTTAAGTTCTCCTAAGTCATTCCTAGGTTGGGTCTTTTTTTTTTTTTCAATTATAAATTCATACAATAAGAGAACAGTTTTGTAAAAGTTTTGGAAGTTGAGTTGAAGGATTGTTATATGAAAAATAAGAGATTTCATTAGCTGCAAGGTTCTGACCAGACCATGTGTTCATGGTTTGGATTGTTCTGTAAAGCCCAAGGCTGTTTTTTTTTTTTTTTTTTTTTTTTTTTTTAAATATTTATTTATTTGGTAAAGGACAAGGACAAGTACATTGTACACAAGTGTGTAGCCAAAGTAATCAGTCCCATAGGTTTGTCTCTAATATAGTTGTCCCCTCACAAAGCAGGGTACATGTTGATAGCGTCCCCTAATTATTCAAAAACCGTTTTGGACAAGAAGAAAGACACATTTTGTAAATGTAGGTACTCACAAACAGTATTTGACATCGGGAGTCAAATTCTGCTGCACAGTGACACCAGTAACAATTATAGTACCAAAGCAACTAAAACAGCCCGCTAAGGGCCAGATGCTCTGTGGCACAAGGGCAGATGGTGAATGTGACACCGTGCCATACATCTCCTTTCCTGTGACATCTCTGTGTCATCCATCTGCAGTGTCACTTTATTATACACTCTGTAATGCACCATGTTGCTGATCAAAATTAGCACACAAGAAAAAAAAAATACTTGGAGTTAAAGTCTTGGGTCATATCATTTCAATAATTTAAAACAATGGAAAATGTTATATATTTTACCATTTTTGCACAAAAAAACTGCTTGAAAAATAATAGTGATCCTGCTTTAAAATTTTAAACTACTGTCATGGCCCATAGACATGCAGATTTTTTTCATTTCTACTAGGATTTAATAAAAATTGTATTTGCAGCTTACCTCTACTATTCTATGTACATGTGTGATTATATCATCGAGAGAGGCTTGGAAGTACAGTAAAGCTTTATTTTCCCCCATACTTCTACCTGGAATTGTCAGTCATAACGATACATTTCTTTATTTTTAGCAGGTATAATCCCCCACCTACCCACTGCGCTGAATGTTACCACTCTATTTAAAAATAATGGCTCAGCCAAAATATTTTAAGCCATTTTTGCCTCTTTGGAGCAAAGGGCTGTTATTTACCAGAAGGTCAGTTCTACCTCAAGGCACAGCAAGAACAAAGAACAAAACGCATCATACACAGAACACTACAGAAATGATTATCCTCAAGTAGTAATCCTGCTCTTCGGCAAGTGTTGTTTTCATTAAGTAATGATCGCGACAGAAGATCCTGCCTCATCCTCTTGCAGATGACTCCTGCTGTGTTCTACCAGTCAGTATTGGTGGACAGATGTGACGGTCCTGTCAGATGGCTAGAGCACAGATAGATGTGTCCCAGAATACCTGGCTGCTGCAGCAGACAGTTGCTGTGACACAAAGTGGACTGGTTGATGGAGCAGCAATAGTGCAAAGCTTTCTGTCGGGGCATACTTTAGGAAAGAAGACATGAAGAGGGGGGTGCATAAAATATTAGAGTCAAGATGGTGTCAGGGCAAGGAGTGAACCTTGGCTGAGCAAAAGGGCATGTAGGAGAGGGTGATAAGAAAGAGAAGTGTGCTTTCTGCTGTAGACTTTATCAGAGAAAGGCAAAGTCATGAGAGAAAGGAGGTAAAGATATACGTTACATAGCTACACCAGTAGTGATATCAGTGTGTGTGTTGATATGTGCCTTGTCTTATTATCACAAAACCAAATCCATTAATGCAGACTAGCTGAAAATTGGCAACTTTTAAGCACTGTATGCCATGTCTGCATCACTATTCTTCCTACCTTCTCATTTTGGAAAACAATGCTGAAATACACTGTTTTGATTACTGATAGCAGCTTTTCTTTTTCCTTGGAAATTCTGGCAGTGATGAAGAAAGATAATGGGAAGAGGGAGAGGAGGGAGCAAAACACAGAGATGGGATGTGAGCACAAACAATTTGTAGGGTAGAACGTGGGTGACAGTAGTACTGTATCCCAAATGCCCAGATCTGTCTGGAAAATCTGGGTGAGGGAGGTAGTGCTGTCCCTCCAAAATTTACTAGAAACTGCAAGGCAAGACATGGTAGCATCAAGTGCTCCAGTGGAACCTAACAGCTCCTAAAATAAAGTCTGAAGCAGCATGTTGCTGAAAAAGAGCACAACACTCTTAGTTGCACACAAATAGAAAGACCGGCATGTGTAAGGCTTGGTTACTTGTTCAAACCCTGGATGGTGCATCTGTTTTGTAAGGGCCCTTGGGAACAACTCCAAACCTTATGCACTCCTTCTTCCTTCTGAGAGAGCCAAGATCAAAGAGAGTCATATTGACCTGGACATCGTCCGGATTAACAAGATCCATATCAAGATCCAACAACTACTTGACTGAGACTGTAATGGGCGAGAGCAGAAAACCTGGGGGCGTATGTATTAAGGGTGAAAAAGATGGCAAGCAACAATCTACAAAAGATCGGTATGAATCAACGGGAAACTTGACGTGTGAAGGTGGTACCTCTGCTCACACTCCACAGGTGGCGCACACAGCAGCTGCGTACTCGGAGAGATTATGCAGGAACAATTCCAAATGTGGTATTTTTACCGTTCTTACTCACAGTCTGTGTTCTGTGTCCAATAAATTTCATGGCAACATTGATGTTTGTGCGGTTTAAATCGCTGTATTTTGCCCAAGATCAGATACGATTATATTAATTGCTCATTATATGTGGCAGAAATGTGGCATTATGGTAAAACAGACAGTTAAAACACACAGTTACTGCAGGGTGTTTGTGAAAAAAAAAAAAAAGTTTTTGGACGTTTTTATTTTAGAAAATTCATCAGAACCACAGTGTCCCAAAACATATTGGTATCTATTTTAGTCTTTCAAAGTCATTTAAGTAGCGTGACATTTTCACTCAGCCATGCGATGTCAAGTTCATGCCTTGTCTTTCCCTCATCCAGACACAGAAGATGTGATCATTTACAACAAAACCAAATGTTAAATGCCAAGATGCCAGAATTAAATTCCCCAGTGCTCATTACGGTGCTGTGGATAGACATAGCAACAAGTCACTGTTTAATTCAGCTCAGTGTACAGTCTACTGCATCATCATGGAGCCTGGATGCGCTGCCATCTCTACTGTCACTCACTGTCAAGTCCACTTCTGGTTTTATTGTTTTTGCACTACAGACTGTTCTCACGTTGTGGCATAGAGTTTTTAATAGCCCATTTTATTTTAGATATTTTATATGGTCTGTGGGTGAGGCAGCATAAACCACGATGAGGGGGATACATTTCTGTGCCCACCAAAGATAAAAATAATTCAGCAGAGGGTGGATGTGTAGACCGGAGGGGAGGTAAATCCCTGCCATCCCCCTGGCAAATTGCAATCATACAGATATACATCAGATATTCAAATCTGAAATCCAAATCAAATTATTATGAATAAATAAGTCGTTAATTAACTTTGGGTGTCTAGCCCAAGATGCAAATGTGTATAGGCTTCACTAATGTTAATAGTCATATAATGGAAGGTGTCACTTATTCAAATGGAGAATATCTCATTTTGAAATACCACGTCATAAAATATACAGTGTAGGAAATCCAAAGCAGCAATTACAGTAGGAGGGCCTGGAGTAGAGCAAGGGCAAGCAGATTAAATGAAATGTAGAAATGAAAAGGAGAGAAAATGAGGCACAGATATTAAACTAGATAAAAACAAAAGAATGGCAAGAGAGAAAAGAGAGAGGGGGCTGGAGTGAGGTACAGGGAGATAGTGTCAGACTTTCTCAACGGGTGAAAGTGGATTCTCTCACTCTTTCTCTCATCTCATTAACTCTCCGCACCTCCTCTGTGGGATAAAAGGACAGGGGGATCAGAGAAGGGAGGTCTTTCTGAAGCCAAGTCGAAAGATGGTTTTTCAGACATTTACTCAAAAGGATGAGTTTACTCTGGCTCTCTTTGATTATGCACTGAGTTACAGTATGCTCCCTGTTTATTACAACATATTTAGAGTTCAGTTGTGAGACATAAAGAATGTGTTTGTACATGATATGAAACTGAGTGTTTAATTGGCACATTAATTAGCCAAGTGCAGTGAACTTCAGTGCTTGGCATTGCACACTGAATCTTGTTCTTCCTACAACAACTCAGCCTGACAGATTTCCATAGCCAGGGTGTCAATGGCTGACATGACAATAACCAGACCCACTGGCCAATATAAATCCTTAGGAATAAATTGGAGTCCTTAAAGCATCTTCAGATTAATGAACTGTGCAGTTATACAAGCATGACACCTATGTGTATGCGTTTTACTGTATCAGGGGCCTATAGCACTCTGCTGTGCTACAAACCTTATGAAGGGTAAACACAATACTGTACATGTTTAGTTAAACCACTTGTTCAATGTTGCTTTTCTTTCTGCCCTGAAAAGAATAAACATGCCACCACCAAATCAACACCTAATTCATTATTTGAGGGGATGGTAAGCCCAGCTGAAATGCAGTTTTAGGGGCTGCGATTTCTACAGTAATACGTTCTAGCAGCACTGGGTGGGCTTTATTTCCCTTTGCAGGGTAATGATAATGTATAGTCCCTGGTAAGACCAACCAACTGCCCAGCAAAGTGAAAATATCCCACTTATTGGAAATGAAATAGCGATGAGTCTAGAGCTCTGCAACAATACGTCAGCAATTGGTTTCATAACTAAGATCACTGTGGAACTCACTTTCTAAAATCTTAGACTTTGGAGGCTTGTAGTTGCAGGGTTGATGTGAGAAAGTCCATTACTGATGCCATCACTAGCAAAGAAGAGCACAGCCTCATTTATTCGATAGAAGCTCTTTGCCAGCTCCCACCTTTCTGATAAAACGTTAGAGCGGTAAAACAATCCTTGGTATAATGGTAGTTTTATTTCCGGCAACAGCGTAAAATTGGCATTCTGTGCCCTCATTCTTACATGTGGAGGAAGCGTTCTAGTCCCTCCCCGGCAAAACCACCGATCTGATTCAGGAGAAATCAGCCATCAGGCCTCTCTCTCTGCAGAAAAAGGACCTCAGATTCTTGCAGTTTTACAATGTTTTTGACACCCAGTAATGACAATAAAAGTATTTATAAGGAGAAATTACATATTTTAGTTTCCTTCTCTGTAAGGAGATAGGGGAAGTAAGATGGATGGAGGAGGGCCTACTTCTCTGCCTTAGGGCCCAAATACATCACCTGGGATGTCAGGAGCAGGACTCGTGTACAGTGCCCTTGTTCCCTAAAGGCAGAAAGGCGCAGGCAGCAGAATGTTAATGGCTGCACTTGCGCCACTAATTCCTGCCGACCTATATTCTTAACAGTAGTGTTTTTAAAGTCTCGTGCGGACTTTTCCCTGGGAATGCCACTGATTGGGCTATGTTTTCATGCTTAAGGCAGCACTGAAGAGAACATTTATTAAGAGTTGGGCTGTGTGTAATAATTTTGCTGAAATGAACGTCATCCACCCCACAGCAGCTCTGCTCACTGTCTGTAGTCACCTTTCACGCCACCTTTACTTTAACTGAGTAATGCGACACAAAAATAGTACAATAATTTCTATTTTATTACAGTAGGTGGAATGATTCTAGATGAAAATGTGATTATCTTATAGAGCAAAGAAAAACAACCCCTAAGAACAAGTTAAGGCTGGTACATTACATAACCTGTTGTACTGCCTCTCCGCCCAGCCTAGACCACACTGTCACTCTCTGACTGTTCCTAGAAAAGCACCATATGTCACAGTGCTGTGTTTTGACTTGTGTTTTTGGACTGTGGTTGTGTTCCGTGTGTTGGGTGTAGTTTCCTTTGCCCTGCCGTGTCACTCACCAGTGTTTTCACCTGGGTCTTGTTACTCAGCCTTCTATGCCCCTCCCACTTCCCACACCTGTCCTGAGTTGTGTATCAGCTCTGATTGTTCTGATCCCTCCTAGTGCTTCCCTCGGCCTCTCCTCTGTGTTCTCCAGTGTGGTGTTGCAGCCCCTTCCCCTGGTGTGTCTTGTTTCCTAATTGGTTCCTAGAGTATTTAAGGCTACGTTTACACGTAGTCGGGTATTTTGAGAAACGAATATTTCCCTCCCTCCGTTTTCCAAAATAACAGCGTGCACACGGCATCGTTTTCAAAAAAAGTTTTCGTTTTCATCAACCCGCATAAATACGCCGTCGAGCGCCATCATAACTACCCCAAGCCTATGGGCGGTGGTGTAGGAAGAAGGAGAAAACCATGCAAGCCAATCAGAAGCCAAACCTGACAGCAGTCTGCCCAGGTCGGACCCAAGCGATGCTGGCGGTGCCGCTGACTGGCTCTTTGTATTGGAGGGAGGAGACTGACCTCCGAGCCCTCATTCATCTCTGCTCCTCGATATAAAAAAGCTGCTGTATTTGAAAATGCAAACATATGGACAGAAATGCGACTGCTACTGTGAATGCATCCATGATCATCACCATTATAGACATAATATACGTATATCATGTCTATGATCACCATAGCCAAATGTAAACACTGCGCGCACTTTTGGCGCATAATGTGACGTCGGCTGCCTGAAACTCTGTATTTCTCCGTTTTTCTCAGTTTACATGCAAACGCGAAACAGGAGTTTTCCTAAATCTCCACTTTGGCCGGAGTTTTTAGAAAGAATCGTTTTCAGAGGCGAATTCGCCGTTTGCGTGTAAACGAAGGGCACAAACGAAGGGAAATATCTCCGTTTTTAAAAATACCCGTGTACGTGTAAACGTAGCCTCAGTCTGGTTTTCAGGTCTATCTTTGTCGGTTCATTGTGTGTGTCATCCTAGTGCTCTCTGTGCCTCTAGTGTTCTTGTATTTGTGGTTTAGTCATTAAACACTGCTACTCTTAAAGCCTGCTTACCTTCCTGTCTTCTAAATTTGGTTCCTCCTGCTCCTCCACATGTGACACCATATGTCCTATTTATGCATATCTCTAACTCGAACTCTCTAAAACCTACAACTGTCCCTCCTGTTACCCTTTGGCTTGCTTTCAGCTTCTGCACAAATCTGTTTTCTTTGCAGCTGAGAACAGAGCTTAAGGTCACATAAGTGTATGTAGATAGGAGCAGTTTATTTCACTTGTTCCGAGAAGAATGGTTATTCAAATGTGCCTGAGATGCTGTGATCTCCATGTTGATGTCCCATCCCAACATAGTCTGCAGATTCTCTTTAGATGGTTTTCTCATTTTCCTCGACTGATGGCGAACAGCAGGGCTTCTCCTTGTTGTTCTGCTGGTAGGACTTTTGGATCCGCACTCCGTCTGAAAAAAAATGTACAGGATGGCAACGTGTTCCCTTCAGTCATTAACTGGCCAATAATGTTTAGGAGCGAAATTGTTTGTCAGTGTGCATTACATAACTGGAGGAATAATTACTGCATATGTATTGTTTTTCATTCATGGATATAAGGAAGGAGCTTGCTTTAAATTATGTTGGCCAATGAATGATTTAGGGGAACATGATGCCATCCTGAACCCCTCTACCCCTGTTTTTAGATCTCTATTCATCCTCATGATTTGTAGAAGCAAATGAGGACAAGGGGCCTCTAGAGACTCTCTCTGGCTTTTCTCACACTCTTTATGTTTTTGTATTTCTATACAGATCTGCATCCCCCACACACACACATACATACATACATACATACATACATATATATATATATATATATATATATATGTATGTGTGTGTGTGTGTGTGTGTGTGTGAGGACACATGCAGAGCTGACCACATCATCATTATCATCAATCATCAGACGACTGGTAACTTGGTGTAGCAACACTGTGCACTGGTGAGACACACGAGGGGGCACAGAAGAATAAAAGGTTGTTGTATCTAGGGCACTTGTGAAGGATATAATGTAAGTAGTGGGCAGCCAATCAGGGACAAAAACACTGATTCTTTGTTGCTGATAATTCCATTCGATGACAGGGCCAGAGCAAGTTTTTTATTTATTATTTTTAATGTAAAATTTACTTTGTGGTAGGAGTGAAGGGACCACATGTGAACCCACAACATGTGACCCAGTTCAGTGAGTCACCATCACACCCGGGGGATTCTCAGATTTATTGGTTCCATAAGTCAAAAATTGGGTCGCATTGTTTTCCTCTTTAACTCTGAACATCCAGCCCAAGAGGTGAATGAATTGCATATGGTGAATATCTATCTATCTATCTATCTATCTATCTATCTATCTATAACAAAAATGTGTTCATTTACCACACAACTGGTGAATGTAGACATTTCACATGGTAAATCCTGTACACATTTCCTGTTGAATGTAAGTGGCAAACAGTATTCACGGCAAAGTGAGGCTCTGTGCATTGTCCAAAATTACTGTTGTGTACTTTTGAGGAATTTAATCAGATTAGGATATCAGCTGTGGCATGCTTTTATTAACAGCTCATTGGCTTTATCATGAAAATTTGCTATGCTAGATTAATTAAAAACCACATTCAAAAAATGTAAATGAGGCATGAGGCATGTTTTGCATACATTCATCTTTTAAACACATGGATGGAAATGAGCAATATAACTCTGTGTACTCACCATAATTTATAATCAGTCAGGCATCAATTTTTGGCCGAACTGCATCTACATAGAATAGCAAAATAAAAGAGCAACCTCTTATCAGCGCACTAGAGGTAAACATAAATAAATGTAAGTAGTAAAAAAAAGTGGAATAACTCATAAAAATAATGTTTTGTTTTCTTTCCAGCATCTGATTAAATAAATGAATAAGAGAGTAAAAACAGGTATATGCTTATACGACAAACAAGCCAGTTTGAAAAAAAAAAAAAAAAAAGGGAAAAAATGTCCTCAGATGCTCTCTGTCCTCACCGAGTGATGAAGGTTAAATGCAGGCATCGTAAAAAAAAAAGGACTTGTATTTGCCTTTTGTTGCATGAATGAGTCTCCCACACCTCACAGTTTAGATGAAGACTTCAACCTCATGATGCGATCCGATTACACTAATTCAGCCTGATTCTCACACAATTTTGTCATGGCTGTCAGATTCCCAGCATTGTGGCTGAATATGAAATATGTAAATGAAGTAAGAAAATGCAGTAGGATATGACAAATGGGGATACGTGAACCCCCATGTGAGAACCACCACGGGTATGTTGGAGTACTGCACGGGTTACGTGAGATTTTATTTTCAAAATGCTAAATTAAACAAGTTTAGTCATTAGTCATGCATAATTTAAAAAAGAATTCACCTATCTTATAATAAGATCAATAAAAAATGTCAGTGTACTACATTTTATATTCAGTTTTCCCTCGGGGTTTCCTGAAGGTGTCAAATGTGTGTGGTGGTGGTTTAAATCTGCTGGGAAGCCGAGACAAAAACAAAACAAAACAAAACAACACAAAAAAACCAACAGAAAATAGATTAGTGTTTGAAACGTAGCAGCGTCACGGATGAAAATAAGGAGAAAAAAGAGAAAAAGAAGCGGAGACAGAGACAATAAAATCTCCTCAGTATCAGGTTGTTGTTGTTGTCTTGGCTGAAAAAAAAAATAGAGGTTACATTATTGAAAAAAGTTTGAGAACCACTGGATTATGACACGTTCCAAGAACTGAAATTTGTAATCCTGGACGGCCCAGCGTAACGTCTAGCATGTCAGCAAGTCGTGTTTTTTTTGGCTTTTGTTGACTAGTGTGACAGCATGACATATGTACTTGATTTTCATATTGCTAATTATCTGACGCTCCCTCCACAATCAATTATGGCCGTTGCACTAGTTGCACTAGATCGTGAAAGACACCATGCAGAGAATTTATATTGGTATAAATGCCTAATCTGACATGATTAGACCATTGTCTCTGATAGAAATATCATGTAATCTGATTGCAGCATTAACCAGGAAATGCATGGCCAGAATTACCTTGGGAAATGTGCACATTTATCATTATCTCATATATATTGTTATCAGGCTCTCTTTTATGAGGACACTTGTGGCTAAACACTTGCCTCACTTTCTTACTTCCTGCCCACCCCCTCTCTCTTTCCCCTGTACCGTCTTTTTCTCACGCTTTGGTTTTTTCCTCTGTTGTCCTTCCTCCGCTTTGATTTCTCTACCCACAGGAACTTCCGGAAACATCTTCGGATGGTGGGCAGCAGGAGAATGAAAGCACAGAGTGAGTCAGAGATGTGTGTGTGTGTGTGTGTGTGTGTGTGTGGTGTGTGTGTTTGTTCAAAGTTATTGTCTTGTTGTTCACCCCCCATCGTCATCTTTTTTCTGTTTTCTTTATGTGTGTTTGTGTGTGTGTGTGTGTGTGTGTGTGTGTGTGTGTGCAAGTGTGTGGTATCATATGCTGCTACTTTCCTGGTGTTTACTGTATAAGTGCTGCATTGCATTATTTGAGCACCATTTTAAGATTATATGTGCGCCAGCGTGTGTCTGATTAGCCAGCTGTATGTGTTTGTGCATGTGTGTGTATGTGTGTGCACATGTACGTGTGCATGTGTATGTATGCAAAGCTGTAGGTGTCTTATGCAAATTCCTGCTGCACTGCTTGGAATATGTTTTTTTTTTTTTAAATTTTTGTTATATTTGTGCAATTTTGAAAAACATAGGTGAAGAGACAAAAAAATATATATATCAAATACACAGTGTTAACAGAACAAATTAGCAGTTTGTCAAGATGAGTCAAAGAAAGAAATCCCAGATGATGTCCAAACAAAGAAATTAACAAATAAATAAAACAACAGCAAAATGACATTAAAACACAACATGGTGGGAAATGAGAGCTACAAAATGCCACAGCACATCAAAATCAAATCAAATAGCCCTGATGCATCAATCAATAAGCTAGTGTGTTTGTTATGGTGGGCAAGCTTGTGTGTGTGTGTGTGTGTGTGTGTGTGTGTGTGTGTGTGTGTGTGTGTGTACATTTGTAACCATTTCCTGAGGCAAAACACAAAACAATTAGGATTGGAATCAAGGAATCTATGGAGAACCTCTAGAAAAACCAATGATTTGATAGCTTGTTTGGTAAGGATTAGGATTGGATCCAGATTGAGTAGCAGTGAAGTAGAAGTGTTCCAGCTGAGATCTTCTGTTTCCAGTGGAGAAGCAACACATCAAGTTGTGTTTGAATCTGTGAAGCTGCAGGATGTTGGCTTGTCTGGTGTTGTATAGGGCTGGGATTACATGTTTATCTCCTGAGTCGATACCATGACAACACTCGGGTGCAGATTTGATATGTATTGAGATTCTTAAGTATTGTGAATTTACAAGTATCACGATTTGGTATTACAATTTATTGCGATTTTTGTTTTTTGAATGATCCTCTTTTCTGGGAATTGCTCAGAAACTCCCCCTTGTTGTCAGCATACCTTGCAAAGCCGTACATCCTCTGCACTAGGTCTCTAGTTTGTGGTTGAAAAGTTTCACGAGGCTATGATTATCTTAAAGGTCACATTTTATACAGAGGTGTCAAGTTTGAAAAAAATGGTCTCAATAAAATGAAATGGCTACTGTGGGGGCCAACATCATCCCACATGAATCAAATGTGGCTCATTGAATCCACAAGAGTCTCAGCTTTCCAGTCAAAGCCAACTGATGCAGCTCCAAGACTGTTTAGGCCCCAGTCTGCACACACACACCATTTTACAACAGGCCACAAGAACACATGTGGACTGCAGGCTTTGGGGCCCAAACTGCATGGGATTAGCAGAAGGTGGGCATGTCTGCAAATAGATATCTACATATATCTGGAGGTCAGAGGTCAAGAGACCTCTTTGAAAATAGGCAAAATTTAGCCTAACTTTTGAGCAATATTTTGGCTGCTTGTTGACAACCTAAGATGACTTGGTATGGATCCCGTAGGTCATCTCGTTTCATATACCAGCATCTTTACTCTGGAATTAAAAGAATTGATTTAAAAATTTAAAAAAAAAAAAAAAAAAAAAAAAAAGAATTTTGATGCTTAATTGATTTTTTTCCCCCCACACCTCTAGTGTTGTACTGTACGAGTCACTTTGTAACAGGGTGTTAAAAGGTGCCTTGCATGAACAAAATCACTGCTTTTTGATGATACGTATCCACATTGTGGCAAAAAAAACATATGTGGTTTTTGTACTACTGGTTTTAGCAATCATGACAACCAGAAAAACTCTCATAACTTGGTTCTCTGTAATGGAACTATAGATATGTGGTTTTGGTTTGAAAAATGTCCTTGCTGTGAACATTGTACAGTTCTTTAATTCAATCAGGAATAATTTGCTTTAGCTGGAATAAATTCTGTCAGTCCAGTATTTCCTTCAGCTTGAACTGAAGACTTTTAACATCGCCATCTTCAAGGTCAAAACAATGCCAGACATGACTTTATGTGGTGTTGCTACTGCTTGCTGCCATTTTCTCTCAGAATTTTTCGCAGCCAGCTTTAGTAGCTCAGCCTAAATTTAAATACAATTTCAAAGCATTAGAAAACACTTTTCTTTTTCATTGTCAGAAGACATAAATTATGTATAATATCAGATCGAAACTGAATTCTATAAGTAATAAATGTTTTCTTTGATGACAAGAGTCCCCAGAGTGAACACATGTAAACGGTGCCGTCCACAGTGGAGTGTTGTGTTTTTCATCATGGCTGGTCACAGTAATATGATCATTGCTGTATCTGATGTCCGTCCAGTAACGACTACAAATTGTTGCCTGTCAGGAATATAATTGTGGCGCCAACTGTGAGGCTGCACATGAAAGAATAGTATAGTGTAATGTTATGATTAACAGTGTCAAACGCTTTTGATGAGTCTATAAATATTCCAAGAGCACACTGATTGCTGTTCAAAGCCGAGTGGGTTTAATCAACAAGTCACAGGGAAACCAAATCCGAGGCTAGTCTCTCTAAATTCATGCTGATGATAATACAGAATGTAATGAGCATTCAGGTGCCTCAGATGCTGCTAAACATTAAATTTTAATCTTTGAAAAGCATGGGAGGACAGAAATAGAGCTCATTTTCGTGGATTCTCTAGTGTGTGTGCGTATGAGTAACTGTATGTGCACATTTATTTGTAATTATAGCTATACTTGTATTTATTTGTCAGTGAGTGTGTGTGTTGGGGGCATAGGGCTGGGGTGTTGTGTGTGTGTGTGTGTGTGTATTTATGTGCCTTTGCGCTTGCATTTGCCTTTGCACTAGTGTGTTATGGGTGGTGGGTGTATATAGGTCACAGCCGATGTGTGTGCCTGTCAGTGTGTACGGTGTGAGTGTGTGTGTGTGTGACAATCTCTCCTCACCTGCACTAGCGTTTGCCGAGCGTAGATCGAAGAGTTTCAGCCGCTCCTGGAGTGACCCCACCCCTGTCAAGACTGACTGTCCTCATGAGCCCAGAGACAGTGAGTTCACACAGACTCACACACCTGCACGCACACACACACACACTCACACACACACATGCAATTGCAGACATACAGAGTTTTGTACAAAAAGACACATCAAATATGATAGTGTATGTAGACCACAGCCATTGACTGCTGTGAGATGGAAAAAAAGAGTGCAGTACAGACATTGGGGGCAGTGGTGAGTAATAAATAGAGTAGAGTATATGGCAGTCAAAGGGGCTTTTTGATTTTTTATGTCTTTTTAATTGTAATAATAATGACAACTAGACTTTATAAAGTTTCTGAAGAAACTTTGATGTGCTTGCCTTGCGACCGCCTGGACATGTGCTAAATCACCAGCCCTGTGCTGTTTGTGGGCTGTGTAGTGTTGTGGCTCTTGCCCAGGCGGGGAGTTGAACCCTGGTCTCCTGCATGGCAGGCAGAGACACTATCCACTGAGCCACTGGGGCTTGTGTGGGCGGAGCCAGAAATGAGGCTCTATGAAGCACACAGCATGAGTGACAGTGCTGCTTCTGTGAAAAATCACCTAAAAGTAGTGGTCAAACAAATGCTTTTTCATCAATGATAGTAAGTCCGAGCAGAAAATAAAAGGTATCATGAGAAAGGCAAGGCTTTGGGCTTTCAAACTGTGTCAAAATTATTTTTCAACTCCCAAAAATGCCCACCTTAGAGCGAGTTGGAAAAGTGTGTCATTCTGCTTCTCTCCCGAGACTTTGCATTCCAGATATAATGGGAGTCTATGGGGGAGAGAGCTGGCACTCCTGCCTCGTTAAGGGTCACAGTTTAAAAAGTTGAAGCTACTTTGCTTTTGTATTTACATTTTTCAAAGCACAACTAGTTGTCCTACTACTTTCCAAAAAATTATGCATGTGGAGTGAAAATTGTGGCCAGGAGAGCAAGTTAAAGACAAAAGTTTTAGGCGAATTTTCAGGGCTGCTCCACTCTAGCCCTCAAGAATGCCACTCTAGCTCACGCAATACACACTCATTCAAAAGTCAGAGGCGGCTCAAAAATAACTCCAAACTTAAACTGTGTTTTATGGCAAACTAAAGCAGACATGAAAAATTGAAGATGACACATATAAAGTTGAACATCTGCTGAGTCATTAAAGCTTTGAATGGAGTCTGTGGGCCAAAGAATGAGGGAGCTGTGAGGCTTTGAAAATGCATGAGTGTCTGCCGATTTCCCATTCTTTTTCTATGAGGGCAAAATCGCGATTTTAAAATTGAATTATGAGAAATTGCAAGGTCCGATCGGTTTGAAAATTGACACACCTCTTCTTCTCCACAAGATGCACATTTTTCGTATTTGGTGCGTGGACGCAGGTCCAAAGCTCTGGGCCCTGGAGCCTTCTGAAGTTTTGGCCATTCATTTCGGATGGCCAGAATTTTCAGGAAAATTGGAATTTTGAGAATTCCGTGGGTCGGATTCCTTATAAAAGTAATAGCACACTTCTCCCAATGGGGCCGCACATTTTCCCAATTCATTGTGGGGGCCTAAAACCAAAGCTGTAGGAGGAGTAGCGCGCCGAAAAAAGAGTGGAATAATAAACTATAATAAAAACTAGACTTTATAAAGTTTCTGAAGAAACTTTGATGTGCTTGCCTTGCGAGCGCCTAGACATGTGTAAAGCGCCAGCCCTATGCTGTTTGTGGGTTGTGTAGTGTTGTGGTTCTTGCCCAGGCGGGGAGTTGAACCCTGGTCTCCTGCATGGCAGGCAGAGACACTATCCACTGTACCACCGGGGCTTGTGTGGGCGGAGCCAGAAATGAGGCTCTATGAAGCACACAGCATGAGTGACAGTGCTGCTTCTGTGAAAAATCACCTAAAAGTAGTGGTCAAAGAAATGCTTTCTTCTCAATAATAGTAAGTCCGAGCAGAAAATAAAATGTACCATGAGAAAGGCAAGGCTTTGGGCTTTCAAACAGTGTCAAAATTATTTCCCAACTCCCAAAAATTCCCCCCCCTAGAGCGAGTTGAAAACGTGTGTCTTTCTGCTTCTCTCCCGAGACTTTGCATTTCAGATATAATGGGAGTCTATGGGGGAGAGAGCTGGCACTCCTGCCTCGTTAAGGGTCACAGTTTAAAAAGTTGAAGCTACTTTGCTTTTGTATTTACATTTTTCAAAGCAGAACTAGTTTTCCTACTACTTTCCAAAAAATTATGCATGTGGAGTGAAAATTGTGGCCAGGAGAGCAAGTTAAAGACAAAAGTTTTAGGCGAATTTTAAGGGCTGCTCCACTCTAGCCCTCAGGAATGCCACTCTAGCTCACGCAATACACACTCATTCAAAAGTCAGAGGCGGCTCAAAAATAACTCCAAACTTAAACTGTGTTTTATGGCAAACTAAAGCAGACATGAAAAATTGAAGGTGACACACATAAAGTTGAAGGTCTGCTGAGTCATTTAAGCTTTGAATGGAGTCTGTGGGCCAAAGAATGAAGGAGCTGTGAGGCTTTGAAAATGCATGAGTGTCTGCCGATTTCCCATTCTTTTTCTATGAGGGCAAAATCGTGATTTAAATTATGAATTATGAGAAATCGCAAAGTCTGATCGGTTTGAAAATTGACACACCGATTCTTCTCCACAAGACGCACATTTTTTGTATTTGGTGTGTGGACGCAGGTCCAAAGCTCTGGGCCCTGGAGCCTTCCAAAGTTTTGGCCATTCATTTCGGATGGCCGAAATTTTCAGGAAAATTGGAATTTTGAGAATTCCGTGGGTCGGATTCCTTATAAAAGTAATAGCACACCTCTCCCAATGGGGCCGCACATTTTCCCAATTCATTGTGTGGGCCTAAAACCAAAGCTGTAGGAGGAGTAGCACGCCGAAAAAGTGCAGAATAATAAAATACTATAATAATAAGAAGAAGAAATATGCAAGATAATAAGATGTGTTGCCTTTTCAAGGCAAGCACATAATAAAAAGTATGCAAGATTTTAAGATGTGTTGCCTTTTCAAGGCAAGCACATAATAATAATAATAACTAGACTTTATAAAGTTTCTGAAGAAACTTTGATGTGCTTGCCTTGCGACCGCCTGGACATGTGCTAAATCACCAGCCCTGTGCTGTTTGTGGGCTGTGTAGTGTTGTGGCTCTTGCCCAGGCGGGGAGTTGAACCCTGGTCTCCTGCATGGCAGGCAGAGACACTATCCACTGAGCCACTGGGGCTTGTGTGGGCGGAGCCAGAAATGAGGCTCTATGAAGCACACAGCATGAGTGACAGTGCTGCTTCTGTGAAAAATCACCTAAAAGTAGTGGTCAAACAAATGCTTTTTCATCAATGATAGTAAGTCCGAGCAGAAAATAAAAGGTATCATGAGAAAGGCAAGGCTTTGGGCTTTCAAACTGTGTCAAAATTATTTTTCAACTCCCAAAAATGCCCACCTTAGAGCGAGTTGGAAAAGTGTGTCATTCTGCTTCTCTCCCGAGACTTTGCATTCCAGATATAATGGGAGTCTATGGGGGAGAGAGCTGGCACTCCTGCCTCGTTAAGGGTCACAGTTTAAAAAGTTGAAGCTACTTTGCTTTTGTATTTACATTTTTCAAAGCACAACTAGTTGTCCTACTACTTTCCAAAAAATTATGCATGTGGAGTGAAAATTGTGGCCAGGAGAGCAAGTTAAAGACAAAAGTTTTAGGCGAATTTTCAGGGCTGCTCCACTCTAGCCCTCAAGAATGCCACTCTAGCTCACGCAATACACACTCATTCAAAAGTCAGAGGCGGCTCAAAAATAACTCCAAACTTAAACTGTGTTTTATGGCAAACTAAAGCAGACATGAAAAATTGAAGATGACACATATAAAGTTGAACATCTGCTGAGTCATTAAAGCTTTGAATGGAGTCTGTGGGCCAAAGAATGAGGGAGCTGTGAGGCTTTGAAAATGCATGAGTGTCTGCCGATTTCCCATTCTTTTTCTATGAGGGCAAAATCGCGATTTTAAAATTGAATTATGAGAAATTGCAAGGTCCGATCGGTTTGAAAATTGACACACCTCTTCTTCTCCACAAGATGCACATTTTTCGTATTTGGTGCGTGGACGCAGGTCCAAAGCTCTGGGCCCTGGAGCCTTCTGAAGTTTTGGCCATTCATTTCGGATGGCCAGAATTTTCAGGAAAATTGGAATTTTGAGAATTCCGTGGGTCGGATTCCTTATAAAAGTAATAGCACACTTCTCCCAATGGGGCCGCACATTTTCCCAATTCATTGTGGGGGCCTAAAACCAAAGCTGTAGGAGGAGTAGCGCGCCGAAAAAAGAGTGGAATAATAAACTATAATAAAAACTAGAGGATAGAAAGTTTCTGAAGAAACTTTAATGTGCTTGCCTTGCGCATGTTGGGTTCCACGCCAAATCGCCAGCCCATTGCTGTTTGTGGGTTGTGAAGTCATGGCTCATGCCCAGCCCGGGGTTTGAACCGCGGCTCTTCTGCATTTCAGGCAGCCTCCCCTACCGCTAGACTATGGAGGCTGCCGTGGGCGGAGCCCGAAATTAGAATCTATGAAGCAGACAGTTTCACTGACACTGGAGCTGGGGGATAAGATCGCCAAAAACTACTGGTCAAACTATCGCATTTTTCTCCGCGATAGTAAGTCCGAGCAGAAAATGGATTGCACCACGAGAATCCTAAGGCTTTGAGCTTTTAAACCATGGTTAAATTATTTTCCAACTCCCGAAAATGCCCAGGAAATGGCGAGTAGAAAACGTGTGTGTTTCTGCTTTTCTCCCGCGACTTTGCTTTGCTGATATAATGGGACTGAATGGGAGAGAGAGCTGGGACTCCCGCCTCGTTAAGAGTCTCAATGAAAAAAGTTGAAGCTATTTTGCTTTTGTCTTTACATTTTTCAAAGCACAACTATTTTTCCTACAATTTGATCCCAAATTTATGCATGTTGAGTGAAAATTGTGGCCAGCAGAGCAAGTTTAAGACAACATTTTGAGGCGATTTTTCAGGGCTGCCTCCCTCTAGCTCTCAGGAATGCATGGAATGACACTGTAGTGCAACTCCATTAGTGTGTATTGCGTGTGTAATTCCGACTTTAAACTGGAATTGCGGAAAAACGGAATGTCGGATCGGTCTGAAAATCGAAACCCTGCTTCTTCTCAATAAGAGGCACGTTTTTCTAATTTGGTGCGTGGACGCAGGTCCAAAGCTCTGGGCCCTGGAGCCTTTCAAAGTTTTTGCCCATTCATTCGAATGGGCCAAAATTTGCCACAAAAATGGGAATTTTGGGAATTCCAGATGTCGGATTCCTTAGAAAAGCAATAGCACACTTCTCCTAATGGGGCCGCACATTTTCCCAATTCATTGTGTGGGCCTAAAATGAAAGCTGTAGGAGGAGAAGCGCGCCGAAAAGTGTCCAGAATAAAAATAATAATAATAATAATAAGAAAAAGTTTCTGAAGAAACTTTAATGTGCTTGCCTTGCGCATGTCGGGTTACACGCAACATCACCAGAGCCTGTCTACTGTATTAGAGTTTCTCTGATATCACGTACCTCAGCTTCAAAACAAACTGCTGCGTGCTGCTCTCTCTCTCTCTCTCTCTCTCTCTCTCTCTCTCTCTCTCTCTCTCTCTCTCTCTCTCTCTGTCTCTCCTCGCCGCTCTACACACATCCGTGATACTCAAAGACACGCGGTGGTTATGTCATGCACAAGCACATGCACGGTCGGGCACGCGAACGTGGATACAACGTAAATCATGTAGTCCTCCTCCCTCCGCAAAATCGTTTAATGCGAACGGCGGCATTGCGCAATCAATAATCAACCGATAATAATAATCAACCAGATCTGACAGGTGCGCCGCGCACACAGACTGTCATATAGTGTAGCACACTTGCAAAGGACGACGCTTACAAGGGCGTTGTGGTCGAGACGAGTTTACTCTCCATCTGTCAATCATACATAACAAGACACACACATTGCAGCCTGGTTCATAATGGCACGTGCAGCTCTTCTGATGATTACAGCCGAATGTACAGAGCACGAACACAACAGGGGATCAACATAAAAACAAAGACGACCGTCATGTGCACTGTGCTACGACATCAAGTAAAGGGGGCAGACTATATTAGTTACATTTTGCACTCCATAATAATAAACATCACCCACCGTCTGTTGACGTTAGCTCCGGGTCGCGGGAGCAAGCTAAGGGTAATTAGCGCTTAGCGAGCGAGCTAGCCATAACAGTTAGCTTACTCACGTCATCAAATAAATAATATATTTCCTTCGTGAGTCTCTTTGATATGTCTCGCTACCCCACTCACATACACTATTTCACACACACACATTTCCATTAAACTAAACAGTCTGCTTACCTGTCAATCATACATCACAGAAGACGCACACATTGCAGCCTGGTTCATATCGGACGCAGCTCTTCTGACGATTACAGCCGAATGTAGCCGAGCACGGCGTCTGGACGGACTGTAATTCTTGTCTTAGCGTGCCCTCTTGTGATAAGAACTGGTGTCACCACAATAGACAGTTCTCCCTTTCCCACAATGCACACTGAAGGTAAGTTCCACAATAAGAAGTATTTCTTATTATGAATCAAAAAATAAAAATAAAAATATAAAATAAATGGGGGCTCCGGCTGTCAGTTGGACACAGACGGAGGAAGTTAGCTCTGAAACTGTCAAGGTAAATAAACACCCCTTAAATGAAACAAAACGTCTGTTAGTTAAAAGGAAGACATGATGAATGTATGTGTGTATTTCAATGTGACGTGCATACCGGGGGCAGTCGCGCTGGAGCGCGTTTGGGCTTGATAATGTGAGTGCAGGCCAGCAGGGGACTGGGGAGGGGGGAGAGAGGGCGGGACACAGCCACAAAGTTAGTTTTCAAATTGATAACCCATCATAACCCTTGCTTTCAATATTAAAAAATGCCCCAAAAAATCCCAAAAGAATTATATAGATAAATAAAAGGTTGTTATGCTACCTGACTATTACTGAAGGATATTAGAACACATCTCAAAAATGTTCATAATTTTTTTATTATTATTTTAATATTATTAACTATAATAACATCTATTTTGTATATATTTACAGGGCTGCCAGTAGAGGGAGCTCACGCTCTTTGGATGTAAATGTAAATACAGTCACTGCCAAGTCCAGTATTTTGGGTATTGATGTGGGTAAACAGAGTTAAGACTGGAGATCAGTAGAGTGGGTGAAGACTGGAGATAAGTATCACATTCCAGCATATTTATTTATTTATTCATTTATTTATTAATTCATTTATTTATTCATTTAACTACCGTAAATCAGTCACAGTCACACAAATAGGCTCCATATTTTTTCTTACCTTGATGCAGAATTAGTGTTGAAAGTTGAAAGTTCATAAGCAGCCAAATGTTGCCAAAAGCAGCCCAATTTTGAAGTAGACGCCCAACGTGATTGTTCCCTGCCCAACGGAATTTAAAAATAGCCCAATCTGACAATCCTGGCAGGAGGAGAATTGAACTCCGTTCTCCAGCACGAGAGGCTGGAGAGGTTACCGCTGCGCTACTGGAGCTCAGGGGGGCGGGGCCCGAAATTACTCTCTATGAGGCAGACAGCAACAATGACACTGGCGCTGGTGACAAGATCGCCGAAAACCACGGGTCAAACTACCGCATCTTTCTCCGCGATAGTAAGTCCGAGCAGAAAATGGATTGCACCACGAGAATCCTAAGGCTTTGAGCTTTTAAACCATGGTCAAATTATTTTCCAACTCCCGAAAATGCCCGATTTATGGCGATTTGGAAACGTGTGTCTTTCTGCTTTCCTCCCGCGACTCTGCTTTGCCGATATAATGGGACTGAATGGGGGAGAGAGCTGGGACTCCCGCCTCGTTAAGAGTCGAAATGAAAAAAGTTGAAGCTACTTTGCTTTTGTCTCTACATTTTTCAAAGCACAACTATTTTTCCTACAATTTGATCCCAAATTTATGCATGTTGAGTGAAAATTGTGGCCAGCACAGCAAGTTTAAGACAAAGGTTTCAGGCGAATTTTCATGGCTGCCTCGCTCTAGGTGCTCAGGCACGTCGCTCTATTTCCTACGTACCACTTGAATCCTCGGCCATTTGTTGTATTTCGTGAGCTGTTTTTCGTGAATTGCGAAAAAACGGCATGTCGAATCGGTTTGAAAATTCGCAAGCAGCTTCTTCTCCACATGATGCACATTTTTCGTATTTGGTGCGTGGACGCAGGTCCAAAGCTGTACGATCTGGAGCCTTTCAAAGTTTTGGCCCATTCATTCGAATGGGCCAAAATGTGCCACAAAAATGGGAATTTTGGGAATTCCAGATGTTGGATTCCTTAGAAAAGCAATAGCACACTTCTCCCAATCGGGCCGCACATTTTCCCAATTCATTGTGTGGGCCTAAAATGAAAGCTGTAGGAGGAGTTGCGCGCCAAAAATGTCCAGAATAAAAATAATAATAATAATAAGAATAAATATGCACAACAATAAGATGTGTTGCCTCTCCAAGGCAAGCACATAATAACTAGACTTTATAAAGTTTCTGAAGAAACTTTGATGTGCTTGCCTTGCGAGCGCCTGGACATGTGCTAAATCAGCAGCCCTATGCTGTTTGTGGGCTGTGTAGTGTTGTGGTTCTTGCCCAGGTGGGGAGTTGAACCCTGGTCTCCTGCATGGCAGGCAGAGACACTATCCACTGTGCCACTGGGGCTTGTGTGGGCGGAGCCAGAAATGAGGCTCTAAGAAGCACACAGCATGAGTGACAGTGCTGCTTCTGTGAAAAATCACCTAAACGTAGTGGTCAAACAAATGCTTCTTTGTCAATGATAGTAAGTCCGAGCAGAAAATAAAATGTACCATGAGAAAGGCAAGGCTTTGGGCTTTCAAACTGTGTCCAAATTATTTTCCAACTCCCAAAAATGCCCACCTTAGAGCGAGTTGGAAAAGTGTGTCCTTCTGCTTCTCTCCTGAGACTTTGCATTCCAGATATAATGGGAGTCTATGGGGGAGAGAGCTGGCACTCCTGCCTCGTTAAGGGTCACAGTTTAAAAAGTTGAAGCTACTTTGCTTTTGTATTTGCATTTTTCAAAGCACAACTATTTTTCCTACTACTTTCCAAAAAATTATGCATGTGGAGTGAAAATTGTGGCCAGGAGAGCAAGTTTAAGACAAAAGTTTTAGGCGAATTTTCAGGGCTGCTCCACTCTAGCCCTCAGGAATGCCACTCTAGCTCACGCAATACACACTCATTCAAAAGTCAGAGGCGGCTCAAAAATAACTCCAAACTTAAACTGTGTTCTATGGCAAACTAAAGCAGACATGAAAAATTGAAGATGACACACATAAAGTTGAAGGTCTGCTGAGTCATTTAAGCTTTGAATGGAGTCTGTGGGCCAAAGAATGAAGGAGCTGTGAGGCTTTGACAATGCATGAGTGTCTGCCGATTTCCCATTCTTTTTCTATGAGGGCAAAATCGCGATTTTAAAATTGAATTATGAGAAATCCTAAAGTCTGATCGGTTTGAAAATTGACACACCTCTTCTTCTCCACAAGACGCACATTTTTCGTATTTGGTGCGTGGACGCAGGTCCAAAGCTCTGGGCTCAGGACCCTTCCAAAGTTTTGGCCATTCATTTCGGATGGCCGAAATTTTCAGTAAAATTGGAATTTTGAGAATTCCGTGGGTCGGATTCCTTATAAAAGTAATAGCACACTTCTCCCAATGGGGCCGCACATTTTCCCAATTCATTGTGGGGACCTAAAACCAAAGCTGTAGGAGGAGTAGCGCGCCGAAAAAAAGGTGGAATAATAAAAATAATAATAAAAAGAAGAAATATGCAAGATTTTAAGATGTGTTGCCTTTTCAAGGCAAGCACATAAAAAGTATGCAAGATTTTAAGATGTGTTGCCTTTTCAAGGCAAGCACATAATAATAATAATAATATATTAAAGGCTATGAAATGACCAGTTCCAAATATTTTCGAGTAACTGGACTATTGACCTTGAGCTTTGAGCCTATCTATCTATCTATCTATCTGTGTGTATGTGTGTATGTGTGTGTGTGTGTGTGTGTGTGTGTGTGTGTAAACAACTTATGATTTAGAGAGCTGATTTTTTGGAAAAGTTCAATTGACCACTGCTCATTTTTCTCTGTTTGGGCCGTTGCTCTGCATTGCCCCCTGGACGTAGCCTTACATATTCCTGTGGGTAGATTATCTCCCTGTATGGACTCTCTGGTAATACACTGCAGGCGACATTTTGTTATCAGGGTCTGTGACGTGTAAAGGCTGAATTGAAAAGCAGTACGGCAAAATTGATCAGTGTTCAGTAGCAAAGACAAAAAGGAAGCACTGCTGGACCGAGGAACACTCTGATGATTAAAACGGCCTTTAATGGACCAGCGTAGTTGAACGCTGAAGACAAGTCAAAACTTTGGTCGCATGCCATCTTCAGAGGATGTAAGAACCTGATTCAGTTTCATTGTTCGATAGAACTGTGCCCATCCACTAAAGACAAATTTAATCACAGAGAGAGTGCCTCAGTCTTTTTGGTTTGTTTTAAGCGCACTAAGAGGTTGTCAAGGCTAGGCAGTCACTCCACCCCACAAGGAAACTCCTCATAAGCATTCACTTTGCCAAAGCTGTGGTTTTGCACAGTGTACCACTGCAGGTTGTCCCTGGTTTACCCAATGTGGTGTAAACATATGGAGTAATTAAAACACAGTGATGTCCTCCCAGAAACAGAACAGAAAGGCACAAAAGCATGTCCCTATTTGCTCTCAACAGGAAAGAGCTACATATTGTATGGATCAATGTAAATCACTTGACATGGTGCTTTGCATTTGCAAAATCCACACGAGACACATTAGCTTTACCTGTCTGGATAGCCCTCATCTTGTTCTTAAAAAAAAACAAACAAAAAAAAAACATTAGGTCATTTCAACCGTTTAACACATTAAACTGTGTAAACACAAATATGCCCATTTTGCCTTGCAGTTGTGGTGCTGTTTTGCTGGGACCCAAATCTAGTCCACATTCAGTTCCCTTGTTATCATGGAGGGCTGTCTTGTGACAGGTCAGATATTCCCTTGGCATGTACCATAATTTATTTTTTTGCCGCAGAATCTTTAATCCTGTAAGATATTCTTTCAAAAGTCGGAGTGCTAAATAGGCTCCTCCTTTTCATATTTGCAATGCAAGTGTTTTGGCAGGACACTAACCCTAACCGCAAAGATAACACTCAGTATCTCTGAATCAGAACCAGGCAAAGAAGACATACATCATATGGACAAAAATATTGGGCCACAGCTCTTAATCACTGAATTCAGGTGTTTCATTCAGTCCCATTGCCACAGGTGTATAAAATCCAGCAGCGAGCCATGCAGTCTGCCTTTACAAACATTTGGGAAAGAATGGCTCGTTCTAAAGAGCTCACTGAGTTCCAGTGTGGTGCTGTAATAGTAATGTAATAGGATGCCACCACTGCAACAGTTGGTGAAATTTCTTCCCTCCTAGATGTTCCACCATCAGCTGAAATTGGTATTATTGCAAAGTGGAAAGAACCACAGCAACTCAGCCACCAGTTGGTGGCGGTGTAAAGCACGCCACCACTGGACTGTGGAGCGATGGAAACGAGTTCTGTGGAGCGACCATTCACGCTCCTCTATCCGGCGTCTGATGGATGAGTCTGGGTTTGGTGAACGCCAGGAGAACGTTCCCTGTCTGACTGCATTGTGCCGACTGTGCAATTTGCTGGAGGAGGGATAACACTGTGGGCTGGTGTTTCTGGGCGCGGCCTCGGCCCCTCAGTTCCAGTGAAGGGAAATCTTAATGCTTCAGCTCACCAAGATATTTTGGACAATTTTCTGCTTCTAGCTTTGTGGGACCAGTTTGGGGAAGGAAGGCCCTTTTCTGTCCCAGCATGACTGAGCCCCAGTGCACAAAGCAGCTCCATAAAGGCATGGCTGGCTGAGTTTGGTGTGGAAGAACTGGCCCACACAGAGCCCTGACCTCAACCCCATCCAACACCTTTGGGATGAACTAGAATGCAGATTGCGAACCAGGTCCTCTGGTCCAACATCAGTGTCTGACCTCACAAATGCTCTTCTTGATGAACGGGCAAAAATTCCCACAGACACACTCCAAAATCTTGTAGAAAGCCTTCCCAGAAAAGTGGAAGCTGGTCTAGCTGCAACAATGCTGTTGTCTATATAGGGTGGCTATCTGCTTCTGTTTGGCATGTTAGATGAACAGCAGAGAGCCCTGCATTCATTTTATGTCTTTACAGTGGAATTATGTGCAGGCGGTGAACAATTTGTTATTAAATGGTTAGATAGTGCATTTTTTTTTTTGTTTTGCATTTGTTGGATGCTAGTTGCAGTCAGTATATATGGTTACATCTGCCTAAACCTGCAAAGATATCAGGGTTGAAACTTCCTTTAAAGTCGTAGGCAAAGCTATGGCTGCTGGCAAATTTAGCTAAGTATAAAACAGGCAGACTGTGCACACTGACTGTGCTAGAGATAGCTGTGTACTAATTAATGACACCTTAACAAGAAGTCAACACACAGAGCTAAGAAAAATAATGCAGGCAAAGAAAAACTCCCAAGGAAAGCTTAATTCAAACCTCTACCCGGGTCTCTAACACAAGTGGTGCGATTCTGTTGACCTTGTCCTCTCGTTTCAGACAAAAGAGGTCAGAGAACACAAAACAAATCAAGACTGAGCACAAGGTGGGCTGTGAGTAGGCTCGTGAGGCATGAATACTCACAGATGCTTTGTAGTGGCTTCATAGTGCTAATTTTGTGTTATGCAAACTTGGGTTTACGTGTTTTTTAATTGTTACGATGTTTTAATGTTCTTTGTACAGAATCTTAAATCTACTATGCCTCTGTGTATGAAACATGCTTTCTAAATAAAATTGCACGTTACCAGTTTGCAAACTGAGATTTGCATTTTTGAAAATGGTACTGAAAACACAATCTGGCACATATGGTGACATCATCAGCCTATGATGAGATCTGAAACGTGATCGCCGCCAATTAAAACATTTTCTGCTGAATTCCAGCAGACAGGAAACTGTGTTTGTTTGTAGAAAAGTCTCTAGATGTCACATTGTTGTGTTTAGGTCTGGCCTTGTGAGGCTAAAAGAAGGATGGTGGGAATAGCTTTTTTAATATTGGCAATACCTACAGACACACACACACACACACACACACACACACACACACACACACACATACGCAGACTCACACATAAATGGCCATATAGAAACTGACATGTGCAAACTTGCTGTCTCTGCTGTTGATTCTGACCCTGTCTGTCTGTCTCCCAATGACCATGGGTCTTTCTTCAACTTTGTGCTGCTCTCTTTCTGTGAGTATGTCGTTCAAAATGGAGTGTGTGTCTCAGTCTGAGTGTATTAGCTTGTATGAGCGTGTTGGCGGGTAAGGATGGATGACTGTGGACAAAGGCCAGGATATAAAACAGCTCAAACTGTTTGCATGTGCTGTCTGTGTGTGGTGTCTCCAGTCCGATTTTGAATATCTGTGTTTTTGTGTTTTCTCCTCACCTCCATCCTCAGCGTCTTTGTGTCTCAGAGTGTGATAAGAGATACGTGTTGATAAATTCTTGATGACAAGTGAATGGTATGTTTTGTGCCTTGATTTTCTCCCTTTCCTGAGGGACGGATACTGACATCTTTATTTTAAAGAGTGATGTTTGTTTTTGATCTTGAGTGTAATCTTCCCTCTTTTCTCAAATTTCTCTTCCATCCATCACCAAAATGCACTATTGTCTATTTTGTATTTTCCTTTGCATCCTTTTTGGTTTAGCCTCCAAGAAAGATGACTTAATATTTTTTTGGTTTGTGTTTGTGTTAGTGTTTTTTTTTTTTTTTTTTTTTTTTTTTTTTTACTAGATGCTGTGTAGAACCTTTTGATGAACCCTTTGAGCATGTGAATTGTCCTCACTGACACCAAGCCAACACCAGCATGTACCAGTGATGATGGTCCTGTATATCGCCCAGTACTTCAATATAAAACCAAATTTTCATGTTCTTGTAATTTTCCCATGAGGGACAGCTATGGTGCTTATGATAAAGTAATAATCACCCTTAGAATTATTGTTGGTTCTATAAGCATTTGCCATATTTTTATTGGTGATACCTAGCTGATATTTTGTGTTAGGTGTCTGTCTTTTAAATTGCTGGAACTCAACACAAATACAGAATGCGATGATTAAATAGAGAGTATTAAAGCATCAAAAGCAAGTCCATACAATTTCACACAATTTGTTCAGCTGTGGGAAAAGATGCAGCAGCTCACAGGGCAGTCAAGACTGAGGCCAAGGTGAAAACGGCTGACGAGAGTTCAAACTTTATGCAAATTAGAAGCCGGCAGTCGCTTTTTCCATGACCAGTCGAGTGGCTGTCTGAGCACAGACTGTGTGAAAAGGCAACTAGTTTTCAGTTCTGCCTGAAATTTATCTTCTGTTTTCACTGCAAAAAGTCAAATCTTACCAAGATTATTTGTCTTATTTCAAGTCAAAATGTCTTATTTCTAGTCAAAATATCTCATTACACTTAAAATAAGACATGATCAGCTCAGAAATAACTTGTCTTTAGACAATTTTCACCTGTTTCAAGTGAAAATAAACTTGAAACAAGTGAAAATTTACTTGTTCACTTGTGTCACAAGTAAAAATTTGCTTGTTCACTTGTGTCACCGGCTAGGCTGACTATAGCTGACTTAACACCATTTGTGATCAAAAAATGTTTTTCTTTTACTTCTGTTTGATTCAGTATTATATTTAGTCAGTAACATTGTCTGATTTGGTATCCTAACATCAACAGTTCATTATCTTATCAGCGATATTTTGCCTTATGATTATGTGGAAATGAAAACATTGTTGACACTGACTGTGTTAGAAACAGCACAGTCAGCTGACAGACAGGTGAAGAGGCAGAAACCGGCAGAGTGTCGCCTGGTATTGACTCCTTCCTTAGAATTCACGTCCTCTAGTTGGGTTTTCACAATTGTTACACACATCCTGACACACATCCTGCCACTCCGCTCAGTATCAGTCATTATTTCCTTCTCCTTCTGCCTGCTTTCTCTTCCTTTCCCGTTTCCTTCTGTCACTTCTTTAGCCATCAGCACTAACAGCCCCGTGCTTCTCTCTCACCTCCGCACTCCCCATCTCTCCACTTCCTGCCACCTCCTCCCCTTTGGCCTCACTCCTCGTGTGTCTCCCATGTTCTCTCTTCCTTCCTCTCCTTCCCTGCTCCCCCTTCTCTCCACCCCGATTCTCTCCCAGCCTTTCTCCTCACCAATGTTATACCTTCTTCTAGGTGGGGACCTGCAGGCTTCCTGCGGCACCCTGGATGAAGGAGGTCTGGACGAGCCAATGGACTGGGAGGAGGAGAGAGAGATGGAGAGGCTGGCCTGCGAGGGAGACGACTTTATACCTCCTAAAATCATGGTGAGATATCAACAGTGCAATGCCCTGCCATTTGTGACTATGTGACTGTGACTATTCAAAATTGCCAAAGGTCAATTCAAGTGAGGAAAAAATGTGGAACAACTTTTCAACTGTTTTTAAATATTTAATTCATAAATGTAAAGTGAATGGAGACCTTATGACTTTGTAAACTCACAACATGTTTAATTTTCGGGACTTCCTTCGGGAAAATCATATATTATTTCATGCAAGACTTTGGTTGCACTTCCAGGGTTTAGGGTCGCAGAATTGCAAACACTCGCATAATCATAATGTCTTGGTGGGTAAAAATCTTCATGGCCGAGAATCAAATGTTGTTTTACGGTTGGCTATCACTTTAATCATGAATTGACGTATGGAGTGCAAATGCGTATTAACTCTCTGAATTGATTTGATCTATATCCATGAATCAGGAATTCATGAAAAGCATCTGTTTTAGGTTTATGTGCTGTCATATTTCTGGTTTTTGTGTATTTATTTAAAATAGTGCAATCAAAAAATGCCTATCTTAACACTTTGTATTGATGACTGCACTGTGCTCAAATGCATTTTATTTCAGAGCAGACTGAGCACAGATACAGACCCTGAAATGCATGTAAGCTGTTTACTATCACAGCATTGTAAATAAAACATGTGCAGTTGTATATTGCCCTGCAGGCACTGGACTGTGATCGAGTAAAGTTTAGATCCAGCTGAATGATTTCTCCCCTCCCCTCTCCTTTCCTCTCTGCCCTTTCCTCACATCATTTCCCAATCTGTCCTCTCTCTCCTCTCCTCTTCCTTCCCATCTATCTTTCACCTTTAGCTGATCTCCTCTAAAGTCCCTAAGGCAGAGTACGTTCCCACTATCATCCGCAGAGATGACCCCTCCATCATCCCCATCCTCTATGTGAGTTCAGCGCACGCTGACACACACCAGCACAGACAAAAACATGTCCACATGTCCACACAGACAAAAACATGTCGACATGTGCACATGTCCACACAGACAAAAACATGTCGACATGTCCACATGTCCGCACAGACAAAAACATGGACATGCCACATATATACAAACTGTTTCATGCTATTTTAACATCTCATATTTGCCAGATTGCAGTGTGGACTATACCTCGTTATACTGATTATTAATTGATATTAATGATGATATTTTAACTGGATATCTGTTTGCCCTCAGGACCATGAACATGCCACTTTTGATGATATCCTTGGTAAGTAAATGAGTGTTGCCTATGTCATCATCATCACTTAGTTTTATAATGATGATAACAGACACAACAACAACAAACAATAATAATAATAAACAAATAATAAACAAATAATAACAATAATAATAATAATAATAATAATAATAATAAACAAATAATAATGATGATAATAATAATAATAATAATAATAATAATAATAATAATAAACAAATAATAAGTAATCAGGGCAATACATTGATACAGATACAGATACAGCCATACAAAACCACACAAAGCCATACAAAAAGGATAAGAGCCATACACATGAGCATCTATCCAATATGAGCTGACCCCTAAAAACACAGAAATGAATCAGTTAATAACACAGATAACTGAAGGAAGAAGAAAGAATAGAAGAAATGATAGAGATACATACTTCTAAGCAGAAAATAAAACACTAGAGGTTCAAATACAAGAGCAAGAGCAGTTTACATAAAGGCTCATCTGTAAAAGTATTTCTTTAGGAGTCATTTGAAATGCGTTGCAGACTTTGGCAGCCTAACCTCCTCGAGCAGGTCATTCCACAGTCTGAAGGCACCTCTGGCCCTGTGGAGAGACTGTGCAGCAGACAAAAGGCTGCAATCTTGCCTGAGGATCTGAGGCTGTGCTCTGGCTCAAATATGGGCAAAAGTTCAGGAGCAGAGTTAGGGGCTCACCGGGGGCAGGCCATGCTTTCCATATAATCAGGTTGGATCATTAAATCAGGTCTGCAACCAAAGAAGGAACTGGCACTGACACCTGCAGCATTTTAAACAAACTGGAAATGTGAGTGTGATTATTGATTTAGACAGGTGGAACAAGAATTGCATAAATCTTCACAAGATGAAATAAAAACATAAATTACCTTCTCTTCTCTAAATGGGAAGATGAAGATAAAAATGGCTTAATTGTTGTATCTGAAATTGGTTCATTTCTAAAATGGAGTCTGATGTTGCTCAGCATAGAGTTCCCCAGATACCATCAGAGATGAATTCTGCATGAGATAACGCTCACATTCAAAGTGATTGAAGGGATTTCAATGAATAATTTACTCTTATCTGGATCTTATCTTGTTTTTTCATTGGGTTACATTAACCTGTAGTTATTTCTTAGATTTCTGTGAAACACCTCACGTTACCTCAAGTGCAAACTGTTGAATTAGATTTAAACTAGAACTCCTTTTGCTATAAATATCTCGGCTATGTCTGGCATTACACATGTACCTAGTCTCCAGAGATTCTCTTTTTGTTCATTGTTTATCTGCCTTCTCGCTCACCTTTTCATTTGTCTCTTTTCTCACTCTGTCTGTCTGTCTCTCGATTCCTCTGTCATTCACATCAATCCTATCCTTTCTTTCTAATCCACAGAAGAAATAGAGAAGAAGCTTACAGCTTACAGGAGAGGCAGCAAGTTTTGGAGGATGCTCATCTTCTGTCAGGTGAGCTACAAAGAGGAGCAACACACAGAGCAGAAAAAAAGAAAAAAAAATGATTATGTGAGAAATGAGTGAGTCAAAGAGCAGTTGCAACATTTGAGTCATGTCTTATAAAATACTGTACTCTCTGTAGGTAGGTTCTAGGTAACAGGGTGTATAACCTACTGAGGCTTATACAAGAGCAAGAAAAAAGCATTTGCTATATATTCAGTTTCTGCGTAAGATAAGATGCATAAATTAACAAGTGGATGAAAACAAGTGGATGGAGCAAGAATTACATAAATCTTTGTTTTGGTTTGTGCGTGTTGATGTAACACAGGCATAGGCAGCGTCAGGTATCCTATAGTAAACTGCAGCAGAGAATTCCCTTAGTACCTTTTTAGTAATCAGTATGAATGATTTATCCTCCTTTGGGATGCTGAGCTCTGAATTAAGAAGAGGCAATTAGCAGAACTTGCAAGAGCAGTCACCTATGTCATTCTGGCACAAACATGTGTGTGTATGTGTGTGTGTGTGTGTGTGTGTGTGTGTGTCTCATAGGGAGGTCCAGGTCATCTGTACTTACTGAAGAATAAAGTAGCAACCTTCGCCAAGGTGGAGAAGGAGGAGGACATGAGCCAGTGAGTTCCTTCAGCAATTTTCATTAAATTACAATGTTTTCAGTTCCCTGAGATTATTGTCATCAAGTGACTATCACTGCTCCCTCCCACCACTATAAATAAGAGAGAAGTAAGCCTCCCAACCCCAGATTTGTGATACCATGACAATGCACATCTTCCTTTTAGAGAGATACTTATATGAGACTGTAATTTGATGTTACTAGAGATTGTTTATTGAGTCATTATAAAGATTCTGATTACAGGTTGCATCGTTGCATATATGCAATCATCTGTAAATTGAGGTTGGATCTCTCGGTTGGATCTCTCTCTCTCATAAGGGGGGAGGAGGACAGAGAGGGAGATGGGGTGGAGGAGGCGTGAAAGGCAAAGCACAACTGCATTTTATTCTCTCTGTATTTTTGGAACTTGTAGTTGAAAACAGGGGGATCCTCATCTTTCGATATTATAACTCCATGTTGTGTAGCTGACTTTGACCTCTGACCTTGTCGGAGGGCGGGCAAGAGAAGAGATTCTTGGCAGGGAACAAAAAAGTGTTTTCTCTTTAGAACACTATGACTAATGTCTGTGTGCAGGTTCTGGAGGAGGCTCAGTCGCTTCATGAGTAAAGTCAACCCAGAACCCAACCTCATCCACATAATGGGATGCTACGTCCTGGGAAATCCCAACGGAGAGAAGGTATACATACACACACACACACACACACACACACACACACACACACACACACTATAGGAATTATAGGAATACTATTAGTATAGTATTCCTATATCAGTATGTCACTGTGACAACTAACGTCCAAGAGAAACACTTGAAATGAGCTTAGGTCTATTTAACAATTTATTTGTTTATATTTCCATATTTAAAAATGAAGAAAATAAGTCAGTTATAAGCTTCATTTAACCAGACATACCCGTGTGCTGTCTCAAGATTCTGTCTTACTCTTTCAACAAAGCTGCACGATCATTCAAACTGGCCCGCAATTACAGTCAAATTTTTATACAACTGACTGATAGTTTAAATGCTCAGTCATGTTTGTGTGGCTCTGTTGCATTTGATTCTGAGTGATTATAAATTGCCTTGAATATTATAAATGTGGTCCGTCAACACTGAAAGTTGTGTCATTGCATTTTCTGATTGCCAGGGGAAAAAAGAGAAAACAATCTGTTGTAGGTAATGGCTGCATCCAATTCGACTGTGGGGGTTCAGAGCCTGAGCGCTACTCTTTTACCTCTAATCCAGATTTCCATCAGGCAGGACTGAGAACAGGAAATCTCATCTTGAACACCACTAAAAATTCAAGCCATATCACACCCGCGTGATGCACACTGCAGCCTTTGTGTGTCAGTAAAATGTAGCTACAGAAGTAACCATTAGCCTGTTGCTGCAGATTCACCTCATTAGACCGTTGCAGGGACAGGGTGATGTTATATATGTGAGCTCGTGTGTTAGCACATTCGGACCATATTAATCATCACAACTATCATCACGCCTCGGTTTATTTTTGCCTGACTTTGCTCCAGTTTCGGTTAGCTCATGCAAGTTCACTATGTTTATGAGTGCGAGATCTATTTGAAATGAAGCCCACACAAGAAGCTGAGCAGAGGGTCATCTTCAATAAGACCTTGTTTATTCTAAGCACTGCACATGTTTTTCCTTACTCGAAATATCGGTGGATGGTTCATGTGACAGTTACATGAAATATGATAGTAATAAGCATTTGCATTAGACTCTCTTTGCTTTCAATACATGTAGGTGCATACGAATGCTGGCACAAGACCACAAACACACGTACACGGCAGCATGCACAAATGCAAAAACACACGCTTTGCACAGAACCATCGAGGACTGTGATGCCAGCACAAATAACTCAGCAGTCTGCATCAGCTTTACCAGTGTAATCCTGCATGTCATATGTATGTTTTTTGTCATGCCTAACAGTAAACACAGTATAGTCGTGTGGTATTTGCTCACTATTGGAAATTGCTCCTGTGGTATTTTTAAGATCACATGCCCGGGTGGCTCGCTGCCCAGAGTTTATGGAGATTTGTTCCCACATTTCTTCATATCCTCTCAATAATCACTTCCTCATCCTCCCTCCAATTTTCTCTGTCTGTCTCTCTTTGTCCTCTCTGTTCCTCTCCCTCCCCATGCATTTCATGCCCATATTCATGGTCTCCCGGTCCTCAGTTCGTCTCACTGAGAGGAAAAGAGAGAGATCCGCCCACTCTTATAGGTAGCTCCCAATAATTTGGCAAGATGATGTTTGGATTTCAGAGAGATCTTCATCAGGCAACGTTAACACAGATACAAAAGAAAGACTCAATGAGCGTGCATATTTGAAACCTCATGATCATCCACAGTTGTTATTCCACACATGTAGATTCATTGTTTTAATGGGTGTGCATACTACACCTCTCTAATCTGTTTGTCTCATCATCGCCATCTAATACTGCCTGCCTACCTTCCTCCCTCTCGCTTTCTTTCTTTCTTTCTTTCTCCTCTGTCCCTCCCCTCCCATCTCTTGCCCCTCCGACTATTATCTCATCCTGAGTAATGTTTCTGGATATAGCAGAAGTGCAGAGGCCAAGCGTCTGTAACAGGGGATAGGATGCTACACCTTTCTTCACTTAAGACACACATACAAACACACACACATGCTCACGCAAAGGCACACATGCACACACACATGCACCCAGACAATCAAGCAGGCACACACACGCACACACAAACACACACGCTACACCCAGGGGGCCATGTTTGACCTAACTGTGTCTGTTCCAGTCATGTCTGCCAAAGTGCTTGGTTACATAAAGCGGAGCTCTCTGGAGTTGACTGGCAGTCTGGCAGTCTGCAGAGCAAACTGCACATCAGAGATATCTCCACCCCTAAAGTCAAATACACACATACAGTTGGTGTCCTTCGGAAACACTGCATCCAAAAAGTCATCTTTCCAGGACTGGCAGAAAACTGGTTGGTTTTCTCGCTCGTGCCCATGAGAAAGAAGTCTGATGGCGATGGCCATCGGCTTGATTTGGCAGACTAGTCTTCCCAAATCCCTGTTCGACCCCTGTTCCTGTTCAGTAAGTTTAACACTGCCACATTTTACACTCCAGGCCACAATTAAAATGCTTAAAATGAACTGACAGGACGTCAGTTAATAGCAGCCAGGAAGTAATTTAACATATCATAATACTTGCAGGGCTAAGGCTTCCTGACTGCAAAGTTGAAAGGAATCTAAATATATCACTAATTTCTTGGGATATATATTTTAATATAGCAGACAGTCACTCGCATACGTGTGTATCTGTACACACATACACACAAGAGTATACCTGCTTAATTCCCTGTGATCCTGAACAGGATGTGTGGAAAATAGGTACAGAAAATGAATTAATAACATGTACATAGACTTGCATTTACAGCTGAGTGGGCAAACAGCAAGTAAAAACATAATGATCATCAAGCAGGCAGGAGATTAACTCAGCATCAAATCCAGGAAACGTTAATCATATCATTTAGTCAGTGTGTTAAATAAAAAGCTATTATCAAAGGGATCTAGTGGTTAAAGTGTAACAGAAATAGGCTACGCAGGTCAAGTTGTTATCCTCATGTCTTGTGTGCTGTGACACACACTTGAAACTCTAAGAATTCATCATTTTTTGTGTTTCTGTCTGTGGATTCAAGAGGAGCTCTGTACACATTATGGAAAATGGAAATGATTTTAATCTCTGTGCTTCAGTAGGTTAATTGTCCATCAATACAGTAGCCAATAAGCCAAATGTTTTTGTTAGCGTTTCCCAGACTTGATGAATTTGGCCCCTGATGCCCACATCTTGTGTAACCATAACAAAATGCTCACATTTCTACAAATGCAAATGCAAACTGTCAGCCAGCATCCCACACCCTTCTCATTTACAAATCAGTTCATTCTTTGAGTTTTCTTTTTTAGCAATGCTACTACTAGTGAGGAGTAGAAGAAGAGGAGAGCAAATGAGAAAAAAACTGAAGAATAGGCTTGGTTTGAAATAAATGTCTTTATAGGCATTTATGTTCCCAGGCATACATGCCAAAGTCATAACTGTCCATGTCATCAATATGCAGTTGCATGTGCTTGGTCAGCGTGCCATGCTAAACATTTGAAATTGAAATGGAGCTCGCACTGCTGAGTGAGCTACCATGTAAAGTTATCAGCTTCTGGCAGTGCCACCTATGGGCCAACTACCACCAAATTTGACATGGTCCCTCATGGTACATGCATGCATACTTTTTCAAATGTGCATATGCATGTAAGTTTGTTTAAGATAGAATAATGTGCATAGTTCATGGCAATTTTTGCAAATTAATCCCCGCCTACACATTTTGCCAATTAGAGTCCACTTATGGCCTGTTACTGAGATCCAGATATTTTTATGCTGTGTGATGTTTATTTATATATCACTTTTCATAGCAAAGTTTAAAGTGCCTTACAAAACATAATAAAGCAATAGACAATTCAAGATAAAAAACAGTTTAGTGATCATTAAGCCTGAGGAAGGAAACACACAAGGTGCACAATAAACAGAAAGAGCTTCCTTAGTTTTGACCAAAAAGATTAGTTTTACTGCAGTGTGAGTACAATTATAACCACTAATCACTAATATCAACATCTTCAAACAAAATATTACACACAGACAACAAATGTGACCTGCCTGAGGATGGACTCTGTGGTTGTACATTTATAGAGACTGAGGTTGTGAAAGTACTTGTACTTGTACCTCAAAAAAACAAAAAAAAACAAAAAAAAAAAAACAAACAAACAAAAAAAAAAAACAAAGAGAAAACTTTATTTTTTTTGTGCTAAAACTCTAAGGAAGCTCTCCTGTTTATTGTGAAATACGTAGCCCTGTTGAGCCTTCTGTTTCCACCGTTCCTGAAGATACTGTTGCACAAGGAGCTTCATATGTTGTGAAAGATGTTTCTTAAAAAAGGGGAGAAAATGAAAATAAATACAATAAAATTACATAAAATAAATAATGATTGAATTTGAGTTAAGACAATTGCTTTATGGGTAACACTTTATGAGTACAACAATTAATGTTAGTTAACGTTAGTTAATGCCGTAATGGTTAATTAACTGTTAGTTAATGATTATTATGGCATTTACTAATGTTATTAATATCTACAACAACCCTTCAATAACATATAAATTAATACCTTAGCATGAACAGCATTAGTACATGATTCTTAGACACATTAGTTAACGGTTAGTTAACTGTTAATGTTTAGTACCTGTTACTTAATGTTTATTACAGCATTAACTAACGTTAATTGTTGTACACTTATTGTAAAGTGTTACCGCTTTATGTAAAAGTAGGCCTTAGCAGTTTCTTTTCCTGATCTTTCACTGCAAGAAAAAGTCATTCATATCATATTCAGTGTAAAATCTTGTTTTTCTTAAAACGTGAAAAACTGCCAGTGCGAGAAGATCAACCCATTTATTTCCGGGGCTTATCAACGTGTTTCTAGAATGTTCTTGTAGCATCATTTTCAACACATATTTTCAATAAAAGTGTGATGATCTGCCTTATTCTGCCTTGTTTCAACATATTTATACTTGTTCCCCAAAAAATTCCCAAAATTAGTGAAAAAGCATTGGAAACAAATGGCATTATCTCAACCCACTGACAGTGACCAAAAAAAACCCAAAAGATTTTAATGGTGAATCTGATACTAATTGAATTGTTATGATGGATATTTCTTGCAGTGTGGGACTATTGTAGGATATGAAAGGGTGCATTCTGATAGTGAACCTGTGAGAAGTCAATGTTGCACCTTGAAAAGACTAATAAGGGGCCTGGAGAGGAGCAGGAATTCCTGTGCAACTTGCCCTCCAATCTCATTTCTGTCCTTCTTTGTACCTGAACAGGAAGAATGATCATGTCTCTGTGGCAGGAATGAGGCAGGAGGTGTGTGTGTGTGTGTGTGTGTGTGTGTGTGTGTGTGTGGGTGGGTGAGTGTGTGTGCATGTGTCAGCACAATATGTCTGAAGATCTGGGCTCCCCTGCCGAGAGTGTGTCCAAGTGCAGCAGGATTAATTGGTATGTGTTTTCTTATCTCGGTCCAACAGCTGTTCCAGAAGCTGAAGAATCTGATGAGGCCTTATTCTGTCGAGTTCGAGTCACCACTGGAGCTGTCTGCACAGGGTGGGTCCAAACACACACACACACACACACACACACACATACATCCATACACATGGTAATGCACATGTACATACACATAGTGATGTAGACATTCATTCCAAGTGACACAGACAAATCTATATGTTCTTCTAGAGGAGGAATTCACTGAGTCATCTGATCCCGGAATTAAAATTGTCATTTCGTCAGCTGCCTCTGTCTCACATCCCCCCGTCTCCCCTTCCTCTCCTCTGTTTTGATCTATTTATATTCATCGCCTTCTCTTACTCCCTCTCTCTCTCCCTCTGTCTTTCTTGTCTCGCTCACCTTCTCTATTTAAGTAATGGTTTGATATGTTGGAGTGAATTCGGTTCTTTGTTGCTGAAGTTATGGATGTTAAATGCTAGATAATGACTCCAGCACTGTTCAGACCTCAAACTCCACTTTCTGTTGCTCTTGCCAAACGCACCATTTTGGGAGAAAGCACAGCATAATATCACAAAAGCTGCAGGGCATGACGGATTCCCACCTATAATCCTCAGACAGACAGTGTGCCTACCTGCTGGCAGTGGTGCTCATCAGCATCTTTAACTGCATCCTGCCAAGAAAAACCCCCATCTACTGTACTTCAAGCTATCCACTATTGTTCCTATGCCCAAAATCGACTAGATTACCTGCTACAGCGACTACAGTTCAGTAGCACTGACCTTTACTTTCCTATGCAGGAGACGTTTGAGCACCTGTTAATGTCTTATTTTTTCACACATCCACTCTGTGGCCCCCTGCAAGGTGTTGGGAGCAGGGAAGGTCAGTCCAGTCAAGTACCACCCGTCCTTCAAGTTTCTGTGCCACCTCAACTTTTGCACACCTCATCCACACCCCGCTTCATTCACAGGCTACTTCCATCAGTGTCTTTGGAAAAAAAATAAGGATGACTCAGTGGTTAAATTCACCTGTATTGAATGTAAAAGTACATGAAACCTATTTGTATAGGCATTTTGTGACAAAAAGGGGGTGAACCTAGGAAAAATTGTAACAGAAACTCTTTCAACTTTTTTAGTCTCATAAGTATGTTGGTTATAACATATCAAAAGTCCTAAGAAATCCCAGTGGTGGAAAGTATTGAAAAATGCTGAAATAGGTGATGTCTCAATTTCCCATTGACACCCATGTTAAAACAATCATTTATGTAAACTAGGCAAAAAGTTCTGCACCGCTTTTTCAGTCTATAATTTCTCCCCTTTATTTATACCCAATAGTGTTGTATCTTGTACCGTTGTAAAGCCTGATTCGTCCTCTTTCCAATGAGATACAACTTGTAAGGATCCTGCATTTCTGGAATGAGTGACACCGGTAATTGTGTGGCAAACAACCAATTTTTTTTTGGACAAAATCCCCTGCAATATTTTTTCAGTTGATCATTTCTCCCATTTAACAATACCGATTGGTGTTGTCTTTTATACTGTTAGGAAGCCTGATTAGTCCCCTTTTCATTGAGAAATAAGTTGTAAGGATTGTCAATTGATTGGTATGACCAACATGGCTAAACATGTCCCCTCCCCCCCTTTTTGAGAGGAGCAAAATCCTATTCCATGTGTTTTCAGTTGATCATTTGCAATTTTTCCTAGGTCACTTTGCATAATGCCCATACAATATTGTTTGAGCAACACATTTTATATATGTGTAATCTCAAAATCTAATCTCACAATGCAAAATGCTCATGGTATGAATAGTTAACATTAGCTTCATACATGAGTCTCACTATGGGCAGCAGCACCTGATATCAAAATCTGACCACAGGAAGTTGTGCTCTCTCACCTGCTCTGCTCCTGGTTCAGTAACTACCTCCTGCCACCCGTCTGGTGACTCCACTGACATCAGCCCCTACACCCTTAATGGGCCTTACCTCCAACAATAATGAATCCATGTACAGGACAGAGGTAGACCAAGTCACATCAAGGTGTGCTACCAATCATCTGGACTTGAACACACTTGCTTGAGACAAATGGTTCATTTCAAAAGGAGCCCAGCTGCCTGTCAGCCCCTGGAGATCTGTGCTCAACCTGTGATCTCAAACCATTAACTAAAGTTTCCTCAGTTCACCGTCTCTAACACTCTCAAATGAAACTGAAACATCTACTTATATCAATATAATTTTTGTACTTAATTCACCAGGTGAATGAACAGACCTGTTTTTATTTATTCATCAAGTAGGTAAGTGTGTAGCAGATGTCAGTGCTTAGTCAGAACAGACGGAAAAAAACAAACAAAAAAACATAAAAGCAGTCAAAAATCATGGTGGAAAATAGTAGATAAAAGAATTATTAAGGAAAAATCAAGGTAAACAAAAAGCTACAGACAGAGATGGAAAAGACAAGCTAAAGTATGCCTAGTCTTGCACTGTCCACAGAGCTTAACACCATCAGACGAGAGTTCCAGAGTCTAGACGCCACATCCTCAAATGCCTAATTACCTTCAGGTCTCAGCGTGGAGTGGGGCACAACCAGCAAGCCCTGTGTTGGCACAGGGATGAAGTAACTCACTAAGTGGGCGCCTGACCATGCAGAGCTCTAAATATGAAAAAGGGAATTTTGAGTTGAACTTGACGGAGAGCCAATGTAACAATATCAAAATGGGTTTTATGTGGGACCTTTGAGCGGAAGCCTAGTGGTGGCATTCTGGACCATTTGTATAGAATCCAAGACGTGCTGAGGCAAGTAAAAACACAGTTACGCTAGGTGTAATGGAAGATAATCTGCCTCGAAAGATAATATGGGCCTAAGTTTAGCAATATTATTTAAGCAGTTAAAACAGGAGCAACTCAAAAACTTGACATGCTGGTTAAAAGTCAAGGCTTGGTCAGCAATGACACATAGATTTGTGATGTAGATAGATAGATAGATAGATAGATAGATAGATAGATAGATAGATAGATAGATAGATACTTTATTCATCCCGAAGGAAATTCACAGTTTTTCAGCAGTATCCACAGATTACAGATTAAAAAATTAAAATAAAGAATAAGATCTAAGTACAACAGAATAAGATCTACACTGCAAAAACTCAAATCTACCAAGATTATTTGTCTTATTTCAAGTCAAAAATGTTTTATTACTAGTCAAAATATCTCATTACACTTAAAATAAAACATGATCACCTCAGAAGTAACTTGCTTTTAGACAATTGTCTCTTGTTTCAAGTGAAAATTTGCTTGAAACAAGTGAAAATTTGCTTGTTTCATTGGCAAAATTTGTTTCTTGTTTCTAGCTAATTTTCACTTATTTCAAGTGAATTTTCACTTTTTCCACTGGCAAATTTTGCCAATGAAACAAGCAATTTTCACTTGTTTCAAGTGAAAATTCACTTGAAACAAGAGACAATTGTCTAAAAACAAGTTACTTCTGAGGTGATCATGTCTTATTTTAAGTGTAATGAGATATTTTGACTAGGAATAAGACATTTTTGACTTGAAATAAGACAAATAATCTTGGTAAGATTTTGCGTTTTTGCAGTGTAAGTACAGCCCAGCGTGCAAAAAGCAATATGCAAAAAAAACGTGTGCATAGGTGTATAAAATGTGCATAGATGTAGGTCAATGTGCAAATTTAGAAGATGATGAAAGACCCAAAATATTCGTAGGGTAATGATGTGATTCTGATTCTTAAACTTTTCCTTTTTCATGCATTCATTCAGGAAAAGAAATGATTGAGATGTACTTCGACTTCCGCCTCTACCGACTTTGGAAAACACGCCAGCACTCCAAACTCTTGGACTATGAGGATCTGTTGTGACGGTGAACCTGGCTAACGGTACAGCGGAGCCTCCACAGCCAGGAGGAACTTCTCCAAACTGAACATGACTCCACTGAATCCCCCTGTGTAACAACCAGTCATACCTGCTTTCATCCTAGAGAGGAGAGGGAGAGGAGGATCGGGGATGAGAGGACAAAGAGGTTGGATGCTTAAGAGAACGGAGTTTTAGAGTAGAGGAAGAGGAGAGTGAGGAGGCTGGCACCAAATTAGATCATGCCATGCTTCCTGTGTTAATGAATAGGAAATGAATGAATAACAAAAAAGAGGGAAAAGTAGAGAGAAAGGGATTGTAAACATTAGAAAGTCACCAACTCTCTCCACCTCTTGAGTTTGAAAGCAACAAGGAGCATCTAAAATTGAAATAATGTAAACAAACAAAACACATTTTGTAACATCTCCGTTGGAAGGACATACTTTTTGAGGCTGATGTGCTTCAGAAATTGTTGAAATTCATGCTGTCATAATATCATTCTATGTTTTGACTGGACCTCTCAGATAATCTCAGACCCCAAGAGATATGCATAGATATAAATCCATATCTATATGTGTGTATATATCACATGAATATATAGCATAGCTTTAGTCATGCAAAGAATACTATATATGATAATAATGATACATCATTTATTTTTGATGTGTGTTGTTGTGCAATTTCATATGGAAATACTTTTGAATAACTCAGGTTTTAGCCATGAAGTAATTAATCTGTTTGTCGGGTCTATTCTATCAGATATTGTAATCTTCATCGCCATCGCTTGGGATGAATGTATTATCTCTCCAGAAATTTGTCTTCAATTTGAGGAGTTGAACTTTGTGTTTTTGGTAAAAAAAAAAAGAAAAAAAATGGAAAAAAAAGGAACCTGTACAGTATGCCAATAACGTGTATGTATGTGTGCGTGTGTGTGTGTGTGTGTGTGTGTGTGTCTGCCATGCTTGTATACAGTACATGCTGGTGTGTAATTTCTGTTTCTGCTCCTTCGTCAAGTTCAATTATCACCTCCCAAAGTTAGATTTCTCTCTCTCTGTCCCTCTCTCTGTCTCTCTCTTTCTCTCACAAACACACACACACACACACATACAAAGATAGTTTAGTATGACTCATGATGTCAAGTTGGATGTAACAGCCAGTCAACTGTCCCAGGCCCCGTATTGTAGGAGCTGCCCTATTGATCCCTCCTGCTCTCTGCATCAGAGGTGAAGCCACTTAGCTGGCCCCTGTCAGAGGAGCTGGCTGCTCTCGCTGTCTGCTAGACACTGTCGGCTTCCAGCGCGGCGGCCAAACGAGCTCTGCCACCTCTCACTCCACTGGGCTGGGATCCAGTCAGAAAATCGGAGCTCTATGAATTGAAGTGATCTGCCAGGAGTTGAAGCTCGCTATTAAGCAGCCATCTGCTGCCTCTGCCAGGTGTCGGCTAGTTGTGTACCAGAATTATGCACTTGAGGGTGTGTGTGTGTGTGTGTTTGTGTGTGTGTATGAGTGTGTGCATGCGGCCTCTCGGTTTGTGTCTGTCTCTGACACTATTACACAACCTGAGGTGTCAGTTTAAGGATAGTAGAGTCTGTAGATTAAGAGAGCAGCTGCTGAGCTTTAGTCCTGGACAGCAGTCAGAAACAACATGCACGAAACACACACATAGATGCATAAACACACACACACACACACACACACACACACACACACACACACACACTTACACTCACAAACTGAACATAGGCTCTTCAAGCCAAGATATTGTATATCTGTGTATGGGAAATGCTTTTCCGTTCCATTTTGTTTGGACGTGTTATTTGGAGCATTATGTGAAGTTTTTTTGGGGTTGAAGTAGAGCACTCTCACTCGAGTGGCCTCCCCTCCATCTCTCATCTTGTAGTAATGGAGGCACTGATATAACCGCCACTCCAGTTCTGTGTATGCCCTTGCCCTCACTGACACTGCAATGCTGATTGTCTGGCACAGATAAGTGATCTGTGAGCCTGAGTCACATCGCACTTGTTTTCACTGCAGCTTTAAAAACAGTTGGGGAGCCTGTTGTGTTGTTAACTCACTTTAACTCACTTTTAAAAAAAAAAACGCTCTTCAAAGCTTCTTATGCAACCGAATATTTCTCTGAACCTTACCCAGATATCATTGTAAATCACAAAGCGCAAGACTTCAGTGTAAAGCAGGGATGTTCTGTTGATGTTCAGTCGATGTCGTGTCGACTGTTTATTCTTTGGTTCTTGGTCGGTCTGTTAGTTTGGTCCAGACGGCCCCATCATGGTTCTTCACCATGACATTTAGTGAAAACAATCATGTTGATCACGTTCATGATCATTCAATTTGTCCATTCTGGTGACCCTATGACCTTCCCTCTAGTGCTACCAACAGGTCACATTTTCATTTGGCACACTAATATCTAAAAAACTAATGTAGCGTTGCCGTGGAATTTGGTGACAGCATGCACGTTGGCTAGAGGATGGAACCTGGCGACTTGGGTGAATCCATGACCTTCACACTAGCACCACCAGCAGGCCCATCAGGGCATTAACGTCATAAATACCGCGCTTCTTTGATGGAGAGAGGACTGTCGTATCCAGGCTGTAAAGAAATGACTGGCAGTGGATTTAACAAAGCCAAGCCATAATGTAAAGAGCACTCAGGAGTTGGAGACAGCTTTTCTCTTCTCCTTCCTCCCCAAAAAAGCATTTCACTGGTAATCTAATTAAAGATGCAAATGTGTTTTTGTCTTTCTCAATCTGTCAGATTATTCACTTTTTCATCTTGTTTGACATATTGAAAATTTGAAGAGAAAAAAAAAAACATGTTGAAGGGCAATGTGTATTTTTCTGTTGCAGAGGATTTTCTTCTATCCATTAGCTCAAAAATAATGACTTAGGGCGAACTTGAGCTCTGACTCTGACCTTGTGTTCGATGAGGACTAACAGATTAAGGAGGCAGACCTTGGACTATATTAAAACACATATTGATGTCATCCATTTGAGACTTTCAAACCATTACAAGCTTTAATGGCAGAAACTTAGTTTGACAGGACTGCACTTAGAGAAAAAAAAAAGGTTTGAAAGTGTGTTTCAGCTCAGCTCTCCCTCTCTGTAATGACTTCCTCTGCCAGTTATCTCCAAGAATATAGAGACATAACTCTTTGCTCCGCTATCACCCCTTCACCACGACTCTCTGTACTACATACCTGTAACTGGAGAGGAGACTTGACGGAGCCTCTGCACCTAGAAAACCTGCCTCATTTAAAACAGTGCTGTGAGATCAATTTGAGTGTGACTACCTGATAAAACCTGACAGCTACTTCACCCGAGTCCATGTTTCCTTAGGCGACGTGAGGTTCCGGGTTACATAAAGTCTTGGAAAATATGTGTTAAATAATTAACTTTATCAGACCCATCAGGCATGGGGTTAGCACATATGTTGGAAACTGCGTCAGTTGGGTTCCACTTGAAACTGATACACAACTCCAGTTTTTAAAGGTCTTTTAAAGGTTACATTTTAATTTCCCAGTGGATTACATTGGCACAAGAGGGCTATATGGGAAAAATCCATGATCTGTGCATTATATAGTCCACTTATGGTCCACGTCTCGTTGGAACAGCATGGTTTTACTGGATGGCTTTATAGGATGTACATAATTTTCTTTGCATTGCCTTCCGGCTTGTTTTTCTTTGACTGCAGGAAAATATCCAAACGCTGTTGATAAACTATAAGCCATCAATGACATGCAGATGGGGGAGTGTGTGCAATGTGATAATTGTTTCTTATTTTCTATTTTCCCTTTTTTCTTTTCTTTTTTTTTTTTTTTCAAGCACTCCACCAATTGTCAATGTGTTTCTATGAGGTAGGTAACTGTAGTTACAAACAATAAAAATGAGTCTATTGATTAAATCTCTGTTGGTGGTAAGTGTTGGTTAAGGGCATAAACTGTGTCAAAATTGGGGAAACAGTATGAAAACACTGTACTGTATGTAAACTGACTTTCTAATAAAAAAAACATATTTTCCAGTAAAAATGTTCCAAGTAGAGAATCAAAATACGCCTCATTTATTATGACTTTATTTCCGTGATTTATTATTATGTCGGACTAAATGTCTGACTAGACAAAGCAGAGATGATTTGAGCTACAGAAACCATATAAAGACAATAACTTTTTGAATTTTTCAGCTCTTCTCTCCCCTGTTGCATCACACACTACAAAAAAAAAAAGAAAAAAAAAAAGGTGATTTTGAATGTCATGCACATTTTACATCACAACAAACCATTTTGCAAATTATGCAGGGGTACTAGAAATTTCCCAGCATATCCCTCAATTTTTTAATCGGGAAGTTTTTAGTTGAAACACCCACCTTTTAATGTTCTCTGTGGCTGAGTAGTCTCCATTCATAAACCATGGAACTGATGATTGGCTGTGTAAAGCAAGCGTTTCCCTGGGGACTCCTCTCTGGTGGAGGGACCGTTTCACTTTGTGTGCTGCTGCTTTTAGGGAAATTAAGATGGATGACTTAACTGCAGTGATGGAATACTGGTGTGAAGAAAGTCTGAAGTCTCTGAAAGTTCATTTTCATATCTAATAGTGGAATGAATAGAAACAAAAAGATACACAGAAATTTGAATGTGATACTTGTTGTCTACATTACACTAAAATAAAATCAATCTCATATCTAGTATGTATCAAATCTAGTATGATTTGATACATAGTATTAGTATATATTAGTATAGTATAAGATGTGTGTGTGTGTGTATGTATGTATATATATATATATATATATATATATATATGTGTGTGTGTGTGTGTGTGTATGTATGTCTGTATATATATATATATATATATATATATAATTTTTTTTAATATTTATATATTTTTTAATCCCCATACCCTTCCCCAGGGGGCCGCTACCCCCACCTAGGCCGTTATTAGAAATAAGAGTTTGCTCTTAATTAACTTGCCTTGCTAAATAAAGGTTGATGATGATGATGATGATGATGATGATGATAAGATATTAGTAGTATTAGTATTAGTATATATTTGTCATCTAGTCAAATATTTAGTCTTAAAAATCTTGGTTTTCTTAACAGCAGCACAGTATAAATATGTCGTAGCCCCTCAGAATAAAGCAGATCAGCCCACTAGTATCGAGAAAATCACACTTTTAGAAAATTCAAGAAAAAAATGTATTAGTGTGGATTATCTTATCCCAGAGGCAGATATGTTTTTCTTCTGTTGTGTAAGAAAAACATACCTCTGAGACTGACTGTGAGACTAAATGACTTGACATATAATAAATTCCACTGACCCCTGCAGTCAGCTAAGGATTAATGCAGCAGAATCAGTGACTGACTGCGTGGAAAGCAAATATGCTCTTTGCACAGGCCGAGAATGCTGTCGACTCGTGCGCAGTGGAAAGCTTTGACAGAAACTGAAAGAGGTGGCTAGATGAGACTGGTCTGAAACCAACAAGGACAGAAAACATCCAGCATGAAGGGAACAGGGGCTTTCAAGTACGGACTTCTTTATGTCTCAAATAAAAGCAGTGTGTGGAGCTATCATTTCATCCCTGTGACGGATATGTCTTTTGTCCCTTTATGTGACACTTTTCACATCCTCAGTACCAGACAAAGAACTGGAAGCACAGAAAGTTGAGAGACGGGAAGACAAAAACAAGTCTTACTCTGAATTTTTTTTTTTTTTTTTGTCGTGCAAGTTAATGTAGGCAAACGCAGACGAGGCATTCTAGTGGCGGTGGTTTTATTGAGCATCAGTGTTGTTTTCAGGTACCTTATCTCCCCGTCCCAGAAATGCCTCTATCCCTAATCTCCATCAGCCTTTCATGCTCTCCCTCTCCATTCTCTCTCTCCCACTTGACTTAGCATGGAGGTTTGATATGCAAACAAGGTTTTCAAAACATGATAAACACTGAGAATATTCAGGTGCGTTCCATTTTGCAAAACCCATGTCTTGTTTGTCTTAAGATTCAAAAGTCCCTCTTTAACCTCTCCCCCCACACTCACATCTGCCTTTGCAAATCTCATGCCTGTCTCGCTTTTGTCCCTCCTTCCCTCTGATCTTGCATGTGATAGAGAAAAATGAAACGAGGGGAGGATGTGAACAAGGACACACAAGCAACAATGTGTGAGCATGTTTGTGCACACTCTCAGAAAAAATACTGGTTCTTAAATGGCTCTTCAAAAAGCTCTCTGGTTCTACAGAGAACCATCACCAGTTGAAGAACCTCTTCATTTCGGGTCTGGTTCTTCACACACTTCCTGTGGTTCTTTAAAGTGCTAAAGGTTCTTCATTTTTATTGGAGTTATTTGGTAGTGGCAGCATGAAATTAGGACTGCAGCAAACAATTATTTTCATAAGATTCATCTGCACATTATTTTCTCAATTAATCTATTAATCATTTGGTCAATAAAACATCATAAAGCAGTGAAAAATACCCGTCACAGATGCCATATGTAGGAAAAAGGGACCTCGTGCTAAAAGGTTTTTTGTGGAACCAAAAATGGTTCTTCTATGCCATAGAAGAACCATTTTTGGTTCCAGTTAGCACCTTATTTTTTCTGTGTGCAAGAATGTGTGTGAAAGAAGGACACAAAGAGGACAAGAGTGAAAGACAAAGAAAGGAGATAAAGTGATTGTGGCATTAGGACAGACAGAATGAGGTGAGAAAAAGAGACAGTGAGAAAATCAGTTCAGTACTGCATCACTTTCAAAGCTATGAATATTACAACAGAATAAAAATAATTAAAACGTTACATATAAATATAATCAGACAGACAGCTCATGGCACATGACACCCCACACTTTGAACCTGTCCTCTAGTCATTGTCTGCAGTTCATGAGGGCGAGTGAGAATTGGGCCGATAAATTTCTCCCCGGCTCAGCAATCACAGCCCGTCAGCCTTTCCTGGGAAGAAAGACAGCCGGAGGACGATCTCTCTGAGAAACCGTTACTCTCCCTGCGATGTCCTCCGGAGTGCCTCAAGGTCAAAGAAGCCTCCCTGCGACGCACCTCCTTGCAAACTGCAGGGCACAAATCAGAGGCTGTGTTTAACACTGACAAAAATGGCACTCTGGGTAAATTTTGCCCAGCAGTGAAAACAGTTGCACCAAAGTCTGTATTTACATGTACAACTGGTGTTTTTGTCACCAACAGATAAACACAGAAAAATTGTCCTTGCAAGACACTGTATTCTGATGCAAAGCCTGTCCTGTATGTCTCGTCTGAAATAACCTTGTTGCATCTTACCTATTTATTTAATATACATTACATTGTGTGACGTGGATTGACAGGTGGATACTTTTTCCCTATGTGATTTGCTTAAAATCTGCAACAGCTCTGTTTTAGCACTGCGTGTGTTATCAAAAGGGTGTCGGCCTATTTCGCCTCCTTTCAAACTGCTCCTTGACGTTACATAACACAGGGCACTGGACCAAAAAGGACACTTAGGTCATGCAGGAGCAGAGAATAGCTGGCTTGCTGCAGTGGCTCGGTTTTCTTCACAGGGCTTCCCAGCAGTCTAAGACACATCATTAGTTATTTTGTGGTTAAACACTGGGTCACAATGTGTGGATGCAACCCTGACAAAAGGCATTTCTTAAGAGCAAACACACCTGCACAACTTCATTCGAGTGCACGGCTGCAAGAACGCTGAGCAGACTCCTTTTGGTGCGCTTTGTCTGTGTTTCTGCTTTCTTCTTGATTTTTCCACAGCCTCCAGTTGATAAACAATTAACTGTTCATGAGGAGTGAAGGCTCACATTCTCCCACAATCAGCACTTCCCAGCTGCTGATGTGGGCCTTTTAGGCTCCCTCATGTGGCCCTGCAGGAGGTATATCACCACAAGTCAAGACGTGAACTAGCCTTTCAGCTGCGTTTCCTCTCTTGCATGGAAAACTTCACGTTGTTTTGAGGTGAGCCGAGGTTCTGGTAAGACTGAGACTCAGCAAATAGGGTCATGATTTATGTTTTCTGCAGATGGTTTCATGTTCAAGTCTTATTATTATTTTTCACACAAATAAAGGGATTTCAGGATCGTTTGATCGTTTGATCGTTTGAGCTACTCTTAAATATTGGATATTTCAGATATATACAAGGATACAAGGAAGTTTATTGGTCATTATACAACAGGTTGTATAATGAAATTAAAATGTGGTTCCCTCTTGATTGATTAATTGATTGTATAAAAAGTAAAATTATTAAGCCTGGAGGAGTGCAGATGGTGCATTTAGTAGTCTCACAGCCTGAGGGAAGAAGCTGCTCTGTAGTCTGGTGGTACGGCAGCGGATACTTCTGTATCTTTTGCCTGATGGCAGCAGGGTGAACAGGCTGTGGCTGGGGTGGCTGTTGTCTTTTAGGATCTCGCCTCACCTCCCCAATATCACTGGTGCTTGGTAGATGGGTGCCAATGATGTTTTGGGCAGTTTTAATCACTCGTTGCAGAGTCTTCCTGTCCTGGGCCGTGCACATCCCATGCCAGTTTGTGATGTTTCCAGTCAGGATGCTTTCAATCGCTCCTTTGTAGAAGTTGACAAGAACGCATATAAATATGCACAATGAGTTCAGACATTTTCCAATTTGGAAAACACCAGTTCTTTGGCATGGTTTGTCTGAATACTATGAATAATTGAACAAGGATTTGACATCCATATTTGCGCCACATATATTGCATGGGAAAAAGTGCAATGAAGGTTTTCAATTCATCTGCAGACATTTTGCACATTTCATGTCCGGGACCTTGTGTTGGCCCTCATCACACTGTTGTTCTCAGGGCGTGTGACTAATCATGTGTGCAAAATTTGTTTCTTGATGGCACTTGATGGCTTGATGATTGGGAAAAACTGCACCAGCCTTTTAACAGTGAAGGGACTGTCACTAACATGCATCTTCTCCAAATCATGTACAGACACCATTGCTTTATCAACTCTTATCCCCCAGCTCACACACCACACTGTTCAGAATTCCCAGCTTGCTGAGTCGGGGATGAATTGCATCATTCATGCCATTCCTTTCAACAAACTGAAGCTGATTGGTCCGTCTGAATCTTGGATAAGCCCATCTCTTCTTCACGCCACCAATGCACTGGGTCGCCAGAATCATATCACTGTGTGTGAGACGTTCACCTGGCTCGTGAGGCTTCCATTCTGTTGTGCTGGTTTTCGAAAGCAGCCAAGATGGTTTCACGTAGAATGGTGTGATCAATAAATCACAAGAAAAAAGTCTTACTTGGTGGTCACCCAGATTATCCGTATCCACATATATTTTTCATGACATGCATGTTTGCTTATTATTTGTCGCTGACTTTGATTTTCCAACCACATAGAGTGTGTCTGCAATGCTGTTTAGCAGTCTAGATGTTGGAGTTTCCCATCAGCACATGAACACACCACAGGACATGTAGACCTCAAACCAAAATGGGGATTAAACTGAATTACCATACAACAATAGAGTAACTGACAAAAATAAACCCAGGCAGGATGTTCAGTGTCGTCCATTATCTCAATTTTCAAGTCTGTGAAAGCAGCTTTTTTTGTTCAGAATGGAAATGAATGGCTGTCTGAGGGTTAGGAAACATCTAACAAAAGAGAATGGTATGCTTTGGACAATGGTCAGCAGTTAATATAATGTATGAATAAATTGTACTGAATGGACTAAATGATGCAAAAACATCAGCATGGCCCTTTAAGTTCCAGCCAACCACTGTACATGGCCCATTCTGTGGCAATATCTGTCAGCTGCTTCCAGTCTTTAGTGCACACCATTGACAGAGCTGTAAATCCTCTTCCTCCAGGCTCCCTCTATTACAGAGAAAAGCAGGCAGACAGTTGGCAAGGGCTTTAGGGGGCTATGTGTCGAATGTTAATGCTGTGTCAACCCTTGTAAAGAGAAGCAGGGAGCTCTCACAAGACTGCTAAAGAGAGGAATGATCCTCGACCGCCGCTTTGCCACACCTGTGAAGGCAATTACCACAGTGTGAAACAATTGCTGTTTACCACAATGTGAGTAATTTACAGCTTTAACATGCCATTTCAGTTTTTACCGACAATGATTTCTATTATGCTTGTAAGTAATGTAGACGCATTCCTCAGGACATTACACCAAAGCCCAGCACTGTCAAGATCATTAACATCAGCAGTAAATATGATGTATTCGAGTGGAGAAGGGAAAATGCAAGTATAAACCATTTCAGCACGGCTATAGAGGGGTCATCACACAGCTCAGGGGAGATGAAGCCAAGATGAAATATCTGGTATAGAAGCAATAGGTGGGATAATGTCCCATGCTGCCTCATGAGGCCTGGAATAAGCTTCTGTCAGCTGCAAGCCCAAAAAACAAAAAAAAAACAAACAAAAAACAAACAAACAAACAAACAAAAAAAACCAAACGTCATCAGCCATATGCTTTGTGATTGGTCTTTTACTATTTTACCTCGCCACGTTGTGTTATTGTTTTATTTTGATATTTTCCTTTATTTGTGGTCGTTTGACTGTTTTAGGAACACTGTTCTTGCCCTGCCCTGCCCTGTGTATGTGCAGCACTTTGTAAACCCTGTTTTTGAAAAAAAAAAAAAAAAAAAAATGGTGTTAAATTTATTATTATTCTGTTTTTTTCCCACCAGTTTTTGTCTCAGTGGGAGAAAAAAAAAAACCAACCAACCAACCAAACAAGCACACAAACAAATCGATGAGGCTACAAAGAAACCCTTGCAGACTTTTTTTAGGGGCCTGACACTGAATCCTGACTAACACGTTTGTTTTACATTTTTTTTTTATTTATTTATTTTTTTTTTATCTGGAACAGTCTTTGGAGCACCACCTATATCTATGTCAGTCAGAAGGAAACTTCTTTCTCCAAATATCAGTTAAATGAAATTTATTCATTAAAGCTCTCAAGGCTGACTTGTTAGACCTTTTTTCTTTTTGGTGGCCATGTGCACCAGCATGTTTAGCCAGTAAGAGATTCTTTATTCCAGAGTGGCCAAAATTATGCCATTTTGCTAAAGGGGAACTATAGATTGACAAGAATAACTGTGTTATGCTTGCATTTAATAACCAGTGGGCAAAAATGATCCACATCAGTCTCTAAAATGTCCCCATCAAATCTATTTTTTTAAAGTGGCTGCACCACCTGAATGCTGTGATCCTTGTTGTTGTCCCACTGAGCTCGCAAAAACAAGTATCCTTAATATTAAAAAAAAAAAAAAAAGTCAGTTTTGTAAATGCAAATAAAGTCTTACTGAACAGCAAAGTGTTTGTGGAGTATACATGCTATTTGCTTAAGTGCTGAAAACATTATAACAGAACATCAAGCGGTGTGTTTTATAAAGGTATTCTAAATCATCATCGGCAATTTCTTCAGTTTACCCAGATGCTCATCTTTTTGCCCTCCAAACTTTGCTTTACAAACTGAGCGAGTGAAGGAGAAATTTCTATCTAAAAAGCAATGGCTCCCTCTAGAGGATAAATATAGCGGAACATTTCTCATAGCCAGGCTCCGTTCATGTTTTCATAGAAGAGGAGCATTAATATCAACCATCAATAAATATGCTCACATGCTTAGGTATAAGAGTATATAACAGTTTTGTGACATAAGAATGGAAGCAGGCTGGGTGCTGGACTGACTCAATAAACAGCACCGTTACATATTCACAAAACTAGAGATCACATTTGTTTTCATAACCCATCCATATTAATTTGTTTACTACTGCACAGGCAAATGTGGAAAAAAAAAGCTCTCTCTGGCCCTGTGTATACATGAGACTCAATTTTTAAGACTCAAATTGATCTCAAATTTAGAAAAACAGCCTAAAAATGCAATCCGAAAATGGTGGCAGTGTCAGTTTGCTGTAGGTTTGGGACTTGACACCTGTCAGCCTCCAGAGCACAGGAAACTATTGCACTTGAAATCATGGACACTCATGCCTCTGGGTGGGCTGCAGTGACATTATTCTGGCTACTGCCAATGTTATAGAAGAATGATTGTGTGTGAGGCTGGCTGGTGGTGAGGTGTATTGTGGTACTATACCAAATATTGATGAAGAGACATTGCCACCAAAATAAAACTGATTTAGAAAATAGTGAATTACACACCAGGGAAAAGCAGGGTAGAACGGCAATAACTGTAGCAAAAAAAATAAAAATGGAAGTAAGCACATGTTCAAAAGCACTTACTGGGTCCCCATTTCCCCCCCCTTTTAATTTATTTATTTATTTGGATCCCCATTAGTCACTACTAAGGTTGCAACTACTCTTCCTGGGGTCCACCATGCAAGTAAACAGTGCATTATTGGACTAAACATTACATTCTAATGCACAACAATCCTGTAACTATGACTCAGTGACTACAAGAAGTAACTCGGTGACTCAGCATGACATTGTTGGGTTACTCACAAAAAGAAGAAAATAAAAATCCTTGGTTATTATAACATACACTTCCTCTCTGATTCTCATTTAACCCCCTAAAACTTGTCATTACCTGAAATGGAAGAACAGCGTGTGGGATTTGTCAATACCTTCTTATCTCTCCATAAAGAGGAGAGAGGGGAGAGAAGAAACATTTTCAGGCAGCATGTTAGCTCTATTAGGTGTGGTTTTTGCACCATTCTAGGTTTTCATAATCAGCCCTTGTCTAGTTTTTTTTTTTTTTTTTTTTTTTTTTTTTTTCCCCCCAGATGCACAGTTTACTATAAAGGAGAAATTTGAAGGACTTACTGTGAATACCTCTTATCATTTGAATTGCTACAGTGGGACATAATCTGTCATTAAAATTCATCCAGAGTGAGGCGCTCTGGAGCCATTACAACAATAAGGGAAAACTACTGTGTGTGTGTGTGTGTGTGTGTGTGTGTGTGTGTGTGTGTGTGTACCCTCATTATACTTTGTGTACCCGTCTGTTTCCATTTCAGCGAGGGCATAAAGAAAACACTGGGCTAACAATAAATCCACTAACACCATTTCAAATGTCTCTGGAAATACTTGGCTCTTGCGACAGTTTCAGACACACTGTGTGGCAGAGCGAATGGCTCAGAGAATCAAAGAAAACTAAGAAAACAATTTAGAGAATATCCAAGAAAAAACAGGGACTTACTTGTTGTATAGTTTCCACAACCAACTGATAACTAAAGCCAATAACTAAAAAGCAAAATGTTCTCCGTAGAGCAGCATTATATTTATTTATTTATTTATTTATTTATTTTTATTCATTTCAGTAGGAGATCTGGTTTTTCGTTATTCAGCATAGGTAGGAGAAATGACACAAGAGGAATGTAATGCACTGAACACTTAGATATTCTCTTATGCACTTTGCAGAGAGGCATAAAAAGGTTCTTGAATATTGCAGTTTAAATCCAGATTTTCCATTGATGGGAAAGTGAAGCCCCAGAGAGCTTTGTTTCGTATGACCATCACAGACGTTCACTGGCATTTCACTTTCCAGTGAACAGCAAGGCTCTTCCCTTCCCCTGTATCAGAGCAGCTCTTCCTATGACCCGCTCTGTGCATGCTCAAGCTCCGATATTACTGTTGACATGTGTTGCTCAGTGCCGATGGGTCACGTTCCATGCAGTGGAAACTCTGACATCCTGACACTGAGCTGTGTTCTGCTCACTGGCTCTGTGTTCTGGTTCCTGGTAGTTAAAGGCTCAGTCTCATCATATCTGCCTCCTTAGATTTGTGCTATCTTCCAGCTGACTGATGTTCATTCAAAGCTGTCGCTCAAGTTAACATATGCATGCCTGAGTGCGCACACACACACACACACACACACACACACACACACACACACACACACACACACACACATTCTAACTCTTGCCTGGAAACACTGAAGTACTATTTAGACAGGGCCAGTGGTTTGTACATACAGTGCATGATCTCTGATGGGAAGATTGCTGCAACTGGTATGAGTGCTAGGACTGATGTCACCTGTGCGGATGCCACATTACCACTGTGTGCACCACTGAACAAGACACTTGCCCTCTAGCTATGGTTGTTCTGTGACTGACATCGTGCTGCTGCCAGCTCAACAAGTCTCCTCGGTGTCTTTACTACATTTTACCACCTAAAGAACTATGAAACACCTAATTGTAACAAAAGAAAAACTAAAGAGCACAGAATTGTAAACTGTTGCAGTGACTGACATAAAATGGTATAGTCTACCTGCTGTAATGTTACTCGTCAGTGTTTTCTTAGGTCATTTTGTTCTGACTGACTGTGTTCTTGATAGGAGAAAACTGATATGTGGGGAACAATGCTGTATTGATATGTTGCATTGCTGTGTGTATTTAATTAGTGACTAATGTAAAATACAGCTGAAGGTGTCTGTTTACATTGTTCTTTCTGCTGAACCACAGGGTGTTAAAATGTGGCAAGTGTACGAATGCAATGGTTATCAACCTTTTTGGTGTCAGGGACCCCCACAGTGCGACACATCAGGGTGTGGACAAGCCAACACAGCATCCATATTGGTGTCTGACGAGAAATAGAAATTGGCTAATACAACGGGGCTTGTGCTTGTGTTCTGGTTGAATTGTTTGATTTTGAGACATGCATGCAGTGTTTTGGAAGTTTCTGGGCATTTTGGGCATGAAGGTACCTGTTCAGCAAAGTGGTGTCTGGTGTAGATAGCTGTATGGAGAGTTATGAAAAAATTACCTTTGTACTGAAAAATGCATGCAATCAATTAATAGAAAACAACCTCCCTAACAGCTACTTCATTTTTTCTTAGTACATTTTCAATGCATTTATTTGCAAATGAATGAATGAATATTGTGGGCCTATGCAAAATACTTGTGTGTTTACTATATGTACTGTGTCAATGGGAATCTGTAATCTAGTACCAAGAAAATATGTAAAAACCTATTCTTTTTATGGTCCCCTATGCTGATGAATAACTGGTTTTCACACTTACTTTGTTCGCCAGAGGACACTGGGGGTTTCTGTGGTGTTCATATTCATATTCAAAGGCATGATCTGCACAGACACAGACACCGTTTTTATCAGAACTAGACGGAACGTCCCCCCGCTTTGATGTGCATTTTACTGCATGCAGTGACATCACAGCGTGCTCGGGACTCATTCAGATGCTGACACATTACAGGCAGAACTGTGTCACCGAAAGTAACAGTTTCTCTGGAAATGCGCATCACAGGAAATGAACCCCTTAGAAGGGTTCTTAAAGAGACGTGAAAAAATACTGGTGTACATGCACACACACAAACACACACACACACACACACACACACACACACACACACACACACTCATGCAAAAAAGATCACCATTACAGTTAGTGTGCAAATGAATATTTATATGGCATATTCACATGAACATGTCAAATAATTGTTCTCATCTTATCTCAGCCTTTTAAGTTAAGTGTGGAGGGGAAGAAAAACTAGTTGCATGTACTGTAGTCACTGTGTGTGGCTTTGAAAATCTGAACTTTTACCTGTGCTGTCATGTGTTTACTGTTTACTGTATTACTCTACCTTTGCCAAGAAGGTGAAGCCTCTGCATGTATTGTATGAAACTTGGTGGGAATATAAAGAAGTAATCAACTTTATAGGCCAATCAGTGTCAAGGGGGTGTAGCAAGGGGCGGGGACATCAACTAACACTGCGGGGCGGCCGGTCATGGGTCAAGGTGGCACTGACCCACTTTCCATGCTCACTGGCCAACAACAGCATTGCTGAAGGAGGATGTCGCTCAACACAAACAGGATCAAACCTCCAGCTGTGATCTTGGCATAAGTCTGCCCTCTGCTCACTACCTTCTTTTTAACTAATACTTTCACATTAATAAGACTTATTTTTAGTCAGTGCACCTAATGTAATAATATATAGCATATACAAATTGCCTTCTGAACATTACCTGCCTGGCACTGAAGAACAAAAAATAAAATTCTAGACAGGAAATGCCATTTCATAACACAATGTGGAACGCATAATTACTACCGTCAGAACCAGTGGCTAATTCCCACTGAATCTTACTAAAGATGTATGCATTCATGGTATTGTAAAATGCTTTTCGTGCAAGTGTCCATCACATTGCATGTTTCATCCTGGTGACCTTTTAGCCTCAAACTGTGGCTGAATATGCCTGTTAAATTATTTGCAATACGCCACGGCTAAGGTCGACCAAAAAGAAAGAAAGAAAGAAGCAAACAAACAAAAATCTACTCTGGTTATTAGTGTTGTTTTATGTTTTGGCATCTCTCCATTTCATTCAAGAGGGGGGATCATACTTTTGTACTGAAAAATTAGTTTAGAAAAAAATTAGTACATCAGTATATCATGATGTCTACTGTGTCCTGAAAAGAAGGCCTTCACTCACTGCAGTTTCCAGCACAATGCATGCTGCTGATGCCACAGTGTTGTACGGTCACAGGGGGACACTTTTCTTTTTTGTTTCAGCCTATATCACCAAGCCACTTCCGCCCGCATTTACTGGAAATCTTAGGAATGGACAGCTTCAAACTTTCAGACTTGACGGTGTCTGTCTTTGAAAGGAAGCATACATGGCTAAGAGCAGGTAGAGACTGGAGGACGAGATGTCATGATGCCTTCAGCTTTGTCATCAGAGGAATCACTTTCACGCTGCAGGGGAGGCCCCTCCTCTGTAAAAGATCTTGTACAAAACCACTTCCCAAAAACATCTGGAGACTAAGGCTAGAGGGTAATCCATACTGTCATCCTCACCAAAGCTTTTGTGTCCTGTTGCTTCTAATTCTGCGTATCTGACTGTTTTTCCTGCCCCTGACAATGTTTTTTTTTTTATCCCTTTACTGACTGCTTATGTCTTGTCGTTAGAATTATTGCTCATTTTACTACACTCGAATTTTTGTTGAATCTCAGCAGGTTTTTTTCTGTGTGTTTTCAGTTCCTCCTTCTCGGTGAACAAGGAAAGGAGCACTCTGGTCAATTTCCTCCTTTGCTGATGACAAATAGTGATCTATGACACACACGAGGGTAACCAAGGAGTAGACACTGTTAGCCTTGTAAAAAAAAAAAAAAAGAAGTGTTTAAAAAATGTGTGGTGTGAGGATGATGTGGTCTGTTCTTTCTCAGATTGGAGGTGCGATAAACTACTCAGAGAACCTCCCTACAGAAAGCTTAAAGTGCAATAAATCCAAACCAGGAACAAGAATTATTGCTACACAAGTTTGTAATAAGTAATAGAATCTGTCAGGGTTTCCCAACTTTAACATAATTTATATCATCTTCCATAAAATCTGTAATACCCTCTGTGTGCACTGCAAAACCACCTCTTCGTAACAGTTTTCAGATCTCTTACAAGTGAATATGTAAGATGATGATCTTATTTTTCTTGTGCATAATCTTCATATTCTCAATTCTTCAATAAAAGGCACACAAGGATCACAGTTGTGATGGATGATAATCTGATTGCTAGTCTGAAGAACGTATCAGCACACTACAGCATCACTACTCAGCAGTCCCTGGAGATGTGCCTTAACTCGCCGTAATAAGCAGAGAGGCTTTGACTCAAGTGAGTAAAAAATGAAAGATTTTACATGTCAAATGTCCCCCGTTCACCAGTTTGTCTCAGCAAATCTGCTATGAGCCTGGAGTCTCTGTTAAGCGTGCTGTGGCTCGCGAGGAGGCAGCGGTCCGGCCTGGCTAATGTTACCATCCTCTGCCAGCTGGTTGCCAGCTTGTTACTGGTTCTCCTTCCAAGACCACAGCATTTTTGGGCAGACTGTTTACAAAAGCAGTAAGGCCAGTGTTAAAGGGGCCAAGGGAAAGGCTTCCTTGGGAATGTTTTTGAAATCGTCAGAGCAGAGCGAGGACGCACATTAGGGTCACATGGGAGCAAGTGCATTGCCGTACAGAGTTGATCAAGTTGATCCCCAAACAGAACCATCTAATCTCCTAATCTCTCTTTTCATCTGTTCCCGCCTAAAACTGAAGGGAGCCACCGTGAGTTTTAGTGAGTTTTAGTAATAGTCACTCAGTGTATTATGACAGACTGTAGTTCATATCTCTGGGTAATCTGAGCACCTCTAATTTCCTCCCCAATTAAAAACTCTGTGTTGTCTTATTTTTAGCAGCCACTGTTCCTGTGGTGAGAGAGAATAATTTACATGGCACAGCAAGGCTTTTCCAGGCGAGCACTAATGAGAAGTGCAGCAAAAACTCCACATCGGTGCCACTGCGTTCGCTTCCTGTTCTTCTATCTTCTTGACTTGAGCTGTGAGGGATCGAGGAATGAATGCAAGAACAGGCATGCAGCAGCGGAACAAGCAGCTCTCTGGAACTCTCTGGAACACCGTTGCCGGGATGGAGCTGCATGTGCCTGTGCACTGTGTCCAAACTGTTTTGTTAGCAATTATAAACAAAATAGCTTTAGGCGGTGAGGAAAAATATAATATAATCAGACATAATGGCAGTCAACTCCATTCAAAACATAACACCAGCCGCGAGGGTTTGGATTATGGTTAGGGATATCCTGAAAGCAAAACAAAGATGCACAATAATGCTGGAAAGCAGGCATTAGTTGATCACAGCTGAGTCATCCAGCAGGGACAGCATATGGTGCACTGTGGAAAAGCAAATGTTAGAGTGGTGGTTGTGTAAGACAAGTGATGGTGAAGATCTAGTTATCTCCTGACAGCTGAACATACTGAACACACATGAACCCCTAGATGCATAAGTGGGTCAAAAATGACCTGTGTTGGTTGATTTTTGGAATAGCTTTCCCATGAAAACATTTCATCTTTTCATGTTCTATGTATTCCTCGTGCCATCCCATTCAAAATTTATATTTACTTTCTGTACTTTTTAAGAAAATAGATGTTTTGTATTGCTACCCCAAGTTTCCACATGAGTGGGTTGAAAATGATCCATATACATTTCCTGTGGTATCTTATGAGAACATTTGATTCTTATTAATTATAAAGCCTGTTTACTGTTAAGCACATTTCAAATATCAGTAGTGTAACAACTTTTCAAGGCTATTTTACACGGTATTTAATTAATCATTAATTACATTGTTGTTTCATTATGTACATTGAAAAGTGCCTTGAGATAACTTTTTGTTATGATTTGATGCTATACAAATAAAACTGAATTGAACTGAATTATTTTTATGTAATCTTATGTGATATTTTCACTGCATGACCTCTTTTGTGACACTAAATTGAGAACAATTGCACAACATTACACAGTTATTACCACAGGTTGTAGAAGCATTTTTTTTTTTAATCATCAAATCAAACTTTTCGATAGTAGCTAACAGCATGAGTTAGCTGAGTTAGCTAGTTAGTAATAGTAATGGTGGTAACTTTACTCATATTAAGCTCATACAAGAGGTTGGCTGCTAGATTGACTTGATGGTAAGTAAACCTGTTATCCATTGGTTTAATGCACTTAACGTGTTACATAAATAACTGAATTTTAAATTATGAATCATTGTTGTGCACACCAAATATGTTTATTTAATCAGGTTTGGCAAAAAGGATGAAAATAATCAGCTTAAATTATTGAGAAGTACATTGAATCTAACATGGGTCATTTTTTGAGTATAGCGTCCAGTCACTTACACATCTAAGGGTTAAGCAGTGGAACCACAGATTTGGACAGTGAGACGCCTATTATCACACATATCCATAAACATACACACAGCCGTGGAATCAAGAGAGGCTTTAAGCGGCCCCACTTTCTCAGGGGAAGTCTTGGCTTAGCCCTACACAGATCTCACACTAATTATTTGAGCCGGAGTACATGAACAGCTTGCATCTCCATCAAAGACGCAGTCGGGCCAGCAGGGTCACTCAGAGTGCTCCCTGGCTCTCCCTCCTTTCCCACGGAAACAAGGAACTTGAACTCAGGAGAAGGCAGCGTCAGTCAGGTCCTTGGTTTTGCGTACTGCCATCATAACAGATGTTGACAAAGGCAATATAAATGTCTTTTGCGGATTTTTTTCCCACCGTTCTGTTGCACTGTCAGCATCATGAATCAGTGTAATCTGTGGTTTCTGTCCTGTGCCAGCACTGAAACATCGAGAAAGAGCTCAATCTCCTATTATAGCCTGCCATTCATTTGAAACTCGAATGCTTTTTAACTGCATTTTAACACTTTGTATTCTACAGGCCCACCCTTAGGGGCTCCAAGCGTCACAGACACTAAAATCCCTAAAATTGTTCATCTTTTTCTTTTTTTTTCTTCCTCCTCCTTTTCCTCCCCATCTTTTCATTTGGTGGACAGGTTTTAAAACTCCCTCAATACACAGTCAAATGGAAAAATGAATGAATGAATGAATGGATAGATGAATAAATGAATAAATGAATGGATGGATGAATGAATGAATGAGTGAATGAATGAATGACTAAACAATAAAATAAAATAAAAAAAAATAAAATAAAATAGTCCTGACTGACCAGATAGTGGTGCTGCAACAAGAAACATTATAGTGCATGGCTAGTTCCTTCACTCTGTATGAATCTGTTACACTTACTGCACAGTGTCTGCCTTCATCACTTTTTGAATTTCAGATAAACAGTTTTTGCCATTTCCCGCATAATAATGACCTTTATTATTATTATTATTGTTATTATTATTACAGTACAGTATTAGTATTATTCATTATTTAACTTATTACGACTTTCTAGATTGCAGCTAGGGAAGGACTGTGGAAGTGTTTCTCTACAGTGCCACCATCAGGCCAACTTTGCAATGACTTCTGTTTTTTAATTACATCTCAAAACATATGCGATGGGTTTCAGGTCACATTTTATCATGTGTTTGTTTGATATCATCATATTTCACCAAATGCTGTGCTGTGAGAGCTGTTCTTGAGCTCCATTTGACTTGGTGAACAAAAGCATGGAAATATGTGAAATTCTGCAGCGTTTTCACTCAGTTCAGCTAAGCTTTATTCTCACAGGCATAGCAAGGGACCTTTGTGATCACAGCTGATGATTTGACCTGCAGCCTTCACATTTTTGGTCTTGGTCCTGCCATTGTTAAACTGCTCGGCCACTTGTATAACCACGCAATACAGAAAAAGAGACAGTATGGCCTATTGCATCTGTGAATCACTTTGAAGACACAAACTCCTAATTTCTGAATAAATGACACATTCCTATTTTAAACGTAGCTTATAGCCCTTCTTGCACAGTATCACAGGATGTCTATACAAAGGCCGAGGAGAGGATCAAAGGATTCCTAAGTTGATAAAAGACAAAAACATATGGGACAGGAACCACTTCCTATGCCAAAAGGAAATTCTAATTCAGGCCCCATGACATGCTTGCAACTGTTAGATACAATAAATACTTTCCTGTTTGCATGAGAAGTGGTTCTCTTCACTTTATTTTATCTGTTTATCACTACACTTCATACCATCTGCTGTAACATGTCCATAACTTACACTCACACATCTTAGACATAAAAAAAATCCCTTTCATATCCCATCCTTGAATCATGACACATGCTTTTCAGGGTTTCAAGATGGCTTGTATAACGGTGACATCAATTTAATATGAGCTGGTAAGTGCTGGAATACACACATAGCGACGTTGAGCTATGTAGACCTCAGCTGATTTTTTTTTTTTGCTCAAATGAAAAACGGCCAGATATGCATAGCATTTTTTTTTTACGATCTCACCAGAGCTCACCAAACATGTGCAAACTCAGTCATGTGTCAGATGAGTTGAGCAGACAATCGCAGGAAGATACGGCGCTCAACTGTTTCCACGTGTCTCCCATGTATGTGTTCCTCCAAAAAATAAGTAGGATATTGTCAGAAGATGGTGATTTGAGATAAACTGAAAGAAAACGGGGTCTTTCCCTTCGGGCTGTTAACTGAGAAGTGCACTCCTCCGTGCTTCAACAGAAAGGGCACGGCTGGTCAGATCACACTGTACATCATCATGATCTGCTCATTTTGTCCAATCCAGTGCCAGCGCACACCAGGCTCATCTATTCACTTTTGCTCTTTCCCTTGCCCTTGACACTTCTTCCATCCTCACATCCTCCTATTTTCTCTCTGTCTCTCTCTCTCTGTCTCTCCAGTTTCCATCCCACTTGTTAATACAAGTTGCAGCTGTTCAAACTGAACATCCTGTCAAATCAGCAGCTCACTGAGGATCTCTGAAAGATTTCATCTCTTTAGCGATTCCCAGCAAAGTGTCTCGAGTGTGGAATGCCCTGGGTGCTCATCAGTCTTACTAATTAGCCCTGCTTTAAAATGTCTGTCTGAACTGAAATTCAGCACAACTGGCTCTATGAAGTAGCACTTCTAAATTAGGGTCATCCAAACCAGGGCCCGTACGCCTAATTTGGCCACGATTAAGTTATTTTTTTGCCGTCTCATGTGGGCTACAGAATAATAAGATATTATTTTTGGTTTATTTTAATGAAATGAGTGTCACATGCAGGCAGGCAAGTGGATCCAAAGGCAGGAGCACAAGCAGGTTACAGTGAGGAATACATGCATTTATTAATGAACACTGGAAACACAAACCATGACGAGGACAATGAGCAGACAAAGAGCTGGACTGAGAGCAAGACTTAAATACGAAGTGAAGTGACTGAGTAACTAGACTCAGGTGGTGAGACTGAGAGGGGCTGATTGGACGGGGGACACTGGGCGCTGAGACTGAAGTCAGGGCAGGTGAGCAGGAGCAAGGCAGCAGGACGGAGTCTAGTGAGAGACACAAGACATGCACATACACACACACACACACACACAGTCCAAGACAGCGATCAAACACAACTGTGTCAATGCGCTTATATTTAAGTCTTAAGATTACGTTAAGGCCTGGTTTTGAGGAAATGTGTTAATGACTTACCAACTTGTAATATTCCTAATAATTTATGTGCTTTTGCATTTTCATAGCCCCTTGCACATTAGGCCTACATTTTAGTATTATGATACAGTACCTTTAGAGATTTATTCCCCCTTGTGTGTGCACCTCTTGCCCATATGCTGGCTGATTATCTCTGACACACTGTTGTCTGCTGCTGTTGTAAGTTGGTGTTTGTGTTTGTGCCCCGGTAGACTGGAGAAACTGAATTGCCTTTTTTTTTTTTTAGGACAAATAAAGTCATCTGAATCTGAATCTGAATCTGAATCACTTCCACATTAATTCAGATAGAGAAGAGGAGCCATAGAGCTGGTAGGGTGACAGTGTCTTGCTCCAGGACACTTCAGCAGGGCTGGAGATTGTAGCAGGTCCTCTGATTTGAGAGTGTCTCCCTTTTGGATCCGGCACCTCCAGTGTTATCACTCTGAATCTTACACATACAACTATCAGTAGAAAGAAAACATGTGTTTCACAACATATTTTAGCCTTTAAGACATTTCAAACAAACACAGTCATAGCTTCAGTTTAAATTATAGGCTACTTTACTGATATACTCTTGATATGTAGATGTGGCAAACATAGACATTCTCCTATTTCTAGCAGTGACAGGAATTTGATTTACTTTAATAGAAACTTTTATACTGTTATAGAAACTAGAATACTTATATAGAAACATTTTATCATCTGACTGAAGTCTGCATACATTTTTTTTTTTTGATACATTATGTGTGGTGTCAATATTATAGGATTGGGAATATACTTATTTCCTTAGCAGGGAGAGAGACATTGTCCCAACATGGCTTGATACATATTGTGCACCAACACAAATTGTGTAGTGCTGTGGAAAACTCAGCCAAACTCGACAAACACCAGTGAGCAAAGAGACTATTGAGACAAAAAAACAAACAAACAAACAAACAAAAAAAAAAAACAGCAATGCAAGCACAGCATTGCAGTATTATCTATAATATTGCACACTGTAACATGGGTCAGTATTTGTGCCTAAAAATCAGGCTTACATAAATTATAAGTATCAATTGTTCAGTATGCTCTGAAACGTCATATCACCCGACATGAAATAACTTTTTTTTATCCAAAGGAATTGTGTCAAGACTAACTCTGCTGCTCATCAGTTGTGGCACAAGGAACAAGGAACTATCATCTTGTTTTACGAGGCACAAACGCACATATCTGCATGAAACCAGGCACACTGAAGAGGTTTAAACAAAACATTGATACTGAATCTATCTATGTCAATCAAGTGCACTACATTGCAGCCCCAAAAATACTTTTTCTTTTATAATGACTCTGAAATACTGTTCATCTAAAACACTTGGGCCTTTCCATTATTCACTGAGGAATGAGTAAGTGTAACATTTATTTGTCAATGACTAATACACAATCAAGCAATTATTATGACATCATATTTGTTGCATTTTTAAATTCAGACTTACCAGTTAATCTGTTTACGGTCCTTTGGGAGAGCAGTTCTTTCCGTTGCACACTTGCCTATAAACACGTACATCCCTCTAAACAATTCACACAAAGGGACATTAGGCGAACCCGGCGGGTGGTCATATCTCTGTGTGTACAGAGATCAGACACGCAGAAGCAGCCATGTGCCAAGAAAAAGCATGCTTTCATTTTTTTTAGAAGCACCTTAACCCCAAGTAGACCTGGCAGCCCCCACGGAGAGCGGTTAGCTCCACTGAGAAGAAACTATTCGATGTTACGCTTAATATGAAATCTGATCTGTGGAAGTTATATTGTGAGAAAAGTGGAGCGCGGTTCTCAAGGTTTTGTTGTGTGCCAGCAACAAAATTTTTAAGGCAGACCAAATTTTGGATTGCATGAAAATAACACACATTACATTGCATGTTTACACAAAGAGGATGAGCATCATAAAATTGGTGTCACTGGTAATGTATTTTGTGGTACTGCTTTTGAAAGCCAAATATGCCCAAAAAGAATAACCAGATGTTACCATTATGGTCTGGGACAATGTGGACCAAATTTATTTTTGTATTTGAGTCTGATTCTCTAGTCTCTACCCTTAAGAGTATATTTTTCATGTTCAAAAAATTATAGACTTCAGTGTCCACAGTAAATGGAAAAACATGACTGGTGGGAGTGGATTTTCTCTTCAACAAAAGTGAAATTGAAAAACAAACACATACTTCGTGGCACGCCGCTTTTGTACAGAATATGACAGAGTTTGTGTCTACAGGTACAATAACTACATAAATTTCATCCATAAACCTGTCCAGGCAGCAGGTGACCTTCAGCAGGATGCTGCCCAGTGATGGGAATGCTTGAAAAAAGTGTAAATATGCATGTAATAAATCAGCCTTTTCAGACAGTGTAGGAAATAGGGATAGAGTTTGTTCATCTGTCCAGCAAAAGCCTGTCTGTTTCATATTTGGCAAGATAAAGTTGAAGAAAACTGTATTTGCAACAGCAAAACACAACTTTCTGTTCAGTATCAGCAGTACTGGTATGTGCAATGCTATGTGATGAAAAGACACTTTTTGTGTTTTAAAACATTCAACCTAGAAACCAAATGCAAATTATTTTTAAAGGAGGACAAACGAGAAAAAAATGTAATTGATGAACTAGATTGATGTACATTTGAAAATTGTGTAAGAGGTGTTTTCTGGGGGTGGGTTCTATGCATTTTGTTTTATGTATTGTTTCCTCAAAGAGGATAATAAAGTTTACCTTGATCTTGACCTTGACCTAAACACAAGCAGTAAATGCAAAAGTTGGTGTCAAAGATGGTTTTTCTGGGATGCAATGTCAAAGGAAACATATTTCTGTGTGGTTGCACAGGCTGACAAACACTTTTAGAAAGGAATCACTTTATTGACATAACATCATCAACCTTTATTTGACTAGGCAAGTTAATTAAGAGTAGACTCTTATTTACAATAACAGCCTACACTGCAAAAAGTCAAAATCTTACCAAGATTATTTGTCTTATTTCAAGTCAAAAATGTCTTATTTCTAGTCAAAATATCTCATTACATTTAAAATAAGACATGATCAGCTCAGAAATTACTTGTCTTTAGACAATTTTCAAAAAAAAATTAGCCTGAAACAAGAAACAAATTTTGCCAATGGAACAAGCAAATTTTTACTTGTCACAAGTAAAAAAATGTCCTTGTTTCTGAGCTGATCATGTCTTATTTTAAGTGTAATGTGATATTTTGACTAGAAATAAGACATTTTTACTTGAAATAAGACAAATAATCTTGGTAAGATTTTGACTTTTTGCAGTGTAGGTGGGGGTAGGGGCCCCTTGGGGGGTGGGGGTAGGTGGGGGTAACGCATGAAAGTTGTGCAGAAAAGCTTTGGAATGTTCTCTTATAGATGGAATTTGGGCTTTCATTAAAATGCATAATCTGGAACTAGCTGACATATATGGTAATAACCTCCTTTTAAATGTTGGAGGAGCTGATGGCACCCCTGTGCTGAACATGGCACAGGCCAAGAAATTAACAAATTAGTGGAAAACTACAGCTTTGGCAGCAGGTGGGAGCTACATACTGGGCTTTGGCCATTGCTGCATGTCGCCGCTCCCTTCTCACTCTACTGTGGCTGTCCAAGAAATGCTTAAATGCTTAAAAAATCCTAAAAAAAGAATTGCCGCCTGTTGCTGTCACGTTGATGTGCTGTCTGGAAGGGCACTCCATTCACAGTTCAGAATGCCCCACAACCTCCATCAAAGCAAGATGAGCTATTTTACACATACACACACATGCACACGTAGACACCATAATGAATATCTCAGTGTCGCCTGATTGCATTGAATTTTCAGCACGTAACACTAATATCTGAAATGATTATGAATTAAGTCATTATATTAAAATGAATAGTCAAAGTTGGACAATATGCATGATCTAAATTGTCTGAATGGGAACACATGCACTTTTAGTCTTAGCTATGGTGGCCTAAGCATTTTTTTTTTTTTTTTTTTTTTTTAAATATTAATTATTTGTCCTGTCTCTTTCGGTGGTCTTTTCTCTGAGCTGCGCTTAAATTTATGGATGAACTCAAGCACAAGTACAAACTAATAAATCACACTCTTTGCTTAGAAATGGCCCTGCACATTGTTTACACACACATAGTTGTACATACGCAGCATTGATAAACGAGGGCCAAGGTTTCTTAGGGCTAGTGCATACAGGCATGATTTGACATCAAATTCAAACAACAGAAAAAAAAGAAGTTCATGTTAGATTTCTATACATAGAAAAAAGGACTTGGCATACAAATATGTCTCACAGCCATGCAACATACAGTATCATAGCTTTCAGCATCAGGAAACTGATATCAAGACAAGGTGGTTTCCCCTCAGATTCACAAGTGGAGATAAAACAGATAACCGGAACAAACTGACTGAAAGGAAAAAGAAAGTGTAGACTAAGAATGTTATAAAAACACAAGCAAAGCAAACATGCATGGAACACGGCAACACCCTCAGAAAGAGGGAAGCTAGCAGTGGAGCAAATACACCACCAAGAGGAAATGAAGCTGGGAAAGTAGAGGAAGAAGTTTGAGCGCAGAGACTTCTAGGGTTAGATTCATTAATACCTCAACTAATGACTAAGTGAAAACCCCACATTTCCTCTCTGTTCAGACACAGTAATGCTCAGATGTATCCTGTCAGGAAGCCTGAAAATGAGAGCAAATACAAAAACGACACATGCAAAATTACAATAAGGGTAAAACAGGACACGAAAATGATTAGAGAAATGTTTGCTTGTACAGGATGATATACTTGGCATCATAACAAAGTCCTAAATCCCTGGCAGCAACCTCTGATTGTAAACAAACGACAAATTAATTCTTTACCCATAACTAAGGAGGCCTTTAGGTCAGGGGGAGTTGATTTGTTTCCTATAAACTGCGGGCCAACAAAGTCACGTGAGATTGTAACGGCGATTAAGGGCTCTAAATAAACGTGAACTTCAACTTGACTCTATACATCAAATTTTCATTTTTACACAAAGTTATACAATTCAGGAAAAAGAGATATGGAAGAGACACAAGCCAAAGCAGCTAGAGAAGGGCAGCAATGTGAGTTATTGTAGGTCAGAAACCGACTGTATTATTACTTTATTATTAATAGGTGAAATGTTGTGAGTTACGTGAGTATCATGTCACGTAAGAGTACGAGATGAAATAGAGTTTTTGTCTGGTTATGGAGACCAGATGTGACATGTGTTACTGGGAGTGTTTTATAAATCATTTGAGCCTTCCAAGAGCACAAATATTAAAGTGTGTGTGTGTGTGTGTGTGTGTGTGTGTGTGTGTAATATCAAGTGAGCGAGGGAAAGAGGATGAAGAGATGCTTGTGACTGTAATTGCCATATATTAAAGATACACTATATGCAGAGGGTCAATTTACATGAGGATCATTTAGACTTTCCTGACAAAACTCCCCTCATGGTTAAATTATGTGGGTTTTCATGTCAATTTAATCTAATAGTCCTCACTTCAGTCACCCCTCAGCAATTTTGCGTAGTGCACCTTTAAAGTATGCTTTATTACCATATTTCCAGTGAAAGCTATTCATGTAAGGATGTGGTGAGTTCATAAGCTTTTTAACAAATTTTTCTTACCATCTGTAAGACTTATGGACAGGCAAGTGTTCTGGTGTGAGTTTGAGAACAGCTGGCCTTCGTGGACATTCATTCCACCATGCTGAATAATGTGTAGGGAGGCAAACGGGGAGAGATTTACAAATGATTGGGTAAGCTGTGGAGGTCGGCCAGGCTCCAGTGGGTCTTGTTCATATGGCCCAAAAAACAAAGAAAAAAGGAATGCTGTTTGCTACATTTAATATATACCGTAATTGTTTCCTTACAAACGTATAGAGATCAACATTATATAAAGATTTATACTTGAAACAGAAGAGGTACACAGACAGAGCTCTCTTTCTGCAATGTTGCATTTACAGCCAAATTACGAGAAACAGAGAGAGAGAGACAGGTTTTTCGATGGACCATGACAACACACACTACTCAGCAGCCAGCCCTGGACACACATGAATGCCTGAGTGAAACAGGACTGGCCACTTCTTTTCATGGATGTATTGCTTGTTTTTGTGTTAATGGCACAAGGAAGATGGATGACATTGTGCTCAACCGATCTCTGTTTACCTCTGTCTCAGCATGACCGCTAAAGAGGCTATAGCCCATTCAGTTGCAAACAGAAGAACCTGGCCAAGCCGCTCTGACACACAGGAAGCCTCCTGTGCAAGCTGCCTGCCTCCAACAGGAAGTGCGGTGTTATTCTCTACAAATATTTCATCACTCCGTATGCAGGCCCCAACAGCCCCTTGCTGTGGCAAAAAAGACAGAAACAGAAATGCACACGTACTTCTGCTTTATGTATTGTAGTGATGACTGACATAGTAGTAAGCTGGTAAGAGGATGTGGGTAATGTGTTTCTCCCACCCTACTGTGCACCTAGTTTGGCCCCACCTACTTTGTTGAGGGATATCCAAATGTCATTGTGCTCAGTTTTCTAGTTTGCTAGACTCTGAGGCAGCATTATTAGGCACTTCACCTCATCTTCTCTGTTTATCGGCTTTCCCATCTGGATAAATACTCAATCTACGCAAAATTGCTTTATTGGCTCAGTTTGTAAATAAGATATGACCTGACATATTGATTCATAATGTGGTAAAATAAATAAATTAGCAAAATACAATCTACACAGTCTGTTCTATACTAAATAATGTCCAATTAATAAAAAGAAATTTAAGTTGTACTGCTGTGAAAATTCAACCTCAACTATGCATTGTCGCATCTGTTTTTGCCGAGTAATCCTAAATCCAGAATCCCTGGTGAATTTTAATGATGTCACCTAACAGGAGAAAGTACTTCTGATTCGCTCGTTGATCAGCTTGAATGGAGTGATGTATGGTAACATATAACACATGAATAACTGTTTATGGCATAATCACAGGATAACACACTTCTAGTGTTTTATAATAAATTACAATATTGTTTAAGCAGCTCTATACAAATGATATGTCATAAGATATGTTTAGTAAAGGTTCACTTTTAAATGTTAACTGGTAAACCAAGAGGCCTAGAGAGGATACTGTATAATTCTGGTACATAATATCCTGCATTAATTAAAAAAAAAAAAAAAAAAAGGAGTAGAATGGTGCTTGTTAAAATCTGAGCTCAAGCAATACTACAATACTATCAACCCCTTCTATGTAAAATGCCATCCTAAAATTCAGTGACATTGTGGAAGTGAAAACATTTGACTCAAACTAGCGCCAGTTCTCAAAAGCTTTTACATTTATTTCACGCCATAAACACCTATGAGGAATGTCCCCTACGTCTCTTTCTTGGGAAATACACTTTACCGCACTCAAGACATGATGTACTTTATGTTTTTAAATTCATCAAATTACAATTTACATTGCTCTTTAACTTGCAACATTTACAACTGAGATAGTCATTTGTTTCAAATTGGTAGTAGCCAAGGGAAGAGAAACCAAAAAAGAAAAGAAAAGACATCACTTTTCACTGATGCTCTTTGTCAAATGCATCTTAATATGAATGCACTGCATGTTTTTTTTTTTGCGTAGATACATGTGATAAGTTCTAGTTTGATTTTATTGCAGGAGCATGTATGTTGATTATTTTCTTAACAACAAAATATCGCTAACACTTATTATCCCAGGTTTTTGTGTTAGGTCTTCAGTTACATCTCTATCATACACATCATAGATTTTGGCTTTCTTTAATAGATTTGTAAAACATCTGCTATATTGGCAATAGTTTAAATTTTACTGCTGATACATAGGCGTCTCGGTGGTGCTGCTGGAGTACTGTGGGGAGGGCTGCCCTGCAGTTTCACATCTTTTAAGGTTTCAATGACATCATGAGGGAACTACCATGGATTGTATTCTTTCCATGTCTTGATGAATGTATATAATGTATTTTTCTGAAATGTAAATTAATCAGTCTGCATCTGCATTAATCAGTCTGGTGAATTGGATCAGATGGTGGGGGAGGCGGCCAGACAGACCTCGTAAACCCAAGTGTCTAATGTAGGTGAACTGGGAACGTCTGGTTGAGAACTCTGTCTGTAAGGTCTTCAACTCAAATGGGCAGATCTTGACCTCAACTGAGAATGTGGTTGGGAGGTGGAAAGAACACTTCGAGGAGCTCCTAACCTGGCTGGCATGCCCTACATGGAGGAGGCAGAGCCGGAGGACTTGGGCGGTTTGCCTATTTCCCTGACAGAGGTCAATTAAGTGGTTGGGAAACACGTTGGCAAGGCACCGGGAGTGGTACATCCTGAAGTGCTGAAGGCTCTGGATGTTGTTGGACTGTCATGGCTGACACATTTCTTCAACTTTGCGTGGAGGTTGGGGGGGGGATAGTGCCGGTGAGGGCCAGACAGGGATGGTGGGCACCTTTTTCACCCTTGCACGGATAGTGGAAGGATCATGGGAGTTTGACCATCTGGTCTAGATGTGTTTTGTGGATTGGGAGAAGGCTTACAACTGTGTCCCTCAGGGGGTCCTATGGGGAGTGTTGCAGTGTGCCAGGTTTGCTGCTGCAGGTCATTCGGTCCTTGAATGACTGCAGTGAGAGCCGTATCCATATTCTCGGCACTAAGTCAAGCTTGTTCCCAGTGGGTGTTGGACTCCACCAGGGCTGTCCCTTGTCTCTAATTCTGTTTGTGATCTTCGGCCAGGATTTCAAGGCACAATCAGGGTGGGTGGGTGTCCAGTTTGGTGACCACAAGTTTGTGTCCCTGCACTTTGCGGATGATGTGGTCCTGCTGGCCTCATCAGGCTGGGACTTTAAGCACGCGCTGGGGTGGTTTGTGTCAAGCGGTTGGGATGAGGATCAGCGCCTCCAAGTCTGAGGCCATGGTTCTCTGCTGGAAAAGGGTGGTTTGCCCTCTTTGAGTGGGGAGCGAGTTATACCTCAAGTGGAGGAGTTTAAGTATCTCAGGTTCTTGTTCAAGAGTGAGGGTAAAATGGAGCGGGAGCTTGACAGGTGGATCGGGACGGCGTCAGCAGTTATGTTGTATCATGGTGAAGAAGGAGCTGACCCAAAGGCAAAGTTCTCAATTTACTTGTTGATCTTTGTTCCAACCCTCACCTATGGTCAGGAACTCTGTGTAGTGACCAAAAGAATGAGATCGCAGACACAAGCGATGCACACAGGTTGGCTGTCCTCATCCTATCATAGCTCAGACACTCTGCGAGGAGCTCAGAGTAAAGCCACTCATCCTCCGCATTGAAAAGAGCCAGTTGAAGTGGTTCGGACATCTAGTTGAGATGCCTCCTGGCCACCTCCTGGTGGAGATGTTCAAGGCACGACCAACTGGGAGGAGACCCTGGCTGGCCTGGAAACACCTTGGGATCCCCCAGGAGGAGCTGGTGGATGAGGCCTTGGAAAGGACCATCTGGGCTGACCTCTGCAACCCAGCCCTGGATAAACGGTGGAAATTAGACCAAACATGATAGGGAATGATGCAGATGAGTTTTTTTTTTTTTTTTTTTTTTTTTAACATTGGCTATCTATAATTAAGTTGGGCTAGACTGCAAAGCAATGTTTATCACTGCTTACCAGGTATTGCCAAAGGCTAGAAAAGATGCAAGATGGCGGCATATGCTGGTGCTGCGGCTGTAGGCTCTCCATTTTGGTGCCACTATATGTGTTTGTCATGTAAGTGTCTCGCGAACTATGTGTATGAACGAAATCGTTCTTGTATGTGTGTGTATGTGTGATGAGTGTGAATACTGGTTGAAGTCTATGTTTTTTATTGTGTTTTGCACCATTCTCTGTATGTGTGTATGTGTGCTAAGTGTGAATGGTGTAAGTGTGATGAGTGTGAATAGTGGTTTGAAGTTTATGTTTTTTTATTGTGTTTTGCACCTCTTGGAGTAGCATCTCCAATTTCGTTGTGTCTAAATGCAATGACAATAAAGGCCTCTATTCTATTCTAAAAACAATTGCAGTTTTATTAGTGTGAAGTACATCCGTACACGCCACCGCCTGAGCAATGTTTCTCTTTGGCCCAAAGCAAATTATTTCTTCCTTGTTTCTTACAAAGCTCAGTACAATGCATACAGACAGAAAAATTTGTCTTGCCTTCCCTTTCTCTTATGTCCCCCCTCTTTTCATCCATCTCCTCCTCCCTCCCTCCCTCCTCTCTTTCTCTCACTTTTTCACTGATGATGGCTACAGACTGGATTGCTAGGAAGCATCACCCCCCCGGTGAGTCTGCTAACAGCCAAAATAAAATATCCCTCTCACTTTGTACTTACATCCTTTTCCTCTTATTTGGTGTGGTGTGAAAGATTGATGTCTGAGCAGAGGTATCCTGAAGGACAGTGGACCTTTAGCTGGATACAGGTGGACAGGAAATACACCTGTGTGTCAGGATATGTGGTCGGAGAGCAACGGAGTGAACAGGCCAGCAGAACATTCCCTCTCCATCACATAAACAGCTTCAACAAACAGGCAGGGCAAAACTCACGCTACAGACGTATCCTGTCCTTGGATGTAAACACCAGATTGTGAGAAACCCATTATCAACATAGATTGTGAGTGTATGTAAGTATGTGAGTGATTGTAAACTGACTGAGTCATGATACGAATTATGTATATCTATATATCTATATATGTATATATATATGTATATATATATAGATATATATATAGATATAGATAGATAGATAGATAGATTTTTTTTTTTTTTTTTTTTTTGGAGCACATTTGAATCACTTTTCAATCACTTTCATCCAGCTTTGGCTCCAAACAGTGAGATAGGAAACACATTTCTATAAACACCTAACATTAGCCCAAATTTAGCTCAATTTTATAGCTATTATGGGAGTTTTTTAGGTTTGTGTAAATGCAACAATTGCAAGGATAGGGTTTGGAAGCAAAACAACGGAGGTCATTATTTCATTATTTTAATAGGAGAGACAGAAAATGAATGAATGAACGAATGTTTTAGTGTTTTATACTCCATTATTGGCAGGGGGGCTTGTAAGCAGGACGGCCTCATCACAATGTACAGCACACTATTTCTCACACACCTGGATTACTGTGGTAATACCTGGCTTCCAGCGCTGCTTCAATACAACAAAACTAGACCAGCTGCAATGAGCTGTTAGTAGAGCTGCACGCCTCATCACAGGCCAGACCATTTTAAGACTGATACTAATATAACTACAGCAGACTGAATCAAAACTAGAAGAGTGCACTCAGGAGAGTGTAGATCTCTGCCAGGTGTGTTGTCGTACCTTCACATGCAAATCTGGACAGGAACCATTCAAAAAGACCAGTGATGTAAAATGTCCTTTTCAAAGTGAAAGTGTGAAATGCGAAAAAAAAAAAAAAAATAATAAAAAATACGTGTTTCATATCGCAACTGTATGCTTATCATACAGGGATTGTCTCTGTATCGCCCCTTCTCTGATGCACAGACTTGAAAAATGGCGGGGGAGTTTGCAGTCAGCTGCAGTATAAAACAAGTTTGCTGTGGACAGATACATGCACACACAGATAGACCCACACAACTAAACAAATGATCCCCTCCAGGCTGCCACCCAGCAGAGATAACAAGTGCATGATCATGGTGTTCAAAGCTGTAAATATGAACATATTATGATACTGTGTTTGATAACTCTGTCACTGTTTTTTGTGTTTGGCATTTACTTATTTGTTTATTTATTTTATATATGAGTTTTGAGTGTATGCAGGATAGTGTACATGCTGGTATATTTTCATGAGCTGAAAATGTATTGTTATTTACTCTCTTATTTTACTCATGTATGTATATTTTGCTGCTGTAGCTGTTTTACTTATTGGGTAGGAGGGTGGGAGTGGGGTGGGAGGAAGAGGCACAGTTATATTATCAACATGACACTGACACAGACATGCATATTCATTTTCACAGCTATGCAATGTTTTATTATAATGTTTTTATTGTATGTACCTAGGACTCCTTGGAAAACAGTGTATTTTTATTGAATGAATTATCCTGGTGAAGTTGATGACGATGATGATGATGATGATGATGATGATGATGATGATGATGATGGTGATGATGATGATTGGCTTTTGGCATTAGATAAGATAAGATAAGATAAGATATTCCTTTATTAGTCCCACGGTGGGGAAATTTGACGTATTACAGCAGCAAAGTGGATAGCAAGATATGAAGCATAATTTACACTATAAACAGTATATACAGATAATAAGTACCAGAGAGCAATATAAACATTATAAACAAGGAATGTAGAAAAAACTATATGAACAATTTAAACAATAGAAGCAAATAACCTAAAAAAAATAACCTAAGAAAATAACCTAAAAAATTAGACAGACTTGATCATGTGATATTAATGGAATACTTTCCCTTGGGCTTCAATCAAGAAAATCAAGTTTGTTGACGCAGTAAACTTGACATTTCTTTGTTTTTTACTCTTTTCAGTAGATCTATTTAAGATTTACTGGAGTCTGTCTACCTACCAAAAACAACAACTACGCTCATTTGGCAAGAAAACACAACACAGTTATGAGTCAAATTAAGTGTAAAAATCTACTGTTGATTAAACTTATAGCTATTAAGGAGAGCTATGTTGTTTGTTGACAGAAGCGTAGGGTTTCTTTCTTACTTTGCAGGGTAATGAGTGTGTGTAACAAGACAAATGCCTTAGGCAAGCTGAGCGGGAAAAATATGAAAGTGGAACGATCATGTTTGTAGGGAGAGACTGCATTCATTTTAGTCTGCCCTTGTTTATTTGCACTAAAATATAGTTATGTCCTTGTAGGTAGTAGCTGGTTTGATATTTTGTTTTGATTTCATCCGTGTGTGTTAGATGCCTGCGAGCGAAAAAGGTGGAGAGCACCAAAAAGAAAACATTAGAGCAGAAACAAATGAGTGAGAGAAAGAAGATATAAAGAGCAAGACAGAAGGGGGGGAGGGGGGCAGAACTCTACTCGATGCCATGTTTGTGGTCCAAGAAGATATTTTTGTGGAGTTAGATTCTGATGTTTATCTTAACCTCATCTAATTATAAGTAAAAATGTCATAGAACTTAGCACACACAACACCCAGCAAACACACACACACACACACACACACACACACACACACACACACACACACACCACATAGCACAAATAAACACACACATGCACAGACATGTGCACACACATATAAACACACATATTTCACTGCAGTCAGTCTAATTGGCATTTGCAGCAAAGCTTTTAAGTACATGCATCATCATCATCAGAGCACATTTAATGTTGAGGAATGCAGTAGAAGACAGGTGTGGTGCTGCAGTATCCTGACAGATGCCAGGACCCACTGTTGAAACACAGTTTGTCTCATCAAATGCTAAAATGAAAAACAAGTATGTAAATCTTTCACACTTGCACAGACTATACTGTATTGCCCAATGCCATGTTTGCTCAGAGCAATTGGCTCCATTTTCTAATGCTAGTTTCCCGTTAGGACGTGCTATGTCATTGTACCATGCAAAGTACGGTCTACACCTCGGCAGTGTGTAAACAGCTGTGCCAGAAAAGGTTTATGCAGCTGGTGACTACTGACGCCTGTCTTATTCTGGGCCAAATCGAGTAATGCATCAACATATAACTGTTAGCTGTTTGTGTGTTGGCTGACATATGTGGAATGTACTGGGGTGCACATTAATTAGCAAATTTATACAGTGCATCGCTCCTTTTCTCACTGTCACTCACTCACACGTACACACACACACACGCACAAACACACACACACAGTGAGAAAGCAGTGGGACATGTAGAACTTGATATTTGTTCTCTAAGCCGCCTGAGGGAAATAGTTTGCAATTGTTCAGACTTGTTCCTCTAAAGCTTATGTTAAAACCGCACCTGAAAGTGTAAAGCTGATGAACATAATTACAGCCATAACTGTCTTGGGGTCTTTATGAGCGCGCTGATTTGGAGCGAAAGCTTTGGCATCGGTTAAAAACAACGTCCAAAACAATGCGGAGAACACATGTACGTGAGGGGAGTTGCTTCACAGGAGCTGTTTCTGATCAAACAGTTTTTGTTTGTGCCGCAGTCAAACTCTCAGGCTGAAAGCCAGAAAAAAGGTGCTCTGCAGATACCTTCTGTGATCCAGACTCAGGTCGCATCCTTCTCCATCTGAGAGAGCAAGTGCAGGGTTGCGTGTTTGACCGCTCAGAGATGCCTGTTGCATCTTATCTCTAATACACACACACACACCCCAGTGTAATGGCCCTATTTCACCAGACAGGAGCTGTAAGCAAAGATAAAATTCCGCAGTCTCACTTTCAAGCATGCTCTGCCAGACAGTACAGAACATGCAGTGTGTTATGTTCCACCTACAGCATGAGACTTTTTAGGCAATGAGTCATGAGTGTCTGTTTGGCTTTGACAACTGGTAAAACATGTAGGTCACACAGCTATTACAGTTGTTTTCTCGTGCTAGAATTACAATCAGTATTGGTTGCATAGTTAAGATTTAGCTGTGGGCTGGTTCTGTTTGTACTAAAGATAAACAGCTGTGACGGTGGGTATCCAACATTAATATTCAACTTTGTATCAAAGTAGCGTGACCCTAATCCCGGCATCACTCTATTTAGATGGTCCAACATTAATATTCATCTGTGGTATCCACTTTGTTTCACCCCAAACCTAACCATAACCTAAACCTAACCTAAAATAAAAAGTCAGGTGAATGGCTCCTGATAAAATCAGTATTTACACTGGTCGGCTTGATATGAAGTTAATTGTCCACTTTAACCCAATTGTGAAACTCAGCTGATACAAAGTTGATACATCAATGTTCAGTATTTACATTGGACAGTCCAAACAGGGTGCAACCCTGCTTTGTAATTGTGGCAGTTACAAACATTTTTGAAGCCCTGACATGTACCTAATGCAGCATAATTTCTCAAAATGATCTGATTCATAATTGAATGGCTTTAGAGAAACAATGTTTTGTTTTTGTTTTGATCTGTGACAGCGGAATGGGCTAAATACCTCCAAAGGAGCCGTTCTAATGAAGTGAGTTTGGCAAGTCTTATTGTTATTGTGGTAATTGTCTTGGAAAAATATATATCTTGATTTTTTAAGCTTATTTTTCAATAGAGGTTGAAAGACAAATGATCATTTATGGGAGGTTGGTGCACTGTCACATTTGTTAGGCAGCTCTTCTTTGGCCCATAACCAATGCCCCCACCAAATTTGGTGGAAACCAGAGCATCCATTTGTATGTTTATTTTTTGGGGTAAAAAAAAAAAAAGTTAAAATATATGTAAATCCTAGTATACTCAAAACTTGCTTCCAATGTGGTCTTCAGTGGAAGACAAAACAACACATAGAACATACAATATGACAATAAAGCTTCAGTTAAACATTAAGTATAACATAAACATAAATCGTAGTTATTTTCAGTGTATGTGTGTGTGAGTGGGTGAGTGTACTCGTGCTGTGCGTGTGAGTGAGTGCGCCCTTGTGTGTATGCACAAACGTGTTCTTTGTCTAATTTATGACACTGTGATGAAACAAACAGATGCATCCATGGTGGTGGTGGGCAGATGATACAGATCAGCTGTAATCAACAATAGCAGAAAGCTGGATTGGTGGACAGGTGGCTAACACGGGACAATCACATGTTGGACCCTGTGCCACCTGCCTGCCAGCTGAGCAGCTTGAGCCACACACTCAGCTGGCCTGCTGCCTTGGTGTTTGGACAGTTAGAGTCCCGTGGTGCACGACTGTGTATCCAGTTTGCTCTTCTGTTGCGTGAAGCTGAGACTCCTGGGAAATGAAGGGATCCCGTCACACTGCAGGCCAAGCCACTTCAATCTCTGGTCCAACTGGAGTTTGTTTTTAACATTGGCTTGCTAGCTAATGTTTCATAACGTTAACCATAACCAACTTTACTAAATCTAACCTTAACCTAGCATTAGCTATTGAGCTAATGCACTAATGCAGGGGTGTCAAACTCATTTTAGTTCAGGGGCCACATACAGCCCAATCTGATCTCAAGTGGGCTGGACCAGTAAAATAATGGCGAAATAACCTATAAATAACGTCAACTCCAAATCTTTACCTTTGTTTTTCAGTATTTCAGTATTATGCCTTAATTTATCATTTAGCCTACACATGTGCATTATAACTCACAGATTACAGTGGATCTACAAAGGCACAAAACATTTATTCACAGATAGGCCTATGGAACTGAAAAAATAGTATTTCACTTTGATTAAAACAACTTGTTTATACAGTAGATACATTTCCGCCTCTCTTTCTCTCACTGCGGCCTACCGGCTGCTCCTGAAACTTGGCATCTTTTAGCCTTCACGATTGCATCAATATCAGGTGTCAAATCCTGAGTAGCAGCCAATTTCAGAATGTCATTTAAGTGCTTGTGTGTTAGCCTTGAGCGCAGCTTTGTTTTATTGATGTTCATTACAAAGAAAACCTGTTCACAAAGATAGGTAGTCCCAAACATGCATAAAACCTTTGCAGCCAGGGCTGTTAATTTGGGGTACACTGGCAAGAGATACTGATAAAATGTGTCCAAGCCTACCGAGGCAAATTTGTCCTTCATATCTGAATCACACTGCAAGTCAGTTATTTCGAGTTGGATGTCAGCGGGCAGATCAGAAGCCTTGACTGTAAATGACGAGTGAAAAACAGCGAATTCTGTTTCAAGGTCACCAAAGACATGAAACCGTTGCTCAAACTCCCAGGTACCACCTCAAGAAACTCCTCGGTGACTGTCAAAGTCTCATCAACACCACGAATGAATATGGCCAATTGAGGAACATCTGTAATATAAGTGCTCTCATCAATTGCAACTGAAAATGCAACAAATGACTTGACTTTGTCATTTTTTTGTCTGTCTGAGTCTGCCAAGAGATCTGAAATCCTGATCTGTTTCTAGCTGTCTGAATACAGAGGTATTACAAATTGTCAACTGCTCCCTCCAGTCTGGTGTTTTCCCGAGCACTCTCAAAACTGCTGTTATAAAACCGTTGTTAAAAAAGAACAGTCTAGATCCCTCAATCCTATGCAACTATAGACCCATCTCAAATCTCCCTCTTCTTTGCAAGATCCTCCAAAAAATTGTGTACAGTCAACTGAATAACTACCTGACAACAAATGACCTGTTTGATGTTTTTCAGACTGGCTTTAGATCCCACCATAGCACAGAAACTGCCCTTGTCACATGGACTCTGGCAAATGTTCAATCCTCGTTCTACTAGACCTCAGTGCCACATTCGACACTGTCGATCATGAGATCTTATTAAATAGACTACATAACTGGGTGGGTCTGTCTGGTCCTGTTCTAAACTGGCTTACTACTTTACTTACTTAACATAGACTTCTTTGTCTCCATTAATAATTTAACATCTGACAAAGTTGCTGTAACCTGTGGGGTTCCTCAGGGCTCAATCCTTGGTCCACTTCTGTTCAATTTATATATGCTTCCGCTTGGGCACATCATAAAGAATCACAACATACAATACCATAATTACGCGAATGATACACAACTCTACATCTCCCTGTCTCCCGATGATTTGAGCCCTGTGGAAACACTAGTTAAATGCATCAAGGACATTAACACATGGATGAACCAAAACTTTCTGCAACTAGACAGTGGCAAAACAGAAATTATCAGGATTATCAGAATAACAGGAAATCGCAGCCAACCTCGGTTCCTTCTCTCTTGAGAGCAAAGAACATGCCAGAAATCTTGGTGTCACTATTGATGCTGATCTTAATTTTCACTGTCATATCAATAATGTCACAAGATCATCTTTCTTTCATCTTAGAAACATCTCAAAAATCAGAGGCTTTCTGTCCAATTCAGATGCTGAAAAACTGGTGCAACCATTTGTAACAAGCAGGCTTCACTACTGCAACAGTCTTTTTTCTGGACTCCCTCAAAAGACTATCAAACGGCTGCAGCTTATCCAAAATACTGCTGCACGCATCTAAACCAGGGCCAAGAAAAACTCCCATATCACCCGTGTTCTTAAGTCCTTGCATTGGCCTCCAGTATATGCCAGAATCAATTTTAAAATTCTTCTCATTGTTTATAAGGAACTGAATGGTACTGCTCCAAATTACATTAAGGACCTGCTTGTCCCATATGAGCCAACACGAAGCCTCAGATCATCAGCCAGTGGTCTCCTTGTTGTCCCACGTATTCGCTCTAAAGCAGAAGCTGCTTTCAGCTGTTATGCTCCTAGCAGATGGAATGCCCTTCCAAATGCACCAACACTTAGCTCCTTTAAAACCAGACTGAAAACATTTCTTTTTACTGTTGTGTTCAACTAGACTGTGAAGCTGTTCGCTCCCATATTTTATTTGTTGTTTTAAAGTACTGCCTTTTCTTTTTGTTTGTTTGTTTTGTTTTGCCTGCTTGCCTGTTTAATTGTTTAACTGTTTTATGACATGTATGTTTATTTATTCTGTATTCTCACATGTGAAGCACATTGTGCTGCTTTTATGTATGAAATGTGCTCTGTAAATAAATCTTCTTCTTCTTCTTCTGATCTGCGACACTGTTCCTCGTTAGACTAATGTTAGCGAAGGCCTGTCGCTTTTCAGGGCACACGATTTCTGCAGCCTTCAGCATGCAGCATGTTTTCACGAACTCACCCTCAGAAAATGGCTTGGATCCCAACGCTGTCTCGTTAGCAATAAGGTAGCTAGCTTTCACCGCTGCATCACTGACCTCTCGGCTACGAGTAAAAACAGACTGCTGTTTCTTCAGACCCGCTAACAATTCATTTATCTTCTCTGTTCTCAGTTGTCCTCGCAAATGGTTCTATTTTTCACCATCATGAGTCTCATAGTGGCGCCAAATATTATATTCCTTGAGCACTGAAACTTGCTGATTACACACCAAGCACACAGGTTTCCCATTCACCTCTGTGAATAAATAAGAATCAGTCCATTTTTCTTGGAAAACTCTGCGCTCTGTGTCCACTTTTCTTCTTTTTGACAAAGACATTTTGGCAATGAGGGTGCCACCGTGGGTAATTTTGACAACAAGGTCTTAATCAGATGGCGCATTCTGGGCACGTTGCTCTCACGTGTATTTCTGGATCTCTTGTTATGTCAGTGCGATCTCTGCTGGACAAATTTGGAAAATCTGTTCCTTTTTTTAAAATTTTGGACGTCGTCTCACGGGCTGGATTGAACCATCAGGCGGGACGGTTTTGGCCCACGGGCCGTACGTTTGACACCCCTGCACAAATGTGTGAATGTGGCATAAAGTCTGCGCATGGACAGCATCTGCTGTCCATAGAAGTTAATGGGAAGGACTGGTGTATCAACTACATGAAAAAATTGACTTTTGCGTTTGCACTGTGCATAATTTCAAAGTGTAAAAGTCTTGTTTTTCCTACACAGCTTGATCAGATCGGGGAGCAGAAGTCACTGAGGTCACTGAGATGATCGAAAGAAAACAACTTGATTTGCTTCAGAGATTTTTTCTGAGCAATGACTCCACCACTGAAAACACAAAATATTTTTATTTCTTTCATCCCTATGATCTTATTCTAATTTGTTAGCCACTATTACACTTTTTGCATCCACAGGCTCAGAAATATCAAGGAGATGATGGCCAGTGTGACTGTTGTCAAGCAGCTTGCACTGTTACCATCACTGTTGACTCCCAGTGTTTATGGAATTTCTTTTTCATGTCTTTAACAGCGGCTGATCCCACTGCTCTAATAATATTAGGAATGTTTATAGGGGTTAAAACCATGAATTAAACGTTGTCCCCAGTGTTCCACCTTTAACCCCTACTGGGGGCAATCAAATCTTCAGACCTGACTCCCAAGGGTTTACTCCTTAGTAATCACATGGGAAGTTTGTGTGGGAAGTGTGATGAGCTGCATTTTCTCTGGAACACACACAGGCATGCACATGAGCACACACACACACACACACACACACACACACACACACACACACACACACACACACACACACACACACACACACACACACACATAAAGCCATTCATTGTGTCAGCCTCTGCTCTATTTGGCAGTTTCAGAATTGTGCAGTCAGGATCCCGAGTGTTTTATGGATTAATTACAGTGATTGAAGAAGTGCAGGAATTAAAAAGGGGTGCATGAACAAATCAGGACCTGCCTGTCAGTGACTCCCTTGCATCTTGGATATTTACAACAAAGAAGGTCCTTTTAGTTTTAACAAGTCTCTCAAAGAGTTGGCACTGAAAACTAAGTGACAGAACAACATGCACAGTCGCAAGATAGAACCCTAAAATAACCAACAAAAAGTGCATGTATGCTAGCAGAAAACACAAAGTCACAAACAGAAAGACACACACACACACACACACACACACACATACAGTACAGGCGAAAAGTTTGGACACACCTTCTCATTCAGTGCGTTTTCTTTATTTTCATGACTATTTACATTGTAGATTCTCACTGAAGGAATCAAAACTATGAATGAACACATGTGGAGTTATGTACTTAACAAAAAAAGGTGAAATAATTGAAAACATGTTTTATATTCTAGTTTCTTCAAAATAGCCACCCTTTGCTCTGATTACTGCTTTGCACACTCTTGGCATTCTCTCAATGAGCTTCAAGAGGTAGTCACCTGAAATGGTTTTCACTTCACAGGTGTGCCTTATCAGGGTTAATTAGTGGAATTTCTTGCTTTATCAATGGGGTTGGGACCATCAGTTGTGTTGTGCAGAAGTCAGGTTACTACACAGCCGACAGCCCTATTGGACAACTGTTAAAATTCATATTATGGCAAGAACCAATCAGCTAACTAAAGAAAAACGAGTGGCCATCATTACTTTAAGAAATGAAGGCCAGTCAGTCCGGAAAATTACAAAAATGTTTTAAATGCTTTAAATGTGTCCCCAAGTGGAGTCGCAAAAACCATCAAGCGCTACAACGAAACTGGCACACATGAGGACCGACCCAGGAAAGGAGGACCAAGAGTCACCTCTGCTTCTGAGGACAAGTTCATCCGAGTCACCAGCCTCAGAAATCGCAAGTTAACAGCAGCTCAGATCAGAGACCAGATAAATGCCACACAGAGTTCTAGCAGCAGACCCATCTCTAGAACAACTGTTAAGAGGAGACTGTGCGAATCAGGCCTTCATGGTCAAATAGCTGCTAGGAAACCACTGCTAAGGAGAGGCAACAAGCAGAAGAGATTTGTTTGGGCCAAGAAACACAAGGAATGGACATTAGACCAGTGGAAATCTGTGCTTTGGTCTGATGAGTCCAAATTTGAGATCTTTGGTTCCAAGCGCCGTGTCTTTGTGAGATGCAGAAAAGGTGAACGGATGGATTCCACATGCCTGGTTCCCACTGTGAAGCATGGAGGAGGAGGTGTGATGGTGTGGGGGTGTTTTGCTGGTGACACTGTTGGGGATTTATTCAAAATTGAAGGCACACTGAACCAGCATGGCTACCACAGCATCCTGCAGCGACATGCCATCCCATCCGGTTTGCGTTTAGTTGGACGATAATTTATTTTTCAACAGGACAATGACCCCAAACACACCTCCAGGCTGTGTAAGGGCTATTTGACCAAGAAGGAGAGTGATGGAGTGCTGCGGCAGATGACCTGGCCTCCACAGTCACCGGACCTGAACCCAATCCAGATGGTTTGGGGTGAGCTGGACCGCAGAGTGAAGGCAAAGGGGCCAACAAGTGCTAAACACCTCTGGGAACTCCTTCAAGACTGTTGGAAAACAATTTCAGGTGACTACCTCTTGAAGCTCATGGAGAGAATGCCAAGAGTGTGCAAAGCAGTAATCAGAGCAAAGGGTGGCTATTTTGAAGAAACTAGAATATAAAACATGTTTTCAGTTATTTCACCTTTTTTTGTTAAGTACATAACTCCACATGTGTTCATTCATAGTTTTGATTCCTTCGGTGAGAATCTACAATGTAAATAGTCATGAAAATAAAGAAAACGCATTGAATGAGAAGGTGTGTCCAAACTTTTGGCCTGTACTGTATATATATATATAAACAATCTTGCTCTTTTTTTGAACCCAAGTAGCCATTTTAATAAATGCTGCTGGGCCACTGAATTGAATGGTGGTCTTATGAAGCAGAGGTGCGAGCATCTTTCAGTGGCCAATAAGGTCCCTGAGTAATGCTATTTTATTTATTTTTTTTTTTTTTTTTTCCAGTTACACGGGGAGGATTTCACTAATGGCCCTTTTCCAGTGCATGGTACTGGCTTGACTTGACTTGACTCTACTTGACTGTAATTGCTTTGCTTTTCTGGATTTCGTTTTCCTCCACAGATAGTGCCGTGAAACCTCGTCAGTCACTTGGGGGCGTAGTTTCCCCTCCCTTTCCTACCAGCGCCCCATAAGTGTTATATTTTCCAAAACATTGACAAGACCAACTCGAAATGGCTGCTTCAAACAAACAATACCGGTGTAACTAAGATTTTCTGAAAAAAAAAAAAAAATGCATGGATAGATTAACAATCGTGATACAAGTTTCACAAGTCTCACCTTGGTGTTTCCTGGTTGAAAACACAGCTGTTGAATTTCTCTCTGACCAATCAGTGATCTTCAGTGTTTTCATGTCACCCTATTGGCTCAGTTTACTTGGAACCTTAAAGGAGGAAGTATCAGCAAAAGCACCAGGCACCAGGTACTATCCACAACTTTCACTCAATGGAAAACCAAACAAAGAGCAAGTTGTGTCGAGCTGAGCTGGTACCATGCAGTGGAAAAGGGCCACAATATGGACTTTGAGGTCATGGGTCTCGTCACATGACCCGACTCACACCAAGTGGACCTGAGTTGAGAAGTGGGGGCTGCTCACTACACCTCCCTGGGGAGCAAAACAATTTCTCTGGTTTTCCCAGGCTGGGATTGGACTTCTTGTGATTGTTTTCTTTTTGTAAAGTCAGCATTTCTTCTTGTACAACTTGTACATGCACAACATATGCATGTTTGTCTGCTGTAGCTTATCTTGGCAATCGCACAGGCCTCATTTGTGGAAGTCCCTAATAATAAGTACTGGTGACTCTTCATTGTTTTGCATAGACCTCTGCATATGTTTTTAGGCTTGTGTTTATATCAGAAAAAGGATGCGTGGCCCCTGTTATGGAGAAGACAGGAACCCCTGCAAATGTGATACTGTTTCTGTAGAATTGTATTGGTGTTTCTGAACTGTCTTCCCAAAATGATGTTTGCTCCAGTTATTTCCAGGAAAAAAAAAGCTTATCCCAGTGACACTACTGAAAGCCAGCTTTCTGTGGAAATGTTTTTGTTAATTCACATTCAAAATGATTGTTAATCAAAAAATGGAGGTTTTCAGGTCTCCATAGAGATCCCAGGGCTCTGGATGACGTTTAACTTCAGGGAATATGGGAAATGTTTCATGAAACAGGAATGCATCAGCAGCATGTGGAGCTTGTAATGGCGAGAGTGGTCATAGTCTGCACCATGACAATTACTAAAAATTGGAAAGCTATCAGAAGGTGAGTCATTGTGTTTGAAACCTCTCTTTGTGAAGCCTTTGTAAAACTGGCCTCTAATGATTGTGTTTTGCCACTGTAAGTGATTAAGAAAAGGAAAGAACTGCGGGACTTTAACTATTCTGTTTATGTTAAGAAAAAAATAATTACACATACACAGTTGTTGCTAAGGGTTGGCCATCCTGTCATTAAGGGTGTTTGTTTTTGGGGACCCTCAGCTCGGCCATGGGCTCCACTTCAGTGCCTCGGGTCACTTTCCTGTCCAATCTGCTCTGAGCCGATTATTTTCTATTATTCCCGTTTCTCATGCTTGTGGAGAACCTACGAAATTTTTAACTCCATACATACATTAAAACAGAGAGTTCATGTTAATAGCTCACAACAATTAATAGTTGCACAAAGACAACACTGTGGTCATGTGGAAACCTCGCAGCTCCAGTTTTGGTGATGATCATGTTTTAACTTCAGCTGAAGGGTTACATGCTCCTCTGTGGGTGGAGAAGTTTGTACAGCCCCTTGGAAACATGAAACCCTTTCACCTCAAAAATGTACGATGGTAAGTCTGAAAATGAGCCTTCCATATTTCCTGAAAAGCTCACATTTTGTAGATAAAAGCCTCTCATTTGACAGTAACAATATGTATATTTGCCCATAAATGCATTATTAGCTCAATTAATGAGTTAATGAGTTATGGGGTGTTTGATAAAAAAAAAAAGAGGCACAATTAGATTTTTGAACAGTCATTAGTAATGGAGATATGGTGACTAAGCAGGCAGAGGTAAATGACACAACACAAAATCAGAGGACATCACTTATATCATATCACAATATTATGATATCCAAAATCCCACACAAGATCTAGTCTCATATCACAATGTAAATATAAAATCAATATATTGCCCAACCCTAGGAGGGGTCCTATATGTATGTAATTACATGATGCATTTAATTTTGCAAAACTGCTGAGTTGTACGCAGTGTCATTTACAAGAAAGGATATTGCTTACAACAAAGTCATTGTAGACCGAGGGGAATTTGAACGCTGATGTTCAGGTGGGTGATTTCCCCCAGACCTTGGATACAGGAAGAGGAACGGCATCTCTGCAGTGTTTAGAGGAGCCAACGTGGCACAACATATTTTAACAAAGATCACTAGACTGCTTAGACCTCACAGAAGATACTGTTGTGTTTAGACAGTAAGCAAACACGAAAGCTAATTGACACTAACATCCTGCACTAAAGACGCAGCGTTTATAGAGCACTGATAGCATAGGATTGCTTTGTTTGTCATTACATGTTTGGTCCAGCAAACCTAACAACATCTACATATTTATCTGTTGCAGCTGCTTGTTGTGCAAATGAAGCAAATGACTCAAAGTGAATCAAGAAGTGACTGCTGACTAAGACAACAACAACAAAAAAACTTGTTGCAACTTATCCTTATGAAAGTATTACATAAGAGTGTTTAATGCAAGACATGCAAGAGACACTAGAGTAAACATAAACAATTTCCCTTAAATGGAACATGTCCTGCAGCAGATGTTTGCAAAAGTAAACAAAAGCTTATTGTCAAAGTCGAACAAGGTGTTCTACCGAGGTGTGAAAATGTTCTCCGTGGTAGGAAGCACTGGTGGTTATGGGCTACGCTGACATTTATGATACTCAGCTGATGAACAAGAAAAAAAAGGGTCACGTACCAGATGTTCGTGACCTTCTGTGAACTTTTACATCATGTGCCTACTTCTGCTTCTTGTGGTTTACGGAAAAAATGGTGTGGCATATTTTGCCCACGTCATATATGTATTTGTTGTCCTGTAACACTTTCCATGCCTTTTGCTGGTCTGAATGTAAATTCAGAAAAAAACCTTCTTTAGTATATGACTGCCCTGACTCTTGGTAGGACTCCTGCATACATGCAATTGTTTTCTTTCTCAGTGTTCATCTATAGTTTGTCCGTAGGGTAGTTCAAAAACAGCATGTTTGTTGTGAGTCACCTGTTTGTACAAATATGACCATCCAAGAACAAGAGCAAGTTTAACTAGTAGATAAGGAGAATAGAATAGAAAAAAAGGACATTTAAATGAAGTCTTATTAAAATTGACAGGAACAGATAACGCTTGTGAAACTGCATGCACTAAAAATATGCTGCGTTCTAGCTCAGTGCATCATTGTGCTTTGTATGTATGTGCATGTGCTCGTGTGTGTGTGTGAGAGTATGTGTTTGAGACAGATAGATAGAGAAAGAGTGAGAGAGAGAGAGAGGGAAAGAGAAAGAGAGAGAGAGAAAGGGAGAGAGATCATGTTTGAAGGGAGAGACTGCATTCATTTTAGTCTGCCCTTGTTTATTTGCACTGAAGTATAGTTATGTCCTTGTAGGTAGTAGCTGGTTTGATATTTTGTTTTGATTTCATCCGTGTGTGTTAGATGCCTGCGAGCTAAAAAGGTGGAGTGCACCAAGAAGAAAACATTAGAGCAGAAACAAATGAGTGAGAGAAAGAAGATATGAAGAGCAAGATAAATCAGTGAGAGAGAGAGAGAGAGAGAGAGAGAGAGAGAGAGAGAGAGAGAGGGAGAGAGAGGGATGCCACATGTACCTGCTGCATGCTGTCTGCAGTTCTGCAGCTGCACACACCTGCTTGTACAAAAATGGCTATGAACAGTCATGATAATTATTGTATCTATCTACCTATCTCCACTACCTATCGTCCATTTTATTAAGTTCACCTGTACAGTCTAATCCAATCCAATCCAACTGTTGTGCCATAAAGTTTCCTTTCCTGCTGCCTATAATGCTCAGCTTTTCTTTTTGTCACAGTAATAGAGGTGTTCATTCAGTTCTGTGTTTGGCATTGAGCTCATAGTGCTGCTGTTGGACTGGACTGCATTTTATTGAGAGCTGTTTCTAATATTCTGCCCCCCCTCATGTATATAAATAGGGAGGCCAAAAAAATGGAAACACCTCTCAGTATAATGTAGTCCAGTACAAATGTACACATTCTCCACAATGTCAACACAAACTGAACTTTATAAACTTTGTTAAAAGGTAGAATCTGTGGCAGAGCTGTTGACCTGAACTGCATTAGATTGTACACATGGTGGTGGGGGCGGAGAGCCCCCCCCCCCCCCCCCCCCCCCCCTCCCCCGGTGCCCCCATATTTGAAAAAGCATTGCTAAAGTGCTCTCTAGAACCGTGGTCCCCAAACACCGGTTCACGAGACATTCCAGATCGGGCCGTGCGGCGCTACTGTAACCCCACCCCCGGTCTGTGCACGAATGGCACGTGGAATGATATCTCTCAGCACGCCCCCTCCCAACCCCGCTTCCTGAGTTCGCCACTGTTACCATGACAAAGAAGATGATAATGGCCTTAATCAGACATGTGACAGTGAGGTTCTCTGATATCAGACTCAACTCAACTCCTGTCACCCAAACTGCCAACAGCAAGACTGATTACTGCACAACTCAAACTTGGCTTGACTTCTTGACTTTGTGATTTCTTTTGATCTGCTCAGATGGAACCTCATTGTTTTTTCAATTTTCTGTCAATGCTGAGTTTCAAACACTTTTTAATTCCTTTTTCAGAAATTAACCCAATAATGAGCAAAACAAATCAAAATGTTGCTATGTTGTTGGTATCTAACAACCACTTCTCTCTGTGGAGGCGTAGGTCAGGTGGTAGGCCAGAGGTCATCGTTCATGACTCTCCCTGCCCTATGACGACACTTCATACATGTGCAAGGCTACAGAGCAGCGGTGGTTCTCACCCTCTCCCTCCTGTGGTGAGGAGAACTACAGCCACAGGGCCACAGAGCAGGGACGTCCATCGGCTTCCCCTTACTGTGAGCAGGCCCAGCGCAGGCATGACGCAAAAGAGAAGGAACATGAAGGTCATCTGATTACGACCCCTCATATGTGAACAAGCTGAGGTGTGCTCAAAAGAATTTTTCTCCCATAAATTTGTGACTTTATAATCTCAGGATTTTGGAGTTTTTCTCTCATAAATCTGAGTTTTTTTCTCATAAATTATCAACTTTATTTTTTCTGAATATGACCTCCTCCCCTACAATGGCACTAATATGTCACCGTACAAGGCTGAACTACGCAAATCAAATTTTACACAATTATTTGTAGCAAGACAAATATTTGTTGATATGAAGTTATAAAATATTGTTGGTGTTAGATAAGCAGTCTCTGAACCTGATAAAGACAAAACATCAAATAAATGTGGTTTACATGGGCTTGATGGATCCCTTACAGTTATGAATGAAGTCATCAGCGGGCTGCCAGTGTGGCTGTCTCAGCCGAAGAAGCAGTCATTAAAGGTGAACTAACAGATCTGCAGTTTAAATCTTACTTAGTCATTACTCCATGACTAACTGATCATTATTGAAGACAGCTAAATTTGGAGCCATCATAGTTACTAATGATAGTAAACCCATGGGTATCCCCTGTGAAGAGGAACTGATTATTGATTAAGTGATGTGTTCCTTAGTCTTAACTCCATATAGTCACATAGTTAAGACTAAGACAGGACTATGAGCCCCTGCATGGAGCTGGTGACTTGCTGGCGCTCTGTTCTCACCCTGCACAGCTACTTGACTACACCAAGCCCATCTGAGCCTGGCTCCTCAAAGCTCACTGGCTCAAATGCGCAGTGGAGGAGGAGTTGCTCTCAGTTGCCCAAGAGGAAACTTCCCTGTCACTCTACTGCTTGATAACAGCGTGGAACGCGGCTCACACCAGACAGATCATCATTTACACAGCTGAGTCAACAGAGTGAAGAACTTTTTTTTTCTTATCTCGCTGATGCAAAAAAAGAAGTGTGCGGAATATAGACTTTTAATCCCATGCGTAAAATGGAAATTTGGAAAATGTGGATTTGCGCATTGTTGAAGAACTTGGAGAACGAGCCCAAATGGAAAAGGTTACCACATCCGAACTGAGAGGAGAAGGTTTGTTTAGTGTGAAACAGTGAAAGAAATATCTGCAGGTATGAACAGCACGGAAATGGGCCAGTCCCGTCAGCCCACTATCCCGGTAATAATGTTTATATTCGGGGTAGCAGGAAATGTCATTGCCATAGTGGTTCTACGGATTTCAAGAAAGGAACAAAAGGAGACGACTTTCTACACGCTGGTGTGCGGGCTGGCAGTGACAGACCTGCTGGGCACGCTGCTGGCCAGCCCTGTCACCATCGCCACCTACATGAAGGGCTCCTGGCCGGGGGGAGAGCCGCTGTGCCAATACTCGGGATTCATCCTCCTCTTCTTCTTCTTGGTCCAGCTCAGCATCGTGTTTGCCATGTCCATTGAGAGATACCTGGCCATAAACCATGCATACTTCTACAATGAGTACGTGAACCAAAGACTGGCCGCGCTGACGCTTCTGGCCATTTACGTTTCCAACATTGTGTTCTGCGCGCTGCCCAGCATGGGGCTCGGCCAAGTCACGCTCCAGTATCCGAGGACCTGGTGCTTCATCGACTGGCAGAACAACAACACCACAGTCGTGACATTCAACCTGATGTACGCAGGGGTGAATTCGGTCATTGTGCTGGCCACGGTCGTATGCAACGTGATGGTGTGTGGAGCTCTGATCCTGATGCACAAGCGCTTCATTCGCCGCACGTCTCTGGGCACAGACCAGAGGCGCATAGCGGAGCTGAGGCGCAGACGGAGTTTCGGGCGCTTGGCTGGAGCAGAGATCCAAATGGTGATCTTGCTGATAGCAACATCTGCTGTGGTTCTCATATGCTCCATACCTTTAGTGGTGAGTATGAACAAAAAATGAACAGAAAGTCAGTCCAGCGCCTTTTTTTTGTGTGCACTGGCTGTTGCGCAATACTCCAGTCACCTGCTTGTACAAAGATGACTATATAGGAACAAAAGTAATTTCAAGAGCAATTATACTATAATGAAACATCATATAATAGATCGTTTAAATAAAACCTTAATAGAATGAATAGCAACAGGCTGCGAAAATATATATAAAATGTGTTACAGGATATTTTACTTAACGAAACAAATGGGAGACAAAGGTTGGTAGGGATGTGTGTCATCTTCTCTTTTAACCAGTTTGAAACTTAAAAGTTGCAGCCCTGTTTGCAGTCCTGGTGGTGAGGTGATGTCCTGAGCCTGGACTCTCACTGAGGCACACCCCCACACAGATTGTGCTGACTTCATAGTGTGGCATCCCTCACCAAACAGCATGTACACAAATTATTTTTTTTTAAACAGGAAACACCTGTGAGTCACTGCGTTGCGGAAATTGATTGGTATCTAATTCCATGGATTTTCAAAAACATCTGAATTTCTTTTATATTTCGGTGTTTTGCCACGCTGAAGCAAATTTTTGACACCGTGCAGAACGAAATGCAGAAGTTCTTAGATCTGTGTGGCTACAGTAAATGAACCAAACACTTCATTCTCATGCTCCAGCAAAATATTTGACACCACCCACTGTAACCTCTCTTTCATCAGCCATTTCATGACTGCAGATTAGTTACGCTGAGTTTGTGAGAAGAATACTGACTAGACCCAAGGGAGCCCAACAGCCCCCTGCTTATCTATGATGTATTACTCTGGTGTTTTTATTGGTCTCTTGCCATTGCCTCTGTGCCGTGGTTTCTCAAAAGTTACAGTGTGGCCTAGTGCCTATTTAGAGTTGACCATTTCATGCCAAGCATTTTAAAATGACCAAAACATTAATTATTTAATCCTATGTAGTCTGTTTTTTACTGTTTTTTAGCATTTGAAACTCTTAGGGCTTACTGATGTGAGAACTGAAAACAAAATTTAACCTGCAAAGCTGAACTAATCTATGATGAATAATGCCGTTGTTGTTTACTCTCCTGTGCTTTCAGTTGAGGATTTTTGTGAACCAGTTGTACAGAAACCAGATAGATGATGCTAAGCAGAGGAACCCAGACCTGCTGGCTATACGCATGGCCTCTGTCAACCCCATCTTGGACCCCTGGATCTACATCCTGCTCAGAAAGACCGTGGTCCTTAAGCTGATGGAGAAAATCAAGTGTCTGTTCTGCAAAATGGGTGGCCGAGGTCAGAGAAGCAGGGGTCGTTTCCACTGTGCTGACAGTAACCTCTCCTCCTCCATCATGTCCCGGGACTCGCCATCGCTGGTGTCACGTGAGCTGAGGGAAGTGGTGACCACTTCACAGACTTTGCTGTACCCATCAGAGGGAAGTCACGGGATGCTTGGGTCGCTACAATCAATGGGACAAAGCAGCTCTGGTTCACCAGCTGCAGAGGGGTCTCCGTTACAGGACCCCCAGAGGGTAGAGGGCCCTCAGAGGCAGCGTTCACACTGTGTGTTAAAGGCCATGGCACCAGGCCGGCCATGTGGCAGCAATGATGCTCCACCACTGACAGGAGTCGCGTTGGGTCCCAAGGACCAGACTCTGCATGTCACCTTCACAGATGAGACTTTGAACATACAAGAGAAATCCATATAGTTGACAGACTGAAAAGCAAGGACTTCTATACTGAACTCACTAGAGGAGCACTTATCAGTGGACAGTTCCAGGACAGAAAATAGGAAATAAAGAGAATACTCCATAGACATGATTGCAGAAAAGGGTCTGAAGACTGAAGAATTCATCGAGTTTGTAGATATCTAATCTGTGTGTCATATTAGACTGCTGAAAAAATAACATTTGACAGATGTATTGCTGAGCTAATTATCTATTATCAATGTATTACTCCTCATCCATAGCTGACGACAAAAAACACCATATCATTAAACACACCTCATTAGAATTATACTCAAATTTAGACATAACATTTCTTTTGCAGTTATATCGACAAAAATATCGAAAACAACGTGACAATTTTAGAGGAGATATTTTGTTGCACTTTCTGAATTATGAAACCACTGCAAGGCCCTGTTGGTTTTGTAGCATTTCGACTGGCCTGCACGACTGTAAAGAGTTGGTGTTAAAATGTGAACTGTGTACAGTGATGCTAATTTATTTTAAGAATGAAAATACCTTTTATTGTCTTCTCTGTGAGAAGGTCCAGATAGTTTCTACTCATTTCAAACTGGTACAAGATGAATATGCTCACGGTTGTTGGGCACTTTTCAACACTTGCTAATGATTTCATCATACTGGTCGACTCAGCAGCTCCCTCAAACTGCCCGAGGTGTGACGACAAAGCTCAAACAACAGCGTCCACTGCAGTTAATAACCAAAGGCAGCTATACTGTGACTTGTTGAAATATTTTCACAATTCAAACACTGGATGAAGAGGCCTCAAGAAGCAGCATGTTATTATACATACAGCTCAATTTTCCATTTTTGAGATCAAGACACTTGATTTTATTTGAACCTAATTTCCACTGCCTTTCACTGAATCTGATTTTAACATATAAAATGGGGAATAAAGTTGGCAATACTGTTTAAAAAAAATAAAATAAAATAAATAACCCTCTCTTTTCTTGAAAGTATTCCCTGTCAGGTCAGTTACAGGGCACGTGAAATGGCACTCATGGTTCAACCTGGAACGGCTTGCTGAACATATTAATGCCAAATTAGGTCATATTCCTGTGTTGAAGCCAACCAGTTGAAAAAGATTTGTTACCACTAAAATGTCTGATGTTTCGTGAACATGTGTGTTGTACCAAGATCATGAATAAATATGAGAATAAAGCGTGCACTTACTCACATTAAGCATGTTTCTCCCCTTGAAGCTGACCCAGTTCATCACCAGTTTAGCATGATAGTGAAGTATGTGGTACAAATTTCCCACAGCTGATTTGCACATTTGCAACTGCAATACTCAGAGAACATCCCTATTAGTAAACTCATTTGAATGTGTTTGTGTTTGGAGATCATAGTCAGTTTAATATGTGTGGTAAGACTTTGTTCAGTGTGCTACACAACAGAGGAGGGATGTCTCAGCATCAGTGCAGAGGATTTGCACAGGCTCAACACCGCTGCTGCTGTGTCCTGCCCTCCTGAATGAGCCTGTTCTGGGCCACTGCCTCGGTGCCGCCTCGCTCCGGATGGATTATCGATCAGTCCGCAATACAAGCGCTTTAATGCTGGAAATGAAAATCAGCAGTGATTACTTGAGGTGAATGGATAGAGGAAAGAAATGATCATCAATCAAAACGAGTAATCATTTTGGAGAGCAATATGCACAGAGGTACTTTTGAGGGTTTTGGAAAGCTTTTCAGGAAACTAATAATAAACAGCAAAATGAATAATGAGACAAAGGCAGGAAGAGGCAATTAGTCTTGAACAACCATTTAATTTCACATGGGTAAGAATTAAATATTACAAAATCACACTAAATGGGGTCATAATTCATAAACTGCGGCATGCAGTGGGTGTAGTTTCCTGGCAAAAAAAAAAAAAAAAAGCTCAGATTCCTGAAAGAGCTCCTCAGACGATGCAGACATTTCATGATCGGGTTCCAATAAATAGCCAACATGTCACTCTCAACGCCATTTTGCTGCTGGGAACATATTTGCTTTGGTCCACCTCATCTCCTCCACTAAAGCGCTGATGGCCAAACCAGATTTCGAACCACTGGCATCGCTCACACAGGTCTACCAATTTCACTGGCAAGCCTATTTCTCCATATTTAATGATTTCAATAGACACAAATGGGCCTCGGGCTAAAGGGTCTGCTCCAGCTGTGGAGGCTTTGGGGGGCATGATAAGTGAATGACAAAGCAGCTGTAATATGACTTTAACAGAGGGCGGAAGAAAAAAAAAAAGATGAGTCTCTTCTTTCACCACGTTCTCAGCTAACAGCAGTATTACACAATATCTGACTGACTGTTTGAGAAATATGAGCCCCTTCCACGAGGAGCCTGGGAAAACAGTTGACTGGAAGAATATGCCACTCAAAAATCGGCGTGCGTTCAGATCGCTGCCTCTCAGCATAGCCGCGCAGGTCGAGCATAGTGTTCTGCGCTTTTTTTGTCAATAAACTTCAAATCAAAGACACTTAGAGTTGAAAGAATTTTGACACAGGTTAGGTGAAGCCATTTCTTGCTCATGCTAGCCTGCAAATAAATTCGACTGTACACTGGTGCCTACAGGAAAATGGGTAATAAAATGACTGTCTTGCCTTGGTTTTAGTTTAGTTTTAAACAGCTGCAATCTAAAACAGCTCTGGATGAGGAAGAGTTTGCTGTCAACACAACATTAACTTGAGACGATATGATAAGTGAACAGAAAAAAAAAAAAATCTTAGTCTCCCCCGTGGCGCCAAAACTACCAAGTGTTTGTCATATTTACATTGAAAGTCAAGTATTTTACTGGCACAGGCTGCTTTCCCTGGAAAAATACGATTAAAATCTGAATTCAGTCCCAATGGTGCCATTATGAGCGTGAGCTTCTCATTCAGTGGAAATGTTTCTTTAAACGTAAGCGGACAGGAAAAACTTTAACAATGACCCAGAAACAGGGGTCTGGTCTGGTCTCATCCCGAAACCCCTTCCCAAATCACGGGGCAACATAATGGCAGCAAACCTTACTGCTGTAATAGGTTGTCAGTCAGTGAATATGGTAGAAAAGCAAGTACTGTTAATTAATCAAAAGCCATTTATCCATTGCCTCAGGTCCAAATATTTAAACGTCTCCTCTCCCTATTGAGACTTGCATGACACAGCCCTTCAGTCTTCAACAGAGATTCAGTGGTTACTCTTAAGTTATATTTCTCTGTGCTTGCGAGCATCTTTTTTCCTTTCTGAACAGGTTAAGAAGTAGCACGCTGTTTCATATTGTTTTATTATATGAATGAAAAAGCTTTGGCTTTTCTGGCTGTATGGTTGATGCAGCTTGCCGAGTTTTCCGCCAGACGTCTTCCAGTCATCTGCTTCTCTGACGAAGCACTTTGGCATCTTATGGCACAATCTGTGGCATTTAAAAAATGACCATGTGTTTTTGATGATCGACATATTCCCAACAGATCAGGATCTCTGCTTTGCCAAAAACGATGAGCCTCTATTGTGGGTGCGTGGTTTGACTCGCCGCAGCCAAAAGTGTCCATGGAAAAACCCTAACCGAAGCCCATCAATAGAAATGGATTTATTTCTATACTTATACTGCCCTCCAAAGTCAAGGTGCACCAAATGCTTCATCAGTAAAACGTGAAAAGTGACTTAAATGTTGTTTTTTTCATCACCTGTTCCATATGGCCTGCACAGATGAAAGCAGCCTGCAGTTTGACTCTGCATCAGCGAATTAGCACGGCCTAGTCCAAGCTCTGCTCACCAAGGAATAAATAAAGGGGTGAACTGTACGCCTTTGCAGATTCACCTATGATTCATACCTAAATAATAATTAACAGCTAAAAACTAACAGGGAAATTTGTTTTTCACAGAATCTGTAAGAAGAAGCAGGAAAAAAAGAACAAACAGTGGTTCATCATTAACTGCAGTTTTTACTGCAAGTCTTTTCCTTCCTGTTGTTAGTTACCGCAGTTTGGTATCGCCATTTGTCTTTCTAGATAGCTATATAGGAAGGGAATCAAAATTTAACACTATTTTGTTCACTGTGAAGTTTTTAACCTGTTGCAGTTTTGCAAAATATATATGAGTGCACAGTGGCTTCAGTCAACACGTCGCAAGTGGACATGGTCTCTGTTCATCTCACAAAAGAGAAGTCCTTCCAGTGAGGATGCAACATTTGAGTTGGCGCACCTTTACCTTTGGCCTCCAGGAGTTAAGTGCCTTGCTAAAGGGTACCAGTCAACAAAATCTGTTACCAGTCAACAAAATCTGTTTTCTTCTCCTAGATTTTCAGTGATTCTGACAAGTGACTGCTCCTCTAAATAACAGCCTATGTCCCCCCCCCGTTTTGATTCTAATGTTTGTGTTCATACATTGGCCCAGGACAGTGTTTGATTCTGACTAGTTAGTGGATGGAAGAGGAAGAGCTTTGCTGTCAAAACAACATTAACTTGAGATAATATGTTAAGCGAACAGAGAAAAAAAAAAAAAAAAAAAAAAATCTTAGTCTCCCCTGTGGCACCCAAACTACCAGGAGCCCCAGTGCCAGGACGTTTGCTAGAAGGGTTTGTCATATTTACATTGAAAGTCAAGTATTTTACTGACACTAACTGCTTTCCCTGGAAAAATACGATTAAAATCTGAATTCAGTCCCAATGGTGCCATTATGAGCGTGAGCTTCTCATTCAGTGGAAATGTTTCTTTAAACATGAGCGGACAGGAAAAACTTTAACAATGACCCAGAAACAGGGGTCTGGTCTGGTCACATCCCCAAACCCCATTCCAAATCACAGGGCAACATAATGGCAGCAAACCTTACTGCTGTAATAGGTTGTCAGTCAGTGACTATGGTAGAAAGGGAAGTACCTTTGGCCACCAGGAGTTAAGTGCCTTGCTAAAGGGTACCAGTCAACAAAATATGTTTTCCTCTAGATTTTCAGTGTTTCTGACAAGTGACTGCTCCTCTGAATAACAGCCTATGTCCCCCCCGTTTTGATTCTAATGTTTGTGTTCGTACATTGGCCCAGGACAATGTTTGATTCTGACTAATTAGAGAATGAATTTAGCAAACATTTTTCATCACTGTTGATTTAATCTCATCATAATTTCATCTGGGACAGCACATAATGCTTTACAACAAAGAATGAGATTACGTGTTGGCTTCCAAATGAACATTTTTTTTTAAACGACGCTCACAAAAAACAACAGCTTTGGAGGTAAAACTGTTCCGCACAACAATCACAATTTAAAGTCAATTCATGCCAGTTCAAAGTCCTCGTGCTTTGACAAACTCCGCGTGTGATGGAGAGGCAACGTCCGCTGATCCCTCCTCTTCAATCTGTACATTTTTGATATTGCCCTCAGTGTCGATGACAACTGCAGTCCGCTTCAGCTCCTCGTAGCGTGTCTGTCGCTCGGCCACAGCCATGCAGGCAGCCAGCACTTCGTCAGACTCAAAATCATAGTCCTGCTCGAGCTCTGGGGCACTGAGAAGATTCTGTTTGGTCTCCTCTTCTTCTCGTTTCTTCTCCTGCACTGCACACTGCTGCTGCTGCAACCTCCATGCCCACGCCAAGTCATCCTGCCAGAGGGAGCGCTCTGACGGGCAGAGGTGGACGGCCACCTGGAAACTCCTCACAGCCTGCAGGATGAACATCAGCATTCATAGATTACTCATTTATGGGGGGGGCACGTTAGACTGCCTGTTACATGATGTGCTGTGAAATAGTCCCGGGTGAGTTTGCATAGTCTCTTATGACTTTGCTAGTCTATCATTATCAATCAACAAGCAGCTGCATTTCATCATTTCTTTTTCACATTCCACTGAGATCTAGGCATTATCATCTTTTGTCAAACTTGTATAAAAAAGCTAAAAGTTAAGTACATATTCAAAAGTGCCAGTGTAGTCATGAGATGCCACCCATAATGGCAACTTCTTCTTTTTTTTACTTTTGCCTACTTCTCTGGATTTGTCTACATTGGCCTACTACTCACAAAAAGTTAGGGATTCGGCTTTCGGGTGAAATTTCAGGATGAACCTAAAATGCATTATAACCTTTACAGGTGAACTTAATGTGACCTTCTGTAAACTTTTGAATGCACATGTCCAACTGTTCAATGTTTCAGTACTTTTTGCACAAGTTGCTGTTCTCTAACAAGGAGCTTAACGGCAAAATTCACATCAGGTGTTTGATGCTCCAGCTCATCGAGGTTGTATCATTAGGGAATGGCTGCTGGAGACTGGGGTACCTCAAATGGAGTGGCCTGCACTTTCTCAGACCTGAATCCCATAGAAAACCTATGGGATCAGCTGAGTCGCCGTGTAGAGGCTCGGAGCTCTGTACCCCAGAACCTCAATGTCCTGAGGGCCGCCCTTCAAGAAGAGTGGGATGCCATGCCTCAGCAGACAATAAGTCGACTTGTGAACAGCATGAGACGTCGCTGTCAAGCTGTAATTGATGCTCAAGGGCACATGACAAGTTATTGACACTGACATTTTTTGTTGTGGTATACCCACCACTGTTGTTGGCTTTTGTTTCAAGAAATGGTTTGAGATGAGGAAATCACCAGTGTATGCTTCTACTTAAATGCCCTACTTTCATGATATAATATCACTGTAGCGTGAACTTTTTATATTTTCCATAAATTTCACCCAAAAGCCAAATATCCCTAACTTTTTGTGAGTAGTGTATATCACCTGATAAGTGATACAGGTTCAGGGATGTTGTTTGGAAAATGCACTGACTTCTCCATTTCTGCTTTATGAATAAAAATGTCATCCTCCTGTGTGCATTGTTCATTATGACAATATATGAGAGCAACACCGAACAGTCACGGGGAACCCCCATGTTCCGTCCTTCCCTCAGAAATATCTCAACCCTCTTATGAATGCTTAAATCACAGACACGGCTATGGCTGTCGCTGCAGTGGGTCGGGGGTCATAAAAACATCAAAGCACTCACTCAAACTGTCAGTGAGGAGAAATGTGTAACGCTGGTTTCAAAGAGGTCTTAATGGTTGGCCCAGATTCCTATGGGGCCATGTTTGTGGCTTCACTGTGACTCTCAGGTCTCAAAATGAAAGCACGATGCTGACTTTGGTGTAGCTGGAGGTCTATCATCAAAATGCAAGCAAACAAGAGCCTAACCTTACTTACACCACATTACAAGCAGATTTACTGTTTCCTTAATAAGATGTTCATCTCACTCAGCTGACCATGCATTTGTGGATCAATTTCTGTGCTATTAACTCGCAGAATAGAAACAGAAATGTCCTCCTTCAATCGGTAATGGGACTATATGTCAGATCTGAGACATGACAACTGTCCACCAGTGAAATTGTAAAATTAATCCAATGCTAAGTGCCACATGTGGTGACTGATGAGTTCATCAATCAGCGCCAATAGAGACTGAAAGCAGCAGAAGTCCATTAAAAACGAATGTCGGAAGCAAATCTCAACCCTAAGCAACTGAAAAACAAGATCGTTATAACAAGAGACGGATGTAAAAATGGCGAAAAGGGGCCAAATCAATAAATGGTCACAAAGATATAGCATTCTTTTCAACTTAGGGGGTCAAATGATCCAAATGGCCTTGGTTGCACTTCCAACACTAATTTTCAACAAATTTTGATCAATACTAGCACCGCATCAAGTAGCTAACGATGTCAAGGTTACTGCTCAATGAAATAAGCACGGTAGTGGTGGAGAATCTGATGAAGACAAAACCCTCGCCGTCTGTGGAATGAGCAAATCTAGCAGAGAGCACCTTGCAGTCTGGGTTAAGGAGATATTCAGGCAAAGACTCTAGATGCAGATGAGAGGATACGTTCTTAATCTTTCTAATGACTCTGGAGAAAGCTTTTTAGTAGCTGTTTTTCAGTAGTTCAACTCGGAGGAGAAAGTTCTCTGGTCCGTCTGCAGCTGAGGCTGGGGAAGGACGAATGCAGACACATTTAATAAAAAGTAAAAATAACTGGTCATCTTCAAACTGGTCTCTTCCCGGTCATCATCTCTAAAACATGCCCATGTGATCAAGACATTTGGTTTATTAACTATTATTATTCACTTATTATTATTATTATTATTATTATTACTAGGTCTGTTTGCTGTCAATATTAATTATCATAAAATGTGAAAATATCTGCCATGTCATTTTTCATGTATTCATGTTTTCTATTCATGTTCTTAGGTACTTGAAAGTCAAGTATTTTACTGGCACTAACTGCTTTCCCTGGAAAAATCCGATTAAAATCTGAATTCAGTCCCAATGGTGCCATTATGGGCATGAGCTTCTCATGCAGTGGAATTGTTTCTTTAAACATGAGCGGACAGAAAAAACTTTAACAATGACCCAGAAACAGGGGTCTGGTCTGGTTTCATCCCAAAACCCCATCCCAAATCACGGGGCAACATAATGGCAGCAAACCTTACTGCTGTAATAGGTTGTCAGTGAATATGGAAGAAAAGCAAGTACTGGTTAACTCCACTGGTTATCAACATAAGGTCACTTCACTGAAGAATAGTTTTATTCTTAGACACTGTTGCTGGTTATTAAATATTAAAAACTCCTCAATGCAGGCCATGTATTTACGAGTTGTTTCCATATGAAAAAGCGAGCCTTCCTGTATCACTGACTCTCTCTTTTTCATCCCCCGTAAAACTCTTATGTCAAGCCAAAATTCCTTTCAACTTGATGTGTAATGTGACCGATTTCTCCAGCTTGTGGCATAAATAAACAAAACCTATTGGGCAAACAGCGCTGTCAAGCACAACCTGCAATCCTTGACAAATGAGCTATGACAAATTTGTGATAAACAAACTGTCTATGCCCAAAACCACAATTTGATGTTTAGTCTTAGACAGACTTGAGCCTCAAGTGAAGATTCTTTCTTTTGGGAATAAAAAAAAGTCCCTCCAGGCGGATGACCTGCTTCTCTGGGAACATGTTGCTCAAAAGCACCTGATAGTAATGAACAGAATGATTCAAGGCGATAGGGCCTCATGTTGCAATGCTGTCAATAGCAGTTTCAAGTATTCTCGCAATTTTTAACAAGCTGTGCATTTCTGGCAGTATGTGTCTGTCTGAGGTACTTTCCATGTTGCCCCGTCGTGAAACAGACAGAAGAAAACTAAGGAAGGTAGGGGAAAGAAAAGACAGACACTTATAAAAGACAAAATGGGGAAATCACTGCACTTAGATTTGCACAAGCAGGCGCTACTCAAACATGTTGATGCACACAAAGTTCTGAAACTTGACTGAACAAGCCCCACTAAAAATAGATGTGCTTTTTTCTTCCTTCCCAATACCTTCATTACATATGAAGGTGTGTCTATATTTGGCTTAGCTTTAGCTGAAGTAACTTTCAACACTTCCCATTGTTGTTTTGGGTTGAACAGCTCTCTTGCTCCGGGACATGTGGGATCTATACACAGTGCCGTTTGCCATAGGGTTTTTCTAAGTTCAGTCCTGCTTGGTCTGCTCTAAATGGGTAAGCAGTGTAGCTATCATCTGCATGCCTCATACACCCACACGCCCTGGCGTGTTCTGGGGCACTTTAAGCAATCCACCATGCCCTAGGCAACAGGCATGCTTTCAAAGAGGCACTTGAGCTCAGAGACAGGGAATTAATAGAACTGATAAATGCTTCAATAGAATTAACCGGTGCATCTTCGTGGATTTTGAGACAACAAAGGGCAACAAACAATAACTTCAACTTTTGCACTGGTTTATAATCCACAACCACAACAGGCACAGTGAATCAAAGTTGCAAACATCTGACAGGAGTTGTCAACAATGTCAACAGCCAACACATGAATGAAGATATGATAAATGACTCGGCAAGTGACATGCCTTAAAAAGTTATCTAACACTACTAAGCCTACTTTGGCACTGTCTATTTAAGAGGTAATTGCGATACTCACCAGATCCACCTCCCCAAGGTTTAGCTGGCCACGGCCCAGAGTCTGCCAGCCCTCCCACCAGAGGGGGCGGAGCTTCACTGCCATCTCTGCTGCCTTCACCGCTGGGAACACCTCCTGAAGGATGGTCAACACCTGCAGGCCAGGCAGACGACAAAAGTTAAGCTCTTTGGGTGTGTGCATGTGTCTTGTCTGTGTGTGTTCATGGTCAGTATGGAATAACTTTTAGATATCAAGTCAGTCTGGGCAAAATTTAAATAAATGCAGCTGGCTGACTGGGCAGTTTTGAGAGCAGCAGGGAAGTGCAATGATGGGGTAGACCATCCCTCAATCCCAAGGCCTGGGACTGAAGGCCTGAATGACCTGCACTGGTTGTGAATCATCAGCAGCAACCAGAGGGATCTGAGACGGATGATGGATGCACTCAGCAGTGTAGCCATTCACCTCCATTCTTGTTATTCTAAATCAGGAAAACTGCTACGATTAAATGCAATTTATGTCTTTTAATGTGGGCTTTGAATTCATCAAAGTGTCACCTGCATGTCATTTCATTCAACGCTACTGAAACAGCATATTTATAGTGGAGTTTCAACATTGGCACTTCCACATCTAATCACCTGCATGACGTCAGTTATGCTAACATGGCGCCGAAGTGAATGAGGTGAATTGCAACACGGTCATACTGTAGTCATGTTTCAGTTTGTCCTTGTTGCATCTCTCGGCCAACTGGTGCAAAATTAAATCAACTCCTCCTTGGTTCAGGACCAACGTTTCTACAGTTTCAGGGAAATTTGTTCAGAACTTTGAGATATGTTAAAGAAAAAAAAATCCATAATCATTTCTGCATCATGCACACATGATGAACCATAAACCCTTTATACTAATCAAGACATTAGAGCATTAGGAGATGGATCGCTGTAGGATAAAATGACACTCTATTGATCGTCTTGGGCAAATTAGGTTGTTGCAGCAGCAAAACGAATAGCAATCATTATGGAAAAGACAGAGCATTGGCAAAAAAGGTTCGAAAAGAGCAACAAAATAGAATGTAAGTGCTAAAGTGCCACGGCTTTCATCTTCAACAAGAAATGAAGAGCTGAAGATGCAGGAATGACAGTGCTACATGATAGCCTTACATTCAAGGGGCACAGCACAGCCAGAAGCCGGCACAGTATATGGGTAGAAGCTTTATCTGTCCTGGATAAATAGGGACCTCCAGTGATATGCCATTAATGCACTCATCTGCTTATCTTAGACTGAGAAGACAAATGTACCAGATCACAACAGAAACAGCCAAGAAATATAAAAAATGGAAATTTCTGAGACTACGTCAAACTGAACTTGTGGCTCTTCCAAGGGGAAAACTACGGCATGTTAAATGGCCAAAAAGGTGAAGTATCACTGACACTGTTCGGCTTGACGTCACTCACACAGCCAGAGAGACGTGATGAAAGCTTTGCAAATGGAGCTCATTTCTTCCAGAGCAGACCACAGTCTACAATGACTGATTGACAGGGGGCTGGACGCATCATCCACATGCTGATTAGGTTAAATAGGAAGAAAGTGATGAGAGGATGTAAATGGCCAGTGTGAGCTCAGATCAGCCATTCTCGTCATTTGGCTCAGTGATGGGAATTTGATGAGACCCGGCCCATTCCAGCCTAATGTGAGTGAACAGCATCCAAACTTGAGAGGATGGACTGACAAGAGACATTAAAGGCATTGGAATTTTTTTTTTTTTTTTTTTTGCAGCTGCTGAATGTGACTGAGATATAAACAAGATATAAATACAGGTCAGGCATAACAGCAGTATGTAAGCTGGGCAAAATTAAATTTCCTCTCTGCCTAATAGATTATGCTCTGATTTGTTTAATCACACGTGAAAAATTCATCTAAACTATTAAGGAGTAGCAGTATTCATTTTCCAGACCTCATCCTGTAACATTTTCCTCCTTAAATATCCTATAATGGTTCATATCAGCCAGGGATTCCATTAACCAAGAACCTTTTCATATCATTTACCAAAATTTTAAAAGCTTTGACAGATAACTCCAAATGCCTTTTATCATCTTGCCGTTTGCATGGTATTACTGGAAAGCGCCTTAACATAGATGGTGTGTGATAAAACAAAGACTACTGTGAAAACACCTGGATGCACCATTTGCATGGTGACATGCTGCTTGCGGTGGGCCAGTAAGACAGAAACTAGAAAATAAGTCCTACATGTCTGCCTGTGGTGTGTGCTGCAGGTTTAGCCACGCCTCACTGTCTGATGCTTTTATAACAGTACGCATATTTGTCGTGAAGATACTGCCTGTTATTTTAGCCTACCAAACACTGGAATTAAACATTATTCTGATTAGGGCTGCACAATATGGACTAAATTTCATACTGCTATGTTTATGCCAAATTTCTCGATAGCGATATGATATGACTATGGGTTCACATTTATTTGAAATTTTAAGTGTAGCATCAGTGAAAATTCAGCATTCTTCAAACCAAACAAATCAAAAAACAGCATAATAATACTAAATGAACATAAAAAGCGCAGTTAATTCACAAAGTATTTTATTGATTGGAACAGACCAATCAGTGTCTTAGGCTAACCTTAAATTTGATATTGTTCATGTCGTTGGCTTTTGAGATATTAATATCATGCATGTTGATAACTATATAACAATATGATAACGATATATCGTTCAGCCCTGACTGTGACACTGTGTGATTGTGTTTTCCAAATGCAATGCAAACAATCGGGTGTGAAATGATTCATTCATTGCACTGATTATAAATTCTGATGATTCAAATGCATTAATCTGGAGAGAAATAAATAATAAATCACTCTTAAAAAATGCTTTGAATTGAGTGATTAATAATTTTTGAAAAAAAGAAGACCCAACATGTGTTGCTCTAACAGAGTACTATGAAATGCACCTTTTTGTGCAAATAATTGCTAATTGCTAATAACTGCAAAAAATGTTTATTTAAGAATAATGTTAATGTAACTGTAGTTTCACATTTTTCACATTTCAGAGGAAAAGGATAATCTTGAAGTATTGCACGTGCTTGTTAATATAAACTTCTGGCTAAAAGTGCTGAATCAAATTATTGGATTGAATCACGGTTTTACAAGCTCCAGTTGAATTGAACTATTTCCATAAACAAATGAATTAATACAAATTGTTTAGCCAATGATTCCCACCACTACAAACAATTTTACAATACACATCAGTGAACATTTCGGATGTCACAAGAATCAATGCTCTGGTGCCAAAGAAGTCAATACCAAAATCTGGAAAACTGTACCAAGACTAGTGTTTTTAGTAGTGACACAAGTTTATACCAGACCCCAGAGTCATATCAGTGCACCCCAAGGAGCACACTGGGAGTGAACGCTGACGTATAACCAGGTGCTGCAGAAACTCAACACAAGACTCATCACCAACACAAGAAAACCTCAAATGACTAGTTTATGGGGTTACTTTGTTTTCTACTAGAATGTTCCAAGCAATTATTACACAAGACCATTCCATGGAAATTCAACAAGTTCCTCCCACCTGAGCTCCTCAGTGTCAACTGATTTTTTTCTACAATATCTTCTGCATATTTATTGGAAAATGCAAAAACTGACTTGCCTGCAGGTTTGAACAGAGCTCAAGTTTGTTTTTTTAGCCCTGAAACTTTCATGTGGCTGTCTCTACTAGAAATTAAGTTAAGAGGCTCAAAATGCAAGTGTGAAATTTCAATCTACCTGTAACTCACAGAATATTTATGGCATGAATGTAAAATTTTGCATGGCTTCTCTGAATATGCAAAAGATATTGTAGAATTGGTATTTGTAACCCAGTGCTCTTATTCTTATGTCATCTGTATGTTTAGATACTTGAAATTTTACTTGCAAATGTTTCTATAACATTTTAAATAAAAGATGGTATCAAGAAGTAAGAGGTATCAAGAATCATGGACTGTCACTGGTGTTGGTATTAGTTACCATAATTCTGATATCCTGACATCCTGCAATAAAGATGAAAAAAAACATGACAGGTTAAAAATAGACTTTGTTGGATTATTTGTGGCTCCAGCGAGGTATCTTGATTAATTCTTGTGGAACGCGTGACGTCAGGCATAGAAGACTCAGAAAATGTCAAGCAAATAGCCATGGCTGTAATGAGAGATTTAATTAGGCTGCAGATGATGAATGAATGAAAGATAATGTGGTTCAGAGGATTATCTAGCTGCCTCTCAATGTCCTACGGCTCTTGTACTTTTCCCAGTTGTAAGGGGTTGTCCGCATTTTCAAAGATGTCTTTGTCTGAAGAAAAAAAAAAAAACAAGATTCTAGTATGGACAGAGTGAGAGACACTGAGAGAAAAAGAGGAAGTGAAAGGAACAAACCAAAAGAGAGAGACAAAGTGAAAGGAGGCAAAAAAAATCCCTAACCTACTGCGAACACGCTGCACTTTCAGCAGTGTTATCAACATGCTGATAACTCATATCCCACATGAAAGCATACAAATGTGGCAGCTGGAAGAGGGTCTGGGTGGCAGTGATGGCTGAAAGTCACACACACACATGGACACACACACACACACACATAAACAAACAGGATTAAGGGGTGGAGATTATACACACTTATACCCAGTGTGTACAGGCACAAAAATGCTTTTGCTCATTAACTTTTCCCATCTAAAGACAATAACATCATGTATGTTCTTCACGTAACAGCCTCAGATAAAAGTTGATGTTCAAATCCACAGCTGCGAACCTTTCTCACAGCAAGCTGCCACAGGTTCCTTATCATTGTCGATTACAATTTCTAGGAATACACAAAACTCATGACAAAAGTATTCCCTGACCCTGATGTAAAACGCACCACCCAACTCTGAAGGCAGCATCTGGATTGCATACCGCATGTAGGCATTTCTTGAGACACACTGTGCTGTACGAGGAAAAAAGATGAAACAGAGACATGATGTTCCAGTCACATGGTTCGAGGCAATTTTAACCGCACTATGACAGGATCGGGAACTAAAAGGAAGAGAAGAGGAGAAGTGGAGGGGAGAAATGATACAATATTGTAATTGCACAACGCTGCTTTGTCATGTACCTGAGACTTCATCTCGTACAGTAGCGGGTTGTCTGGAGTCAGCTGAATGGCCTCATCCCACTTCTTAATGGCCTCCCAGTGCCTGCAGAAAACACACACACACACACACACACACACACACACACACATACACACACATTGTGGATCAGGTGATAGATGTTTCAAGAAATTCCCCCTGAGGGAAGTGGGGTATTTACTATTAAAGATAAGATTAGTCTAGCAGCATGTTTGTTGGCACTCCTCCGCTTGCTACAGATTTACTGTCCAGACAGGGAGCTACAGGTGGTACCAATTATTTAAGCATCAAATTTATTTCCAGTATTTGAAACTCCGTCTGCAAAATCATCATGACTGTTGCCTAATACTAAATAACTGATCCAAAAATGAACACAGCGACTTCGCACTTAGGTTAAAACAAGGCTTAGCACCCTCAATGAGGTCAACTTTTGACCTCATTGAGGGATGGGATGATATGGGATAATATCGCCTCTCGCTATAAAAACACCCCAAAAAAGTTGAGTTGATTGTGGTGACTTTCCATTATCAGGATAATCATAAATAGGGATGATCATGAATATCCTCAAAAGCTGTCTAGCTCGCTAATATACACTCCTATATTGATTTTGTGTTTTCTGTTAATTTGGCACAAGGAGGAGCCTGCATCTTTCCCATCATTCCAAAATCCTGACTGTCACCATGTTTGAAGGCTCCTCACAAAAAAAAAGTTAAGGCAGACGTGTGGAAACATTATATTTTCATCTTGTCCCAGCCTTCCACTGAACAGTTCATAAGAAGCAGAACTAGTTAGTTTACTGTTGCATGCCAACGTTGTGAAGTATGAACGACTCATGCAATCAAACATTCTTTGTCTCACTGTCCCTGTCTTGAGATCAGTGTGTGTTATGTAATTGAAGGGCACATTTGTTCAGTGTATATGATACAGCCTGAAATTGACAGGCTTTACCCACAGTAAGTTGAATTTGCTTGTATTTGCTTAGGGAGGTTATTTCTGCCATAGGGAAGCTGCCTCTGATTCCTTTCTGTTCTTGCACACAATGTTTACGAGGCTGAGACAAATACCATATAGTGAATCTGGATCATTCATATTTCAGGTATTTTTTACAATCTTTCATCCCACCTCTGCTCTGAGTGAGTTTTAATTCAAGGCGGCCAGCCTCTGTTCTGTCAGCTTATCATTTGTGAGAAAAAGGAGAATTGGCTCTTGTCAGAGCGGCTGGACAGAACAAGCGAGGGCTGCAGCACGAGGTCCTGCGAGCATAATCAGGTCAACTTAGATGCAAACGGAGGTTGTGCAATCAACCCCTTCCTAAGGAAGTCTGTCGTTTCATATGGTTCTTGTCCGAGATTAGCTACCAGTTTCTGCTAAGTAATGCAAATAGAGGAATAAAGAGGATTTTCGAGTCACATGTGAGGGCTGCAGACCAGTACTGTGCAAACCTTTATTTTGTAGGGTTCAAGTTTCATTGGGTTTGTGGCCAGCAGATATGTTTTTTTTTAAATATACTGCAATGACACAGCAATACGTTCTGGTTCACTCTAGCCTCCTCCTCGAGTAAATATTGACTGAAGACTCGTTTTATCGTACTGATCTAGAGAAAGAGTTTGGGAAGATTACCTGATGAATCCTGTGTGTTTGACAACCAATTTATTTATCATGTCTGTATCGCAGTTTTATGGAGACGGATATCCTTAAGTTTTACAGATCAATTAAAGCCAGGGGATGAGATCGTTATGCAATAACTCTATCCTATCACTGATTAGCTGTGTCCTTACTAGAACAGGAGCCAAGGTGAGGCTGGGACAGACTGTGTGCCATTCTTCTTCAAAAGGAAAGTTAGGAAACGGAACCAGGGTAGTGTCAAAGCGTCAACAGCAGATGTGGCAAAAGGCTGTGCAAAATCATGTCAGGAAATTAAGCAATATCCCACTGGAAGCCTGAGTGCTATACATATTTTACTGACTGCAAGGCCATTAAGACTATTAGACAGATAAGAGAAGAGAGAGAGAGAAAGGGAGAGAGAGAGGGAGAGTATAAGGAAGAAAGGATGACAGAAAAATGAGAAACTTCAATCACTTGTTGTGATGTACATTCACAACCTTATAGTTTAAAGACAGAGCAAAAATTAATTAAAGGAAATCTATGGATGGATGGTCGACTGGTGAAAACCAATGTTGTGCATAAAGAAGGCAGTATCCCCAACACATGGTTAGCAGCACTATACCAGAGTGCTGATAAATCCATCTAAAACCCCAAACCACATGTAAATCTTCAGACTAGATAGGATATTACAAAATATTACCAAAATGAAATCTCTGTGCACTCCAAAAGCTTATGCTGGATTAAAGATGAATTTGTTTTATTCAAGTCTCATTCAATGGTGTAAGGGACGAAAATATCTCTGGGCTACCCACATCTGCAAGTGGATACACCGTCTATAAATCAAGCTTCCAGTTTCTTGGCTCAGGAAGTTTTCTCGATTTTTGATCAACACACTTCACAAAGAAAGTGTCCCCTGCTCTTTCAAGCCCAGACGCCCATTCTGCAATGACTGGAGGATCGTTCGTCCAAGTCACCACTTCTCGCCATGTGACACTGATCAAGAGCTTCATAGTTTTAAATGAATTGGAAGACAAAGAAGGAAAATAACAAGGAAAAAAAAAAGAAGAGAACATGTAGTTCTGAAGATTAGTGTGTCCTGTGCAAGGCGCTCCCTCTCAACCAGTGTGGGAATTTAAAACCAAATGTTGACAGTAGCCGGTGAGATCATGGATCAATGGAAAAATAGTGAGCAAACAAAACTGTCGCCCATGCTAGAAAATGTGCTCAGCAGAGCGCAGACTTTTGCCAATGAGGAAGATCCGGTATTTGCCTTCACCCAACAGTGCGGTACATCTCCATTTGTCCAGCTGGTCATATCTGATATGTGCACATTTTGAAATCAACAAATTACTTACGATGGTTGCGCGGCAACTACACGGATCTGAGATGGATGATGCGCTTAGCGGAGCAGCCATTCACCTTCGTTCATTTTATTTCATATCATGAAAACTGCTACGATTAAACGTGTTTGAAGTCCTTTAATAAGGGCTTTGAAATTATGAAAATGTCACCTGTATATCATTTCATTCAGTGCTACTGAAATAATTATTTCATAGTGGAGTTTTAACATTGGAATTTATGGCACTTCCACGTCTCATTCCCTGCATGATGTCAAAATTACAACACGGTCATAGTCACGTTTCTGTTGATCCTTGTTGCATCTTTTATCAGACTGGAACTGGGTAAATCTGGACTCATCAGACCACATGACAATATTGATGATATTAATGCACTGGACAGTTTTTGGACAGAAATTTAATCAATTCCTCCATGGCCCCGGACCAACCTTTCTACAAAGTTTCACGTAAATCTGTTCATAACTTATGAGATATTTTGCTCACAGACAGATTTACATAACAAACCTAATCATTTTACATTAAACAACCTCTAACATTAACACAGACATGCAGAATAACATTCAAACATGTCAGAAAATCACAGTCCTACCTTCACAGTCTCACCTATCCACGAAATGTGACTCAGTTCACAAAACAGGTCATGAAGATCTTCAGTTACACGAGGAGCATCTAAATCCTGGTAATGATAGCCTGACATCAGAGGTCAATGTGGTTAGAGGAGAAAATGTCCTGGCTAGCATCCTCATCCAGACACCATCTCAAACCCCTGACCAGCCATTATGGACCAGCAGGACATCATTTCCGCTGCAGAATCCACTTTCTACTCACAAACACAATTACACACAGTTACTGTGGGCAACAACATTACATCTACTGGACTAAGGATTTCATAAAGTGATTGTGATTTGGCTAAAAAGAAGCAATATCAAATAACAGTTCCTGAAGGAGGCCTTTTTCTTTGTCTAGCAACTGGACAGAAACAAAAGTCTTAACCTGAATGATTTGTTCAATTTGGGACTGCGGGATGTACTGTTTTTATTTCCAAATGCAATGACATACTACTTTTTTTTTTTTTTAAACAAATCCAACTATAATCAAACCTCTAGGATTGGTATACAACCATGCAATAAACATTTCATTTTAAGTTTTTATAATTTCATTAAATTGGCCAATGCGGAGCCTATGAAACAAACAAACGGCTTGCACAATGCAAGCCCCCAAATTATTCCAACTTATGAATAGGATAAAGAAGTAAACTGGAGCTCTGCAGTGTGTGAGCCATGTTTGCTTGTTTTTGGCCTAGCACCTGCTTGGATGTGCATACATTTCCAGTTTCTGACACTAAACCTATCCATAAATGTTAAGATAACTGAGCACATCAGATTCTCACTGAATCAATTCAGAATCAGAATCAGAAATACTTTATTGATCCCTGAGGGGAAACTGGGTCTGTTGCAGTTGCTCAATTCTCAAGAGAAGAATTGAAAATATGTGCCTTTCAGATTGAGGTGCCCCATCCCAGCACGTCCTTTGGTTAGACAACATTTTTTGTACAGGTGGATCAATATTTGGGATTCACTACATATTCAGCTCAAAACTCACCGTAACTGGGATCACCTCAACCCCAAATTGAAAGAGTTTCTAAAACATAGTCAGTCATGCACTCTCACCAAAATGTATATCCTTGTCCTTTTTTAAATTTTATTTATTTTTTGGTTTCTGTCGTCCTTACTTTACTCACTTCTATCCTGTGCTCTGCATTTTTTTTTTTAAATTGTTGATCATGTCTTATGTGTAGCTGTTTTAACAAAGGCCCAACTAGGGACAAACATCACAAATTCTCTTAAGCTATACATGTTATGATACATGATGTCAGAATCTTTGTGAAATGCTCAATGTATATGTATCTGCCCCGATTTAATAAACATGAAATAAATAGATACACTCCATAAAGATGCACTGCCACAAGTCCTAGAGAGCACACTGCAATGTTTCATCATGAAGAGATGTGTGGCTAAAGACAATTTCTCTTTAGCATTTTTTTATATTATAGGCTTTCAGTATACTGTAATATTGTGAAGTTCTTGCATATTTTCAGAAAGTCTCAACTGAACACTGAATATGGGCTGACCAGCCTGAAGACCTGCTCCTCTCAGGGTCACAAAAGACAGAACTGATTTCATGTCTGTTACTCGCAGCAAATCACATAAAAAGCTCAACTAGCCTTCAGTTGTTAATGTCTTAATAAGACAAATAATAACTGATTTCTCTAATTCTTCTCTCCATAGCCGTATCAGTGCAGAGCCACGGACAGAGCTATGTCTTCTGGACAATGGCGCCCTCATCTGGAGGATTTCTCATAATACACTTCCTGGCCAAAAGAAATTTAATTTAAATTTAACTAAGCAAATAGGTAAGAGCCTCCTATTGGATAATTACTGCATTGGTGATTATCTTTCAGCTGGCAACAAGTTATTTAACCCCAACTGATGCAATGAGTAGCTCCTCATGTCTTAAACAACCATGTCGAAAGACACATCCTGTGGTCGTGGAAAAAACGGTAGTCTGTTTGAGAAGGGTCAAATCATTGGCATGCATCAAGCAGAGAAAACATCTAAGGAGATTGCAGAAACTACCAAAATTGGGTTAAGAACTGTCCAATGCATTAATATCATCAATGTCATGTGGTCTGATGAGTCCAGATTTAGCCTGTTCCAGAGTGATGGGCGCATCAGGGTAAGAAGAGAGGCAGATGAAGTGATGCACCCATCATGCCTAGTGCCTACTGTACCAGCCTGTGGGGACAGTGCTCTGATCTGGGGCTGCTGCACTTGGTCAGGTCTACGTTCAGCAACATTAAGAGCCTAAAGAATGAGGTCAGCTGACTACCTGAATATACTGAATGACCAGGTGATTCCATCAATGGATTTTTTCTTCCCTGATGGCACGGGCATATTCCAATGCCAGGATTCATGGGGCTCAAACTGTGAAAGAGTGGTTCAGGGAGCATGAGACATCATTTTCACACACATCCGACTCTCCCATCATCAATACAACATCTTGGTGAAAAATTAATGCAACACTGGACGGAAATACATCGTGTGACATTGCAGAAACTTATCGAAACAATGCCACAGTGAATGCGTGCCGTAATCAAAGCTAAAGGCAGTCCAACGAAATATTAGAAATATTTTTGGTGGCGACTTTTTTTTGGGGCCAGGAAGTGTATTCACATGCCTGCTCACAGGCAAAGCCAACATCCTGTGCTGTTCTGTGTGAAATCTACCACAAAAATCACCTTTCAGAAAAACCATGAGAGTGAAACAGAAAAAAAGGAAGAGAGCAGACAAATGAGGATAACAGTTCATTTCCTGAGCGGGCTCCTGGTTGTCTTCGCACGATATTTTCTCAGAAAATGAACAGCAGAGGCTTCGCTGTACAACAAACATTCACCAACTGTGGCAGTGAAATGAGCGATGCTTCTGGACAAAAGGCAAAGGGGAGATGAAACCCTTTCTTTGTGGTGCAGCAGTCCACCAAGAACTGACACCAGCGTTCAGTATAAAAAAAACAGCTGTCAATGTCACAGCAGTATAGGATTCAACTTACAACTATGACTGCTTTAAACCTGGTAATGATTGTAATGGAATATCTATAAATGTAATTAATAGCTTGATTAATAGCTCGAGATCAGCAAAACGTCTATTCTGTATCAGTATTTTGTCAAAGCATTGCCTGAGTCAATATAAATATGTACCAATTACCAATGAAAATGCTCACAAAAACACACTTGTTTGCATACAGAGCCAGAACCAACCAACCAGTGTCATTCAGAATTACAATCTCTGCTTACAGGCATTTACCTAAGATGTGCCAAAGATTATCTGGGAATTTGGATATCATAATATTGCAAGTAGTGTGTTTTTCTGATTTTAAAGGCTGTATTACAGCAAAAGGGGGGTATTTCCTGAGAAACTGTTTTTGCTGCTCTGTTATTTGTTTTTGACCTGCTTGGTCTTTATATCAACATCACTGATGATTGTTTAACGAGAAGTCTTGTGTGTAACCGAGAAATGAAAGCACCAGCAGGCATACTTGGCCAAAGAGAGCGTCATGCACAAACACAAGGACAGAAAAGCTGCCAAAGAAAACACTTCACTGGTATTTCTTCCCTTACCTGCCTTGCTCAGCCAGCAGCGCGCCCTCATCTTTCAGCCTCTTGCTCTTGGCCGAACAGTCTTCCAGCAGGACCTCCCGCCGACGCTTGATTGCATGCAGCCAGTCCACCTCATCATTCGCACAGGCTTCATCATCATCATCATCATCATCACCAGCTTTCCCAGCTTCGGCCTCGAACTGACGCACAATTGACTTTGAAACCTTCTCACCGGCTTTCCTCTTCCAGCCAAATGACGCCATCCTGCTGGGGTGCAAGAGAGGTCACCGACCGCATTAACATGTATGCACATTCTTCCTTCTACTCAGCACCTTAACTACATCGATGCACACTGGTTTTATTGGTTTTTTTTAATCATCTATTTATCATCTGGGTGCTATTTATTGATCATCTGTTTATACTGTAAATTTGCACATTGCCCTCATCTATGCACATTGTATACATCGATGCACACTGGTTTTATTGGTTTTTTATCATCTACTTATCATCTGGGTGCTATTTATTTATTTATCATCTGTTTATACTGTGAATTTGCACATTGCCCTCATCTATGCACATTGTATACATCGATGCACACTGGTTTAATTGTTTTTTTGCACATTGTTTTTTTTGCACATTGGGTACTTAGATCTTTAGATCTCGAGGGTCATCTTTTATTCTTTATTTTTGATTTACTTATTCTTTATTTTTGATTTACTTAATCTTGTATTCTGTGGATACTGCTGAAAACTGTGAATTTCCTTCGGGATGAATAAAGTACCTATCTATCTATCTATCTATCTATCTAACAGGCACACAATGTGAGCAGCAGTCAACTGTGGACAATCAGCTGTAAGACACTTGTGAAATATCAAAGGGGCAGATTAGAGACTCATCACGTTAGCATGCTGTCCAACAACCCGAATAAAACAACATGCATCAATGTGGACTACCAGCTTTACAGCAACTCAACTATTCATCAAATGTGCAGTCATGGCAACTAGACAAGTACACTTATTTACACTTAGTCAACCCTTTCTGACTTAGTCAAATATACGATGCTAGGCTTTGTGGAAGCTCCTTCACGCCTAAACTGCGGTGATACGCGGCACACAACTCGATTGGACCGTTTAAACACGCGCACAGATATTTGAATGCAGAGAAATAACTCACTGTATGGACAGAAAACAAGTCCAAGCTGAGATACTGTCAACGCCAGTCACTTATAAAAGTCCACCACGGTGTACTCTTGTGATTTTAGCTGCTTCATATCATAGCCCTGTGCAACATGACAACCAGTGAACTGCCTTGTTTTACTAGCTGCTTGTGAGCTTGTTTATAGACGCCAGCTAGCATTAGCGTCGGCTAATCGCTAGCTCTACCTGCACTTGATAAATCATAGAGCTGCTTTTAATGGCAGTAAAACATGTTAGTTGGACGCAGACACGCACGCTGAATTATGCAGGGAACGTTATACGCACAGAAATCTGCAGTGTTGTGCACTCTCCCGTGTTGTTGTTGTTGTTGTTGTTGCAGCAAACCGGAAGCTAGCATCTACTTGGTGACCTTTTCTGACCCGGAAGCCGTGCAACTGTTGACATCGTCTCTTAAAGGTACCACACGGAGCCCTTCTAATTTTGTGTGGGCCGACATAAACCATGTAGCGCGTTCATAGGCTGTGTGAAAGTATGAATATTAAAGTATGGGAAATTAATGAAAATATTGCGGATAAAAAACGACAAAATCATTGCCGCGAACAAAGCCAGAGGTCAACTCAAACGTTTAATGCTGTGGACCGTATATTTTCCTTTTTTGTTTAGTTTTAAAACGTTTAATTAAGCGTGCTCTCACATGTGAAAAAGGATTAAATAAAACTTGTTTTAAATTCAACCAGTCATCTTTATGGGTATGGCGTATATATGTCATTTTAATGTTTTCTAAAATAGATCCGTCCAGACCGTCGACTCACATAAATGGCCACTAGATGGCGGCAGAGCCGATTAATCTGTCTCACCAGCTCCTGCCAATGACTTTGCCATCAAGTACAGCTCAATTTTCAGGAATATACAGGCTGTTAATTTACTGCATGAAAGATCTCTAGCTATATCTGTATCTATCTATCACTTGCAGTTTCATGTTCAGTCAGTGTAAAATTGAAGTTATTGAGCTCAATCTTTCCTCATTATTATACAAGAACCAAACAGAATATCATGGGCATAGAAGTGTGTGCAATTTAGCTGTTTATTAGGCAGTTGTGTATACAAATGATTTCAACACTGTCCATTGAGATTTACATTGGTCATTCTGGTTGGGTCCCTTTACACACCAAAACAAAAATATAACATTTATTTGAAGCAGTTCAGACAGATACAATTACATCATTTTCCTGCAGCCAGCCCATTTTTTGGACACCCATTCACAACATAAGTTGTCCATAAGATCACTGGTCTCACACATACATTTCCCCCACAGAACCTTTGATGTTACCATGAAAAAACAAAGAAAAGAAAAAAAAAAATCATAACTTGCATCTGCCCTTGGAAGCTAAAAATGTTTAGTCCTACAAACATTTTAAAGACCACAGCATATTTCTTTACCATGATCACTACAATATCTCATAAACTACATCTTAAAACTGAGACATAGCAGTCAAATATCAAGGTTTCAGTCCAAACTTGCCCTGCCTCCCAACAAGAGGACAGCAAGAGAAACAGGCACAGTCAGAATTATAGTCAATCTTTGCAACTGTTGCTGAGGATTCATGATTTCTGTGAAAAATATACGGCAGTGTGATCTCCACACCAGCTGAGACTAGGAATATCTCATTTGCATCAACAGTAGTAATGGCAACCTAAACCTTTGCTGGTTTAATTATCACAAAACTGAAATTTGGTAAATGTTTAGTGTTTGGTAACATTATGAGAATTTCATGCAAACAGATTCTTAAAATTCTGATGTAACCCTGAAACACTTAGCACTCACATGGAATCCTAGTGCAACAGTGTGTGAGGATGAGCCAAAAATTTTAAGAATTAACTTCTAGTATTGAGCTGACATCTGTATTCTGAAATACTTCTTCTGCACCACTGACACACTAAATAATCTTTTTTTAACTTCAATGCTTCAATGAAACAGTGAATTATTGAAGCTGCAAGGAATGCCGATAATTCTGACCACAACTGTGTTTAACTTTTACTGATATAAAAACTGATTAACAGTACTGATAATGATAAGGCAGCCAAATGACAGACACTACTTAAGACTTCAAAAAGACTCTGGACACAGAGGGGACATGTCATATGATTAAAATACATATCTAACACTTCATTAAGGGGTTTTGGGGTTTCGACAAATATGTAAACCTTTCTCCAAAAATCACTCCTCAGAGGAATTTAAGGGCCATCAAAAAATAATCTTAGCATGTCTTACAATGACAATATTTTGGATGTATTCATCTGCCAATACATATCATCCATGCACTGCATGTAATTGCTACTAATATTTTTCAAATTGAGCCCTGAGCTCTATACATTTCTTAAGGATTGACATTTACAAACTGTATGTAGGCAAAAGGCATGTCACTCTGTAATGATGCGCTAATCTTTACCATCAATTCTGAAAAAACAAGAAAAAAAGAAAACACTACAGTAACAAATAATAATAATAATCAACTTGTCATTTCAATATGAGACGCTGAAAATGATATATCTAAATGTTGACTGTCATGGCAAATACCTCTTGCTTAAGTGGTGAAAAGTAGGCTATGTTTATCTGAAAAGAAAATCAAGTGTATCGGAATACCTGTGATTGAAGGAAAAACAAAGCTGATATATTGATTTGACAACCAGTAAAAAAAGAAAAAAGAAAATCATCCAGCAATAGATCTTAATGCAAGAAAGAAAAAAGCTATTTCCATTTCTGATATAACCTATAATCCCCCCCCCCCCCCCACCCCCCACTTAAAGCACTGATAAATATATTCAATTCTTCATATATAAAAATGTAGGGGACAGATATATTTAAACGGAAATCTTTACAACACGGACAAAACCATGAAAATTTAGTCTTTGAAAATTCAATTAAATTCACAAAAAAGAAAATCAAACATATTTCCTATGACGCACTCTTTTTTTGTCCCTGACACAAGAGAGAAATACAGGGGTCATTGCATTTCTTCATAGTCCAATGAGCGTGATTGGCATGACAACCCTTGTTCTAGCCGGTGCAGAGCCCCGAGACATCTGCACCGCCTCTCTGATCTCCTTTGAGAGAAAAACAGAGCAGCAGGAAATAAAAGAAAACTGTGCAAAAGTGCTCCCTGCATCCTACCGTTGCCACCTCTGCATCCTAACCCTCACCTCGTGGCTTCCTCCTCTGCAGGCAAAAACTTGCTTTTGTTCTCCGTACTGAAAAGCAGTGCTCGCTGGCTACAGTACAGAAAATTCAGTGTCATCACTCAGGACTCGTATATGTATACGTGGGATGTGGATAATTACTAATAAAATTGATCAGGAAAATGTAAAACCATCTCTTAAATGTTATTCTGTCTTAACTATTAAAGTAGCTTGTCATTCATCTTTCCCTATAACCCTTAGCATCCCCTGCCAGCTTGATATACAATCCATCAGTCTGGGGGATACCAACCTGCATCAGTGCCATGGAACAATCAGTTCATCCTCAGTGGGGATGAATTGCGCCATGAATCAGTTGCATGCTTATTGCTATAAAGACACTCGGAGAGGACAAAAGGCTTGCGATTGTTTTGCGAGCTATCGTGCAAGTAGTTTGATAAGATTCGCGCACATTTCAAAGAACTCTATGGTGTGACTTCCCGGTCTGGGGTACGAGGCGTTGTCTCCCCCTCCTGTCGAGTCGACAGATGAGGTCAGCGACGACACTAAAGAGCCTTCTGCGGCCTTGGTGGGGTGCACAGGAGTAGACACAGCTGGAGCGTCCCCTTTGCCCTCGGCCCCATCTACGTCATTCTTAACGGTGGTGCGGTAATTCCCCACTGACCCAGAGCGGTGAGGGGTAGCAGTCCCAGATTTTGTTTCCAACATCTCATCTGCAACAAAAAAACACAAACAAACATGTTTCCTACATGGGTCAAACTCAAACATAGTCAAACAATGGCCTTTTTTTTTTTTATTTGATTGGTCACAGTGATCCATTGATTTTAATAACACTGAATGGTTAATGGTCATAACTGAGCAGAAACTGGAACCAGACGACGTAAAAGTAATCTAAAGTCAAAATTTACCCTTACACCCTGTACGTTTTCTGTGTGAAGTTAATGACGCACTTTATCTCAAATCTTCCTTTGAAGTGCTGGCGAATGGCCAAAAATACCTGTGCAACAGCTCAGGGCCTCAACATTGAGTCAATCATTGATGTTTTTCCACACTGAAACAGTGCTATAGGACAGAACCCAAGTAAATACCACTGTGATACGGGGGTGGGGGGATTTCAGGGCTTGCCAGAATATCCTAGAGTCTGGTCATGTTAATGGGTGACAAACTTTACGCTGTGTGTGTAAGTGGTATATGACTAAATATTAACCTTGTGTGTGTACCCTTGTGTTCAGCTGGGATAGTTGGGATGAGAGAGAGCTACAGCTGCAGTTTCTTTTTAGTGGCGTTCAAAATTTTAAGCCATTAAAAACATAAGTAACAGTCAATTTTTACTCCTGGGTTGTGATTCAGAGTTGACGGACTCAATTTATGGGCATTCAGGAGCCTATGTGTAATTTCTGCCTCAATGCTGACCTCTATCGTTGAGAATGGAACGACAACAAATGAAAACACACACATGCCTTGGCTCCTTTTCAATGACATGTAGGCTGCAAACCCCCCCCTCCACCCTTCGTCTCCCTCCTGGCAAGCAGGATCAAGCAGATCACAATACAAAGGTTGCAGATACACAGCACAAGCGGCGCTGTAAACAAGTTAACAAAGGCAACTCCAACATAAACAAGGAAAGCTACTATGGTCATGACTTTGTCAGTGTTCATTTCATTTTTTAGTGAAGCAGCAATAACTTAGCTTGCGAAGTAGTGCACAAGTAGTGGGTTAAGAGACACTAATATTGAGCTCCACGAAAAAAAAATCTGGTTTCATGCTTAATTATACTTACTGACAAAATAACATCCCTTACAAAACACAAGAAGCTGCATGTATTTTAATTTCCACTCTGAAATTTGTCACACCAAATTGCATTTATTTTGATAGTGTTTCTCTTTATAGACCAGATGACTGTTTCATTTGTCGTCCTTCACTAATGTTCACTACCAGCCACACAACTGCTATTAGGTTTATCTTAAAAAAACTAGTCGAGATATCATATTAAACAAAAAGTAAAGCACCCAGATATGTTAATGCTAGCCAGTTCCTACAGCAAATAAAATCACTGCATAGTTCCCTCACAACTGCAAGTATGCTCCAAATGTCTTGGGCTGGATAAGAATCCTTGAGGAGACCTTGTAAGTGGTAGAAGCGTCTTCAAACAACAGAAATGGAGAGTTGGACTGCTCCTGTGTTTTTGTATCCAGAATTTTCAGGAACGGGTGCACCAGGAGTCTTTCACTTTGATTCTCTCATGAGCATTCAGCTTCACCTGCTGATATTCACTGGTCCTTGTATATCTTGGGAAAATGGAAGTATTACACGTTGAATCTTTAATTTATTCAGAGAAGACCAGTTGGCTGCACAACTGCTTAACTCTTCAAGTCTAAAACCAAAATCAATGTGCAACTCTGGGTTGCACATTACCAAGTTTTGGTCTTTTTTTTTTGCCCATCCACTTTGGGAGTTCCCTTTAAAAAGTGCTTGCTTTACTTGAAATCTGGCGTGTTGCAACTGCTCTAGTTTTCTCAAGAATGTGAGGCAAGTTCATCGTCGGTTTATGTAGACAGTCAAATGCAACACAGATGCAGATTAATAGTCAAATGTTTTTTCTTGATCTATTTCTTAAAAGAAATGCTCTCTCAAAAAACAAGAAACTTTGTAACTTCACGTGTGTATTAGTTGACCAGGTTAGGTACTCTTTATCAAACTGCCATCACAACAATGCCTTGGTCATCAACAGCCAAATTCATGCCAATATGTCAGCGGTGAGACACTTTGTTTCCTCCATACCTGTGAATACTTTCCTCTTTCATGTCTGTTCTATGGAAAGAGATCAGCATCATTGAAAGCCTTTATTAATGAATTTAACGTCTGACTACAATTTCAAATTCTGGTCTCCACAATTCAAATTCAGTTCTCTTCATAGAGACACATTCTCCTTAATGAAGCTGATAATTTGGGCAGGGTGGCTATCAGTAAAATTTTGAATAATGCGAAAAGGCAATTTTACACAACTGCCCCAATACCTGTTTCAATATTAGTATGCAAATATGTCATTCATCTCATCAGCTCAGCTCAGCTGAAAGAATCAATCTTGATAAGGTTTTTCTTTATAATGGTAATGATATGGGAATAAGCATAGTTTAAACTTACCATCTATGCTACGAAAGTCAAGGAGGTAGGTTCTGCTGTCCACCTGGTAGAGCTGAAGACTCATCTTGGTTTGCATCCCAGTGATTGGATTCTTCCTTCTCACACGCAAATAATATGGATTCACAACCTGCAAGAGTTACAACGGGTGAAGAGACAAAGACTGCATAATACCACTGGGCCTCACTCATCAAGCTATCGTGCAATCAAGTCTCATCTTCAAGCAAGATCTTCAAGATCTTCTGCTGCACTCGCCCTTCCTTTATATAGGCCAATAGTCACTAAACCTGTAGGATGTTGGGTGTCATATGTAAATGATTCACTGATTCAAAAGGTTCTCATTCCATGGCTGCTGCTAATTTATCAATCAGTCATGCATTTTACAATCATTTTTGGCACCCTGAGAAAGTTCCAGACTTGTCACATGTCTAAGGATAATTTCCATGGTAGTTTCTGTGCTCTTCCACAATAGCTTGATGAGTAAGGGCCATTGTATCTATATAGACACAATAACTATATATATTCAAGTCCTGAAAAAGCATCCTTTGTAACGGAAGTTTAAATTAATTATCAGACAGAGTGTGATAAAAGTGAGAACAAACTCTTCAACAATGTGGCAAACAAATAGCAGGGAAATTGCATATGACCAGCTAGAAGAACTTTAATGTTTTTGGGGCAACAGTTCCAACTCGCAGGGTTGACTTAGCACAGTGGGTTCTGTGTAATTTAGAAATTACCATGGTCTACTACTGTGTATCCCAAGGCCCAAAAATATAAATAGCTGCTTCATATCAGAGCCAGAGCAAAAACAGGAAATACATTTTCCCACAAGATAAGTCAACTGGTACATTCCTAAGATTTCTATGTTTTTAATCAAAAAAAAAGTATCTGGAAAGGCAACATTCCATTGTAGGTCAAGAAGCATTATCCCTGTGAGAGAAAAAAAAAAAAAAAAAACATGGTAATGATTTTGGGTAAACATTTAGAGAGAATATACTGCATTAACTTCAATGACTGCTTTCTTTAATCCAAATTCATCCTCTAGTTTTGAGACCCTGATGCCTTGGTTTATAAATGGACTAGATGGGTATTACTGTAAGCCAGCTTGCGTAGGCTACAAAGAAAGGAAAAGCAATCTCAGTTTTCTGTTTCATAAGTATCTGACCTCCTGTCATTTTCATAGCCTTTCAACAGCATCAGAATAAGTACCAGGTTAGGCCTATTTGAATTTTCTCCCTTGTGCCCCACTCATCAACTTACCTTCCACTCGTAATCCAGCTGTTTCATGGCACGGCACACCTCTGACATGATATCATTGGGTCTACTCTGACTACGGATACCCAGGTGCCACTTGGCCCTCCTCACACCCTGGTGCTTGGACTTCTGGGGGTTCAGTTCGTCCAGTGTATGGCGAGGCCGGGGAGGGGTCTCTGCCACCAGGAAGGGCACACGCTCAGGGTGGGGCTTGAGAATGCCAGCCACAGTGGCTCCAGAGGTGGTCAGGTGCTGGTCATCGAGGAAGGAGTCAGGGGGGCTGGAGGCCAGGTAAAAGTCCTTGGCCTCGCTCATGATGCGGCGGTTGTCGATGATGAGATGGTAGGCCACGGCTAGTGGATCCTGATGGTTGCGACTGTACAGGCATGCCAGCACTTCCTCCTCAGTACACTCAAACTTCTCACATACCTCCTTCAGGGCCTCATCATCAATTATGTTGTTGCTGTAAGATGGATCCTCAGGGAACAAATACTTGGGTAGATCCTCTTTGAACCAGTCATCCTCTCTGTGGGAGTAAAAAAAAAATGCATGGTCCAAGCTTTAATGAAAACACAGTAAACCATGCCAGTGCAACTATTTAAATAAGACTACAGTTTGTCATCCATAGGTCTCTAAAGGTAAATAATGTGCTGTATATTCAATAAAAACAACTGAATGATTGTGGCAATGGTTTGAAATGGCTCACCGAATCTCTTTGATGGTGGCTCTTTTCATGGGGTCCACCTGCAGCATGTGTTTAAGGAGACTTATTACAGAGGGGTTCAGATACTGTGGCGTGAAGAAAATCCCATCACAGATCTTCTTAAAGAGTGTTGGCACATGGTCGTCATCAAAGGGAAGCGTCCCACACAACAAGGCATATAGAATCACCCCACTGCTCCATATATCCACCTCTGGACCAGCATATAACCTGTAGAAAATGTTCATGGCACAGACAGACATGATCCTATTAAATCACTGTTATGATTTGTATAGCCTCTTACACAGTGCCTTTTTAGTATCATGAGTGCTTAAAAGTGTGATCCCTATATTAATGACTAATGAGGAATATGATTTATGAAGTTACCTTCCTGAGATAACCTCAGGAGCAGCATAGTTTGGAGAACCACAGCTTGTTCGCAGGAACTCTCCATCTGACATCATGTTTGATAAACCTGCACATAAACATTTCTCAGTGTTATATCATGTAACACATGACACATAAGCTGTGTGTATTTCAAAAAGCCATAGATTTGACATACTAATACAGCATCAGGCCAGAACCAAAAACTTTATTTAATTCTGAAAATTGAGGCATTCAAGTATTTCACCATTTTAATAGTGTGGCTCAAAATGAACATGTGTTAATCCAATGTCCTTGACAAAAGCTCAGAGTATTATTTATGAGAGCAGCTCCATTCTACATTTGAGATCTAAAGGAAGTCACTAACCGCTCCAGCAACTCTGTGATTTTGACATCTCTTTTGCAAGTGACAGGTCAAATGCCACATATTTTTTATCTGTGCCAATACAATTTGATACATCTATGTTGTTGCTTTGAGAACAGCTGAATTGTGCAATACAAACAAATTGTTGTCAGTTATGTTTATTAACTGCTAAAACTGCACTAAAAGGTTGAAACTTTTCTTTATAAATTGCTTGAGCTATAAGAATGACTACACACCGCTTCAGTAATGGTAGTGAGAACCATTTTTATTAACCAGTTTGGATTCATGAATCATTCATTATCTTCTTAACTGTAATATTTGTCCACAGCTAATAGCACAGGGAGAGGAGGCAATGTGAGGGTTTGGGGCTAAGAGGGTGACTTACCAAAGTCAGCAATCTTTGCATTCATCTGGGCATCAAGCAAGACATTCTCTGGCTTGAGGTCTCGGTGCACCACCATGTGTCTGTGGCAGTAGTCTACTGCTGAAATAATCTGTTGGAACAGCCGGCGACTCTCCTTCTCATCCAACTGTCAAAGCAGGGACAGTGAGGTGTGATCTTCTCTGTGACTCAGTCAGCACATCATAGCCCACTAAACGGCACTCAGAGTTGTGTGCTTAATAACATTTAAAAGCTGTACTGGTTTTATACCATCACAGCTGTTCAAGGATGATGTGCATCATAAGCGGCAGCCAGTGTTTCCCTCAGAATGACCCTGTACATTAGCCTATATCTAGCCTGCTATTTCTTATTTCATCATTTTAATTCTAGTTAATTCTCAACCTTTAGTGTTTTTACTCAACTTTACCCTGCTCACCTTGCTTTTTCCTCAGTGATACTTCCTTTGTTCAATACTCTGTAGTAGCAAGGCATTTATGGACCATACATGGTACCTATGAACATTGCAAGGTCCATTTTTAACATTAACCTAGAATTGCAGACAAATAAGAATGTTGCTCTTCAGAGAAATACACTTCACAAATGTATTCCTAACCAGGCTACGATGACAATAGCGCTGCCCTCTGGTTAAACAAGGGTGCTAGAAAATGGCGTCCACAAAACAAACATTTCCTCACCAAATGGACACGCTATTATTTTAATTCTTCACAGCACTGCCTGTGCTACTTCAACTTAAACACAGGCAGCTCACAATAGCTAACTTAATATTCAGTCCAGTCAGTTACACCATGAGCATTAGAACAATACTGGGAAGATCTGTCATCACGCTGGGCACATATAAATGCACAATTAAATTCCAAGATAGAAACATTACATAACAGGAGCAACAGGCACTTACTTTCTGTCACTGACTGAATACTTGGAATGTAACTAACTGGAACACACAGGAAGATATAAGGATACTCGAGGACATTAATCACCACAGGCAAGTAGATCTAAACTATAGCCTGTTGTGGTGCACATTGAACTTGAGCGGCCACTCTTTCTTCACGCAATGGCAAAGGCTCGAGAGGTACATGTCATCTCTAACAAACCCTTCTGCTAAAGGGACTGTGAGTGCACCGAGGTGGTGTGGAAAACACTGAATTCCTGGTCAGAGGCTGACACAGCTCTGGGTGTTAGAGAATGCTGTAGGCTGCGTGGTAGGGTTTGCAAATGCGTCAACATGTCATCATGCTGCTTTATTACGATATCATGATGAGACACTTTTTTTTTTCCCCCCACAGACAAATTTGTACTGGTATTATCATGAATGATATATGGCACAGCCCTACACTGATTATAAAGTAAGAGGCCTGAATGCACAATAGGACAGAGAGAAACACTGAAAAATGACAGGACATCATCATAACACAAGAAACATCTTACAACATAACACACATAAAATAATGTGTTACCTTTCCATTTTTACAGATGTAGTCAAACAGCTCTCCTCCAGAGACATACTCCATCACCATGAAGATATCTGTAGGGGTGCTGATAACCTGATACCTGTAGAAGTAACAAACACGGGGTGTGAAACAAATAGCTGAGCAATCATCAGATGAAATGACACTATTCAAACATAGAGGCTTACGCCTCATTTCCCTGTATTACATGTCTAACATCCCAGCATTGTAGAAACATCAGAAGTCATCAAACCCCTACCAACATTGTTCACCAAATGGATTTCAGGTGTGCTTTACAATATGGTGACCACTTGAAGCTATTCTACAAACATTTCAGAGCTCAATGGAAATTTCTCATCACAGTTTTCCTGCACAGATGCTCTTAGAGCAACCTGATATTCAAACATCAGCTGGGTCAGCAATTTAGACTACTTCCTGTATGAGAATTTTGGTACACTACATTAACAAATCTGAAATGTATTTAGAACATTTTAGAGCAACAATAAATTAAATGCCACAACAAAGATAATTTAGCCTTGAAATTTCTTCAGTGTGTCAGACACCTGCTGCCCAGTGCATCTCATACCCTGTTAATATTTAAACTGGCCACCCAACCAAATGTTTTTGTTTTGGACTTATTTCCAGTGCTATAATACATGAGGTCATTGGTACTGGCTGATTCAGTTCAGACTGCCAAGCACCAAAATAATTACCAAAAGTCACGAAAGAATACAACTGTCTGAGCCCTTAACTATGGGCAAAATGCTCAGTTGCTCAGTTTGCGATACCCTTTTTCAGGAGATCAATCTGAGACTGACGAGAGTATACACCAAGCTTTCCGTTTCAGTAGAGCAATCTTCGTTTTTTAAACTCATTAATGACTGCCCTATTGACCGCTGTTGTGCCTGCAGCACATCGATATCAGCATCAGTGCTGAAGCAACTGGTGAAATGATGCTTTCTACATCTAAGGATGATGCCAAGTAATCGTTAAATATGCCCTAGGTTCCAAAATAGCAAACTTTATCCTTTAAGTGTAAGGCTGCCCCTTTATACATACTCCTGACTACTTGTGATCACATTAGACTTAGCACCGTACTAATGTCATGTTCCCCCCGTAATTGTTATACTCAACATTAAGCTGAACAACAAGGTAAGGCCACAGACCTCACTGACTTAAAATGGCACAGAAACTGTACTGGGGGAAAAACAGACAGCCTAATTGGACAGTTAAACTTTGCAGGCTCAAACCAGCATGCTCACCACCAACTGTTAGCTATAATGATGCCTGAACTCCGTGTGGCTTGAAACCGCTTGTTCAACTGTTCAATCCTGGATCAGCAACCACACACTATGCAAAAACATATGCAACGTCCAAATCCTTCAATCATAGCTATGTCATCACATAACACTCTGCTGTCTTACTAATGAGATAAATATCCATCATTTTGACCAAGTGGTGCCTTTTTGTCTTCAGTCAGAACCACAAGCTACTATTTTTTGGAGGCCATCTTAATGGCATGGCATACGCCATGATTGTAGTAGATGTGGTTACAATTCATGCCCACCCACCTTGCAAAGGCCTTTCAGTCTCACAGCAACTTTGGAGACCTACCTTGTGTCTACTCATTTTTTTCATATAAAAGTAAAAGTAAAGTAAAAAAAAAAAAAAAAAAAAAAAAAAAATTGGATGACAATGACAGACCTAAAAAAACATTATAAACGGACCACATCAAAGATAATGAGCAGGCAAACTAGCTAGACTTGCTAGTTGGTTATGTAGCTAGTGATCATTAATATATTTTGACATGTAAAACTTAAAATTTGTGCATATGGCAATGACACTGACAGCTTCCACCTCAAGACTCTGTGTACTGTTAGGGATTAAAAAAAATATCATGCATTTTCTGCTACTGCAGCATAGTAATGTTTTAAGAACTATAAGCACTACAAAGAACAATGTCAGCATAACTGGGGCTTTTACACCAATCATTTTTACTTTTTCTATCCCTGAGAAGTTAATAATGATAGTTCTGCTCACAGATTCAAGTTGTAGTTCCAAATTTCTGGCCTTAGGGAAAATTTCCCCCCCCAAAAAAAGAAGAAAAAAAAAAGACTGTCCTGGGATAGGACTAAAATGAATTCTTGAATTAAGATGTTTACACTTGTTTTTTGCTAAACCTGGTTACACCAGCTACAGCATATTCGGTCTCAAAGCATATCATTAATAGACTGTCAGTGTGGCAAAGTCTAGAGATTCTTCTGTTTGCATAAAAGACAGAAACCCCTCCTGGTTTTAGAGTTTGGCCTACAATTACTTTTCACCGTGTATCCATTCAAGTATTCACACACCAATCAATCAATGCATTTGAAAGCCTTTTTCCTTTTGTTTTCCATGAAACGGTCTATTGGAGGAGGATGCTGGCCTCACCACTCCACCACTGCTCTGCCAGCAGCAGCAGCAACCACTGGTGAAAGACCACTTACAAATAGACTCTCAGAAACAGACACAGTATACACTACGGAGAGACCACACACTCCATTTCTCATCACACAGAGTTAGTTTTTAAATATAGTAACTATATAAACACACCAAATACACACACACCGTGAGACAGAGACAAGTGTGCTGGGGGTGCCAGTCAGACCCTGAGCCTGACAAAAGAGAAAGGAACGTCGCAGTGAAATTCCATCACTGTCTTTTACAAGCTGTATTTATTTACAGTCCATGACAAAATTAACAGCCAAAGGTTCAAAGCTGACCTGAGTTTATGACTTTGTCAAATTATATACTGGCACAATATCATAAGAAAGATACTACTAGATAAGATTACTCATCAACATCCAGGAACATCCAGCAATCAAAAAGCCACTGCAAGTTTAATTCCCAGAAATCCAAAAGATGACTCATTCGTTTCAGATGGCTCTTAGTTTTCAACTTGCTCCTCCATCACAAACTGAACACCTGGTGACTTTGTACAAGTCCACCTAAACACAATCCAGACAAAGTCTACCTTCATTCACTTTCTACAAGAACTAGTTTATGCAAACGTGCCCAGTGTTCACCGTGCACGTCTGCCCCCACCCCCTTCCCTAGATATCAGCTTCCTTCACTAGACTGGGCAACCTGAAAACTGACCACTGTAATCCTTCACAAAGATTTCCATGAGGCAGAAACACTGGCTTTCTTCCACATCTTTTGCACTGCAATGGAAAGATTTTAAGCACCATAATTTATAAACATCATCATTTATAAATTTGGAAAAAGTTGGTCCTCTTATGTATAAAGAGCAACTTTTACAGTTTTATTGCAAAGGACTGCTTTAGAGAATGGATTTGAATGAACGGAGCCAGATTCTAAACTAAAGAAGACACACAGACTCTTAACTAAGTCTCTGTGTCTCCTATTAATCTTGTGCTTTTCTTGTCCTCCCCTTAACAAGGCTGCCCTGCACTAAAGTCACTCAACTCCACTGGTCTGGGCTGAGCATGTGAAACTGCAGTGGCTTCTCTGGGCAGTAACCAGACTTCGAGGGGCCCTGCGAGGGCTCTGGCCAAGTTTATTTCAGCAGGAATGACTCCAGGGATTTCATTAGTGGATGAATTGAAGTGAGTGGTAGTTCTTGTGCTTGCATCACCAACATATGATGCTATTATATCATATGATTTATCAAGGCCTGGTCATTTTACTGTTTTTTTAAGACTGGTTTTAATGTAAAAAAAAAAAAGTTCAGTATCAAGATTCAAGATTTACCTCAATTTTGGGTAAGCAAATGTTGTCTAATTATACATAACTTTGGCCTTATTTCACTATATGAAATATGGCAAAAATGAGTACAAATTTGCGCCGGTATATCCTAATGCATCAAGAAATGGCAATGTAACCTTGATGGCCACCGTCAAACTGGGAATGACACAAGATACAATATTTCCGGAGGGTAGTAATCAACAACAACCATCATCAAAATGTTAAAAGCTACTTTTAACTGTTGTACAATAAAACTTAATCACTCCTGGAACCAACTATGCCCAAACCACCAAATTATAATTAAACATTTTCTATCTATATCAATCTCCTGAAGAAACAATATCTAAAACATCACAACTATATTCCTATCACTACCATACTATGCTTTCCTCTTCATCTAGCTGAAGACATCTAGTTGTGTTCCATGAATATACAAAATGGACTCAAGTCCAACACATAGGCTACCTCAACTCAATGGGAACACAAGTATCACTACCTATGATTCCAAAGATAACTCCTCTTGATTCTCATGATGAAATTATGCAAAAACAGAAAGTTATTATTATCTTAATAGATCAGAGCTGCCAACCCTGGGAAAATATTTGGAGTATCACACAGGTCGCACTGGTTGCCCAGTGTAACTGTGCATGCAGTCATTTCCCTGTCCACCACTGTACTGTAAACAGTTTATTCAGATGTAGTTCATTTGAGGTACTGTGTCTGGGCCAGCCATCCTTTTTAGATGTCCTGCCCCCTCCACTTGGTGCTCACAATCTAAAAGACACCCAGCAGAAAGCCTATACTTAGAATTCTAGCTTTAACTGTTGAAGGGATCGGAAAAACAGCATAATTTGATCTGGTTTTGGAAGTCACCTACACTGCACAATATTAAGATCCACAGTAACCACTTTGACATTAGTTCAGAAAAAAGCCATTACTTAAAAGAGAGAACATGTTATTAAAAAATCTACTTTCAAATCTTGCCTTCAGTATTTTTTATATTATGTAATATTATGGTATTATGGATTATCTCAGTTATCAAAAAGTGCTGATAGCTTACAAATCCCTTAAACTAAATCAAATAAACAACACATTCTAATGTTAGACATTGTGGGTTTCCACAAGTTGTCTTAAACAGAAAACAAAAACAGCTTGACTGGCTCAGCATTGCTGATAATGTGCCCAAGCCTATTTGCTGTGAAAAAACATACAATGTTGAAAGCTGTTACGATAATATAAAAGGGATTTTGTGATAGCCGGGCAGTGGTCAGGTAACTTGAGAGCATGCTGACATGCATATTCTCTTGTAACCATCATCTATATGTTCGATGCCACCAGTGAAATAAATCGAAACCAACACAGCTAAGACATTCATTAAAAACAAATATGACGACTTTATAGAAGGAATTATGCACATACTATATATTTTAGTAAAATTTATTTGACATTTATTGAAAATGTCATTGGGTCAGATTTTATTCAGTTACAGCTACATTAGTCTTTATCAGACATCCACTGTGTGCCTAGTGAGTGCATCCCCAGAGTAACTACAGCCCGAATAAAGGCTCATTCATGCTCAACGTTAAGTATGTATACAGATACGGGTGGATACGGCCTTCTGTCTGTACTCTGTGTTCATTTCATCTGCCTTTCTGCACATTTTCAGGAGGCTTCCTGATACACACAAAATGGAGCAGTACCACCGGAAATCACACGGGCAGCGAAGCCAACAGTTAAAGAGAGACCGGTCAATGAGCAAGAAACGAAGAAGACATTTTTAAAAATGATAATATTAGAGAAAAGAATGCTCAGTCCTCCTGTCGTGATGTATTTAATGACCTAACAGACCACCACCGTCTGCAACGCCTCCTCCAGGTTTGCCTCTTTGTGCCACGTCCCTTATTGCGACGTTCTCGACCATCGCCATGTTCGTTTTCGCCAGAAACTGCCCTCTAGTGGACCTATCACTTAACAGCCATGCCAACATCAGGAACGCATAAAAGTATACGGGGAGAGATGGTTATATTGTTGGAAATGGACGTATTCATTTTTCTAACGTACAGGGAGCATAAATGAGCCTTAAGGCTAACCATAGGCTGCAAAGTTCAAAGTTTCATGTATGTTACTGTCACATTTTTTTTTTCATTTTTGTGCCTTGTTCCATTTTCCATTATCGATGCTGCCTTCCGTTTGCATACGTAGACAGACACAACCTATGCACTGTTACGGCTAATTCATAAATTGTGCATTCACATGGGTCTGCTTCATTCCACATGATGTAAATGTCGTCAGCCACCCTTGTCTGCGTGGACCTCTATGTGGACGTCCACATGCAGGCCATAATTTGATACTGCATGGACTGTCTGCATGGCAAGCACACCGACTGCACATGCTCCAGATGGATCACTCTGCGCTCCTGACAGGAGAAGAGGATCGATACATACTCACACACACAACATGGCATGCAAGGGCAAGAGCACAAGGAGGCTATCTCTACCAGCCAGCTGATGTTCATAGTCATGTTATGGCACACATGTTCACTCTCTTTCTCTCTGTCTCACACATACATCGGGAAATGCGTGACCCTCAATTATAATACGGATAAAACCGTGTGCATCCGCCTGACCAGTACAAGTCCACAGCTGTTCATGAACTCAAAAGACAAAAGTATGTGTAGGCCTGTACTGCATCAAGACTACAACAGAAGCTACAATCAGTATATCCCCCACCACACCCAAACAAGCACTGTCACAAGTTAATCGATAGAGCCGTGAGTTAGCCTCTCAAGATTACTGGTACAGTCAATTCAGACATGTAATTCAGCACTGACTCAATACCCTACAGTCATTTGCCCAAGCTCCGACATGTACACGCTTGACAACTCTACCATGCAAAGTTAAACTGGACAAGTAGCATGTTTGCTTAATCAAATACACCAAGGACCATATCTGACTTGGTAGGGACAACTTCCTCCTGCTGCACTGCAGTTGCACAAAAACAGTACCAAAGAGAGTTTATGTTGAACCAAGAGTTTTGTGAGCTATATCATGAATATTGATACTGAATTTAAGAAGAGCTCACACAGCCAGAGCATGCAGAACAGACGGAGCAAAATTTATGGGTATGGTGCTAAATCTGTGAAGCACTTGCGTAACTCACCATGAAAGGTCAACAGAGGGGATAAACAAAAACATAAAGGCAGAAAGAGCAATGGACTGAGGGGAAAGGAGACTGGGTCAGGCAGATACTGTCCTTGATAGATGTACTCTAATGCAAACCATTAAAACCTTGAAATAGCTCACTGGGTGGCACTAATGTGGTGGGAGGGGGATTATGGAGGAGCGAGCAGGATGCTATCTAGGACTTACAGTTTAATTATGTGAGGATGCCTAAAAAGCTTGAGGTTCTGGATCTCCCTGCGGATCTTTCCCACCACATCCAAACTGCGGATCTTCTGTCGATTCAAGATCTTCACTGCCACTTGGTGCTTGGTCAGTTCATGTTGCCCCACTGCAGGAAAGAGAGAATGCAAGCACATGAGAAATAGCAAACAGAGCATGAAATACATTACATATGAAACATAAAGGAAAAATGACTGAAAACAGTTCCACCACCATAACATAAGAATTTATAGTACCACAATACAAAAATACTGTCCCTGTCAGATGAAATCCACAGATTTCCAAAATGTTAATTTTTCAGAAACTACTAAAAACAGCAAGGTTTATAACTTGAAAACATTGCATTTTATATTGTCAACTGACTTATGACTGGGCTTAGTAAGCCCAAGTGGGCAGAAGATTTTCTCTCCCCGTAGATGTAATCCTTCAGCTAACGTGAAAAGGCCCACATGCACTGAAAGCAATGACTGACACACCTCATTTGACACGCATCATTTAATACTCCTATGGCACAGGCATCCAGTTGAGTACAACAATATGACCACAAGATGATGATGATTATTATCAGTAGTAATAGTATAATCATTATTATTATCATCATCATCCCATCCTTGCCTGTTGCAAGTAACAATGTGAACAGTCAGGCAGTCCACATATTTGGCAAGAATGAGATTAACACATTGTTCAAGGTTCAATGTTCACTATTTCAAACATTGTTTAGGAATTAGACTAGCTGAGCACAGTGTCATCTGATGCCCCACAGCCCACAATACTTGTTTAACCCTCTGTCCGTGTTGTTGTATTAAAACTGTACAAACTAAAACCTCAGGACTTATTTTGGCGAGAGAGATTTTTGCAAAAAAACGACTGCTTGCCTAAAACTTGCAGCAGTCGACAGTAGACAGTTAGCTAAATTCCCCAAGCAGCGGAGCTGCAGCTGAAACAGAAAAGATTTTGGGACACTGGTGTTCTCTCCAGGTCAGATTAAAAGACCACCAGTCTGCGCTGGGCACAAACACACAGGAACCCACGAAAGAATTTGTAAGTAGCCAAACTGTTGATGGTGTTGACCTAACATTAGTCTGTGTGCTTTCTTGCTAAAAATGTGATCATGAAGGTTGTATGTGCACTCAGGTTTGAAGCACTGGACTTGTGGCAGGCGGCTGCTTTCCCCTGATTTTGGCCGGTTACTGCATATCAGCATTAGTTAATGTATTCACTAATTTAATAAATGTGAGCAGTAAACCCAATAGACACTGGGTAGGCGGTACATTCACGGCAACGTAGCCGCTGGGGAAGCGAGGCTTTTACTAGACGGCTGTTGGCCTCCCATTTCCCGTTAATTTTGAATTGCCCTGTTGTAAAACAACAGCTCCAGTCTGTCCGCTTCTGTTTTGATGCCTTCAAACTGAAACACTCTGAGTCCAGGCATCACAGTGGAAGAGCCTCAAAACACTGACAGTGAATGCCATGCAATTGCAAACAATGGATTAGAAAGTGGGTTTGACATGCGTCAAAATCGCTCCCAGTGTGTTCACAGCTGGAGATACAAGGCTTTCACACAAACAACAATGTGGAACAGGGTTAAATTGTGCAAATACAGTCTTTCTTAAACATTAGACTGGACCCATAGAGCACAGGCCCCGTGAAAGAGAGCGTTACATTACATCTGGATGTTGGAGCAACAGCAAGCTTGCAAGAAAGACATTACTTTAACAGTGGTGTTGGTAGTGAAGCATTAACAAAGTCCACACTAATCAAGACTATAATGTATCACCGAGTTAAGCTCTGATGCAGTGTGGTGCTGACCCCTTCAACTAAGAAAAGTCTGAAAGGATGACTCAGTAATAATTAACTGAATATAATGACGCTAATGGTTGTTCTATTGTATCTTTAAAAATGAGCGTATGATTCACTTTATTCAGGTGTGTTTTGAGCACTTCTTCCAAAGAGGCCGATGACAATGCATGATGAAAATCAGTTCATAAATGCAATTATGGCTCTGGAATGATCATGTAAATGACTATCCTCACCACAGTAAGGACACAGCCCCAAATATAGTGTTAGGAAGGCCTTGTTTACATAGTGTGAAACTGCACACCAGTTACAAACCAGTCCATCTCTACAGACAGGAAGTCGGGCACACAGTAGTATGATGACACACTGTGGGCCAGCTACACTGACACCAGCTTAGCCAAGCTCTCTCCCTGATTCAGCCAGGGAGTCTGACACCAAAACACACACACCTATCAAATTTGCACTGCCAGTTCTCTCAATCGATAATGTATGGGAAAACACAACTATATCAATTAAGGAGCCAGGAGTGACAGGATGGAAAGCACACACAGTGCTCAGCTTCATACCGCTATCCATTTGTTTCTGGTGGGTCTAAAATGATGAGGTAGTGTGAGCGAAAGAGGAAAGATACGCACAATGCTGGGCTTTCGCTAATTTGCCTGCTAACATCAGTCCAGAGGCTGCACTCCCCGGTGGCTGTCTTGCCAAAATAGTCCTAGCTCAGAAGCTAACTTAACGTTAGCTCACAACGCAGCTAACTGACGCAAAAAGAATATAAATAAAAAAACAACTTTAAAGTGCAGTCTGCTTTCTATCCACTACAGTTAACAGATGCAGCCTAAAAATCACAACATGTACCGTTAACGTGAGCCGCAAAGTTGTTGAGCTAGCCAGCTAATGGCCAGGACAACAAGTGTGTTGCAACGAGCTAGCCCTCTGCTTAGCGGGATACATTAGCAGCGACACTAAATGCTCTCTTTTCCCACCATCTCTGAGCGGGCACAGCGCACAGTCACAAAGATCCGGATGCATACCTTTCACCTTTCCAAACGTCCCCACTCCGAGCGTGTCTCCGAGAATGTAGTGGCCAATTTTAACTCTTCCTTCATGTTTCGGTTTGTCCGTCGCCATCTTCCCGCAGTGGCCTTGCTGTGAAGCTAGATAGCTAGCTGCGGGTAGAGATGGACCTGACTCCGCTGTCTGCGCCTCTACAGCTGGAGAGTGGGAGGCGCCGCCGGCTCCTGCCGAGCACCGACCCGCAGCTCGTCAAAATGTACGTCGAATGCTGCCTTCACGTGCGCTTAGAAAGCTCCTAAATCAGAGAACGCCTGTCAGCAGCACTATTTGTCAAGCATCCGAGTGTCCCTTTGTCTTTAATTATGACTGAGGGGCTCTTAAACCAAAAGTACTTTTTCCACGACTGTTATTTTAACTTAATTAATAAATTAATGACATACTCAAATAAATAAATTCAAACTTTATTTGTATGGCACTTCATACAAACAAATGAAACTCAAAAGTCATAAAAGCAGGAGAAAACAAATGTAATAAAAACACAGTAATTCAAAGATAAAACAAATGGCATGTAAATAAAAAATGTGAAAAAAACTATATAATAATAATAATAATAATAATAATAATAATAATAATAATAATAATAATAAACAGTCCTTAGGTAAAAGCTATGCTAAAAAGGTGAGTTTTAAGATTCCTCTGAAAAACATTATCTGACCAGGCATTCCTCAGGTCCTCTGGCAGGGAGTTCCATTACCACAAAAAGTGGTCGTTCTCCTCAGACCATGGGTCCAGCACCAGAGGACCTGAGTGACCTGCTGGGCACATATCTTAAAAGCACATCAAACAAGTACTGGGGGCTTAGGCCACTTAGAGATTTATATCCTAATAAAAGAATCTTAATATCCACTCAAAAACATACAGGTAGCCATTGAGGAGATTTTAGGACAAGGGTGATATGTGCCCTCCTGGTTTTTGTCAGCAGGCATGCAGCCATGCTCTTCGAAATAAAAGCATTCATGGGTTTTTCAGTATCTCCTTGGATTAAAAATGTCTGTTTTGGATGTGATAAATGGCTGTTTGTGTGACATTTACAATACAGAATTAGATAGATAGATAGATAGATAGATAGATAGATAGATAGATAGATAGATAGATAGATAGATAGATAGATATACTTTATTGATCCCAACCAGGGAAATTCAAAGTTAAGATCAGGGTCTAGGTAAGTTTGGTAAAGATCTTGGTAAAGTGTGGTATGGGAATAAATTTACATTTGCAACAGACAGACAGTACAGTAGCTCTGTCCACTGAGTCAGAGAGCTCGACTATAGGCCTCCTCCTCCTTTTCCAGCTGAACTCCAACACTGTAACAACAAGTTCAGCTGAGGAGGTTTTTGAAGCCCAGCAGCGAATGAAAGAGAATATCAAAACCAACACTAAACCATGGGAAATGCATTTATATCTATTCCACAGTGTCTTTCCAATGTGCAGTTCCGTTCATTTCTTTATTCATCCATTTATATAGTCCTTTTTACTAGTGTTACGTGTTCAAAACTCTTAACACAGTTCTCTACCTGAATATAGAGTACATGTTCCTCATCCTATTCACTACGTTCATGATGGTCTGCGCTGTCTGTGTTGCACCATATGGTGCAAGGAGAGAGTCATCTCCTCTCTGTAATATGCTCTAACTGTATATGGTCCAGATGGCAGTAAAGCTCTATTTGACTTGAGTAGCTGCTATAATACATGAAAATGTAAGATTATTTCAATGCCACACTTTAATCTCACTACTTTAAATCTATTTGTCACTAGGCTCTGTTTTAACGATAAGCTCACAGTTTGCAGAGCATTGTGCAAATGCATTTATAGCGTGTCCAAGTCCACTTTTGCAATTTTAATGGCAGAAAAAAGGCTGCCTGTGCCAGGCGCCTGGTTCAAAAGCATTGTACTGAGTCTCTCCATTAATCTTGGGTGGGTTTTGGGTGTATGCAGTAAACCAATCAGAGTGCCATCTGCCATTCCCTTCATAGTTTTTTTGAGTTTTAGAATTGAATATGCAAATAAATACAAAATCAAAAGACATTTTTCCTAAGAGCTCAGATTTCCTCTCGCCTGATTGTAATAATCTTTTCCCATGTTTTTGACAGAAATCAAGTGAATTTGCTCAGGTTTTCAAAGAGTTAATTATTGTCATTTAACTCTACACAAATCCTGCCACTATAAATGGAAAATGCTTTGTGTACATGTTTGTGTATTTGTGTGTCCCACCGTTCCAGCCCTTTCCCTTTGTGTCAGTAATCCCCACATGGGCTTCTGGGGCCTTTTGGGGTCACAGAGTCGATTGTTAAATTGTTCCAGAAGAGCATCAGACTGTATGCTAACCTGGTGAAGAGCTGAAAAAGAAGCTCATCTGTCACACTTTGGGAATATTCACCTTCCACATGAGGTTTAGGAGGTAAATGTTTTCAATATATGGAGAAACTCACAGCAGAGCAGAAAAAGTTCCCATCTCATATTAACTCAACTCAACTTAACGGATATAGCACCTTTTATTCAAGCATGCTACCCAAAGTGCTTCTTAATGCAAGATTAAAAGAAAACAGATGAAAAATAAAATCAATAGACAACAGTAACAACTATGTTAGACTAAAAATGACCACAGTAAAAACTATGTCATGTTAAAAACAGATAATAAAAGTCAATTAAATGAAATTGAAATAAACACATGGATAAAAAATAAATACAAAAACCAACAGTTAAAGTGAAAAACTAAGGCTATGACATTACTCTAAAATAAAAGCCAGATTGAAACGATAGGTCTTCAGCTTCCTTTTAAAAATACCATGTGAGCTTGCCATTCTGATATCAATAACATCTGCTATCATCTGCTAACATCAGCTGATTTCAGCACATGTTGACACTCATTTTGTCAAATGTCAGTTTGGGCTTTGGAACAGTGCTCTTCTTTTCTGGTTAAGGCCCTGGCTGAAGCTAACTGTCCCAGGAAGGTTTGATTCTGTGAGGGAGACGTCTGTGTTAAGGCTGAGCTCCCTCAGATCAGTCTGCAGATCAGTTTTCAGGCCTTGTGTCTACAAATGTCAGCAGTTAGGGTGTTAACTGACCATGTGCCATGTCTGTTTGTGTGCTCTCACATACAGAGCAGTGAAGTGCTGCACAGACCATTACACACCAGTCAGCTGGTCCACAGCAGAGCAAAGACAACCGTCAGTGCTGGTAGGATCCAAACCTGTGTCCATCTTATTCTAATCCGTGATTTTTAACCACTGATCCACCTCATCTCAAGCAAATTTCATGAAAACAACAGCATATAATCAAATACAACATTTTTCATTTGCCTGGGGTGTTTTTAAGTCTGCTGTTCCAAGTCTCACTAGCTATCAAGTCTTTTTTTCATAAATGTATGACTTTAATCTCAGAGTTTCTGAGTTTTTTTTTTATTGCAAATATTTGACTTTATAATGTCAGAATTTTCAAGTTTTTTCTCATAAATGTGTGAATTTTAGATTTACCATTTTAATCTCAGAGAATATCCAAGTTTTTTCTTTCTCATAAATTTGCAAATTTAATCTCAAAGTTTTTTTTTTTTTTTTCTGGGAATCCATGTTCCTGTTTACAGTCTGGATGACAGGTGTTGACTTCAGCAGCTCATATACCTGCCTTTGAGCTCTACAGAATCTCATTGGGATATCATACAATCTCACTGTGACCCTCAGACTGTCAGTGAATCTTGTATGATGAAATCGTCTTCCTGTTTCCTCACTTGGAAGGGCATCTGAGAGGACACCTTCTGAGTTTCCTTCATCAGAAAGACACATGGGGAACCTCATGTTTCTCCTATTGTCAGGCCTCCTGTCCTCTGGCAGCACCTCACATTTTCTCCACTGGAAGTTCATCCATTAAGAAACTTTGCACACACACAGCCTTTACAGCTTTGCAGCACATTTTCTCCACTGGAGGGGCACTTCTCCATTACAGGAGCACACCATTTACTATAATTTATTATTATTATTTATTGCATGAAGGTGAACCGTAGAGGGCATTCGATTATAAAAAATGGGGCACTTCCTCTCATTTTTGGCATTCTAGAGGGCACTTTAATGATGGTTTTTCCAACATGGGGGTGCGGAGGGTGGGGACCGTCCCCCCGTCCACCAAATTCAGTCTGAATTTCACCTGATTTGAATCACTCCAAACCTTTTAAAGTGAGCCTGTGATTCACCGGAACCAGGTTAATAAAAAAAAAAAAGAAAAGATTATATTATGTAAATGGGAGCGTACAACACTACTGATAATTACTGATAATTTGCACAGAATGCTGGGCTGTAGTAAATAAATATTTCACCTTTACCATCAGTTCAAGATACAGCTGTCATGCCTTTCGCTGTAAACATATCATCTCAGAGACTTGTGTATATCTTAGATAATAGTAGTCTATGGGAATTTCCAAGTCACATGAAATATCCCAGTTTATTGGGTTGCTCAGGTAAGGGCATCAGGCTTTTATTGGTTCATAAAGGTCTACATGAAATTCCAACACCGGTGCGTCCGACAACTCTTGAAGGCAGCAATACTCCTGTATCCACAGAGACGACATGTCTGCAGCACCTCAGAAACATTAGTGTTTATCAAATATGTATAGCCTACACATTTGGTGAGTAACTAAAGCACCACTGAAGCCCTGAAATAGATGAGTGGGCAGCCATGTGGCAGCAAGGGTTTGTAGAGAAGCTGACATAGTGCAATCTCAATTTAAGTCTACATTTTACTTTTGTTTATTTATTTGTTTAATTATTCATTCATTCATTCATTCATTCATTCATTCATTCATTTATAGATATGGACCAGGGGGTGAGTTTTTGTAGCCACAAATATCTCTACCAGGAGAAGTGAATTATACTTTTCAACAACCCACTATCATGGGATAGTAAAAGTCTTAGGCCACTTATTCTGCTTTTCATAGAGAAGAGAACATTAATGAGAATTTCAGTTGATAACACTTTTTAATATAATCATATTTAACATTAATAATGGGCTATAATTATTAAGTTCTGGCTCGTTGGCAGCATTGGTGACTGAAGCTTGGAAAATCAGTTCTGATAGTAGAGAAGTTCAGGCTGCTACCTGGTCTCCTCTTGAGTGCAGTATGGCCTGCTAAAGCTCGCGGCTCTTTGACAGGCTGTGAGCAGCTTCCAGCCGTGAGCACGATGACCATGACCTGGGTCACAGGTGCAGAGCAAACAAAAACACAAACAGACTCACGCTGCTTTCACAATGAGGCATATAGGCTGGTGGGCATAATCACAGATGGGTTAATAATTTTATCATCTGTCACAGTGAAAAAATGAAAACTTTTTCCCATTTCCATGTTTTGGTATTTCTGTTCAAAATCATGTTATCATGTTTAAAAAAAAAAAAAAATACCGACTGTGAAAACATGTTCTGCCCAAAACCACACAGTCAGACGGAGCCAGACGTCCATGAGTCACATATGTTGTTGTGGGCGTGGGCTGCAGCAGGACAAAGGCTAGAGGGCAGTGTAGGGACAAGTCAAACACACACACACACACACACACACACACACACACACACACACACACACACACAGCAAATTTGTTTTTAGAGACATACATAATACATCTAGGCTATAATAAACAATAGCCTAGATAATTATAATAGTAAACACATATAATGAACAAATAACTAACATACAAATTACAATGTACTTCACATAGTGAGGCCCACTGTCTCAGAGTTCATGAGACTGGAAGGTCGAAAAGCTGAGAATAAAATTAAAATAACAGAATACCACCACCTGGTGGACACAGTAAGAAGAGCACTCTGTGTTGTGCACGATCTATCTATCTATCTATCTATCTATCTATCTATCTATCTATCTATCTATCTATCTATCTATCTATCTTTATTGCTAAGAAGCAATAAAGAAGCAATTAATAAATGAATGATAGATGATTAGGCAATGATCGTACATGACAGAAACATATTAGCGAAGAATATATAAGATAAGGTATTACATATATAAAAACATGTACATAAAAACATATAAGAATGTATTACATGTAAACAAAAGATAACAAACAATAGTAGTTCATGAATAAAAATGAAATATAGTGGGATATAAATAAAAATAAAATATAAAATGGAATAACATAAATTGAATTAATATTATTAAAAAGTAACAACAACGACAACAACAACAATAATAATAATAATAATAATAATGAAAGATTCACCATTTAACCTCTAAACCTAACTAAAACCTTGCATTAACGTACATGTTTGAAGTGAAGAATTTGAAGAGAAGACACTGTTGGAACAGATATTAGTTCATGTGGTAGAGAATTCCAGAGCGCAGACATATAATGATTGACGGTACTATAGACCAAATTACGATTTTTTTCTAGGTCTAGTGAGGAAACCTTTGTCTGATGATGTAAATGACAGGTTTTGTGTGAACTGATACATTGCTTATACAAGCCATATACAGTGCTGAGGACTGAATATACAAGGGGCCAGTGGAGCAGCTCACATAAAAATAAACCATCCAGCAGTGGCCAAGGCGGCCCTGCAAAATCACACCGAGGAGGTCAACTACATTTAGACAAGCTGGACTACCAGTGCAGCACAAATGATAAAAATATCAAAGCATTCCATGTAAAATAAATAAATAAAAATAACACCTTTTCAACGCCAGATGGCTAGATATTAGTAGACATATCCCAGAAAAAAAAAAATCTGCTTTCACATGTGGCCTGGTTGGGATGGTCTGCTCAATGCAAGTAGCCATGTGCAAGCCATTAAGAAGGCTAACATTTGTGTTTATTTTGCTCCTGGCCAGTGAGATTGCCATCTTTTCATACAAATTAATTCGTTGTTTGTGCATATTTTTAGTTGCCAGCAGTGTCACTGGGACAGAGAAACTGTCCAGTTGCAGCACAGTACAGCACCACAGGAGGCTGTGGAACCAACACTGGCTGAGGCTGTCAAACAAAATAAGTTACTAGAATACAGTACATTTACTACTCTGTTACATCAGGCAGTACGTCAGCCTACTCTTGTCTGCATTCACCTGCATGCACCTGAAGGTATCTCTTGTCTTGTCTTGTCTTGTCCTCACTTATCCTTTTTCCTGCAATCATGAGTCTCAGTTTACAGTGAATAAAGATGCAGAAGGTTATGGCTGACTCTTTGATTTTGTTGTGGCTTCCTTGCATTTAACCAGTGATATCACACCCTGTTCTGCTTGGCAGCAACAAAACAAAACTGTTTAGGCCTACATGTACTGAATGAAGTGCTCTGTGGGTTCTCTAAAAAAACAACAGACATTTTGACAGCCTGTTCTGCTATCAGACAGAGGCCTGACAATGTCCTCTGGAGGCAAATGTACAGCAGTGACACCTTGTGGTTTCTTGTAGATGTTGCAGGAGCAGCTTGTCCCTGGGCCAGTGTGCTGCTGATATGTTGAGCTGCTCAGGATGTGCAGAGCAGCTCCACTGACAGTGAACCGGTGCCAAGTTGGTGAACATCTGCTGATTTTAATGCAATATTGACACATTTCCTGTTTACTGTCTGTCGACTGTGAAGTCAAGGTAAAGGTCTAAACCTGCATAAAGCCAAAAAGTGTCAAGTCAGTGCAATGACACCGTTTTGACTCATAATCCTCAGGGGGAGTGTTCCTTTCTTTTTCCTTAGCAGCAGCAATGTAAGTGACCCTTTGAGAAGAGCATATACAATGATAGAATGAACTTTTCAAACTGGGGGTTTTGCAGCAGAAAGTAGGCTAATGTGACCCAGTAAAGACAAAAGATGATATAATCTGGAAAATGGGAGGCATATACAGGTCATCATGTGACTGTTTCAGCATAACATGTTGAGCAGAAATAGCCTATATGAATGAAAAGTATGAAAATAAGATTTGCATTGCTGCATGTAACAGCTGTAAAACATGCAAGGACATGGAAACACAAGGATGGTGCGTCTTCTAACAAGATTGTGAAAAATGTGTGTGCACTATAAAAAATAGTTTGGAAAATAAAAATAAAAAAATGAAACAATTTCAGTATATATGCAGTGTTAGCTGATGAGTAAAAACATAGGTATGACTTGAGATTTCACATCTCACCTATTGCTATTTTTTTTACATTTATTTTTTTGCTTGTTTGTTTGTTTTAATCTGGTTTAGATATAAAGCTGAAACAGTTTTGCCAACATGAGCTTGATGCTGTTGACCATCCACCCCACTACCTGTGCCCGCATGCGTGCGTGCATGTGTGCATGTGTGTGTATGTGTGTGTGAGAGCACATTAGACGAACAGCATGACTCCACAAAAAGACATCTCAAGCATCACAAAAGTGGCCCAATTTTTGTACAGGGCATGGTTTCAACCACATGTCAAACTGTTGGATGTAAGTTTGTGGACTGATGACAAGTTACGTAGCCTGGGTATAAATGTGGCCCAGGCTGAGACATTTTGACACGCTGCTCTAATCACTAATGTCACACAGATGCTGGACAGAGGCCGACTAGAAAGAGCAGGCACAGCAGTGACACCTTGTGGTTGCTTGTAGATGTTGCAGGGCTGACTAGGCCCCCGTTGGCTGGGTTCCCTCTCATGTGAAACTGCGAGGAAACTGAGGAGACTGAACTGCAGTGTGAGGCGCTGAGCAACTTGGTGATGTGCACATTTCCTGTTTCAGAGCTGTTAGAGAGGCTGATTTGGTTAAAAATGTTCAAAGCAACATGGTTTGAAAGGGTCAGTGTCCCTTTCTTGTCAATGTGGCTGCTCCAAAGACCTTAAGACCTTAAGACCTTGTCAGATTTATATGCAATGTAGCTTATTCATTAATTAAACTTCACAATACAACCCACTGCCCAAGTCAGGGCAGAGGTAGGTAGGTAGATAGATAGTTTCATTGTAAAATGCAAGGGATCCCAAATTATTATTATTATCATTATTGTTTTTTGCCAAATGTCTGGGGATGGCATGAGGTAAGGCCATGCCACCTAAAGAGTGTGTGGCATGATCAGCTGGTAAGATGCTGTCAGAATAATGTAGTCCACCCATTTTCAAGTTGGCTGATGTGCTGAGGTAGACTTAAGCATCACATTACATCCTGCTTTAGACGTGTTGTCTACAGTGACGTTATACCAAAGGTGTTTAGCTGGGATGGTGAGGTGTTTGCCTCTCAAGCTGTAGATTGAGGGGTTCAATCCAGGCTTGGAATTTTGCAAGAACGTATTTTCTGGAAGTGCAAGAGCAAAGCCGATTACTATAGAGGCTGCAGCCGCTATGAATTATGCTTAAACGTGCACAAGAAACCAGATTATTGTGAATAAGCAGGTTATGGCAGGACACCCTTGGTTCTGATGCTTGGCTTATAACTGTGTGTGTACTGCCATGAAAATATCCTCCTCCTTCCTCCGCAGACTCACACAGGGTTATGGCTGCATGCTGATTTCAATAAAAATAGCAAGCATTACTATTTGGATCATCATTTCTTTCTGACGTATCAGGAGTAAGCTACTACTACTGCCTACTAGCTGGCAGCTGAATCTTGTCATGCCCTTTGGCTGGCAAACTGCTGTATCTGTGGACAGGAAACTGGATAAGAAAATTTTATCAATTTATTCAATCATAACCTCAATCAGTTTTCATGTTTTGTTTCATTATGCGGCGGCCTTTCATACTGTAATTGTTAGGGCCACACAAACGAAGTTAACTTGATAGGTTTTACTTGACTTCATAAAAACAGCTTAACTCAAATCAGGCCTTAATGGGAGAGCAGCTCACAGGTTATTCTGTGCATGCAGACACAGCCACTGTCTCCATTACAGCTCAACAACCAAAGCACAGTTTTTAATGCTGTATAATCCAGCTTGAGTTATGTGGGTAAATTATCTAACTCATTTGCTCTAAATGCTCAGCAAACAAACACACACAGACACACACTAAAGCTAAGGCTTGTTGTATCCTGTATGCTTTATTCATAGATTTTTTAAACACCCACTAGATGTCCTTGTAGCTCCAAACGTGTAATATTTCAAAGCAAGTACTTTGTTTATTGTGCACTTCCCACCAGGAGTTGGACTGCACCATCCTCGTGTGATCTGATCTGCAGATTGTACTTGAAAAGTTTGTGAAAAAAAAAAAAAAAAAAAACAGCTTTTTGGCAGAAACTTGTTCAATTTCGCCATGCTTACATCTCTGTACAGAATATCGCTGATGTTAATGAAGAGGTTAGTCTCACACTGGTCCTCAGGACTTCAGGCTACTTTTCATTTCACCAGTCAAATGTTTGATGAACAGGCTTTGGATACTCGCCTTGCAACAGGGCGGAGAATTCATTAGTGTGTGGCGGTTAAGCAGGTTTATTAATCCTAATCTCGCAGAGCCACACCTCGGGCTCATTGTCGCCTCCTGGATTTGGGTGGCCAGCAGGTGGCAATGTCCATACAAGAGTTGAGGAAGAGGACGATGCAGGCAAGCAATCCAGGTGACAGCTGCACAGATAAGCCCCAGGATGCACTCCAGTGGCTCATTCATTTTTTTCCATGTCATCCATTACCCGGTACAGTGTCTACAGCCCTCTGGGGTTGTTGAAATAGCAAGTGAATGATCAAGATAAATTGGAACAAAACAGATGTAAAAATATAGGAAATTGAGCATATTCATAATCCACTGGGTTTTATGAGCACATAACCCTATCTATCCCATATCATGGTGCTGGTGGCTGTGTAAGATACTGACTCATTAGCATGGATAAGCAATATAACTTCCCCGTATATACACACGCATTCTCTTTAGCTTCTCACTTTCCTAATTATTTTGAATTTCAGAAGCCCCTGTGACGTGAGAATCATAGAAACGAACAAAGAAAAGAAATCAAATGACAGTGAGATGGGAAAGTGAGGGGACACGGATTCCTGAATGCTGCATACACCCTGCACAGCATGACCGCTGGGAATGTGATGAGACCATTTTTCAACCAGCAGGACACTTGAATGATATTTTGAGATCTGTTTGAAATCCTCAGCCTGCTCCTCCAGGCTCCAGTCTGCACATGAATGATTGAATTTTACTGTTGAGAAAGCTTGACATAAGTATTAATTAAAATTCATTTTATTTTGCTCTGTGCTTCCACTGTGTTAGACAGGATAGAAGGAAAATAGTGGGGAAAATAGAAATAACAGGCCCCAGGGTCAGTGGCATCATCAGAAGCTGTTTTTTTAATTTCGTTGTTTTTTTGTTTTTTTTTCTTATGTGAATACATGATCCCAGCTCTGTCTCCCAGCTCCGTAGGCAATTTCTTCCACCGTGCCTGCACAAGCCCCTGGCAGTTTGTTGCATGCAACAGTGATTATCATTTTAATTACAGAGGTGCTTATTATAATCCTACTGGATCTGCTTGTTAATGTGCTTGTTAAAGTGTTGCTTACTATCACCCTCCACGATTCTATACTCAAGCAGAACCTCTCTCCTCCCTCCCACTGCAATGTAACATGAAGGGCATTTTTATGTAGAACAAAAAAGAATGAAACATCTTATAACATTTCTAAGGGATCATATGTATCAACAAATTCTTCCTCTTCTTATGTTTACCTAACATTAATGCCTATTGATTTAGAATGGGAGGTCAGAAAAGCTCCTGTAGGTGGAATATGTAGCTGGCCCAATACTTCTGCCCATACAGTGTACATGGCCACATATGCACTAGGCTGTTTGTATTCTATGGTATGAAAAGTTCATGGGAAAATTCTAACAGGGAATGCAAACTCACACACTGAAACCACCCAACTCAGCCAGTCACGGTGTCAGGAGCCCCATGCATCAGGTATCTCTGAGTATTTGAAGGAACTGGCGAGTGAGATGAGCATGTGGTTTGATTTGCTTGTTCATTTCACTTAACAGTTCCTTTGGCAAGTGTGCTTGATTGCTAAATTGACTTAGTGTGAGTTTGCATTTACCTTCATTTTGCCTGTTTTTTTTTTTTGTTTTTTTTCATGTAGCAGCTTGGTTCCCTTCTGGCTGTATCAGTGCTGATGGCTACTGCAGTGTTCCAGCATGATATTTCATATATAGTCTCGTAAGTGAAACCAAATTACTGTAAAAGCTTTTAACTCTGGAAGTCGCTTCAAACCAAGGACACTCAGTGAGTGACAGATAGGTGTTAAATGGCTATACAGTCTATGACTAAATCTCACTCAGTAAATTATTTAATTTTCTGTAATGTAAAAAAAAAGAGTAAGTACTGCTTTTACCTTCTCAAATAAAAGCCCAAAGTTAGTTGTGATAATTAGCGTTTAATAAAGTACTGCATTACCACAATAAACCATTCAAAAATAGAAAGGCCGGTGTAAGAACTTTATTTCCTTTGGTGTTTGTGAAACAATGTGCATCTTAATGATGACTAAATGACACTACAATACCTAAACGCTTTATCAAACTGGCAACAAAACAACAAAATGGTTAAAAACATGTTAAACACTAAAATATTAAAATACTGGTTACCATTTCATACTCCATAGTGTGAGGAATGGGATAGTTTAAATTAAAGACAAACTCTGAGGCACAAATCACAGAATTCACAGGACAATGGAACCAGTTTGATAGAGATGGATGGCTAGTGAAACAATATGAGGGACAGAAGAGCCAGCCAAGACAGAAATTAATTACAGAAAATAAAATAACAAGATAAACCAAAGGAAACATCAACAGTGAAATCAAGTTCAAACTTTACATTTTGTTATAGCACAAAGAAGACCAAATAGTTGAGTCTTTTAAAAGACTGAAGTCTTTTAAACTGGATGGCACTCACAGTTGTCAAGATGTGCCAGTTCCACACAGGATTTTTGTGAAACCTTAATTTCATCCATGCCCCATTACCAGCATGTTTCAAATCAGAAGATAGACACATTTTCATTTTTTCATTTTCATTACTGTCCCTGAAACAAGACATGAGCTGTTCAGATTCTAGCCACTTGTAAGCATTTTAGTCGATTGTCGCAACACCTCATGGCCAGTCGGCGGCCCCTCCATCACTGTACCAAGTTTTGGAAAAATTCCCGGGGTTGTTATTTCTAAACTGAAAAAGAGCACTCCAGTTTTCCCATTTTATCTGCCTGGGGCAATAATGGACGGCTTGGGTTTCTTATATCTTATATATCAATTTCAATTGCGATATATGTTACATTCTAATTATACACATTTTTACCCTCTTTTGAGTAATTAGTATGAAAAGTTGATCAGGTATTTGATGGCCCATAACTAACCAATTCACATTTTTGATGCAAATCCTTTCCTGACTTTTTTCTTGGATAACCTGCCAACAGACAAACAGATGGCATGGCCTACTAACACAAACCCTGTCCAGTTCCATTAGGCAAAAACAATCCATCATTTGTGAAAACTTAGATGGAATGTGGGGAATAAGTAGAAGTAAACACCACATAAATATGATTCAACAAACACCATTAAGACTAGCTTACCAAATACCAAAGAATATTGTTTAACGGTCATGTGGAAACATTGCTTCAACTGAACATTTGTATGAACACCCTCCTCTCCCGATGTGTGAATGTTTTTATTTCTACAGTATCTGCATGTTTAGGCACTTGGAAAGAATATGATTGCATGTAGTACTATGCAAGTCTGTAATGCTGTTGGAGTTTTTTCAATCTTCTGTGTGCCTTAAATCACACTCCTTCCAAAATGAACGATGTGCTGAACCCTACAGATTTAAAACTGAGTCACACTGGCTGTTGGTCAGCAAGCCACTTACTGATACTGAGAGTCCCACAGTCAACATGATCTCACATTCTCATCTTATCTTCAAAATATTTCCACTCGAAGGTGGGTATTTAATGAGCAAATATGAAGTGGTCATGATGACTCGGTTACTCATTCCAGATCAGTAATCTTACTCAGACGGCTGATGACTATGGACCCAGAGGAATTGGGGCGGACCTTTAATCTCTGGCACCTGATCTAAAGTGAGATACTGACCAAGCTTAGCCTGGCAGGAATCTATGTGAGACTGCTGAGAACGTTATAAAAAATGTGCTGGAAAAACTGTGCTTTCTTGTCCCTGTGCTTCCCCAAAAGCATGCTGTTCTCACACCATTAAAGTTAAAGTGTCCCAAAGACAAAGCAAGGTACAAAGGATGAGGCAGTGTCAAAAATATGCTGTGAAGGACTTTGAGTTTTTCTTTAGCCGGTGAAAGGAGATGACAGTTTTCCCTTAAAACATTACCATGAAACCCTTACTACAAAATTAAACTCATCAAGCAGATTACATGTAAAACTATCAATGCTACATTTCAACTGTGGGGGGAAAAAACAAGTTGAATAACATCATTCACAGTCAAACATCACTTAGTGTGTTGTGGGCTCACTCTTCCAAATAACAGACTACATCTTGCACACACAGTTAGTAAATCACAAAATTACATCCTCAATCACTGGTCCCACACTAATACAACACTGCACATTTTCATAGAACGGCTCAATTCCACAGTTATCGCAAGGGTTACGAGTGTGAACACTAAGTAAAAATATGCAGCTTTGCATCGTAATCATCAATATAAATATATACATGTATGTTTGTCATAGAAAAAAAGCTAATCTGCCTCAACATTTTTCTTTTCACAGCAAATATATATATATATAGTTAAACAATTTGTCGTCCTCCTCCACACATCACAAAGGAGGTTTTATTTCTCCGACACCCATGGTTGTCTTGGCGTCCTGAAGTCAGACACTTGGTAAGGCTATGTACATGTGGCTACGGCCCAGAGGCTAGGACCCACCGATGCTCCTTATGCCCCCAACAGTAGTCTGGAAGCTGACGTCTGCCTTTACGGCAGGCTAGCAATGTCCCGTTTTGGAGGGGGCCCGTCCGGCTTACAGCTGGCACCATTGGCCTTGTCCTCAAAGATCAACACTCTGAGGAGAGAAAGTAACACCATATTACAAAAAGTCAAACACACTGGCGAGTTGTTGTTGTTTTTTTAAGATATCAGTTGCCAAAAATCCTGTATTCGCCCAAATGAATAATGCTACTACTACTACTACTACTACTACTAATAACAATAATTTAAAGATATCTATCTATCTATCTATCTATATATATATATTTCTTTTGTTGACGAATGTGTCCATGCCCCCAAACCCTGTGAGAAAACTGGGGCAGTAAAAAAAAAACAGGCTATGAAGGTGATGGCACTGCATGATGAGAAAAAAATCCTCAAGAATTTGTTTTTATTAGGCAAGTATTGAATCTAAGGTTGCTGACATCTCCATTCAATGTCCAACAATAACTGGCATCTAGGGAGGCTGACAAGAAGCTTAGTGGTCCTCACTGGTTACTGCTGCACAGGGACAAGAGAGAGGGATAAGGGATTTGGACAGATGAAAGGGGGAGTGGCATGAAATAGAAACAAATGCAGATTAGGACAACAGTCAGTTGGGCTGGTGTAAAAGAGTAGCGAAAAACAAAACAAAAGGTGGACGAGAAAAGCTGTTAAAGCAAGATGTGTGAGTAATGAAGGATAGGCAGCTACTGGCAAATGCAGAGCCAGAGCTGCAGACAGGGCATGCAGCAGCTGAGCGCTGAGTGAGAGAGTGAGGGAAGAACACAAAGGGGACTGAGGAAGAATTGTGGTCTAGGCCGTACACAGTGGAGTAAGAGATCTGACAAGAGCTATTCAGAGCAAAGGCCCGTCTTTAATTTCCTTTTTTGGAAAACCTCTGCAAAGCTCCACTAAGCCCATAAGGAGTACTGATCCCATGGACGAAACCAGCGCTCAGCAACTCAAACTCTGGCACATGTCTCCCTGGCAACCACTCCCATTCACTTCCTGTCGGCACAACTCTACTACCTCCTCTATTTCATATCCTTCACACTGGACAGTAACCAGCTACACCTAGGCGATATGAGTCAATCAAGTCAATACATAATTGAACAGGTGTATATGTAATATCTTTGTACAAACAGCTGCGGGTGATCCATTGTTACTGTGTGAAATTCACTTTAGTCATTTTAAATGACTAAATTGAACCAAACCTTTTGAACAGTTTTCCCACATTGCCTAGCAAAGCTTATCATCTCTAAATAAAGTTAAGCTAAATAAATCTAATTATTGATTGACTTAATCTTGTTACTCCTGTAACTCCTGTTGTTTACTCCTGTGTATTTGCAAATGTTGTTTCCTATATCAGGACAAAGGTAAGCACTGACATTATTCTGAGCTACAAAAAAATTGGTCTGTGCAAGTCCTGCTAGCTCATTGGACTAGTATAGAAATTTGTGTTTTTCCAACAAAGGCTATCACCCCACTCAGCATAAATCACTTCATTTGGGGCCTAGATAATAATGGAAAAGTACAGCAGATGGTAAGAATTAGGCCACGTGGTTCCTCATTCAATACTGGAAGACAATCATCATCTAAGGTTGCCATCAGTACAAACGATTTACCCTACAAGGATTAATTAATCCTTATTTAATCCTTCTTGGCTGGATGTGAACAATTCTGGAGGATATAGTTTACCAAGATCTGCGAGGCCCAGCTGTCAGACACAAAGCTCGCTCAAACAAACTGCTGTGACTGCGTGTGTGCCTGCTTTGGACTAATAATTGTGTTTAGTTAGAAGCAGCGCTAAAATGGTATAAAGTGAAACAATCTAAGCTTGGCCTTTCACAGCCTAAGTTCACCTTTGGAGATGCAAATTATTTTCCTCTAATTGCTACTGAATCAATTGTTCTCCTGCCAAACACTTTGAATGCCACTGCTCTAAAGTGGTTCTGTACGCGCCCTCTCCCTGACATCACCCCCCAACACACCTTTTCTCTCATCCAAGAAAAATGACAGAACACAGTTACATTAAAAGCAGTAGTGGGAAAAGATCTTGGAAAAAAGAAAGCGACTGCATCGACTCGACAAATTTTCAAGAGTTGGTGCAGGCATACTAACAATAATGCATCATAATGAAAAGTGACTAATTCTATAATTATCTTTTGAATGGAATAAAAAAAATAGAAAAGGGAACCAGATTTTACATAAAGCTACTTTCATTAAACCTAATAATAAGCAATCATCATTCCATAACAAGGAACAGGGATGTAATTCACAGTTTAGATCTTGAATTTCTATTTTTACTAGAGGATCTTTACAGGTATACAGAGAGGAAAACACGCTGATGAACCTCTTTCCTCAGGAAGCATAGGCTAATGAGAATATTTAATTCCTTGGGGGGAATAGTGACCCTTCATGCTTTCTTCCTAAAAAAAATGGGATGAGTGTATGAGGGAGGGAAGAGACATACTCCAAATAGTGGGCACTGCATTAATGAATACAAAAGATGGGAAAAGGTTTGAAAGGCGAAGGAGAAAAAAATGTGTTTTCTCTGCTGATTAGTGTATTTGAGATTATGAGATTTGTTTTGAAAAGGGTCCAGTCAGCTCAGTCAAGCAGAGCTGACAGGTTACAGCCAAAACACTGAGCACTGGCCAGCTCTCTGGCTTCTGCAGCGCTGACCCACTCAGGGCTGCTTTAAAGGGCTTACACATGCCACACTAGCCCATTTCAAAACAGCAGGCAGCAAAAATGTACCTCTTTCCTGCAAGAGCCATTGAACAAAGGTAATAACATGTATTTTTCTTTTCTTTTTTGATTATGAATATGATGAGTTTTGGTCTTCTCGCCATCCCTACGTGACTGTTAGTGGTTAAATAATCAGCCTACTGTTGATTACCTACTCACAAGATCCCAACGATGGATCTGATAGGCATTACAAATAGGTTTTGTTGCCACAGAGATTAAAGGCTAATGCCGCATGTGGGTAGTGATGACATCAACACTGGTCAACTCAGAACCCCTGCTGAGACATAAACCACCTAGCTGACACAGCACGAGACAGATTCATGTTCTGTGTCTCAAACGTGAACACACATACAGACCCAGCTGAAGACAAGAACAGTTCACTCTTACATGCACATGGTGTGTACACACAAGCATAGTAGCTATGTAGGGCCCAGGACACACCGATGCAACTTCAAAGAACAAGTGCTGACCAAGACAGAAAGGAGATGGTTGTGTGTTGCCTCATGTCTCCTGCTAAAACTTGTCCATGATCACACATTGCACAGACAACAGCTGATGGTCGACATGCAGGCACGATCTGTGTCAGTGTGACAGGAATATCCCATGCCAGGAGGGGAAGGTAGAAAGTGGAAAGATACAGACAAAAGCCCTTCAGTAGCCCTCCATTTTCACACATTCTGAATCTGTTCAAATGGTCTCATTACACAAATTGGTGATATGCCTGATGAGAAGTTGAACTGGCGCTTGTGTTGTCAGCCCACAAGTGTTTGGCTTGTGGAAGAACTTTTGTTAATTATAACCAGCTTTTTCTGGTTAGATAGCTTGCTAGCTAGGTAGCACAACATCAACACAACTGGATTTCTATTTCTCCCCTCTGGTCTGATTTGCTTAGGCTGAACTGTCAATCAGAAAGCTCTCTCTCTATCACGCTCGGCCACAACCATCGATTTAAAATGCTGAATCATCCGGGAAGCCGCTGAGGTGGACTAATCAGGGCAGAAGGTGAGGGACGTAACACAGAAACTTACAGGCGATCAAGATAGCTACACTGAGCGCCGACTGTCAGCTCGGTTTGTAAAAACCTTTGTATATGGGATAAATAGATAAATATATGGTCATATTTTGAAACAGGAAAAAAGGCTTAAAAAGACTGAAACTCAATGTTTGAAAGCAAGAAATCTAATAAAAAAGGTTTTATAAGGTTGAAACTAAGTTTTGAAGGCTTGCGCAGCATTTGGATGGGCTGGAAAAAAAATTCTGATCTTTGCAAACATGATTTTGTCCTTGAGTTTTTGTTCAAACTTTCAAGGCTTTTTTCAGTTTCAAAATATAATAGTATATTTATCCCATACTAGAAGCTAGGAAGTCTGCTCAATACATAGATTGGCAAAATAAAATAAATGATAAGACAAAATAAAATAAAATACAGAGACCCACACTTCAACACACACATACATGGAGGTTTACTTACAGTTTGAGCACAGCTGAACGCTTGCCAAGCATCATCTTGACAAAGTCCCTGTAGTTGATAGTATTGCTGCTGCCACCAGTCACCTCCGAGATCATCTTCTTCACCTCCAAGTGCGTCTTGGGAACTCCCAGTTTCTCCATCATCTGCTTCAGACCCATTATATCTGAGACAAAAAAAAAATCCATGGTCAGACTCAAGATTGTGAATAACTTCCAAAGGAGCATTCCTCCCTCTTAGCAAATGTGAAAAGAAAACAATATTTATCAGAATAAAAGCCTCCATAGCTGGCAGTGTTAATTTTGCCAGAGATTCATTGTAAGACCCTTTAGTTTTATTGTAGTCTTAGTCAATGAATTATTTATTTATTTATTTTTTCATTTTAGTCAAATTTTTTGATTACACCATCACTTTTATTTTTAAGGATCAAAATGCTTTTGTTATAGTCACATCATTGACATAGTAAAACAAAAATATTTTGTCATGATTTTTGTTGACAAAATAAATACTGAACCAGTTTTATTTCTCTCTTCTTGTTCCAGGACATGCTGCATCTGTTGTCTGGTTAGCTCACTCTTCGCTTCACATCTGCCCTAAGCATCACAGAGTACATGCTGTACACTGGTGTACAACATGGTCTCACCTTACATATGGGACACAAAAGTGACACTTGAGCCTGACCTTCCCCTCACACTAGTCAGACAATGTACCAACAGTTTTAATTACTGTTCTCTCATATTGCTGTCACAAACAGACATGGGTCAACTGACAGATTGTTTTGACTGTGCTGTTGTTGTGCAGCTGCTGTTTCAGTGCCGGTTGTTACTCACCTATCTCTCCTTGGTCATTCAGGTCAAACTCCGCATATTTATCTGAAAAAGAAAACACACACAACACATTGTAAGCATACTGAACAGTGGCTATTTGTTCTGAACTCATGAACTTATTCTGAACCTTTTCATCAGCACCAATCTCCCAGCTGGCACCTCAAGTGTCAGCGAACTGTTGCCAGATAGCGTATGATTATCTCACTCTCTTAACACATTCAGACAGCTGACCTGGCAAAAGGAAATGCACAAACAGCTGATAATGACAGGTGTGTGTGTGGGCATATGTGTGTGTGTCAGAGGAAAGCAAGCAACAGCTGAGTGGGGTTCACAAGAGGGACAGAATAAAAGGTGGGAGCCAATGAGGGGGATAGTAGGAGTGTCAAAGTTCAAGCAGAACAATCAAGAAGAAGGGAAACTCATACTCATGTTGGAAGCTGTGATGTTCACTTTTGCTGTCCCGCTGTCACCCATTCAACCCTTTTCAAAATAGGTTTGAACTCATTAAGCCTGGCATTATGCAGACAAAACAGTAATCCTGGACAAACCAAATCTGCAATTATTCATTATATTAAAAAAAATAATAATAAAAAAAAACATTCAAACGGATGTAAGCAGCTCAGATGTTTTGATGCCTAATCTTGCACAGGAGAAGCACGCAATTTCCTGAAAACAAATGATTCCATTACTTTTAATTTAGATTTATTTAACTATCATCTGATTCCTTTGACCCTCAAAATATTGTGGAAAGCTAACTGACACTGCTCCATTTAGGCTGCATGTATTCCTACGTGTGAGTCAAGTTATTTAGCCTTTGCCCCACTGGCAGATGGGGCCAAGGGATGGTAGTGTCCGTCTGTTTGTATGTCTGTCCAATCAACACTTCACAGAAACATGAATATGGCTGCATTGCAAAACTAAAGAATGTCTCAAACTGAACTGTGTGATGTAAGTCTAGTTCAAAAACTGGTGCCTGTAAAAGCATGCAATTATAACAGAAGGGATCTGGGTGTTACACTGACGACAATAGCAAAGCCATCTGTGCTGGAACACCATTTAAGCTGTTTTTTTTTTTTAGCCAGACAAAAACAAAACCCTGGATGGTGTAGTATATCCTGCGTTTATGTAATGTGGGGACATTTGATGGAGTACCTTCCTCACCCTTATTTTAGTTTGTTTTATTCTGGGATTCAAAGTTATCCTTACAGAGAAGCTAGACCAGAAGGAGTGTGTCTCAATGCCTTTGTTATGCATTTATCATCATTCAGAGAAGAGCACCCCTAAGTTTTGGGCAGCAGGCCTAAACTCAAAGTCAGAAGACATGATGCAAAAATTACTATAGATTATGTTACTGTTCATGGTGGTAAGTGAGCAAAATTATACATTTTGGATTTATTATCATTAAGATGGAAGAGGTTCTGAGACATCAATCCCAGTACTTATCTTGGATTAGGTTGCCAATATCGCCGAGTTTCAAGATAAAACTGTGCATCACCTTCATAGCAGTGAAAGAGGATCAGACTTATGTCCTGATGGACTAATTTAAATTAAAAAAAAAACACATGGGACCAAGGATTGACCTTTGGGGAACACCACAGGTGAGGGGGGAGCAAAGTTGAAGAAGCATCTCTAACTACCATGGAGAATGTCCTATCAGAAAGATAAAAATATAACCACTCCAGGGTAGAGTCCCTGACACCAACCCATTTTTTTCAGGTGACAGATGAGAATTGGATTGTCAGCTCCACTGAAGGCAGAGTACAGATCTAGCAGAAACACAATATAATATTCACAAGCATCAGCTGCAAAAAATCATTTAAAACTTTGATTAGTGCTGTTTTGGTGGTGTGGAAAGCTCTGACGCCTGGCTGAGCTTAAACGGATACTCTGGATTTACTGACACAAGTTGGAATGATTTGCTACTAGTGACACTGATGCATGAAAATCCACTAAATAATGCCAGTGTACTGCATATTTTCCATCTTGGAACATTTTCTGCAAGCAGTGCTGATATGAAGAGTGATAGATAAACAGACCCAAGTATGTAGCAATACCACAGTTTTCAGTTAGCAAAACAGTTTCCATGATATAGCACGGCATTTGGCTAATGGGAATGAAGCCGCTGAATACATGATTGATGTTGCATGTTGTTGTGTATTGTTGCATTTTTAGTTTTTTTTTTTTTTTTGTGTGTGTGTGTGGCCATTTGCTGACCCTATTGCCTGCTGCCCATTTCCTTCCTGCTTGCTCAACTCTTTATCATTATCTGGAGATAACATTCATGCATCAAAATCACTAGCACTGAGTAAGTCACACTACCTTGTGCCATTAAATCCACACTATTGTTTTAAGTGATATTTTGGGACAGTGGGAATGTAGCAGATTATCCAGCACTTTTACTTATTTCTGCATTACTGCATTAATTTTCAGCAGTTGTCTGCCATTCTGTTTCACTTAGAGGTACATTCTCAACATGCTTCTCCCCAAATTTCACCCCTCTCCTCTCTGTAAAAGATCACTCTAGTTGGTCAGATTACGCTTGCTGTTTCTCTCTCACAATGGAGCCTCTGTGTGTGTATTTGGGGGGAGAAAAAGAAGGGCTTTAGCTATGGAACTGTGTCACTGTGTGAACGCATGGGGGGGTGGGAGGGGACAATGGTAACCCTGTTCGTAAACTCTGAGGAGTGGGCCTCCACACACACACACACACACACACACACACACACACACACACACACACACACACACACACACACACACACACACACACACACACACACACACACACACACACACACAAACAGCAGTTCTTAAGTGGCCCACTTCCCGTGGTGCTGCCTGTTGATCATCTACAGTCTCTGAAAATGGCTCAACACTCAAGTCTTCAAACTTTCTTTCTGACCCACATTCCTTTGCTAACGGATGCTCCAAAATGACAGTGCCATCATCTTAAGAGCTCGTAAGCAATTTTTCCTCCAACCCTATTTTTTCTACTTCTCTCTCACATTCAAATGAGCTCAGGGACAGAGAGAAATGAAAACATACTTTCTAGTGCTTCTCAGTTTTCACTCAACACAGTCAAGAATTGACTGGGCTCAGGAACACTAAAATGTACTTCGAGGCATTAACTGATAATTAGATATTGTTTGGGATGAAAGATAATAATTACAGGTATTATACTATGTGATGCTGCTAATGTGACACTAACATTAGCTTTAGCGGACATTAGCAAACGCTAACAACAGGCTTTTTTAACAACACGCATTTTGATGCTCCGGTCATGGTCGCGCAACCGCCCGGTAACTTTCCAGGAACCTTCCTCCTACTCGGCCCTCAGTGGAGACACGGCAGGTGAGAGGGCCGAGCGAGAGGACGTTCCTGTAGTTACTCCTGTCCCCCAAATACTACCAGGAACATTCTGCTGGAAACGGGCCTTTTGTCTTCCAGGGTAAAGATCAAAAGCACATGAATATCATTCATTCATTGTTTTGTAGTGCCTTGGTTTTAGTTTGACTACATAATCAGACTGATATGACAGCTGTTCCACCTACATCTCCATCACTGCTCTCCATGCACAGTGCATTGCATTTTTTGAGGAGGGAGGGACCAAAACTGTTGTACACACTACACACTTCAACTCTGACACATATTGGAAGGGTCAAAATTGAACATCACGCATTAAGCCATCTGATGGTAAGTTTGTCTACCCCATCATTCACTTTGGCAGATGTCATTTTTAAGTGCTTTTCTGTTTTGAAAAACAAGCTCATCACTAAAAAGCAGGGAGTAGCTTTTGTCTTTGCATATAGACTCAATGTGGAGTTTGATATCAGACCCTTTGTTTGAATGATTCCTTCTTTTTGTTATTTGTTGAAGTCTTCTTTGATGTCAATGTTTACTTAATTATTTGTGTATACATGATTAGGCCTGGGTTATTCCATGTCACTTCAACAAATGGCCCATGCACTTGGGTCTCAAAAAATTCACCAGTTGTTCCTTATTTATCCAATAGGCACACTGTATAATTTTAGTTTTCTCTGATGGATACTTTTTGAGATATGGCCAATTTAGTGAGGGGGGTATGTGTCAATTTTTCATGCGTCCTTATTTTTCCCCCATTTTCAGGTGTCAATATCTCAGGAACTACACCACATAGGAAACTGCAATTTGGTACGATAATACACCTTCACTCTCAGAATATACAAAAAACATCTGTCATACAGAAAAAAAAATAACACGTGTTTCGTGGTCGACCATGCTTGGGCCTTCAGAAAACAACTCTGTATATGTCCCAGCTTCTTGATTTTTTCAGAGCTGGTCTTTGGTAGCACAAGTCTTGACAGCATCCTCCACCTGCTCCTCTCGGCCTAACACATGAGCCCTCAGTATGGATTAGCCTCCAATTTTGAGGTGCTTGATTCATTTTTCTTCTTATGACATCTAATGGAACTAAATATATATCATCACAGAGATCTATTTATTGAAAAAAATGCTGATGTATGACTTAGCATTTTTCGGTCCTCAGGAGTATTATTGTGATTTGGCTGGCAGCTGCAAAGCACCGAATTTCAATACCAACTTCTAGGTCACTGGGACAACATGGAGATAGAAGCTAAGGAAAAGAAGAGACTATACTCTCAGGACCTCACGACCACGTCCCCTTTCTGCTTATATACTACTGCTCCATTTCCCCCAGCAAGTAAGGATTCTAAGTAGGACACCGGAACTATGTTAGCCATTTTAAGACTTATGTCTCTTATTAAAATAAACAGTTTTCTTATGTTACTCGGTTACTCAAAAACTTGTATGCACAGAAAATATGTCAAAGAAAAGAGATGCTACATATAGATGAGCATGCACTCAATATCCTGTAGTATCAGAGGAATGGAAAAGATTTCTTTGGTAAGTCATGCAATTATATTCCCTTAATCAGCTTCTGGTAGCAGTGTTTTTCTATTCCCTGAAGCCACAAGTTCTCCCAAAGCTCTGTATTACAACAACAAGCAGAGGAACGCCCCAGCACATTCCTCTAAGGCCACTAAGGATTTGGCCTTGCAAACCACATAGAAATCACAGCCTGACTTTCTCTCCCACACAAACAAAGGGAGAAAAACAAAACATCTAATACTTTCATGTGTGTGGAGTTTGCCAAACTGATAAACAAATGTTCAATGCTGGACAAAAGTCCTGCAGAAAAGAACACACCCACACATAGACACAGCTGCATTTGGTTGGGGATTGGCTGTAGCTAGCTGCATACCTGCACTAACTAGACACATTCCTGTGTATTTCTCTGATATGAGGGAGGAAACAAACACATCTGAGGGGAGACGTGGACTTCCTTACTTTTGAAACCTTCCAATTTTTCAGGCAGGTCCTCTTCATCCCTGTATTTCTGGTCCTCCATGTACTCCTGGGAAGAGAGAGGAGTGGAGAGTGAACAAAGCTGAAAATATGAGAAAAAAAAAAATGGTTTTACAGGCCTAACTTATGAAACCCCTTTAGGTCATAGATTTGCCTGTGGTCAGGGTGAATTAAAAAGACCATCTGAGTCTCCTCATTCTTAACAATAAAAGAACTTGTTGAGACATTCCAGTATTGTTGTGTGCTTATCTAACACTATCAAATAGGAGAGAAGTCCTTAGTCCTACACACGAATGACCAATCAGTACCACTGTTTGTGTCCAGATTATTAGTTATCAGGATCATCTTTGTGCCAAATTAGAGAGAAGTTACCAATCTGTAAGATACCTGAGTAACTGGACTAAATACACAACAATAGCATGAAAATAACAAATGTAAGAGTAACTTAAAAAAACTTAAAAAAGACAATAAATTCAGTGTCTCAAGGAGTGTCAAAAACTCCAATTTCAGCATGGCGGCCATTTCTCACAGCTCTGTTCATAAAGTGGGACACCTCACCAGGGCGGAGAGAAGACAACGGAAAAACGCCTGAAGAGATGTACTTTAATGAAATTATAATAGAGCAATCTGCCATGTGGGAGTCGAAGCTTCAATCTCCAAGGAAAAGATGAAGAGAGAGAGTGAGTGCCATTAAATGACTGTGCTGTAGGTTCAAATGAAGATGTATATGAATTAAGTGAGGATGTTCTTGGTATTGGCCTGTATGTGTCTGCAAAGCTTACAACTGCATGATGAGTGCCCTACTGGCTGCTAATCAAGGACACCTGACTCAGCATAGCTGAGTCACTGTAACGCTGCCTCCACACAAAGGAATGTCTTTTATCAAACACATAGCCTCTCTCCCTCTTTCTCAGCACTAAAGTATGTTTGAACAAGTGCTTCACTATTATTACTATGCATGAAATCTGTGCCTGTCTATCTGCAAAGGTGTCATCATATTGAGGTCAAATAGAGTGCATACTTGATCAAATTCTTGATTCAAATTTCTTCTCTGTTCTATCTTCACACTAATTTCAAATTATAAAAGGCAAGTGTCCAAGGTCCAAAATGGTGGATGATTTTGCCGAGATTAATGAATGTAACCTAGCAATAATACCACCAGGTGCGGACGATCCATTCTACAGGATTCGCCAATACAAGTGTGCAGTCATGTTAATGTAAATGCATTGACCAACACAATATGTCAATACAATATCAATAATTAACAAACCAAGGCAGTATTTTGCATGTCTAGGTTGAAAAACCCTTTGAAATACCTGGCATCTAAAAGTTTACATGCATTCATCTCTAGCTCCTAGTAATTACTTCAGACAGGCATTGTTGTTCAAAATATTAGCAAACGACCTCTCTTAACTAACCAACCCCGATGAAGAGAGCAAGCCTGTCCAAATATTGCCTCATTTCCATATTAGATTCAACCCTGAGTGCCACTACCTGGTGATGTCACTGAATAGAAACACATTTAGTGACATCACACCTGACATTACCTCAGGCTGCTGGGCAAGAGAGGCCTTTTCTCTTTACATGTGGAGCACGCCTGAGGGTGTTACAGCCTGTGTAACTGCATGAATGTAATCTCAGCACACGTTAGTAAGTGAGCGCTTGAGACTGTGCGTCACTAGTGCGCCCATGCTCCCGGCTGCCCTCTCTCCTCCTCTCCTCTCTACTCCTGGAGCCATTCATGTGTGTCAGGGTCGACAGCTTAGGACGGGCGGAGGAAAGAGGAGATGGAGAAGACACAGAAATCCAGTCTGTCAGTGGGAAAGACGTGGAGGTATAGCTAACGAAATGAGGCGGGCCTATCCTAGCCCGGATAGACAAAGAGCTCATTCAGCCCGCCTCCCAGTCTCAGACACCTGTTTCCCATCGAGACACACGGGGATAACGGGAGAACCAGCGGTGGGCTCACTGTAAACACTGTAGTATCAGGGGCATGTCCAGTGAAAATGCAGTGTTAAAACACACACATGCACTTATGAATTTAACAGACAGTGAGCAACCCACTGATGTGGTCAGGAACGCTCTCTCCCTCCACACAGACATGTGACAGCATGCGGGCCATTCAACAAGTTATCCAAAAATCAATTTCACATCATTTTGCATATCACACGCAAACGTGATATGTTGTGTTGCAGTTACACTGGGAAAATATCGCTAATTACAATTTAGCATGTAAGGTAGGCACGGCCACCTTGAATCATCACACGTCGCCTCACTCTCAAAAAAAGGACCAATGCCAAGTGTATCGCTATGTGTGTTCAGTATCTTCGAAAGATGCTAGTCTCTATCAAAAGACAAAACAGGCATACCTTGTTAATTTCTTCCAATCTTTCCCTTTGCTGGGCCTTTAATAGTCCAAAGGCTTTCCCTCCTGCAGAAAGAAAACCGTGTTATTTAAATAATATCATCAGTGTGGTCAAGGTTAGCTGGAGAGCTAGCCGGCCTACTGATGCTCCATTGTGAACACTCAACGGTCGGTTAGCTAAAACGCGTTTATCAGCACCGGAGCTGGGAGGCTGCCGTTAGTTAGCTTGCCACACAGATAGTATAAGGTGTGTAGAAAATGCGCCGACCTGCACAGAAGAGTGTAATTACCTTGCATATTCTGATTTGAAGGCATTGTGAAATTTGCCTCTGATACAGAGAGCCACAAAGTGAGAAATCTCCGGAATGCCTGGTCTCAGTGGCCGGTGGTCAGGGCAGTTGGTCCTCTTCTTCTGACGGGGGGCGGGGCTCAGTGGATGATTGGCAGCGCGGCGCTGGTATGAAGTCGCCCACAATCAACAATAGCGTTTCCGGTCACAACTTTCAAAAAAAAAAAAAAAAAAAAATCTTCCCTCAGCCCACCCACCACTCTAATCTTTATACCAGGATGTCTCGTCTCCATGTAACTGAGATGGGCAACATTCAGAATGTGTCTTTGAAATCCAAACTGAAAGTGGACCTCTTTTCTTCCCCAAAAAAGAGATTGTTTAATAGGGGCGGCAAGCTCAGGAGGTAGAGTGGCGGTCTGGATATCAGAGGGTTCTTGGTTTGATTCCTGGCTCGTCCAGAGAGTGTTGAAGTGTACCTGTGCGACACCCTGAATCTCTAACCACTCCTGATGAGCAGCTTGGCACCGTGCATGGTAGCCTCTGCCATCAGTGTGTGAATGTGAGACAAACAATGTAAAGTGAGTAGAAAGGCAGTGCATGACACCTCCTGTGGCAATATTTACCTATATGGATTGCAGTAATCTCCTCACATCTCTTCTGTCCTGTTCTGGAGAATCCTTATCTCCTTATCTTATCTCCTGGTCTCTACTGGCTGCTGGCTGCTTCACTATAACAGGGCTGTGGATTAAAGACATGGTGCATTTACACTTTTTTGTGTTTTGGTTTCAGATCTCTGACCACCTTCAGTGGTAGTCCAAGTGATGATCAGATATTCAGCATGTCTTGAAGACATTTCAAACTGAAGTTATTACTTATGTTATAAACATGTTTCAACCAGCCCCACTGAATAACTGCATGTAATACATTATTAAACACTATCTCAGTGTTTGGCTGAGAAAAGGCAAACAGAAAATGGTCCTTTAGACAGTGACACATATTGTCCCACCTACTATAAGTCATGTTCAACCTCATAATCTTCCTCTCAGGTTTTATAGTCTGGAAATGCAAGAACCACTGGTTTCTTACACAGTATAGCGCTGTCAAATACAGACTCACCAGTTTTCTCTAGGATTCTGCACAAGAACTGCAGACTTATCCGGCTGAACTCAGCCAGTTTAGGGCCAAATGTTCATGTGGTTTGTATCACTGTTAGTTAACATGGCATTGCATTTTTTTTTTTTTTAGCACTAAGAGTTCACTAAGAGTGAAGTCAGTCACCTGCTCTTACTAGGTGATACAATTTGAGCTTTTATTTTGAATGTAAGGCTGCCAAAGATCCGGTATTATTCGGGTTCTTTCTGAGAAGCTTAACGCAGCTCAGGCTGTCACTATCCTCTCCAGTAAACAATGGGATGCTCCCAGCTCTCGCTACCATCAAGCGGTGTGTGAAAAAACTGCACATCAAGCCTCCAACTCAGTGTGTCGGCAGAGAGGAGCAAGAGGCCAAGAAATAATTTCCTGAGCATTAGCCTATAAAATTATTTATCTATATCTCCCTACCTCAGATAGCCCATCTTTACACCAGTATTACCTATCCTACAGCCTGATCACGTATAAAATCACTCAATAGTATATAAAGTGATTTCTAACGTTAAATGCATGCAATAGCATTATAACAAGGAATGTTGCTGTACTTCATCCCACCCCATGACATTTAGCTTTTATTTGGAATACATGCCACTGTTCAAAAGCTTGGAATCACTGAGAAAGGTTACGTTTCTGAAAGACATCCATCGATTTATTCACAAATGTAGCAATGAATCTAATCAGAAACACAGTCAAAACACTGATAACATAAAAGAAAATAACTTTAAATGTAGTCAGTGATTTTGAATATTTGTTTGGCCCACTTATAATCTACCCACATTTTACATTGCAACAAACCGTTTTCAAATCATACATGGTTACTAAAGATTTCACAACTTTTATGCTTATCAAAATCTCATTTCAAATTTGATTATTTGTTAGAAACACCCACCTTGTAATGTTCTACCTTTGTGGCTCACAATGTCATCATCATTCATAAACGTGCAGAACTGATAATTCACTGTTTAGAGCAAAGATTTCCCCAGGGATTATTTTCCAGTGAAGTCACTTCACGACTTCGTTGCAGTCATGGAATACTGTGTGAAGAAAGTTTGGAGTGTCTGAAAGTTAATTCATAACATAGCTGAATGAATGAAATCCAGCGGCTGGATAAAAGGGAGGAAAAATGATAGAGTTCTTTTGGAAAAGATTAGTAGAAGCGTGAAGTATGTACATTTTACAGATATTACGTTAAACATGCAAACAGACTGGCATGGCCCTAAATTGGTAGGCTGCTAGAGAAACTGCTCACCTAATAGTAAGTGCCAATGAAAACAACTGTGTGCTCCTGAAGCTAAAAATACCTTGCCACAGTGTACACAAGCATTTCATTTTTGGGTTAAATGATGGCCAAAAAGAAACAGTTTTCTCTAGAAACACATCAGTCAGTTGTTGTTTTGGAAGATGAAGGCTCCATTAGAATAATAAATAAATAAATAAAGCTGAAGATGTCATACAAAAGTGTGCACTACTATCATGGAAGAAAAGAGCAAACTGGATCTAAAGACAATTCTCAAAATGTCTTTTCACAATCATGTAAAGTGTTTTATTTCTTTCTACAAACTTTAATCACATTACTTTATTATACTTGAAAAAGCTAGATTACTACTTACTGTACTTTTGTGTTGCTTTTTAAACTTAGATCAGCCCTTTTCAGAAGAACAAGACAACAACTCATATGAGTACTGATCTGTTCTGCATGATCATTTATATTAAAAGAAAGATTATATCTGATCCTAGACTAGCTCTCTTGGTACTGTACATCTCCACTTACAGAATGAGATTATCATCACAGCTGATCATTCATCCTGTAACGCTCTGTAACTGTCTCACTGTTCCCCATCTATCTGATGTGCACACGTCTGGTTTCTCTTTTTTGACCTTTGGTTTTCTGGTTATATATCATTGGTGATAGATATTATAAGGATTATTCTTAGTTGCAGTAGCAGCAGTGTCAGTCACACTTCGGTTTATGAAGTTACATGACCTCTTGACACGTGTTAACAACATTCAGAACTGTACAAATAGTTGTAGTTGTGTTGTGGAGGGTTCAGCAGACAAGACTTTCAAACAGGAGACGGGAGTTTGATTCCTGTGTGAAATGAGTCTTTTAATCCAAACCATGATATTTTCCCAATCTGAACCAAGTAGATTTGATGCCTGAACCTAACCAAACCACAAACATTGTAAAGTGTTTTTAACCCATTTAATCCATTGTGTCATGTTGTAAAGAATGTCTGCCATGTTTTAAAGTGGGTGTATTCATCAGTTTTTTTACCGATTGGATTGGGGGAAAAAAAACACTTGTTACCTTTTTTGCACAACAAACAACTTGATCGGTAGCAAACAGTAGATTTTCCTGGTATGTGGATGATCTTGAATGACCTGTCTGGCAGCCCACCCACCTCTGTCATCTCTGCATTAAAAGCAATGGAACATCACATGAGTGACATGATCAAGAGAAAAATGTATTTACTGAATCTTTCCAACAGCAATGCTGTGGCAAGAAATGTAATTCCTTTCTCTTTTTGGTGCCTTACAGATCCAGACTATGTTATGTTGTAACTGTAATGTAATGATGAAAAAAAATGACAATGAACTGCAAACACCAGGGTTATGCTTTGTTATCCTGTAACAACCTGTATGAAACTGTTAATGGCACGATCACATTAATTTTCAGATTTGCATTCATTTTGTACTTTATTTTCAGAGTAGGCTACACTTCAGTTTGAGCTGATTTTCAGTTAGTTTGCAGATGTCTTTTTTTCTGTTGAATTTGCTAATGTCTAGTTCATTAAATGCGCAAATCCATAATAACGTTAAGGTAATATTTAACACTATCTCTATACCCAGTCACATTTCTCAATACTGTTACTCACCCAGATTTGGGTCTTGCAGCTGTTACTGGAGCATTTCCCAGTGAAAATTGTATTAATTTGTTTAATTATGGTCTCATTATTGTCCAACCAATTCTTAGGACAATGAACATTTGTAATTTGGGGAATAAGCTAGCTGATAGTGACAGAAAAATAAATCAGAAAAATAATCCATGTATGCATATATTATTACGGTTCCAGTGTCTTGCCTTTGGTCCTGTTGTGCTGCAGGTCCTGGGAGGGGTGGAGCCGAGGTGCGAGGTGGTAACTGGGGGCACCTGGCCAGTATCCCAGGAGCCTATTTAAGCCTTCCAGCCCTGAGACTATCCCCTTTGCCTTCTTCATATAAACCCAGCCTTATTCTTTTGATTTCTGTTTTAGTTTTTGCAATCATACACCAACATCACTGATACTGACGTCCACACTTCATTGCATTTATATTTTTGATATTTAATTAATTTAAGTTTATTATTGTAAAGCATGGCGTGCATCTCCCTCTTGTTGTTGTGGCAATTGAGCTGGCCATAACAGTATATATGTATGTATGTATGTATGTATGTATTTATCGATGTGTGAGTGAGGGATATTATAATCAGTATAGGGGAGGTTAATTCTAGAATGTATTCCCTCACAGATTACTGAATACATGCTCTAAAATGAATAGCATTAATTCTCAGACAGACAGAATTTTCTCAAAAGTAAAAAAAAAAAAAAAAAAAAAAAAAAGAGTTTGATGAGCCATGAGCTATGACAGTCTCTTCATTTATCACCCTCCAGCTGTAGAAGCTTTTGAGACATATCACTTAATGTGATGTCTAGACAGTGTTTAAGAGAATCAAGGCCTCAACAGGTCAGAACGGCCTCAATTTTGAGCAAAACTAGGTGGTGAGGCAGCCAGAAGTTTGATTAGCTCACAATGTTGATCCACTAGTCAGGTCTTAAGTTATCACAAGGCACTGATACATACATAAAATACCTTCTTAACAAAATGATGAACAAATTTGCATTGATAAGCAAGTGAAGAACCCATGTTACAATCATGCATTTTTTGTCAAACCTGAAATTATTACCACAGAAAAGGAAGCTTGAACTGTGACGATGCTGGAAGGATCAGTCAGAGAGCATAATGTGCAATCAAGACAATGCTGATGTGGTGTGTTTTATTGAAAACCTTTGATATCAAAATATTTGGTAGGTCAAGGAACCAAGATAGTTTTAATACATTCCTAGCTCCAGAGTTTTTAATGGAAGAGTGAAAATTCCTGACACAGGTTTTAATTCCTAAATAGTTCTTGAAGAGCCTTTGCTAATTGGCCTCTTGTGCACCTTAGGGAGGATATGTATGGGTGGACGGGATTTATTAAAGAAAGAAATCATTTTAAATGGGTAACATGCAAGTAATTTCCAAAAGTCATATTAAACATCTGGTAGAATTTGCTTTCACCAGCTAAGGACCCTCTGTCTTTGGAATCACTCTGTAGATATAGATCAAATATTTATTATTATATATATTTATTTATTTCAAGATATTTACACACAAGAGTTTTTTTTTTTTTTTTTTTGATAAACAATCATCTGGAAAGTGGATATAATGATGAAGCAGGTAGATAAATAACAGAATAGCTATAGTTGCCCTAAACTGAATATCTTGACTGTAATGCAGCTTTTTAAACCATGTATAGATAAAGCATGTGCCATATCAGTATAGCACAATATCCAAAATCCCAGATGATATGCAGCCTTATATTGCAATATTGATATTGATATTTTGCCAGGGTTTACCTTCATCACTTCCAGAACTGGAGGTTCAGTCATTTCTAACAAATACATTGAACAAAAACGCACCTGTAACATTTTTTTCTGCTGCTCTCTGGACAAAGGGAACATCTCTGCAGGAATAGTTGCACAAAATTTCCATCAGTGGACAATATGTTTATTAATAAATCCCCTTGGGAGCATTGGGGCTTTGTTTTCCACAGTTCATTGCTACACAGGTTTACTGGTAAGGTCCACTTGCCCTTCATTGTTTTGTTTAGATTGTATTTCGAGAGAGAGAGTAGGAGGAGAGTAGGAGTACTACCTCAGCTATCCCATCATGGAAATTGCTTTGCTCCAGACTAATGCAAGCAACACAAATTCATCAGAACATATTAGTGCTCCATACACATCATTCAAAAAGCTCATGGCACTTGGAATAAAAGACCTACAATACATTTAAGAGAAAGATCTGGGCTGAGCTTTTTTATATGTGTTATGTCAAACTGGAATCTCTAGGAAAAAAAATAAAACTTTGGGAATTTAAAGGGATGCATATATACATATATGGTGAGTGGATTAATGAATGAAATAATTAACTGGAAGAGTCTCCCAGCAAACAAACTTTTCAGAAAGAAAAATGGCAGATTGTTTGAGTGGTGAGGGAGTGTTTGAAAGCAGCACGCAGCATCAAGGGGCAGATCTGGAAGTAAACAAACAATGAAGTGCTAATGAAGTATCAGAAGGAGATCCTGCCAAACCACCTCTCAACAATAGCAAGTAACTTTGTCAAGGGTAAGACTGTGGTGAGGTGTGACAGCCGGTAAGACGCTGGACTTGCCTGAGGGACTGGTTTCCCTTGGTGAGTCGGTCTGAGTTGTTTGTTTGTGCTATCTTCGTGCCACGGGGTCAGAAACCTGTTTGCGTGTGGCAAGATGAACTTTGCCAACTTCTGTAAAGTTCATGCAACGAGCTATGATTTGTCTACTTGCTCGCCTGATAGGGCTTGTTCAGGAGAAGCTTGGGAAATGGTGACAATAAGGTGCCACTTGTTAGGTGTGTTTGGGGCACATTATGGCTTTGTTGGTCTCATATGTGGTGAAGCAATGAATGATAAATCTATGGATAGCAGGTTCATACGCTTTTACTAGAGCATGTCAAGGTTTGGCATAAAAAAAAAAAAATAATGTTAAAATTGTTATGGAAGGCTTTATTAATTTACAGTGAAATACATCCAACATATTATGAGTATAGAGTTGGCATCAGCTTTATTTGCATTGAATGTGATGTAAATTATGTTTTCCTTATTTCACATCTATGTGCAATAGTGTATATATACAGTTAGGTCCATAAGTATTTGGACAGTGACATAATATTCATAATTTTGCGATTGTACTCCACCACAGTGGATTTGAAATGGAGTAATCAATACCTGGTTGAAGCTTTAATTTAAGGGGTTGGACAAAAAATATTAACCATTGAGGAATTACAGCCAGTTTTATACATCATCACCCCATTGTCAGAGGCTCAAAAGTAATTGGACAGACTATACATAATATACATAGTATAATTATAAGGATTATATTCACATATTCTAAGTTCATAACTTGACAGGTACCACACATCCTCCTTATGTCCCCACAGATTAAGTTACAGTGACCATTCTAATAGTGATAAATTGCTATAAAAGTGCGATTAAAATTGCCCTGCCAAGCTGAGTTCTGCAGAATGCAAAATATGGTGCTAGTGTAAAAGGTAAAAAGTTCAGCTGTTCAACCATTCAGTATCCTCACCGCCTGTGGGACGAAACGAAAGGCCGACATAGAAAGGACTGCAAATGAGTGTGAGTTGAAACTAAAAGAGGTCAAGAGTCTAATTCAGAAGGCTTTTTGGGTCAACTTTGGAAATGGTGAAGTGTCCACAGCGCTACAGGCAGCACAGGCTGAATGTGAACGTGTCGTTGCTGTTCCACCAAATGGCATCCATGAGGCGAATGATTTCATGCTTGACCACCTGCAAGGACGGGTAAAGACTGCAAAAGAGGTGCACGGCCTGCAAAGGAGGTGCACGGCCGATGCAAACGATGGATCCCACAAGGTTACCAGAAAGACCTTCAGAGTTACCTAAAGGGGCTTGAACTCCACATTCCTAAGTTGGTTTCCATAAAGGCTGACTTCATACAGGCGAGGTTAAAGGAGGATGCTGAGAGAATAACGCTGACAGTGATTACTTCAAAGTATTCTGTGCCGACTATCAAATTGAAACCAATGGCCCCTCCCAAGTTTATCGGCAACAAACGGGATTTTCACAGGTGGGAAGCACTCCAGAGGCAAGCTGAGCCACAAGATTCAAGAGAGGTGAAAAAGGTTCAATTACTAGACAGTCTGCACGGCAAAATCACAAGAGACCTTCACCTCACTACTTGTCCATTGCTATTGAAATAGTGGAGGAGTTACAGAGAATGCCAGCTGTCAGAAGTCACCAGCCTTGGAAAACATTTTAATTAATTCAAAGGCGCTTCAAGATTTAACTGGCCTTGGAGACACGGGTGCTATAAAGAATCCTCTGGTGACAAAATCAGCTGAGAGCAAACTACCACAATGTCTCAAGAAGGAATGGCTTGTCTATGTCGCTGACAGGAGGAACATCGTCGCATCAGACAGTCGGTTTGAGGTAACTGAGGTATGAAGAACCAAATAGAAGAGAAACTAGGACTGAGCCAAGTCTAGAACCAAGTCTACCAAGTGAGGTGTCGACCACACAGGGTGCGTCGTCTGCGGTGATGGAAAGTATAAGAAGAAACTTTATTTTTGCAAGCAGTTTTGAGTGCTAAAGCTAGCAGAAAAAAAAAGGCTGCAGTAGGAAAGTTGGGGGAACTGTCTCGAGGTTCATGATGACAGTTCATACTGCAAACCTGCCTATCTGTGTAAAAACCAAGACTGCAAGGAGGAGTGTAATCCTGAACATCACTATTATCTGTGCCCAAATGCTGAAATGAAGAAAAGCAGCGCAGGTCAGAAAAAGTGCAAGTTTGGTCCAGAGGAAGATAAAGGCAGGAAGAAGTATTCAGAGGAGCAAGAGGAGTTTTTCAGTAAACCTTCACCAGCACTGGCAAAGCAATTTTCAAATGCTTCATTAAGAGCATTCACCACTTTAAAAAAGCTATGATTTGTCTACTTGCTAACTTGTTAAGAAGAAGCTTGGGAAATGGTGCCACTTGTTAGGTATGTTTGGAGCACATTATGGCTTTGTTGGTCTCATATGTGGTGAAGCAATGAATGATAAATCTATGGATAGCAGGTTCATACGCTTTAGCTAGAGCATGTCAAGGTTTGGTGTAAAAAAAAAAAATGTTAAAATGATTATGGACTGCTTTGTTAATTTACAGTGAAATACATCCAACATATTATGAGTAGAGAGTTGGCATCAGCTTTATTTACATTTAACGTAATTATACTCAATATTTGTTGGAAAATCCTTTGCAGTCTATTGCTGCCTGAAGCCTGGAACCCTCATTCAAAGGTTGTTCACCTACTGACAATGACTAATAGCAAATGGAACAAGTGAACCATCTATCTGTATTATCAAACTAAACCGCTGAACCTGCCAAAATAAAAGGAGCAACATCTGTTTGGTCATTGAGTGGAATCCAGTTAAAAAACTTTGGGTAGAGGCACTAATCTCCTTCAAGTGGGTCATCCCCCTGCAGGACACTGCCAAGATGCCCTGACATCCCAAAGTCAGCAAAGTTGGCAAGTGGACGGACGTGGTTTCAAGAAAGACTTTTTGATTTTTTGCTTTTTCTGTGAGAAATAATGAGAATTTTTGTTTTAGGCAGCACATTCTAGTGTTTTGAAAGAAACGGGCAGATAAATACTGGTCTACAGTTGGATACCTGTTGGTAATGTAACCCAACAGGTAATGTAAAAACAGTGCAGCGTATCTAAGTAGGAAACATGGGTTTGGCCTTAAATCTAGATTTGACACGTAGATACATAACACTCTGTCGATTCATGTCTGTGTCTGTGCACAAAGCCAGAAATGTACATAAGCATTCTTATTGTCACACTAATACAAAGCAGTGTGCACTCATCATTCTCTTTTATTGAACCATGAAGACATAACAAGCTGTGTTTAAATCAGTTTGCCTCCTGCTCCACCAGCACCCGTCGATTAAACAAACAGGCAATAAAAAGTGTCCTTTCACTGCTCCTGTTGCAGTGCCGAGTTTCTCCAACAGCCAGAGCAGTTGTCGTTAGGCAAGCTTTCTGTTCTGGAAATTGCTCAGAAAGTCCCCCTTATTGTCAGTATACCTAGGGAAGCCTTGGCTGCATTCTTTGCATGCCCTTGGTATATAGTTTGTGGTTAGAAAGTGCATGGATATTATTTTGCCCCTCTTGCTGACAATCTAGAAAGACGTACTTGAATGTCGTAGGACTGTTAAGAGCCTTTTGGGGCCCTCTGGTGGCCACAGGGGCCCTGAGCAGGAGCTTAATTTGTTTGTGCTTCAGGCAGGCCCTGCACGGTGCCATGGCATTGGTCCGACGACCCATTAATCCGAAACCCCAATAGTCTGAGAAATGTTCCATTGGACCAAAAGCCCATTAGTCCAACGGCCCCTTATCACAAAAATGAATGCCAATTGCTCTCGAGGACCATTGCTCTGAAAATACACACACTGGAATTGTTGGTGTTTAGTGACTGCTGGTTCAGGAATAATGTACAAGGCCTGTCTAAATTTTTCTCCGCGTGCATTCTTTGCTGATGTAGTTAGCATGCCAAGGAAACAGTTATTGAGCTACAACCACTAACTCATTGGGATATCATGGGATATGTTTGCTTTTTTGTAAGCATCTCTAGGTTATGTGAAGTCACAGCGCCTTGATCAACTCTTGTTGTTCTTCAAATCACAAAACTTAAACACTTTTGTTAACACTGGTTAACAAAAGTTATCAAGCATCAACTTTGGTTTAACTCCAGTACGCCTGACCCACAGACGAAAAAAAACTGTATAACTGTATAACAAAAGAGAAACATTGCCACTCCGCTAAAGCAGAGCGTATCAGTAACTACTGATCTCATATAAAGGGCAGTAACATAATGCCAATCTACAGTTAAACTACCCTGGTTACAGTATGTTAAATCCATCAGCATTAATGGTCAGAAAAGAAGTGAATGGGATAGGGTTGATAGGGCAGGTGGAAGGTCTGATGGTGCAAATGAGTTTTTTGGCCTCTGTGAAGAGAGTGAAGTTAAGCCAGAATCTGTGCAGATAAAGGGGGAGTTTGTGAGACAATTAGGTAAAAGGCTAGAGGGCATTTCGGGAGAAGGAGGCCTTGAACCGTGCCATGCTTCTTAAAATCTTCAGTGAAGAAAAAGGCCGGCAAGCTTGGTTGCAGGGAGACTGAGGAGCGAGGAGAGAAAAGAGGAAAGTTTCAACCAGAATCTGGAAAATGAGGGGAAGGAGTGTGCCGGGGAAAATGAGCAGAGAATGAAAGGGGAGAGGGCTATGAGTTTTGCTGAGTTGTGATAGTGTGAGATGAGACAGCAGAAGGGCTAGAGGGGAATGGAGTGAGGTGATGAAATGATGGTCTGGAATATTAAAAGGAAAAATAAAGAGGCTACGAGTATAGCGGGCCAAAAAGAAGCTCCAGAAGCTCCACTGCTAGCTTTGTGAGCAGGAATCCCACACGCAAGGCCACTGACAAGCCAATTTAGATAAGACAATTTCAGATGAGTCATTACAGACTAAGGAAAACACAGAACAACTCTTAGCAAAAACACTGAATTTATTCCTAATCTACTTGTAACTACAGCATCATCACAGAGTACCTAAAAAGGGCTTATCGACGCGGCTCAGTGACCCACGGGCAGAAGGAAACAGTTTAAAACAAAGACAACCAGTTGAGCCAACCCCAATTTAAGAGACAAACATGCCACTTGAGGGCAGCATTGATTCACACCACCACTGCCTCTCAGCCAGTGGTGGTAAAAGTATATATACTGCACTTGGAAGACAAGAGGACAAGGGAATGTGTCAGAAAAATTACGGGGGGGAAAAAATCCAATAATAAAAAGAAAGATGTTTATTAAAACAATGATGTCAATAAAATTACAAACATGACAATAACAAAATTACAAAGAGCAATAATAATCAGTATTTCTCTTAAAATGATTTGCATAGTAACAACCCCCATTTCTTGATATAAGGTAAACTGCTCTGGAGAGGTGTCGCAGTAGAAAGAGCTATCAAGCCACTGAAAAAAAGAGGAACATGATAATGGCTTAGAGGTTACAGAGTATGAACAGGCTGTCCCAGTGTATGGCCTGCATACCTGTTAGTGGGCAGGGATTCCCATTAACATACTAAACATTTCTGCTGCTACAGTACCACTTTGTTGAGAAAGAGATACAACCATTACACTACAGTATTTCCTGAAAATAGGCTGTGGCTCATGGCCACTACATCGGTTATCTAGGCCAAATATTTTTTTTTAAAATAATTGTGACTTACATCGGAGATTCTGGGATGATGAGGTGTGCGTCTGTGAGTTGTGCTTGCACTTTGTCTGAGGCAGTTCTAAATTTGTTTGCAGTGTAAGAACAAGGTCAAGTAAGGATATATTTCTGAATCCCTGATTTTTGCTTTAAATATTTTTTCTTCGGTTGCTTTATTAAGCATGGATTTGTGCTTTTTTTCTGTGAATGAGGCCCGGTGTCTGTGTTTTCTGTTATCTTTGCAACTATATTGCTGCACAGACAAGAGAGACTGTAGACGTTTAAACTCTAGGTCCAGATACAGGTGCAGGAAACAGGGATGGATTTTTTTTTTAATCATTAAGCGTTAAACGTCATACAAGATTGTGTGGTCCGCCCTTTTAAAATTATTTAGATAGTGAAAGATTATGTTTTACAGATACAGATGTGCCAAGTTAAATGAAAACATCTGTCATGGAAGACACCAACTCGATAACCCCAATGACATAAACACCCTCGCCTATCCCCCTTTCAACTTACATCCCAGCAAAGATCTCTATATGGACATACCCTCCGTATAGAATAAGACATTGTTACTGTGGTGCAAACTTGACTCCATGAATTCACATGAATTCCTCTCCCTGGGTGACCTCTGGGCCTGCTAGGAGCAAATTGTGTGGGGGGGGCCTCCACTTAGGTAACTTGAGGACACAGTAGGCCTTAAATGGAATGTGCCGTGGAGAGTGTTTAACTTCAGAGAGGAAGAATAGTCTGTCAGGCTCACGTCGACATGGAACATCTGTGAGATCGAGGCAACGTAAGACAAAAAGAGCCACTGAGGTTATCACAAATGATTGATGAAAGGGAGCTGATACTGCTAAGAGGAACAGGAGAGCATCCTGTTATGTTCTGAAAAGGACATGGGGGATTTTTTTGGCAAACAGGACTCCAAGTCCTGGGAAGTTTGGTGGGGTTTAAGGCAGCCTGAATGCACCCACTGGATGATTTTCAAGGTCCATCAAGGTATGCTCTAGACTGGAGGGAGAGATTTAATTGGTGGTCAAGCAAACTGAGAGGTGGTGTCCGTGCAGAGATGTCTGTAACTCAGGTATAAAAAAATCTTTTGTTTGCACATTTAATCTTTGGTCTTGTTGCTGCAGAGACGACACACAGGTCTGTAGAAAAAGAAGATGTTTAAATTGAACAACTTCTTCTGCTGTATTTTGTTCCTCTACATTACATGTGGCTGCTGCCATATGAAAACCTCATCACTCCTGTGCTGGTGACTTCCATGTTTTAACTTCAGCTGAAGGATTACATGTTCCTTTATAATTTGAGGAAAACAGTTAAAATCCCTCTAGATCAACAGTGGTCAAGTTAAAATATGCTTGTTTTCCTTAAAAAATTAAAGCATGCTTTCACTGGGCGGTAAATAGTTTTCGCAACATGGGATTAATAAGCTGACTTTCCTTTAGGAGCCTTATTTAGGCACAAGCCTAATTTAAAAAAAGACAGGAACCTCCTCCTTCAATTTGGGGTTTTCTGGTTGATATTAAAATACATTTCATCACTTCTAAGAAGCAAAATGTTTGTACCCTGGTGTCTATACTCAGTTTCACTTGCTAGATCTGTGTGCGCACCATTGATCAATCAGAAATGTTCCTTTCCAAGCATGCGAAGCCACTAGTGCCACTGCAAAGTTTGGTAAATCAGGGAGGAGTGGAAATCTCTTCTGATCTTTCTTGTTCAGTTATGGAACTGAAGGGTTTTCTAATGGTATGACGGAACTGCTGTTTTTCAAATGCTTCTCCCCTTTGATGGTTGTGTTTTCAGCTGTAATTAGAAGGGAATGTTGAAATAATTCTGTCCGGCATGCAGAGTTTGGTGCATTGTTGTGTGACCCCACTATTGATTTGCCGAGCCATTATCTCACCTTCAGCACCTGCGGCAATCCACCACTGTTTATATGCCGGCCGCTCTCTGCGGTGCTGAAGGGGTGAGCAGCGGAGAGATTTAGCTGCAAAGTACATGAGTGTGTCATCATGCTTTCTCGATATGTTGTGAAAATACAAGGAGACAATGGAAGTGTTTTTATTTTTTCAAAAGTTGCTGCATTTAAACATGAATGCTTGGTTAATGTTGAGCAGGCAAAGCGCAGGTGTCGTGCTTAAAGAGAAACGCTGGGCGGCTGGCACAGTGGTGGCAGAGCTCAGTAGGCTACTGGCCGAGCAAATTAATGCCAATCAAGAGGTCTCGGTTTGAAATCCGCATGTCCATACGCACGTGTTTTCTCTCAAAACTACATTTGTCAAGATGAAAAACGGCTTGTTGGACAGCAAGCAATACCTGTTAAAAAGATCAACCCTAATCCCTGTTCAATCAATGAGCTACATGTGGACTGTGTAGACTCAACTACATATTTTTTTCTCTCTCTCTTTCTTTGTGTCTTTATCTCAGACACACACATACACACACACACACACAAAACTACACAAAACAAAAAAGGGGAAGAAGCTGTGGAAATAAGTCGTGCTCAAGGGTTAAGTTACGGTTCTACCTCTTAGCCAATTGGCTAACCACTCTACCAGCTGACCTCCTCCAACCAATCAAGTGTTTATATTTAAACACTCCTCTTTCAAAATCATGGCACTGTGGCTTTCAATGGAAAACAATGTTTGGTGCTATTACAACAAGGACTGGAAAACTGATGCAAAAAGGTTGCCCGCAGGTTGCCCGCTTAGCAGTTGTTACTATGCATGTCAGGAGCTCCAGCCTGCCTGACTGCCTGCCTGGCTGCTTGCATCTGTGGCAGCTGACTGATAGCTGCTGATTTTTGACTGACACTCTTGCTCACATATTTCTCTTGTTCTCTTTTAAAGTAGCCACGAACTTACATGTAAACTGCTGTTGAATGACTCTTTGGGCTTTTCCTAATTGCTACTTGCCCATTAAAAATCGTTCAGTTTTATGGACAAACAAATGATTTTGTATTTCCACATGTGGCCATGGAGCATGCAGCAAAGATAGCTTGATGGATGTCATTAAGTCGTACAACGTGAACTGACTTTGGATACACAAGCCTACAGGCTGCAGGTCAAATGAAAAATAATGTTTGTCTTTGTGCGTGAATTAAAACATGCTTTCAGTGGGCAGTGAACAGTAATAAGCTGTATTTTTACTCTTGGAGCCCCAGTAAGGCACAAGGAAAGCCTAATGTAAAAAAAGACAGGAAGCCTCTCCTTCAATTTTGAGCTTTCTGGCTGACACACTGGTGACATTTCACAATAAGGTACACAAAATTTTGAGTAGTTACTAGTGAACAAATGAATAATGAATGAGCAACTAACTTCTTGTAAACCATTAGTTTATGGGCAGTTCTTGACCAATTCCTGAACAAATTTTGTAGATCATTAGTTAGTCTTTTTAAGGTTATATGTATTTCTAAGGCATCAGCATCACCAGTGGTATAGAACATACACTGATGTGAATATTAATGTATATACAGTCTGAATATGATGAACAAATCACTTGTTAAATATACTGTTGTCACTGATTTTTTTTTTTTTTTTCATTAAGGAAGTAATTGTAAAGATCATGATGAAACTGCCTTGTAACTTCTAAAAATGTTGTGTCCCTCATTGTGAAGTGTTAGTAGTATGCCAACACAAATATATGGCATCTAGTAAGACACTTGCTGTGGCGCCCTGCTTCATTGTGAGGCACTGAGCTTGCAAAGTGAAATGTCAGTAGGGGAGAGTGGGGTAATTTGTGCCAAGGGGCAAGTAGTGCCACCCCTGTTATCTAGAAAACTATAGAAGAAGTTGGTCATGTGACCACATATTTTTGAAGAAGCATCCATTTCACTCATCCTGCAAAGAAGGGAGACACATGGCTTGAGAGGTAAGCACATTTCAGTTCAAAAAACATTTTTTTGCCCTCCAAAGTAGAATTTCTATGATCATGTTTTTTTGATTGCTGTGTTTGAACAATTATAGAAAACTTTGAAAACAGTTCACACAGGTTTTAGTACTTTAGTAAGCTACACCATGAGTCTATACAGTTAGCATGATGTTAGCTCAAAACAGCTGGGGGATGCATTTTTTTCAAAATGGTGGGCTTGGGGTAATTTGTGCCAAAGGGCCTGGGGTAAGTTGTGCCAGTGGAATAACTTGTGATCATATACTATATATTACTTTATTATATTTTATTGTAATTGTACATTGTCTTCTTACCTTTGATCATTAAAACTATTCAGATTCAGATGAAGATGATTTGCAGGTGCTCATTTTGGAATTTTTATTTTGTTCTGGGTATGTGTTCATGTGGCGCTAGGCCTTGTTATAGAAAAGTGGCCTGTGATCTTGTTAAAATAATAAATAATTTTGTGTTGAATTTATTTTGCTTTTATATAGCATCATCATTTGTGAGATTAAAATGATCTGTTTTACTTCAATTATCAATGGCACAATTTACCCCAGTGTATTCTCTCTAATGGCACAATTTACCCCGCACCGGGGGCAAGTTGTGCCACAAAAACACTTTTTTTTCGAAAGCTATATTTCTCAAACAGTTTATATAAGATCCAAAGTGATTGTTCCCAGGGATGCACAACATCCTAAACTATATGTGCATATTTTAGTTGGAGGCATTACTGTAATCCCCTCGCTTTAAAGGCACTTTAAGTAAAAATTGGCACTACTTACCCCACTCTCCCCTACAATACATTCAGCATAATCATCCAAAATGTGTCCCAGCCTACATTCCTACAATACTCCGGGAGAAACAACAGTGAGACCATCACCAGATTCTTGTATATTAGATAGATGCATTAGATTTCCATGTGTAATCTCAGTAGCATCTGATTTCTAGGTTACTCTGTAAACTAAAATCTGCGGGTTTGAGTTCCATTTTTTTGGTGGTGGTGAGAATGATGGAAATAACTAAAGCCTCATTGGAGAGTGGTGGTACAGCTTTATTATTATGCAGCATGTATGTCCCTCATAGTCCTTGTGTTACCCCTTGTTCTCCACTTAATACCTGCTCATTATGTGAGTAGTTCTCTATTATCCAGTCGTACAACAGTCCAAATTACAAAAGAAGTAAATTTGGGGCGAGCTGCTTCAGGCTTTTCAGCTTGGGACCCAAATGATTAGATTTATTCTCAGCCTTGGACCCGGTTCATTAAAACAGCTCATACAGGGATCCATCAAAAACAGCCCTATGCAGCTAACCTATAGCTCAGCAACAATTTAATGGATGGCCAGTGTAACTCTCACGGTGCATTTTGTAGATGCTGTTGTAGAGCATTTAAAAGCATGGCATTCATTTAAATGGATTTAAATGCATTTATTTCTGATTTCCATGCAAAGAACTCCCTCTTACCTTTCTATTTTATGAAAGTGAAAAGGTAATGTGGAAACTAGATGCAAAGCAAATTAGTCGATCCCTTTTTACAGGACTAAAAAAGGCTTTAGCGCTGATGGTTCCTTAGAGAATATCTCTGACATATGTAAGATTTATTAATTGTTTTGCAATTGAAAGGTTTTACCTAAAATGATACTGGATTTGCTAATGTTCAGTAAAGGCAAGGTGGCATTTATGTGCTAAGACACGGCTGAGGGGGCTGCCTGGGTCACAGCTTTGAATTCTTTAATGAGGCCTGTCTCCCAGTTTCTCTCACCCCTCTGCAGCAGCAACCTCTTACAGCTTTTTGTTCTCCCTGTCATTATAGATAATGAATATCTGATCAAAATTTAATCATGTTCTTACCTGTGCTAACTATTTATAATCTTTGCTGATGTATTAACTAACATTTAAGGACATGTACCTGAGTTGCCCTCTACAACTGGGCACCATACATCTACCTGATGATTTACAGGGAGGGCCTTGCCATGTAAAGTCATGACACCATTATGAGTTTACAAATCAAATGCTAATGCAAAAGTATGTAAAATAACAGGCCTGGAAAATAGGAATAGCAACAATTCTTGTTCATTGAATCATTAGTTTTTGGCTTAACTCAGCATGATTCATTCATTACAGTATTAACATAAGCTCCATCCATGTATCATTATTGTAAGGTGCACCAAAAAAAAAAAAAAAAAAAAAAGTCTTTGAATCCTGGAGTATACAGATTTGAGTATAAGATTATGTGAGATAATACAAGTGTTATCATTTTTTAATATTGCATCCTCCACTTGCTATAAATCATGAGATTAATACTTAGAGTATACAAACGTTCTCTGAATATTTTTTGAACCACATTTATATTTGAGGATCAGTATTTTCATGGTTCATGTTTTGTCCATTGCCTTCTCCGTGACAGTATGAATGTGGACTTTGGTCTACCACAAGGGCAAAATTGTTATTTTCTCTTTACAAACTGCTTTTTGGTGGAATCTGGATATACGACCTTCATTTTCAGTGCTATGTGGATGAGGCTCTGCTCTGTATACACGTTAAAACTGAAAACTCAAAGTGCTTATGTGAAGCTACGCAATGGATGTCCCTGAACTCCCAGCTCCTCTATGCTGTGAAAACAGCCATGCTGATCATTTGAACAGCGAGATACATTCATGTGTTTGAGGGTAGAGTTCGAATTTTTGCTGACTGCATGACTTCCCAGACTCCTGGTATCAAAGATCTGAGCCTTACATTCAAACCTACTCTTTTGTAAAAGTCGTACATCACATCTAATTTGTATTTTTCCTTCTTCACAATATTACGAATGTGACCTGCCCGACCGGGGGTGTAGACCCAGGATTCGCTTGTATGCACAGCTCAACACAGATCAGGGTAAAGGAATTTAGGAATCTAGGAATTTAGACAAAGATGTGGCTTCAAGTGCAAATGTACAAAAAAGGTATAACTATTACAATAAACTAGATGACCAGATTATAATAAAATGCAATAATAATCTATAATAGCAGATATTTAAATTTTCAATAAAAAATACAGTAACCCTAAAATGCCATGCTGGTTCTGGGCATAAGTAAAGAATATTAACTATTCCTAAAGAGCAACACAAAAAGGAATATGATTCATAAAGTGGACTCACTGTTGAAGGGTTCGCCATCTGTTCACTATGTAGTCCCTTAACCCCTCTGGTACCTTCCAATTTACTGGCGTTTTGTAATGAGTTGGGGTCAATTTGAGCCCAGCACTTTAAAGCCCCAGAAAATTATTTTCATAAAAGGCGTTACCCATGTTTATGCATCAGGTACTTTATATGTCTTGTTGACTAAATCTAAATAAGTAACCCTTTGAATAAAACATAACCCCCCTTATCCACCCGCCCCCTCATACCTGTTCTTGTGGGAATCATGTTTTTCCCTCCCTAGGTGTCATATGAACTATCATTGGTTCTCGCCCTGCTACAGGTATGGTTATGTTAGGTTAGGGCCCTGTACATGTGTGTAAAATGTTGATATTTCTTATGTTTTATACAGATAAAAAAGCCTGGGGTCAAACTGACCCCAAAGAAACACTGCTGCATACAAAATGTGTACAGCACTTGTCCACATTAAATTAGGAAAACATTGTGTGCAAAACACACAATGTTGACCATATATTTAGAGCCGTTAAATATTGAAAGGGGTCATATTCACCCCAAAGATAATTGGAGAATTAAATAATGCACATTCACACACACTGTCACAGCAATCAACCACCCCTAAAGTGTCTTATTTGCCTGCAGGTGCACAGCGAACTCAATGGCCAGCACCAGGAATCAGCCCAGGAGCAGCATTAAAACATTAAAGACAAGAGGATACAGTCGTTTTGCCACACAGTATGAAAAATAGCACAGCAAGTCAATTCACAATACGCTGAGTAAATGCAATAAGCACTATTAGCCCTAGTCTAGGCAGTAGACAGAACGAGGCCAAAAAGAAGTAGGCCAGTCACTATAGGTGACAACTATAGAATAGAATAAAATAGAATAGAAGAACAGAATTCCTTTATTGTGTATGTAATGTATGTATGTAAATGTAAATAGTGCGGGCAACGAACCACCTAACAATGGCTCCCTCTACAGGTAGGATCAATCCCCTCTTCTGCAAAGCCAGCCGCTCATTCTGGGTGTACCTGGTATTTAGAAATAATGATGTTGACATAAAAATAAGAATAAACAGAGGTTTAACACTTAAAACAAATTGTGCACTGCGCATACTTTCCTCTCTGCCAGTTGAATGGTGATGGAGACTCACAGTTTCTGCAACTCCACATGTGCTGCTGTGTACTGGGACAGTTGTCTAGCCCCTACAGATGTATAGGAATAGCCCTGCTGCACTAACATTCAACTCACAGTACATGCATTTGACTTAATAAAGTCACCTGGTGCTAGCAATGAAAGTCTTTAGCTTGGACAAAATGCAAAAACAACAACAAAACTCTTGATGTCTTCGCTATTATGGCTCCCAAATCTATCCCAGATATAACTTAAAGGTGCTTCTGCTAACATAAAATCTTACATGGGCCTGCGCTGGTCTATTTATCAGATCTCATGGCTCCATTAACACTATCATGCTGAAGATGCTCATTTCTTATCCATCCCAGCAGCAGGAATACAAAACTGCAGGTAGCAAAGCTTTTTCTAATCATGCTCTCTTTCTTGGAGCAGCCTTCCTGCTGTGATTAGAGAGGCAAATTGTAAGAATGTATTCAAATTTAGGCTTAAACATATTCATTTTCACGATCATTTGGCCAACTTCAGCAGTGCACAATTAATTGCAGAGAAACATTAGACTACCTAATTAGCATTAATTCAGGTTTGTGCCGATGGGGATTTACTTTGTGTTTCTTTTTTTTCCTGGTCTGTGGCCGCCTTCATTTGTGTTGGTGTGTGTGTGTGTGTGTGTGCATGTTGGGGGGTATCTCCTGTCTCAGCCCAGCATCATAGCAAAGCGTGTAAAAGAGCTGCCAGCCCACCAGAGGAAAGTAAGTGTGACATTGTGTGTTGCTGAAGTGTGAGAAACAGACGCTTGTATGAAAGAGCAGTATCGTGACGGAGTATGTCTTCATCAGAAAATGCTGCATTCAGAAAAAAAGCCTAATTAGAAATACCCAAACAGAATATGCTGTTTACATGACCCGTATCAAATTCAGAATTTTGTCATATTCTGAATAATTGTGGAAAATTAGTGTGCATGTTAACATACTGACTGATAGTCACAAACACTCTTTTTATGTTTATTCTGTATATTTCATGTGCTACTTTGTCACAAATATGTAATCTTTCCTTGCATCTTTTAGCATCTATGGCATACCTGAATCTCTCTGTGAGGCTTTGCAAGGTTTCTTTAAAACCTTGCAAATATATATACAGTACAGGCCAAAAGTTTGGACACACCTTCTCATTCAATGTGTTTTCTTTATTTTCATGACTATTTACATTGTAGATTCTAACTGAAGGAATCAAAACTATGAATGAACACATGTGGAGTTATGTACTTAACAAAAAAAGGTGAAATAACTGAAAACATGTTTTATATTCTAGTTTCTTCAAAATAGCCACCCTTTGCTCTGATTACTGCTTTGCACACTCTTGGCATTCTCTCGATGAGCTTCAAGAGGTAGTCACCTGAAATGGTTTTCCAACAGTCTTGAAGGAGTTCCCAGAGGTGTTTAGCACTTGTTGGCCCCTTTGCCTTCACTCTGCGGTCCAGCTCACCCCAAACCATCTGGATTGGGTTCAGGTCCGGTGACTGTGGAGGCCAGGTCATCTGCCGCAGCACTCCATCACTCTCCTTCTTGGTCAAATAGCCCTTACACAGCCTGGAGGTGTGTTTGGGGTCATTGTCCTGTTGAAAAATAAATGATCGTCCAACTAAACGCAAACCGGATGGGATGGCATGTCGCTGCAGGATGCTGTGGTAGCCATGCTGGTTCAGTGTGCCTTCAATTTTGAATAAATCCCCAACAGTGTCACCAGCAAAACACCCCCACACCATCACACCTCCTCCTCCATGCTTCACAGTGGGAACCAGGCATGTGGAATCCATCCGTTCACCTTTTCTGCGTCTCACAAAGACACGGCGGTTGGAACCAACGATGTCAAATTTGGACTCATCAGACCAAAGCACAGATTTCCACTGGTCTAATGTCCATTCCTTGTGTTTCTTGGCCCAAACAAATCTCTTCTGCTTGTTGCCTCTCCTTAGCAATGGTTTCCTAGCAGCTATTTGACCATGAAGGCCTGATTGGCGCAGTCTCCTCTTAACAGTTGTTCTAGAGATGGGTCTGCTGCTAGAACTCTGTGTGGCCTTTATCTGGTCTCTGATCTGAGCTGCTGTTAACCTGCGATTTCTGAGGCTGGTGACTCGGATGAACTTGTCATCAGAAGCAGAGGTGACTCTTGGTCTTCCTTTCCTGGGTCGGTCCTCATGTGTGCCAGTTTCGTCGTAGCGCTTGATGGTTTCTGTGACTCCACTTGGGGACACATTTAAAGTTTTTGCAATTTTCCGGACTGACTGACCTTCATTTCTTAAAGTAATGATGGCCACTCATTTTTCTTTAGTTAGCTGATTGGTTCTTGCCATAATATGAATTTTAACAGTTGTCCAATAGGGCTGTCGGCTGTGTAGTAACCTGACTTCTGCACAACACAACTGATGGTCCCAACCCCATTAATAAAGCAAGAAATTCCACTAATTAACCCTGATAAGGCACACCTGTGAAGTGAAAACCATTTCAGGTGACTACCTCTTGAAGCTCATCGAGAGAATGCCAAGAGTGTGCAAAGCAGTAATCAGAGCAAAGGGTGGCTATTTTGAAGAAACTAGAATATAAAACATGTTTTCAGTTATTTCACCTTTTTTTGTTAAGTACATAACTCCACATGTGTTCATTCATAGTTTTGATGCCTTCAGTGAGAATCTACAATGTAAATAGTCATGAAAATAAAGAAAACACATTGAATGAGAAGATGTGTCCAAACTTTTGGCCTGTACTGTATGTGTGTGTGTGTGTGTGTGTGTGTGTGTGTGTGTGTGTGTGTATTTTTCTCCCCAAAAAGGTTTTCAGTGGCGTTTTCCTTGTTCTCCCTGAGGGTCCAAAGGTGGGAGATGTCATTTTCATTTATTGTGATGGGATTGCAGGTGAAAGTCTTTGGTTGACTGTTCCCGTTTCATGCTGTAATCAACTGGTACATTAACACTGTTTCTACTGACAGTACTGCTGCAGTGGTAAATGAAATGCCTTTCAATATGTCCCTATCTTTGTTAAGTATGAGTCACAGCTGTCCCATCTGACACAACCAGATGTGTAGGAAATCTACTGAGCAAATTGGAAGTGATAATTAAAATGGAACAGAATAAGACCCCTGCACACGTTCTAATCATGTGCATACATTACACATTAGAGGCTAAACTGACCCATGCGGTTAGATAACTTTAATTCATCACTAAACAGCAAACCAGATGAGGTATAATGTGATTAACTGAGTCAGAAAAACACTTTTGAACTATGTACACATGATGACAGAGGACAACTGACTACACAAATGTTATAAAATGTTTTATTGGTGTAGACACTACAATCAATAGGTTGCTTTAAAACCAGCATCTGGCACTGTATACAGTATATTTTTGTATAGTTCTGCTATTTCAGATGTTGAGAAAATAACAAACAGGGTTTCCCAATAAAAGCGATCCTGTTACCAAAAGAGCGTATTACAAAAATGTGTCATTTGAAATTCTCAGGTCCGAGATCTCTTTCTGCCACTCCTCACATTCTCATGCCCACACACACACACACACACACACACACACACACAAACAAACACACATGGAGCTATGCATTGGGACACAAAGGATATAAGTTCTAAATCGTGTTCGTAAAGACTCCCAAATGGAAACCACCACCACTTGTCTCTATGCTCATCAGTGTTAAAGAGTAACTGATCCCAGATCAGTGAGTCTTCTGTGAGTCTTTATGAATCCAGAATATTGCATCACTTACATCATTTTTCCACATTTCATGAGACCTTCAACAGATTATTAGTCATGAAATGATCATTAGCTGTCATTCATCAGGAGCCAGGCAGTGTGAATGGCCAACAATAACCAAAAACCAGTGGATGACTTGAACTTTTCTTTTTTCATTTGAGGAAGATGATGGTTGATGATGACATATAATAGTGAGAGAGAGAAACTGGTAGAGGGGAGGGGGAGAGAGACAGGGACAGAGAGAGAGAGAGACAGAGAGAAAAAAAAACAGAAAAACCACAAAACAGAGAGGCAGGCACTACAAGAATCCCTAACCGAGGTTGTGTGCTGTTGAAGCCTGACCTGAACCCCATCGAGGCCAAAAGGACTAATTGTTAATTAACGCAGACTGATGAAAAAGAGCTCAAGTGTAAATGAATATGTCAGTCTGGAGAAGCACTCAGACACACCTTCTACCCCCACAAAGGAAAATCAGCATTATTTTAAACTTGACAGTGCACTCCAGTGGCTCAGAATGGCTAGTTATTATT